>NC_083362.1:46382959-47122959 GCF_030254825.1 Meriones unguiculatus | reverse complement strand
CTGCAGAGAATTATTATTTGGTTCCAGTATGATAAGGTCCACAGAAATAGGACTTTATTGCTTGTATTTTTTTAATGAATTTTGGTACCTTTAAAAATGTGAATTTTTAAATTGAAATGCATTCAACATTTCCTTTGCTTATTTGTTTTTCTTCTGTTTTTTTAAACATTGACTTTTTTGAACTAATGGGCATTTATTTTCATAATATAATTTTTTTTTTTTTAGCTCTTTCCCACTGAATGATTTTTGTTATTGTGTTTTGAGACAAGGGCTTATTGTATACCCAGGTTAGCCTTGAACTTTTTCTTTCTTTATTGCTAATTAATGCATTTATTGTGATAGTGTTCGTGTAGCTCAGGGTTGGCCTTGAACCCAAGATCATCTAGCCCTCACCCTCCAAGTGTTGGGATCACAGAGGTGTGCCACCACGTCCAGGCTTTGAATTTTCATTCTCCTGCCTCAGCTTCCTTAGAGCTGAAGTCATGTGCTACAGTGCCTAGGTTTTGGGTGAAGGATTTTATTTTATTATCCGGGGCGGGGGCAGGGGTTGCTGGGGAACTAACCCAGAGCTGAAGTGTGCTACCATTCAACTCCATCAACTACATTAAAATAAAACGGGAACTTAAGGCGCCAAAACAGTCTGAATGTGGAATTGCCCCGAGATACTTCAGCGTTTTTTTCCTGGTCTCTCCCATACTAGTTGAGCATATCTGTGTGTGTGTGTTGTCTTATGAAGTGTCTCAGAGCATGGAACTCCAGGAACAGGAGCGACCCATCGCATCTGCTTCAAGTGCACCGCTGGCATTTCAGCTGCTGCCGCCCGCCGCCCGCCCGCAGCAGCTGTGTTGGAAAGGAGCAGCGCTGAGCGCTGGGGAGCTTTCAGCCTGCGGCCAGGCCAGATAGTGCTACCTCCCCCAGCTGGCATGCTGGGCGTCACAGAGATGCTGAGGTGCTGGTTGGTTAGGGTGAAGGGCCTCTGCCTTACCGATACTCTCAGCCTGTCTAGATCAAATGGCAAGTGGTGGGCCTAGAAACAGCTCATTTAAAATCTATATTTCTTCTAGCTTTTCCAGGTTTGAAGACTGTTAGTTTTGAATTGAGATTGATTTGGGGAAAATTACCATGTAAATTCCAATAAATGGAAAATGTATTTTAATTAAACACAAAGTAATTTAGTAATAAAATTACTGAAAATTAAAATGACTTGGATGTGATACATTACTGAGATTTTAAAAAATCTTTTCCAGTTGGAATTTAAGTTTTTTTTTTTAAGATTTATTTATTTTACACATATGAATGTTCTGTTTTCGTGCACACCAGAAGAGGGAATCAGATGCCATTACAAATGGTTGTGAGCCACTATGTGGTTGCTGGGAATTGAACTCAGGGCTTCTGGAAGAACAGCCAGTGCTCTTAACCACTCTGCCATCTCTCCAGCCCGGAATTTAAGTTTTTAATGTGTCTCAGAAGTACTTAAAAAGTAACTTTAAACTGGAAGTTGTGACACAGACCTGTAATCCCAGCAGAGGCAGGTGGAACTCTGTGAGTTAGAGGCCAGCCTGGCCTACCAAGGGAGTCTAGGATAGCCAAGGCTACACAGAGAAACCCTGTCTAAAAAAAAAAAAAAGTAATATTAATTTGGGCATTAGTTATTTTTATTGCTGTAATGAAACACCATATAAAAGAAAGTGTTTAATTGGGCTTAGGCTTAAAAAGGGTTAGAATTCATGATGGTAGAACAAAGGCTGACCTTTGCTGGACCTGCAAACAGAAGGTAGAGATGGCACCAGGAATGACACTTTTGAAACCTCAAAGCCTGGCCTAGTGACACCCCCAACAAGGCTGTATCTCCTAATCCTGCCCAAATGGTTCTACCATCTGGGGACCAAGTATTTAAATAGACGGGGACATCTCATTCAAACCACCACAATCTATATGAAATTTTTGTGCTGAATACAGTGATTTGCAGATTATATTTCCTCCTTTATAATAATTTTTAAGAACCTGAAAAATCTGTTGCCTGGAGCAGCTAGCTTTCTTGCGGCAGTCTTTTCTTCCTTGACACTACATTTGATGTTCAGCCAGCATTTAATAAGCTCGGTGGGCAGACTCAGTTTTGGTATTTGACTTTGGGTAGGCAGGCTATGAAATAGTTTGAATAGTCTCTCTGAACTTATTACTAGTGAATGCACACTTGTTAGAGGCCCACCCTCCCTCTCCGCTCCCCTCTCCTCTAAGGGGATACAATGGCAGAGTATTCAGAGATCCTCCTACTACTCTTTGTGCTTACCTAGTGTTTTCTATCTAGGTCTTGATAGAACTTTTGCTAAGGAAATGATTTGGTGATGGAGTGTTCCTCCTGACCGATGGACTCAAAGAAGAAAAGGTAAAATCATTTTTTTCCTCCCCGTCCTTCTAGGAAAGCATAACAGAAAACACCATGAGGTTGTAGTTAATATTTTTGGAGTTTGATTTCCTTTTCAGAGTGCGTGGTTGTATTTGTAACTGCTAGGTAGAGAGACAAGCTTATTTAAATAAAGATGATTAGAGAAAAGCTTTGTTGATAGTCTCTTGTGCTTATAAAGGGATTTCATTATCTTTAAACACTTGTAGGCATCCTTTCTTATAATCAATTTTAAGTTTCAATTTCTCCTTAGAAAACTACTCACAGAAGATATTTAAAAGGAAGGTTGAATTGTGTCTTTTCGTCCATAGATTGTTAAACGCAGTTAAAATTTATTTGATTTTTATATTTATAGACAGGGTTTTTCTGTGTAGCCCTTTCTGTCCTAGAACTCATTCTGTAGACCAGGCTGGCCTCGAACTCCCAGGGATCCACCTGCCTCTGCTTTACAAGCACTGGGATCAAAGGTGTGTGCTACCACTGTGCAGCTAGCTCAATTATAATCTAAGGGAATATTGTTCAGCAAAAGTAGAGACATTAAAAAAAAAACTTTTATGCTCCAACTAAAAGAGAAGAATCTGTTTTATACAAACAAGCAAACAAAAACATGTGTTGCTGGGTGTGGTGGCATACATCATTTATCGTAGAACTTGAGAGGTAGAGGTAATCAGATCTCTGAGTTTGGGGCCAGCCAGGCTACACAGTGAGACCTTGTCTCAGAGGTGGCTCAGGGAAAGAATCAATCAATTCTTCCTTCCTTTTTTTTTTTTTTTTTTAATTTTATTTTGAGACACGGTTTCTCTGTGTAGCCTTGGCTGTCCTGGACTTGCTTTGTAGACCAGGCTGGCCTCTGCCTCCCTGAGTGCTGGAAGCACTGGGATCAAAGGCATGCAAAGGCATGTGCTACCACTCCTGGCTGGTAATTCTTTCTTAACAGTATAAGGAAATCATAGAAGACTGTCAATTAGAAATTTGATTCTTAAAAAGTCTAAATAATGGAAAATGATAAAGGCTCCTCAGAAAACTTCAAATAGGCAGATATGGTGGTATATACTTGTTATCTCAGCACAGGAGAGATTAAGGCCTGAGGAGTATGAGTTTGAAGCCAGCCTGTCTACATAGACCCTGTCTCAAAAAACAAACCCCTATAAATACCTGTCCCCTCCCTTAAATGGAATTGCTGCATAATCCAGCAGTCCCACTATGCAACTGGATACCCTGCATGTATCCAAAGGGAGGGAAATCCATATCTGGAAAAGAAACATGCACTCCTGACAGTAGGCAACATATGGAGTTGACTTGACTGTCCATTGATGGGTTAAATAAAAAATGTTGTATGCAGTCAGCGGCCTATATTCAGCCATAAAAAAAACATGAAATCTTGTCGTTTGTAGCAGCATGCTTGGACATTTTGATGAGTGAAGTAAGTCAGGCATAAGAAGTCTGATACCACATCTCTTTATTTGTGGAAGGTAAAAAGTTGATCTGTGAAGCTAGAGTGCAGAATAGTGGCTCCAGTACCTAGGAAGCATGGGCGTGGTTAATGTTTGTAGGGTGTCTTTGTACAGGAAGGATGCCTTAGGACGTTCCATCAGACTAGAGGCTGAATGATAGATTCGTCTCTGTCTCTTGTTCTCTCTTTTCTAGAGACACGAGTCTCAGTTTTGTAGCTCAGACTGACCGTAGCTCATACTCAGAGTACTTGAACTGTAGTCCCCTAGAGCTGGGATTGCAGTCGAGTGTCTCCATACCCAGTTCTGTGTATTTCCAAATAGCTAGTAGAAAAGATTTTTGAATGCCTCAAATACAAGTAAATAGTTCATGTTTGAAGTAAGGAATATGATCGTTGCCCTGACCATTACACATGCATACATACATGTATAGAATTAATACATTGTTGTATTCGATATATGTTCAAGTACAAATCATAATATTTAAAAGCTTTAAATGGCCATGGACTGAGGATAGAGCTCAGTTGTACAGTGCTTGTCTATTATGTGCAAGGCCCTGGGCTTAGTCCCTAGCACCATAAACAAATGTAAGTAGCAGTTAGATTTGAATTCAGCATAAAATGAAAGATTTCTATTCCTCATATCTTTTTTTTCATCAAATTAGAAATTTTGTGCTGCCAAATCATAAAACATAAAAATATCTCAGGCCTTATTTCGCTTAGAGGCAAGTAATTTGTGGGTTTAGATTATCCTCTAGCCTTTTATGTAAATGGTTGTATTATCTTGGCTCTGGTGCCATATATATATGCCAAGAGTAAAGCAACTGGTAATTAAGTTCCCTGACCCAGCTATCCCTGTATCTGTGCTGGGAGAAGGTACAGGATCAGATTCACACCCCCTCCCCCAGCACATACACAGCCATACATGAGAAGGAAGGGCCTGTCTCTCGGGAACTATTAAGGGCAAAAGATAACAGCTTTGCTTTGAGTTGTGGCAATAATTGTTTTGTTTTGTTTTCTTTTTAAATGTTTGTAGCTCAACAGAGGCAGAAGGATCCAAAGAAAGAGGCCTGGTCCATGTCTGGCAGGCAGGATCCTTTTCTCTAACACCAGAGAGGTTGCCAGGCTGGGGAGGAAAGACAGTTCTTCAGGCAGCCCTTGGCGTGAAGCATGGAGTTCTTCTGACTGAAGGTATTTGGAAGGTAGCTGAGCAGTGCAGCCCACCCTGCTTGTGCCTGTGTGTGAGGTCAGGAAATGCTTATTGGCGACTGCAGGCTCTTTCTGAGCATCGCTGTAGCTTGTGCTCTTTGTTCTCAAAGTATATTCCAGCTCCTTTTACAAAAACTACATTTCTTTGTACATTTAAGTCAGTCTATTAACTGGAATAAATGGGAGAATTATAGTTTAAACTTTTTGTAGTAGTCAGAACATAATTAACCTCATAAGGACTTTCTTAGGGACTGTTTTGGCATATCAGAACAGTAACAGTTAAGAGCTGGGGCCTGTTACACAATGTGTTCAAGGACTAACCTGGGAATTCCCTGTGTAAACTCATTACCTCATGTTGCCATTCTTCACAAAGAAGCAAGGAATGAGTGCAGAATCCAGACTGGGCTTTCTCTTGCCAGGGCTTTCCCCTGTCGTGGCCAGCGGCATTGTCTCAGCACAGTGTCTAACGGGCCTAAGAGCCAGCTTAGGAAAGTGTGTGGTGTTCTAGCCGTCTAAAGTAGAGACGCAGAGAATCACATTCAATCTTGATGCCAGTTTATCAACTCAGTCAGAGATAATTTGACCTGGGTCAAGATTCTCATTGATTTCTAATTTTAAATATCTTAATAGACATTTAAGTATTAATAATATTTTACATTTTCATTGTAAGAACTCAGAGGAAAAAAACCTCTAGAAACAGCTTAAACCTGGATTTAGAGGTGTTAAAACAAACATGAATATATAAGAGTTCTCCCTAGTGTATTATTATGTTGCTTTTATTATGATACATGTTTTATTAAGGGAAATACTTACTTGAAAAATGTGAACTATAAATTCAATATCTATACTATAGATCTCAAAATGTATACTTTTCAAGAATATATGGAAGAATTCTGGTGGTCTTTCTCTTTTTTGGCAGTACTGGGGATTGAGCCTGGAGCCTTACTATGCATAAGCAAAAACTCTAGCACTAAGCTACAGAACTACCCCTTGTTGTAAATAAGATATTTGAAATATGTTAATTAAGATACCTGAAACCTTTTATTACGTCGGATATTTGGAAAGCTTTTACTAACATGGTACCTTTAAATCTGGAGTTAGGCCAGTGAGATGGTTCAGCAGGTAAAGGCACTTGTCACACAAACCTGACAACTTCAGGGTGGTCTCATCTACATGAAGGCAGATGAGCACCATCTCCTTGGAGTTGTCCTCTGACCTCGCACATGCTCTGTGGAATGAGCCTTTCCCCACATCTCACATACACATTAATAATAATGTTACTATTAATTGTAGCCAGCTGTGGTAGCTCAATTAGGAGGTTGAAACAGAATTGCTACAAGTTTGAGGCTGGCCTCCGCTGGTTAGTTCTAAACCAGCCAAGGTTGCCGAGGGAGACCCTGTTTCACAAAAGCTGGGACAGGTGAGGGAAAGCTGCTCATTGTTCTCATGTTTACACAATGTCATGTTTTTAAGTGTGCAGATTGCAAAAAGAGTACAGACTCATCTCATCTGGGGATGTATGTCACTGAGAGGTAGAGTACATGTTTAGCATGAAAGGCCCTGGGTTCAGGCTGTAGGAAAAAAAAAATCATCTCACAGTGTGTGCTACACTCCAGAGTTGTGTTTTCCAGGCAGGGGGATAGCACACAGTTGTAATTTTGTTTTGGTATTTGCTGCATGCTTTTGTAATGGTTTATGATGCTGGCTGTTAGTGGGCCTTATAAATCCTCACTTTAACCCAGAATGCCTGAAGATGGGTAGAGCAAAACCACCCTGCACTTTCCAACTCATTATGGCATGCTTCTGAAGGGTTTTGCTGAAGAAATGTCTGGTTGGTTCGCTAACTTTCCTCTTTCTCTTTTGAACCTTAGATGGTGAAGTCTACAGCTTTGGGACGCTTCCCTGGAGAAGGGAATCAGCAGAAACTTGTCCAAGCGGCCCCCTTCTAGAGAGTGCCCTGGTTGGGCATCATGTTGTCACTGTGGCAACTGGGAGCTTCCACAGCGGAGCAGTGACAGAAAGTGGGGTGGTGTACATGTGGGGGGAGAACACTGCCGGCCAGTGCGCAGTAGCTAACCAGCAGTATGTGCCGGAGCCGAGTCCCGTCAGCATCTCTGACTCGGAGACCAGCCCTTTGTTGGCAGTTAGGATTCTACAGTTGGCATGTGGCGAGGAACACACACTGGCATTGTCGATCAGCAGAGAGATCTGGGCATGGGGCACCGGCTGTCAGCTGGGTCTCATCACCACCACCTTCCCGGTGACAAAGCCGCAAAAGGTGGAGCACCTCGCCGGGCGAGTGGTGCTCCAGGTTGCCTGTGGTGCGTTCCACAGCCTCGCACTGGTGCAGTGCCTCCCTCCCCAGGATCTGAAGCCAGTCCCAGAGAGATGCAATCAGTGCAGCCAGCTGCTCATCACTATGACGGACAAAGAGGACCATGTGATCATCTCAGACAGCCATTGCTGCCCGTTAGGTGTGACACTGTCCGAATCCCAAGCAGAAAATCATGCCAGCACTGCCACCAGCCCTCACCCAGAGTCACTGGATGGGCAGGGAGAGGTATTTGAGAACACCCTGGTAGAAGCTGAGCTGAACGTGGGAAGCGTGCAGACCACGAGTGCCACTGCCGTCTCCGCCCAGCCGAACATCGTGGGAACAGCCGAGGTGTCTTCAGCCGGAACTGCCCCCTCGTACCCCGACACCCAGGCCGTAACTGCCTACCTGCAGAAGCTGTCGGAGCATTCAGTGAGGGAGAGCCATGAGCAAGGAGAAGAGCCACCCCAGGCCCAGGTAGCTGCTACATTTTATAACCAAAAGGGGTTTTGGAGTGAAAGTATTTGTGTTTCTGTAGGAACTGAAGTCCTGAGTCTTGGCAGCAGGGTTTGTTTGTTTTTTGTCTTGTTTCCCCCCCACCAGGCTGTTATAATTCCATCTGGCTAGACAAGCTTAGCGAGCAAGGAGCGGCTCTTCATTCAGAATCGTTGTTTGTATGACCCTTGGTAATTCTGAAAGATGTCACCCTGGGCTTGCTTTGGAAGTGGCCAAGTGCTGTCTATTTCCTTGCTTGTACTTTGCCACTGTGGCTGAAGCACCACTTTTTGGTAGTCCCCAGAAGAGTTTACCTGGTGCAACCATGGTCCATGGAGCTCCTTCGGGACTGTGCGGGGACATCTCGTCATGTCTGTAAAACTCTTCTTCCATCTAAGGAGGCTACCAGGTTGCAGACTGTTTAGTTGTAGGCAGAGGTCTACAGTTTCTAGACATGGTGGTGCATGCCTGTAATCCCAACATTTGGGAGGCCAAGGCAGGAGAATTGCTGTGAATTTGAAGCTGGTCTATGCTACATAGTATCAAGCCAGCCAGGACTACAATTAACACCCTGTCCCCTGAAAGGAAACAAAACAAAAACAAAAAGAAAGAAAAGAAGCTTCAAGGTTTTACACTATGTGTCAGATATGTTTTAAGTTTTGTTTTCAGTTATACCTGGTCCTTACTGGACCTTATTTGAGGTGGGGAATGCTTCCTTTCGTCTTGTTTAAAGTATTCTTGTCTGAAGATTTGTGAAATGGGTGGCCCTGATGCTGGAAACACATTGTTCCAAAGAGACAGTTTTTGGTTTGCTCTTGGGATTACCTTTTGATTTGCTTTATGCCGAAGATGTGGCGTGGAGATAGAAAACAAAACCATCTAATCTCGAAAGAACTGTCTCTGCTGTCTTTTTACTCAGGGTCTTTAAAACCGTAAGCTTTCAGTTCTTTATATCCGAAGCTTCTCTGTTAGAGTGAGAAAGTGGGATATTTTAAGAAACAGTTCTGCTTTATGCAGTCTCCCAACTTTTTGGGATTTGACTCCCCCCCCCCCCAATTAAGAGTAAGCTGTTTATAAGGAAAGAATCCAAACAAGGCAACATTCATTTATCAAGAATGTTTATAGAAAATTCTTAAACTGTACATGTTTATAGAAAATTTGGCTTTGCCTGCACTCAACTTTGAGGCCACCTCAGGCTACAGAGATTTTTTGTCTCAAAAACACACACAGGAGACAAAAAGTTTGTCCTTTTAGAAGCCATTCCTCTATTAAATTTAAAGCTAGAAGCAAATGGTTCACAGCCCATTTAGTTATCGAATTACTACTTTAAAATCTGTATCCCCCTTCCTCCTCTGCAAAGCAAAAAAACCGAGAAATTTTTCTCTGAACTTACTTTGCTAAGTGAAGTTTTTATTATATATGTTGGTTTTGGCAGTGTGTGTGTGTGTGTTCCTATTAAATTTGTAAGTAATATTTTAGCCTTACATTGAACAGTGAAAATTTTATATGATGTTCTTTGTTATTGGTTGACTCTAAATTCTAAAATTATGTCTTCAATCAAAATGGCCAGTAATTAGTTTTCTTCTACTTTATTCGTTTAAATACAGTTAAATAGCTAGAATGTAACTCAATGGTAGAGCCCTTGCCTATCATGCTTGAGGCTTGATCTCAGCATCTCAAAATAAGGAAAAATTTAAAAGCATACATACAAATGTAGAAATATATATATATATATATATATATATATATATGCATAATACATCAGGAACAGAAACTTAAGATTTATGGTTCATGAGTTCTGCCTTTCCTCTGCTTAATGGTAAGAGCTTCCCAAAATAGCCCCTCTCAGATGCCTCAATGTGCCTGTGAGGAGCACTACAGACATAACAAAACAAAAGGTAGAGACCACAGTATTACTCTGAACACCTTGTCATGAGAATTTAATCAGCAAAGTACTTGTCCTTAAGTATGTAGTCTTCAAACCTCTGCTAACTATTTTAATTAGATTACTCATTTGCCTAGAAGTAACTTTAGATTTATATGTAATTTGACAAATTATTGAGTACCTGCTTATGCCAGATACTACGCTAGTGACTGGAAATTACTTCAAGAAAAATGGAAGCCAATGTTATTTCTACTTGTTCTCTTTTTGCTGCTGCTGTTGTTTTTGAGACAGCATCTCACTGTCCAGGCTGGCCGGCAGCTGTACAACCATGCTTTGTTGGGTTTAGTTCTGAATTCAGGACAAATTAAGGAACAATGTGCATATCTTTGGGATATTTGGGTATAAAAAGCAATATTTATCAAGCGTAATTTTTATTTTTAAGGATGTGCAGGTGTGTGTCTGCATGTGGGTGTGTGCATGTGAGTGGAGGCCAGAGGTGTTGGACCCTTGGGAGCTGGAGTCTCAGGTGGCTGTGAGCCGCCTGGCACAGGCTCTAGTAGCTGAACTTGAGTCCTCTGAAAAAGCAGGTGCTCTCAACTGCTGAGCTACCTTTCCAGCACTCAGCCTCTGTAAGAAGCAGTAAGTTTTCAGTGCAACTGTGCTTGTATGTCAAAAGCTCTTTTGTGTTTATTGGGTCTATTTAATGATTTTTTTTTCCGTTTAGTAAGCAGTGGTATTTGATATTTCAACCTATTTTTCACTGATCCAGGAAATTTTTTGTTGAACTTTCTAATAGTCTCACGAAGCATGCTAAGAACACTAGCTCTATATATTTAATTATTAACCTGTCACTTTTATCCTTTGTGGTAACCAAAGCAAAGGTTGTGGCCTGCCCAGCTACTGTGCCATGGGAGATAAATCACCAGTGGGTTAAGTCATAGAGATTGCAGCTTTTCCAACCTCTACCCAGGGCACTTTGTGTTCAGTCCAAGTTTGTTTTGTTTTATGTCTGTTTAATTTTTTTGAGACACAGTCTCACTGTGAAAGGTCATGCTTGCTGGCTTTGACCTTGAGTTCCTCTTGCCTCAGCCTTCCAAGGGCTGCAGCCAGGGCCTTTCATACCTTCTGTGCCTTGCTCTCCTTTTCTCATGCTTGGTTTTATAGAGCAGTTAGAGATCATTTTAACATACCACTGAATAACATGACGCTGAGACAAGGGAAACCACTTAGGCAAAGAACTGTGTTTCAAGCGCCATTTCCATATAGTATGTTAACTCTGCAATCTGAGACTGAAGATAAGCAGTTCTGTTGTTGCTCTTTAGCCCAGGCTGGCCTCATTTCTCCTCCTCAGCCTCTTGAACGCTAGGCTTATAGACAGGCACCTGTCCATTGGGCCTGTTTTAGGTTTTTGTATGCTGATAGCTAGGAGCATTAAACTCCTGTTTTCTGCTTGTGTTTTTACATGCTGTGTGTGTGTGTTAGCCTCTTACAGAAGAAGCAGGCCCTGATCTTCACAGTCCACCAACCACAAGCACCTCAGCCCTCAACAGCCTGGTGGTCTCGTGTGCGTCTGCTGTTGGTGTGAGAGTGGCGGCCACATATGAAGCCTTGTCTCTCAAGAAAGTTATGAACTTTTACAGTACTGCCGCCTGTGAGGCGGGAGCTCCGCCAGGCAGTGCTTCCACAGGCCCGGAAGGTCTGAAAGACCTCAGAGAAGAGCAGGTGAAACAGGAATCCATACAAGCGAAGAAAAGCTCAAGTCTCGTGGATATCAGAGAGGAAGAGTCGGAGGCAGGGAGTCGAAGACTCTCCCTCCCAGGACTGTTGTCGCAAGGTAACGCATGGGTGTATTGACTTCCGGTGACCCTTGGGCTCCCAATGCCACATGCTGTGTTATTATAGCAAATTAGTTTTCCTGGTGATCAAAGCTGGCATATTCTGATTCTGAAGTTTCTGTGATGGTGGTTTACTAAAATGGTAGCTTTTAAGAGAAAGCTACAGGTTTCTCTGCTTCGGAAATAGTTACAGAATATAACTCCATTTTTCAATGACTTTATTTAAAATTTGCCATGGTACCAAATTGATGTATAAGATTTACTTCATGTTTCATATTGTTTTCAACACCCTGAAAATGAGTAACATTTTTTTCAAGTTAACCCAGCAAGGCAAAGTGACCCACACCTCTAATCCTAGCACTCTGGAGGGAAAAACAGGCAGATTTCTTTGAGTTTGAAGATAAGCCTGGTCTACATAGTACGTTTCAGAACAGCCAGGACCACATAGTGAGACCCTATCTCAAAACAAACAAACAATAACAAAACAAGGAAAAATAAAAAAACGAAATGGTAGCCAGTACTCTTAACTGCTGAACTGTCTTTCCAGCCCCTGTGAAAGATTTTTGATCCCCTTTTAAAGCTTTCTTCCTATCTTAGAAGTTTAAATTTTTATGTCTTGGAAATTAATCCTTTATTACAGTTGTTACATATTTGAAATAAAAACTTGGCTTGGGAAGCATTAATCTTTATGTTTTGAAATAGGGAAGGTATTTGTCAAACTTGTAGTATTTTTTTTCTTTATAATATTCTGTTTGTTTGTTTGTTTGTTCATTTTCTTGAGCCAGGGTCTTACACTGTAGCCCAGGCTGGCCTGGAACACTGTGTAGTTCAGGATGGGCCAGGCTCTCAGCAGTCCTCCTGCCTCAGCAGGCAATACAGTCATGAGCTAGCACACCCATTTGTTTAGCAAATTTCTTTACAATGTAAGAAGTTCTGTAGGATGTTTATAAATGTTATATGGAGAAGGGGTCTGCAGCCAAATGGTTGGCCATGTAACAGATTAAATGTTTAAATAGGCTTCTAATTGCAGGTCTTATGAGACTGGGCAGGTAGGAATGGCAGTTTACAGAGTAATAGGGAGTATTTCTCAAACTCATTTGACCAGCAAAAAGCCACTTTTGCAAAGTATTTGTGCTTTATAAATACTGTGTTAGTGCCTTGATTTAGAATGTTTCACTGTTAGAGCTCTGTGTCTTCTCCTTTGCTTCCCTGCTCCTTTACTCCTCCTCCTGTTTATTTACAGTTTCCCCCAGGCTCCTAAGGAAGGCTGCAAGGGCGAAAACTCGGACAGTGGTTCTGACTCCTACATACAGCGGAGAAGCAGACGCCCTCCTGCCTTCCCTGAGAACAGAGGTGTGGACCTGGGGGAAAGGCAAGGAGGGGCAGCTGGGCCATGGAGATGTGCTGCCCAGGTGAGTGCCACCAGCGGTTACTGACGGGGATCCTTAGGCAAGAACTTCTTCTTGAGGTTTCCACACATCCATTTCCTCCAGCCACAGATTGCTGTGTGCTGTTAGTGCTGATAAAAAGCTGTCCCCTCAGTCCCCAGTGCCTCACAGCACAGGGCAGGAGGCCGGGCATGGGAGCACATGCCTTTAATTCCAGCACTCCAGAGAGAGGGATAGGGAGGGGGCACATGGGTCTCTGAGTTCGAAGCCAGCATGGTCTACTCCAGGAGTTCTAGGGCAGCTGGAGCTCATAGCGAGACTGTATCTCAACACAAATAGCAAAAACCAGTAAAGGATTGGACTATCCATGTACACTTGTCCATGTCTGTTTTGATGTTTGTTTATCTTGGAATGCAGAAAACGATGTTAAGGATAAGGTGGTATTTCAGTGAAACATTTGAATAGCTACATTTTAACTTACAAAGAGGAGCCAACAGGTTTCTGATGCCAAAAGATGGTTTATGCTCCTTAATATATCTACTCACTAAAGCATTAAAATCCATGTACATCAGGGAAAACCGTCATTTTGCTTAATAGGCATCCTCAGACTATTAACATGCCTGATTTAAGAAGCTTGAAGATGTGTAATAGCTGTTTGTCTAAAGCAGTGGGCTAACCTGTCTCTTAGCAGAGTGAAGGGACCTGAAATAAAAAACTGCCTTGCTTTTCCCTACGGTCCTCTCGGTCTACTGAGTCATTCATAGTTTTACAGTTTTTATATTTCTATTTATTTTTATAGGAGATAGGGTTATACTGGGTGTCCTGGACTGTGCTTGCATTTTCAATGATCCCCCTCCCCACCCCCGCCCGTCTCCAGGTGCTGGGATTTAGGCCCATGCACCACCCCCAGCTCACTTTTATTGTTCCTAACAGATTCTGAATTTCAGAGGTTAATCGGTGATGCTAGACAACCCGGCAAGCAAAAACTAACAATAATTAGGCACAGTATTTAGAAGTAGTTTAAGCGTATGCTCGTCAGTTCTGCCATTTTCCTTTTGTTTAGCAGCACTGGCTGTTGGATTTGAGGAAGGCCTCGATTCTCATGAAAACACTTTGACTTTACGTGTGTGTGTATGTTTGTTCTCTCTAAGGCTCCAGCCACTGTGTGTCAAGTGTCTGGATGGGAAGGAGGTGATCCACCTGGAGGCAGGTGGCTCCCACTCTCTCGCACTCACTGCGAAATCTCAGGTAAGAGGCAAACGAGTGCTGCTCCTGCTCTGGTGGGAAGCTGGTCCCGGCAGGGGTCTCCAAGCAACTGCCTGGCAGGCAGCCCCGCCTGTCTCCTCTGAGCTGTTAGGTTTCACAGGGTGGGATTTCCATCTTACAGAGGGGGAGAGAGCAAGAGGAAGTATCAGCTTGTCTAAAAGGCGTTCGTCTGGCTGGAGTAGAGCTTTGACTTAAACGTAGCTGCCAGACCAGGACCCTTCTTAAACATGCTCTTCTGGACGAGGAGCGCAAGTCTGCAGGTAGCAGCAGCTGAAGACCATTCTTAGTGTGACACTAACAAAACAAGCCATTTTTCTTCTGAAATCCAATGTATGCCAAAACCCTAAGAAGAGAAAAATATGGTAAGCTGTAAAGCTTTCATTTGAACAGAAATACCTGTACTCTAGAAACGGACCCATGTTATGAGTCTTTTGGTTGTCATCAAGGCAGCTATGTCATAACAGTTTAGGAAACAAGACCAAGTATTCGGTAAATGCTCTCGGAGTTAGTGGCTTCTTATTTGTAAGGGCAAAATTAGAACTTTGTATGTTCTATTTTTAAATGGAGCAGAGACTTAAAAAAACAATACTCATGTAATCCTATAAGATATTCATTACTGTCACTCTCATGTAAGGCAATAGAAAATATAACCATATTAATGTTTCAACACCCTGAAAAGAAAACAAAACAGAATCTTATGTGTTTAAGAACAAATATTAGGTGATTTTTTTTCCCCTTAGAAACCTTAGAAGTAGAAAAAATAATACTTGACATCAAATTACAACAAAAATATATTTATCTCCCTAATAATCCATCAGTCCTAACCAGCAACTATCAACAGGCCAACCAACCGTGGGGCTGAGGTGTGGCTCAGTGGGCAGAGTGGTTGTGTAGCCCGAGCGAGGCCCTTGGTTCCACCCCACACACACAAACTAGGCCTAGTGGCCATACTTGCCACCCAGCACTCAGGACACAGAGAGGAGGGTCGAGACTCCAAGACTATCTTTTGTACATAGCAGGATTGGAGGGATGGAGGGAGGCCAGCAGGGATGCTTGTCCTCACACCTGAAACTGGAGTTCCTCTGGATCCCACATACGGTATCAGGAGAGAATGATTCCTCCAAGTTGTCCTTGGACTGCACGTGTTCACCCTGCTGTGTGTGTCTCTGCTTCTCCCCACAGACAGAAAAACAAACGGGAAGATTTAAATAGAGTGGCCAGTGACAAAAGATAATTTAACAAACAAATTTAAAACTACTTTCTCCTCATAGATGATATTGCATTTATTTTCCAGTGCTATTTCAGACACAGGAACAAGCGATAATGGCAGAAATCTAAGTGGGATCTCGCTGGAAGATGTGCCTATTCATTGACTCAGAATTCTTTTCTCGGGAATTTCCTAATTAAATAGATGCGCATCTGTCTATAAATTCCCATATTCAAGGATTTAAAAATCTATCATCATCATCATTATTACTGTGTGTACAGTGTGTGAATGGGATGTCTGTGTAATGTGTGTGTGGCAGTGTATGTGTGTGATGTGTGTGGGGTGTCTGCATAATGTGTGATCTGTGTGTTGGTTATTTATGTGTGACGTGGGATGGGCGTGGCATGTGTCCGTATAGTGTGTGTCTGTATGTATGATGTATGTGGGGATATATGTTTTTATGTATGTATATGTATATGTATGATATATGTTTGGTATCTGTATATAATATGTGATATGTGTGTGGGTATACGTGTGCATGAAGTGTGGGGTATCTGTGTAGAATGTGTTTATGTGGCTGTATGTGTATGAGGTGAGGGTATCTATTACATGGGGGGTGTCTGTATGTGTGGGTATGTGATGTGGAGCTTTGCACATGCTACAGCATGTGTGGAAGTCATTTGACCTGCTCTATGGAGTTGGTTCTCTCCTCCTTTCCTTGGGGTATGCGGGTTGGAATTCATGTTGCTAAGCTTTGCTGTGTCAAACTCTTTTTCTTGATGAGCTGTCTTGCTGGCCCTATTCGAGGATTTACACTAGCTCACTAATAATTCAGTTATTTAGCCAAGGTCTACCTATAATGGAGTTTTGTGTTAGATATAATGAAGTTTTATACTGAGAATGATGCTGTTGTCTCGTTGGTTTATTTAATTTTCTGGGAGCGGAGTCTCTGCAGCCCACGTTGCTTCTCATTCAGCAGTCTTGCTGCCTCAGCCTCTTGAGTGCTGGTGCTACTGGTGTGAATCGTCAGAAATGTCACAGAATGCCTGCAATGTCAGTACTCGGGACACTGAGGCCGAACTGCCTGCACTGAGGAAGCAGTGATCATTCCTTAAATACATAGGTTTCTGTTTTGTTTTCTATCCTATTAACACACACTTTACACAATAATGGATCTTAGGACAGAGTCATTGTACAAAATGTATTGCTCCCACTCCCTGTTAATTCCCTCCCTCTTCTCAACTAATCTCTCTTCTACTTTCACATACATACATACATACATACACACACACATACATACATCGTAATGTTTCAGGAGCACATGCGCCTTACCATTGGCTATGCCACTGAAGAAAAGATGTCTGTGTCTGTGGAAGTCCCTGACTTCTTCCCTATTCTGTGAATCTTGTGCAGGTAGACAGGCCTCAAACTTGAGATCCTCCCGCAGCCTCCTTTCTGTGTTGTGGTTATATAAGCTTGTACTGCTATGCCAGGTTTCATTTCGGTTTTCTTCTCATCCTCTTTCCTCTTTCTTCCTTCTTTTGAAATGGGATGAGGCAGGCTGTCCTGTGTAGCCCAGGCTGGCTGTACTGACAGTCTAGCTCAGATTAGGAGCTTCTCCCACCTCATCCTCCTGAGTGCTGGGATTTCAGGGCTAATCCGCTGTGTCCAGCTAGTATTTGTTATTTTAAAGACTGGCAATTGGTATGACTAATTTCTGTGATTATAGCTGATTGGATTCTTATAAACACTCAGAGTTAACCTGCAGGGTCAAATTCACGTCTTAGGTTCTCTCCTGTTGTTCCTGACAGGTTTACTCGTGGGGTAGCAATACCTTTGGTCAACTCGGGCATTCTGACTTCCCGACCACAGTTCCTCGGCTCTCGAAGGTACTTCTGTGAACTTAATAGCAAAATATTCTGGAATTCTGTGCTATAGTACTTTATATGTTTGTCAAAATCACTTTGTAGCCAAATTTAGTTTATAAGTATAATTTTCCTAAAAATTTTTGATTTTTTTAAAAGGTTTTATAACATGAAGCCACTCCTTTTCAAGCTAAATGTAATCTTTAAAAATGTTTTTACCTCATAGCTTTAAATGTTCTTTGAATATTCATAGTACCTCTGTCTTTTTTTAGCAAAAAGAAAGAAAGAAATGTGCCTCTTTTTAAGCAAACTTTTAATTCTTTGGTGTGCTCTGGTTTATAGACTATCAAATAATGTCTACTCTGGCTTCTCAAACTCCATTTTGAGAAACTATGATTCTCTGATGTCATACGTGTTTATTTTATAGCTACATCAGAGTAGACCTTTTGTTCGCCCCTTTCCTGAAGCGGGTTTAGATGACTCGTGTACAGGTTGGCTCTCACTATGTCACGCTGTTGAGAGAGTATCGGTGTCTAGTCCCTTCTGTTTCAGTCTGGATTCGAGTTTCCCAACCTTTCCCTGCTTTAACACCTGGAAATAGTGCCAGCATGCGACCAGTAGTGCTGGTTCCTGCTGTGGTGTTTACAGGCAGGTGGCGTGAGCCAGGCACACATCAGCATGGGAGACAGCACTGGGGTTGCCTTTCCCAGCCCAAGACAGACCCCAACAGGGGGATAGCTGCCCTAATTCTGGGAACACGGTTCAGATGTAAACTATAGCCAGCGAACAGCAGAGAAAGCATGCGTCGCTGCGAGGACCCACAGTGCGGCCCTTCCTTCAGCGAGCCTAATTCCACGTGAGCAAAAAGACCGAAGAAAACATTGGGGAGTGTTAAGGAGTTACAGCTTCTAGTTTTAGTGGTAAATATTTCCTCTTTGATTTAGAAAAAAATGCTTAATTATGTTGTGTGGGTGCCCACAGAAGCCAGTAGGGGCATCTGATCTCCTGGAGCATAGTGACAGGTGACTGAGCTGCCTGACATGGTGCTGGAAACGCAGGTCACCTTCACATGCTGAGTGCATCCTCTTAGCTGCCGAGCTATCTCTCCATATAACATTTTCTCAATATGTCACTTTAACACAAAGATTCACTGCTCCTTGTTATTTAAATAAATAAATAAATAAAGTAGAAAGTGTCCTTACTCATATGAGGGAAAGGTTTTTGGAACCAGACCTGGTGGCACAAGCTTGCAATCCCAGTTCCTGGGAAGGTTGAGGCCAAAGGGTTGAAAATCAAGTTCTGCCTGAGCTACAGAGTAAGTTCCAGGCCAACCTGGACAATGCAGAAAGAGTTTCAAAAAGGACTCCAGAAAGGGCTGGGGCTCTAAATCATTGTTGGAATAGTCACAGAGCAGTGTGAGGCAGCAGGGTCCATCCCCAGCACTATAAATACAAAGTCACAAAAACAAACAAACAAACAGAACCGGAAGGAACGCTTCCCAAAGGAAATGCTGTAGTGTGGAGTCAGAACCTGCATTCACCCTTTAGCACCGTGGGATTTATTGTGGGATTTATTTATAGCTTTTTTTTTTCTGTTCTTTTGTTTTGTTTTGTTTTTATTTGGAATTGTATTTTTTTGTTTCTTGCGGTCTAGAGAGGAGACCTAAGGCTTTCCATGTTGTAGGCAAGACCTCCAACTCTGAGCCCCACCGCAAGCACAGCCACACCCTGAGCACAGGCGATTTTGAAATCCTCTTAGTTAATCTGTGAAAGCTGAAAGTCTAGTGAGATTTGATTTCGGGTTTTGATTTGATTTGATTTTTTGAGACACACTCTCATAAAGCCCAGGATGGCCTTAAATTTGTTATCCTCTTGCTTCATCCTCCAGACTGCTGGGATTACTATTGGTGTGTGCCACCATGCCCAGTTCCAAAATTGGGTTTGCTTTGTTTTAAAAAGTGGTTTACTGGTGTTGAACTCAGGTCATCAGGCTTCAGAAGCAAGCACCTTTGTCCCCTGAGCCATTGCACAGGCCCGCTTCTGTCAGTCTCTTTAAAAATCATTTTATGTGTACGAATGTTTTGCTGGCATGTACATAAATGCATGCATGTCTCAGATCCTCTGGAACTGGAGTTAGAGATGAACGTCAACCATCATTCGGGTTCTGGGGATTGACCCTGGGTCTCCTGCAAAAGCCACAAGTGCTCTTAACAGCTGAGTCATCTCTCCAGCTGCCTTATTTTGAATTTATTTCGATTGGAAATTTGTAGTGAACACCTGCTGGCTTGTCTGGACTTGGTTGGACTTGGCAGTATATCCCTGAAATCCTGGCACTCAGGAATTAAGAGGCATTTAACGCCAGGCTAGGCCACATACCAGAGACCCTGTCTCAGACACACAGACTAGGTACATGCTTTAATTCATTCTTCTCACAATGAACTGGAAATTGGTTGTTTGGATGGCTTGATTTTTGAGAACAGAGTACCATGTCCAAAGAAGGTGGCTGAGAAGTTAAGTGGTGGAAATGCTCACATGCGCATGCGTGGGCACACACACGTCCACACACGTACATACACACACTCACTCACACAGTCATCTGATGTGTAAGCCTGGCTAGATGCAAAGGATCTCTCCATTAGGAGTATGTTTACCTGCGTAGGACTTGAAGGAAGCTGGAGGCTGGGACAGTATTCTGCTGTAGCACACTTTGTTAATGAATCTTCTGAGGAATGTTGTGCATCAGACAGGACAAATGGGGAGTAATATTAAGCGCTAGATTGCAGGGTACCCAGAGCCCTGGTTACTGCCTTTTGATGGAAGCTCCTGGATCACTCTGAGGAGTCCTAAGGGTTGAAAACCAGCAGTTTACAGCTTGGAGCTCAAGCATTTGCATTTGTCAGAGTCACCTGAAGGGCCTGTTAAGACAGCAAGCCAGTTCCCTCCTGGGCAATCTGTGGCTGAGAGTTTTTGCTTCTAACACGTTTACAGGTGATGCTCCTGCTGCCGGTGCAAAGACCACTCTTTGGGAGCCCCTGGTCTAGGTCCCCGTAGCTGGCTTCTCAGGGGCCTGCCTGTCTCAGCATCCTGGGAGCTGGCACAGTGAAGTCACATCAGAGAGACAGTGAGTTACGAGAGGGAAACCGAATCTCAGCACCCATGGCTTAGCTGGCAATGTCAGGATCTAGTCTTACTGTCACACTGCCGAATGTGGAGGGCAGCGGTGCAGTCTAGGTGTTAGTGTTAGAGCGGGCCTAACTCACCATGCAATAGGCTGCGTATGGAGACCTACAAAAATAACATTAAAAGCTAAAGCTATGCTTTGTTCTTTCCACATTCCACTTTTTAAGATTTTTTTTATAGAAGTCCAATTCAAGTTTAAACGCTGCACAGTAGGTCTCTTTTACGTCTCTGTTCTATAGTAATTGTGTACATTGCCAGGTGAAGTTCGTCCTTAAAGGTGTGGCTGACTGCCCCGTGCCTGATTAAGTCATCTGTTCTGTTCCATACAACCTGAGTTCTCAGGCGGCTTGGACAGACGGTATTATTCTGTCATTTCAGGTTAGCAGTGAAAATGGAGTCTGGAGTGTAGCTGCAGGCCAGGATTATTCCTTGTTTTTAGTGGACACCGAAGACTTCCAGCCTGGCTTGTATTACAGTGGCCGACAGGACCCTGCAGAAGGTGACACCCTGCCAGAGAACCCTAATGGCACAAAGACTCCAGTACTTCTCTCCTGTAGTAAGGTGAGCAGGAATTGGATCCTGAGACCCACATTCTGGAGCATGAGTCTTTGAATATTGCTGTGACTATAAGTGTACCTGGTTTGATTAAGAACTCTGACTACTTTATTTAAAACGCCTCTCATTCTTCCCTTCTCACCTCCTTTTCCTGCTTTATTCTCCCCACATTACCTATCACCATGTAATACGCTATGTGACGTTCCTGTCTGTCGTCTTCCCTACTGTAATGTGGGGCTCATGAGTGCAGGGCTTTTTGACGCCTTCATTCATCGATGTGTCTGCATAGGACATATGTTGTTTTCCTTATCTTTCTGAGGCAAGGTCTTGATAAGCCTGCAGTGCAGGCTGGCCTGGAACTTGCTGTGCTGACCTCCTGCCTCTTTCTCCCGAGTAACTGGGATTACCAGTGTGTGCCATCATGTTCCAGCATGCTGCATACCTTATAAGCCGTTGCGGCAGCAGCGCTCTCATGGAGGAGTACTGTGCCTACGCCTCCTGCTTGCCTGCTTTTGTCTCATGAGGCTGGGCTCGGGGCTTTGTCCCAACACGGGGGCTTTGTGTGCACTGGACAAGAACTCTCCCATGGAGCTAACCCCCCCCCCAGCTGTTTTTCTTTCATTTCTCTTTGGGATGCTGGTCTTGGAAGCTAGTCATGCAGGAGAGTTGAAAAGCACCGTTCACAGGGAATTCTCCTGGAGCCCTCAGCTGAATTGTAACCGAAGGATATTTAACTGTCGGTGGACAGTGCCAACATGAGGGTCCTGAGCTGTATTCACAGAGAAGGTCCCAACAAGTCACTGGCAGGGCCTACCTCGACCCCTGCTTCCTTGGCTTTTCATTTCTGTCAGCTTCGCTGCTTCTCTCTCTTTTGAAGATCTAAATGCCTGCTTTTCTAATTCCTGCCTTGTTTTTTATATACTTCAACCATTTGCTTGTTTCCACTTTTCCCCCTGTTAAAGTAACTCACATTCTCATAGAGACATGTCAAGAGGCAGTATAACCTTTGCTAGTGCATTCTAGATTTCCTGTTGTCATTGAAAAATATGTTTTATGGACTAGTAAGCTCTGAATGTACTGAGACAAGACCTTAATTGCCAAAGGCAGCATTGGCCAAGGTTTGGCTCTTGACCTGCATGTAGCGTGCTTGGGGCATGCTAATTGGCCTTCACAGTAGCTGGCCTGTCGCCATGTGCCCTGTGAAAAACTTCGGTCTAGATCAAGGTTGAGAGGGATGAGGCTCTGGTGTGTGTCACCAATTCCCTTGGAGGGTCAATGTCCACTGAGTGGCGGCCGGCCTGCTTGGTTTAATAATGAAATGGGAGTAAAGACAAAGTGTTTTTCTTCACAGTAGGAAGGGAAAATGTAAAAAACTGTCTCTTTCAGAGAAAAACCTTAGCACAGACTAATTATAGACACTTGTGGGTTACAAGTGACACTCCACACATATGTACAATAGGTAGTGACCACATCAGGGTAAGTGGCGTGTCCATCACCTCAGACATTCTCTTTGTGATGGGAACATTCAGAATCCTTTTCTACTGGCTATGTTGAGATAGTCAACTAATTCTTTTGTTTGTTTGTTGTGTGTGTGAGAGACAGAGACAGAGAGACAGGGTCTCTCTACACAGCCCTGGTTGTCCTGGAACTCACTATGTACATTCATTCGCCTGCCTCAGTTTCCCACGTGCTTGGATTAAAGGCATGTGCCACCATGCCTGGCTTTTCAACTGATTATTGTCATCATTTTTTAATAGCACTTACCCTATTTTCCTCAACATTAGACATGTGCTTCCTTCTTTCCAGTTGTACCTATATCCACTGATGTCTCCCCTGGTTCCACTCCCTTTGGTAACCACTGCTATTTTCTCGGTAGTTTCTTATGTGAGGTCATGCTTTGTGCTTTTGTGTCTGACTTTTTTACTTTCTGCCCCTTGGTCCCACCCATGTTGCAACAAATATCAAAAGTTTGCTTTCATGGCTGAATGGGGTTCTGTTATACCCACATTTCTTATTTCCTTTATGCATTTTTCTGCCAAAGGACACCTGTGTAGTCCTGTGTCTTGCCTTTTGTGAGGAGTATGTGGGACTACAGATGTCATCTTGACATACTGATTTTAGCTCCTTTGGAACTCTTCTGAGTAGTGAATGGGGTTGCTGGATTCCCTTTCTAGGTTGGTTTCTTTGTTTGTTCATTTGTTTGAGGGCCTGCCATTCTATTTTCTTTGCTAGGCATACTAATTTACATTCCTATCAACAAGGCACAGGAATCCGTCTTTCCTCATGTCCTTGTAAGCACTTAATTTTTTTTGTTTTTGGTAATAGCTGTCCTGAGTGCTGCTGTTGGCCATTTGAGTATCCTCTGAGAAATTTTGCTTAGGGCAGTTTCCTACTTTTCGATTGGATTGTTGAGATTTTTTGCTACTGAGATTTTTCAGTTCCTCTTATACTCTGGATATTACCTCTTCATTGGATGAATAGTCCAAAGGCATTTTCTCCCAATCTGTAGATTGTGTCTTCATTTTACTTCTCCCCCTCCTGGAAGTTTTTAGTAGAATGCAGTCTCATTTGATAGTTGTTTTTTTTTTCCCTGTTTATATTTTAGTTTGCACAGGCCAATATCCTGAAGCAATTTCCCTTACTTTGTTTTTTGACTTTAATTTGTGAAATAAAGTCTCATATAGCCAAGGCTAGCCTCAATTTGATCCTCTGACTGAAACTGCATGTTTGTGCCACCACACCAGCTCTCTCTCGCTCTCTCTTTCTCTCTCTCTTTAATGCAAAGTCTCATACTGTTGCCCAGACTAACCTAGAACTCTCTCTGTAGCCAGGATGGCCTGAACTCCCAGCATTCCTCCAGCTTCAGCCCTGAGTGTTGGAATTATAATCATGAGCCATCATACCTGGCCCTTTGCATAGACCCTTGGTATAAAATAAGGCTTCTCTTTGTTCTCACTAATATTATTGCATGTAAAGTGAATCTTGAGGTGTATAACTTTTTTTTTCGAGACAGGGTTTCTTTGTGTAGTGTAGCCCTAGCTGGCTGTTCTAGAACTTACTCTATAGACCAGGCTGGCCTTGAACTCACAGAGATCTGCCTGCCTTTGCCTCTGGTGTCCTGGGATTAAAGGTATCGCCGCCTGATCCTGAGATGTATAGCTCTTATCATTTGGGTCTTTGTATGTTTGAGGTATCTTGGAGATAAGTACAAGTAGGTATACACAGTTATTTAAAATTAACAGTGGTGTGTGAATACACCAACTCCAAATAAATAAAATGAAAAGCACTCTGACGTGCATTCTTTGTAAATACTTCTAAGCTATTGCTACCAACTCCTGGGCATCTTAACCTTTGGCTCCTGTGTGCCACTATGAGCCCATGCAACATACCAGGTTGCTCATAAATTGTATTTTAGCTTTAATCTTTTTATTTCCCTCCTTTTTAGCTTGGATATATAAGCAGAGTAACAGCAGGAAAAGATAGCTATCTAGCCTTGGTGGACAAGAACATCATGGGATATATCGCCAGTCTCCATGAGTTGGCTACTACGGAAAGACGGTTTTACTCAAAACTGAGTGAAATCAAATCACAGATACTTAGGCCGCTTCTCAGTTTAGGTAAGTCGATACCTTGCGCCACCCACATCCCCAGATCATCAGGGATCTCACTTTTAGCTGTTCTTCCTGTATTGTCCAGAGCTTGTTTATTTGTGTTGTAGATAAGGTGTCCTGTAGCCCAGGTTGGGCCCAACTTACTAGGTAGTTGAGGAAGATCTTGAACTCTTAATCCTTTTGCCTCCACCACCCAGTTGTCGAGATTCCAAGTGTGAGCTACCATGCCTGCTGTTGTTTGCTTTTTAAGGCCCAGGCTGACCTCAAACTTCTGGGTTCAAACAATCCTCCCACCTCAGTCTCACCATTACCTGGCACTAGAGCATGCACCACTGTGCCTTGCTTTAAGAAGCCTTTCATGCTAATGGTTTATTCCTTCCCTTCCCCTCCTTCCTTCCTTCTCTCCCACTGCCTCTCTCAGCAAATCACACACTGTTTGCAGTGCTTCAGGAGCCTGACTGCCACAACCCTGTCTTCACGCTCCCCGAGCTTCTTCCTACCCTGTAGCTGTAGGAAGATGTGGCCAAAGAGAAAAGTATGTTCTTTGGGAAGGTTGTCCCTAGAAGCTGGACTTGAGCGGTGCTTCCACATCCCAGTCCTCAGACATTGTAGAACTTCCACACTTTTTCCTTGCCTTTTCTCACACTTAGAATTGTGTCATTCATATATATGGATGAATTAACCAAACATTTATTCAGCCACAGAGAGGAGTTGGAAGTGAGGCAGCTCTCATAGGCCCCAGTGGGCTTGCCCCTATCCGTGTGCCCAAGGGATCTAGGACATTAGCAAGGATTAGCAAGGACTACAGAGTTAGGAGTGGGGGCTGGTAAAAAGAACGGGGCTGAATGGTAAGACCCTGTCTCAGAAGCAACCCCCTCCTCAGGCAAGATAGCCTTGCCCTGTCCTTCCAGTTTTCCTGCTTTGGCCCTGTACTCAGAAAACAAAGATAGGATTTTCTCTTTTTCTCTTATTCCCTGGCTACTGTTAGGGCTCAGGATTTAGGCTAATGGTCTAGCTCATCAGTTTTACCCTGGGAAGAAAAGTAGGCTTGTGTGGCTAGCTCATTTTTTCTAATGGAAAAACCCTACTTTAAACCGCTAACTTGGCAATTTGTTTTCATTTATTTGGATTTTGTTTGTTTTTTAAGTTTTGACTTAGGTCTGGTATAGTCCTGGTTAGCCTTTAACTCCTATGACTGAACTCCTATTTCTCATTCCTTCCCCCTAAATACTTCAGTTACAGGCTTGGCCCGTCACTCCTGATTAATTAAACCATATTTGGGAATACAGTTCCTATGTGATTTGAGGATTTGTGTTTGGTTTCAGTCTGGTTTTCTTTGTAAGGATTGTGGAGCCCCTATTGTATAACATCTCCTCCCTAGGATGGGCTCAGAATCACAGGAGATGGAATCAACGGGGCTTCCTGGGTTGCCTTGTGGGAAAGTGGGGTCTGTTGTCTGGCCAGGTCTTGATTTCTCTGTTAGCTTGTTCCCCTCCTCACCCTCATTGATAGTAATAAAGAACTTCAAGCTGGGAAAGGCAGGTGTCTTGCTGCTTCCACCTGAAGCTTAGGTCACCGTGCGCTGAAGAATTGGGCTTGTCCAGGGGCCAAGGGGAGCAGCAGCCAGTGCAGAAAGTTCAAAATGCTAGATAAGAGCTAAGTCTGAGCTGGGGTTAGCTCAGCTGCTAGAGTGTTTACCTGACACGCTCAAGGTCAGTTCCAGTACTGCATAAGCAAGGCATGGTAGCATGCACCTGCCTCAGCTCTCGGGAGGAGGAAACAGGACAGGAAAGTTCAGACTTAACCTGGGTTAGCAGAAGACCTTATCTCAGAAAAAGAAAAATACCTATTTGTAGAAATGAATTTAATGCCTGTCTGCTACCCTCTCACCATTGTATCAAATTAAATAATTCACTTCCCTCTCTTTGTCTTACATTTTCTATTTTCAAAATTTAACAGTGGTTCTCTAGTTTGACTGATATAAAAAAAATCACCTGGGAAACTTTTAAAAGAAATATCCGTTCTGAGATGGTAATACCAGACCTACTGAATCAGAGAGCTGACAGTTCGCGTAGACGAGGTTGGGGATGTGGCTAATGTACGTGTGTATGTAGGTGTGTGTATGTGGCCTGAAGAACACTGGGTTCTTCTCTGTTGCTGCCTACCTTCTTCCTTTGATTCAGGGTTTTGAAATGAACCTGGAGCTCAGCAATTTTTGACTAGGCTGGTGGTAGCAAGCCCTGAGACCCTCCCGTCTCCCAATGTCCATTTCCCATTTAAGGATACAGGCCAGATCTTCCTTCTAGCATAGCATGTACTTTTACCTACTGAGACGTCTCAGGGATTTCTGAAGTTGGTTTTTGTAACATTTTTTTGGGAATGATTTGAGTTCCATAGATTAGAAAGAGTAAGTACCCCAGAAAGGAGAAAGTCAGAAGAAAGCATTGGTTTTCACATTATCGTTTTGTTGCAGAAAATTTGGGCACTGTGACTACTGTCCAGCTGCTGCAGGAAGTTGCAAGCCGATTCAGCAAGTTGTGTTACCTCATTGGGCAGCATGGAGCCTCACTGAGCAGCTTTCTGCAGGGAGTGAAGGAAGCCAAGAGCCTGGTCCTCATGAAGCACTCGAGTCTTTTCTTGGACAGTTACACAGAGCAAGTATCAGTCCCGTGTCATGTTCAGTCTCAGCAGGGTGATTCCGCAAGGGGAGCTGCTCCTCCGTCAGAGGGGACAGGGAGAATAGTACAGGCAGTAAACCGAAAGGCAGTGTTTTCTTAGGCGGCCGTAGCTCTGCAGTGCTGAAATTAAGTCTTCTTTAGGTGGAAAAGGTTTGCCACAGTGACTTCTCATATTCCCTTCCATATCCAACAAAGAGTGATAGCATACTTTATATACAATGTCCTGCCTGTCTGGTTATTTGGTTTACTTCGTAAATCCTACCAAAATAGGAGGAAATAAAGAACAAAGTGATTTAAAGAGCAGCTGCAAGTGTGAAGCTGTTCTGAGCCTATGTTTCACTGCTGTGTGATGGGACATTAGCCACATTTAACATATTTTCTCAGTAACCCCAAGAATGGGTATCCAATGTTCTTCCATGTTTTGTAAGTAAAACATACCAAGTCTATTTGTAAACCTAAACTGTTTTTCACTTTTTCTTGATTGGTATTTTGCTATCATGATTCAAGGCGTTAAGTGTTATTTTAATGTAGACCAGGTAACACTGTTGATCTGAAGTATGTGTTGTTTTGATATGTAGTTTATTCTCCATTCGTCCAACGGAAAGTGACTGAGTGCCACCAAGTGCCAGGCACTGCAGAGAGTTACAGCTTGGGGCCAGTGAGAGACACCTGTTGCCAGGGAGTTCCTGTCATGCCTGTATTTTCCTTGGGTTATAAATAACCCAAGGACAAATGTGTGGTCATTATCAAAGCTGCAGGCAGTGCTAATCAAGAGGATATTTAAAGACGCCCTTTCCCCACCCGTTGAAATAACCTCCTGCAATCATTTTAGTGTTTCCCTTTCAGGCTTTGCATCTAAGTGACTTCAACCCCAGACAAACTAAATATATTGGAAACTGCTATCTAGGAAGAAATAGCTTTGCTTTACCCTTCTAACTCATCCAGCATGAAAAATGATAGAACTTGATACTTCTTTATTTTAAAAATTACATCTTGCTATTTGTGTGAAAGTTGCAGCTTTTATTAATGGAATTTCCCTTTTCCTCTTGTATTTACCACCATACCTTCATTTCTTTTTCTGTCACTGTTCCTCATGGTCTTTTGCTGTAAGATGCAACTTGTGATGCCAGGGGCTACTGTTTAAAAGGTAACAGTTATTCCTATAGGTAGGATAAATAAAACTAATTTACATTTTTAAAGTCTCTACCCCATGACTGCTTTTTAGTAAGAATTTCCTTTCTCTGTCAGCATCAAATGCTTGCTAGCTCAGGAGTATGAAAGGAGTGTTTCTGCTCAGAGCAGTTTGTCTACATTTGCTTCAGAACACTGGGGCTATTTAATCAGCGTGTTCTAATAGTGATCTCGCTCTACCCCGGAAGTGTTTTCTTAGCTTTCACCATTCATTTTCTGAAGTCTTAATTGGACGTTTAAAATGAAGAGTAAATTTTCATGAAAATCCTGCAATTTCACCCATGTTTTCTCCAGCTTGTTAGGTTAGCAAGTGCCACCTGCCAGGCAGGCCTGCACAGCACAAGGTGCTTTTGAAATCCCTTTTCTGTTAACATTCCTACTGACCTTGCATCTATCACTCCCCTGCTGCGTCCCTCTGCCTGCCCTCTTCTCCAGTGACCAGAGTTCATTAACACTGATGTCACACAGTTCTGAAATTCGTGAGTAAGATTTCAAAAAGTGTCTAGATCTGCATTTGAAACGTCACAGAGCTAATTTACACTTCCTCACTAACGCCTGTTTGTCTTTTTCTACCCAAGGTACTGCACATCCATTTCAAATTTCCTGGTTATGGGAGGATTCCAGCTTCTTGCCAAGCCTGCCATGTAAGCACTCTACACCTTCCTAACAGCCATCCATCAGAGGTTTTGAGTTTTTGTTTTTTGTTTTGTTTTCCTGTCTTTTTTTGTTTGTTTGTTTCAGTTTTTTTTTTTGATAATTTCATCCAAAATATTTTTATCATATTCCTTGCCTTCCCCAAACATGCCCAGCTCTTCCCTCCCAAACCTACCCAACTTCGTGTTTTGTCTTTTAAAAAAACAAAACTAAAAACATGGAGTCCTTTTTTGTTTGTTTGTTCAAATCTTTCTGAGCATGAGGCCCACCATGGGATGTGGTTGGTATACCCGGTGTCACACCACTGCAGAAAACTGATTTTTCCTCTCCCAACAGCCAGCTCTTTGTTGCATATAGCTTCTTGGCTAGAGGTATGACTTTGTGTCCGCCTCTCCTTCTTGGTGTTGGGCTTTTGTCTGCTTTGACTCAGTCCAGGTTGTGTGCGTGCCATCACACTCTGTTATGTCTGGAAGGTGATGTTTCCTTGAAGTCACCACCTTGGGCTCTTAAAATCTCTCTGCCTCCTCTTCTGCATAGATCATGGGCCGTGACTAAGATCACACCCCATAGATCCATGGGGTGTGATTAAGACATCCCATTTAGGGATGAGTGCTCCAAAATCTCTTACTCTCTGCACATTGTCCACTCGTGGGTGTCTGTGTTAATTACCATCTACTGCAGGAAGCAGCTGCTCTGATGAGGGCTGAGCAGTGCACTGGTCAATGAGTATAGCAACGTGTCAGTAGGAGCTGTTTTGTTGCTACGCTCATCTGAGAGACTCAGAGTAGCAGGTTTCTCTTATCTAGCCTCCAGTTCTTATCAGTGGCAGTGTCAGATGTGGTTTCCGTCTCACGCAGTAGGCCTTAAATACGAAAAGGGGAAAAGACAGGTCGGTTACCCCACAACATTTTGTGCCACTATTGCACCAGTGGGCGTAGCTTGCAGGCCCATCACTATTGTAGCTCACAAAGTTCATAGCTGGTGATTGATAATTAATTTCTCCTCCAGTAGTGTGTATTACACATGCCAGCCAGTCAGTGGACTGAAGCTTCCAGTGGAACAACAGCTCAGTTTCTTCCTGTTTGAGGACATGTTTTTTAGCAATAGGGTCTTACTCTCAGGTTTAGAAGGGTAACCAATAGCATTGGCGATGGCCTGTAATGCTGAGGGGAATCTAGAGTTCCCTTTGGCCAACAACTGCAAGAAATGTAACCTAGTCTTGGAACTGGGGTTTTATTTGGTGGCATGACGTCTCTTCCTCTATGTGATAACTCCATTGCAGCTCTTTCTATATATTAGGAAGCTTCTACAGTGATAGGTTTCCATATGGCTTCTCAGAAGGCCTTAGGTTATGTTACAGTGTAGATATTTGGGGATGCTATGGGAAGGTATTGGCATGGCCATTTACTTATTGAATCGAAGTGTAGAGTTCCATTAACTCTTAACGGCATGTATTGTTGGTCCCTGGCTGTCTCAGGTGTAGTGGGGTTCTGAAAGAGCACTAAAGTCAAAGGTGCTCGACCTGGGTTCTTCTTTAGCACCTTCAGCGCCGCTTCTTGTTGGACCTGACACTTGAGCGGCTCTTTTTGCAGCAGGAAGCTACTTTATTTCCATCTGAAAAATGAGTGTTTTCCCCCCTGTCAGTAAAGAACAGGTAATGTCTGCGATGCTCCCAGAAAAATGTATCTCACACAGATAAAAGCTACTTGCATCTAGTTTTTAGATGGATAATATAAAAGCCTCTGACATAACACATTGACATAATAATAAAGGCAAACTGAAAAATTATTTTAGAAGAAAATATTTAAAATGTTCACTCACCACCCATACTTAACAGATTTGGCCAGGCTTGTTTTTATTTTTCTGTGCCAACAGGAGTGCTGATCCCTTGCTCCCACTTCTGGTTTTTGTTAATCTAGTCATTCTTTTCTGAACTTGGCCAGTTTTTAGCAAAGGATTGCACTAGAAATTATAAAATGAATTGAGGTTTCTTTCTCTTCTTTCCTGTTTTCTGGAATAGCTTGTATGAATCAGGCATTGTCTATATCTTGAAGATTGGGTAGAATGCATCTGTGAAAGACCGCCGTTCAGCAGCAGTGTTTCCTATGGGGAATTTTCCAATAGGTCTGTCTGGATCTTATTCCTTATGGCTTTACTCCCTCACTTATTTGGAAAATGGTTCATTTCTTCGGCGTTCAGTTTTGTCGCCATTTCTAGTATTGTCTCGGTGTTTTCATCCCAGAGCTGCAGTTATTCCCTGTATTGTTCATTGCTGTTACTTACTTGAACCTTTTTTATCTTTTATTTGTTTATTTTTGTGAACCAATGAGTTTTATTGGAATTACTTACAGGAATACGGGTAAGGGGTGCCTTACAGGAGCAGAAATGACTCACCAAAGTGCATCCCAGCATGGGTGACAGCTCACAGAGCTGGGAAGCTGCTGCACACTGACCCTCCGCAGGCAGCTCGACAGGCTGGAGCGCATCCCTTCTAGGTGACTCTGGTCTAACCCTCTTCCAGGCAGCTAGCCTGGTCTTAAGAGTCTTCTTTGCAGCTTGGTTTGTTTATTCTTAGGAAGAAGGGGCCTAGAGAATCTTCCTCTTCCCAACTAGTACCCCTCCTCTTTCATGTCTTCTTTCTCTCTCTTTTTTTTTTTTTTTTTTTTTTTTTTTTTTGATATACCAGTGTTATTGTTAGGGTTGCTTACAGGGTCATGGATAAGGGTTATTTACCAGGAGTGTGGTTATTTCAGGGCATCATGCCAGTGACTACACCACTGAAGAAAATGCCTCTCCCTTCCTCATTAAATATGAACTTCTCAGAAGTTCTGGGAGGGTGGAGACTCTTGTTTTTTATTTCATGAACTTCTGCTGTTTCATTTGTGTTCACCATTCATAAATTTCAGATTCGTAAATTTATACCGTTTGGTAATGTTTATTATTATTATTATTATTATTATTATTATTATTATTATTATTAATCGGATAGCCCAGTGTGGCTTTCAGCTTGCTGTGTAGCTGAGGTTCTCCTTAAACTCCTGACCTCTACCTCCTGAACACTGGGATTACAGGTGAGCACCACCACACCTGGTTGTCTTATCCCTGTACGCATAGGTCGGTGGTCAACCTGTGTTGACAGTCGAAGGGAAAGGAAGAACTTAGAAGTATTTAGTTCCATGCTAGTGCTTGGAGCAAGGACCTCTTCTTTTCCTCTGGTGTTTCTGTTTAGCACAGCTTAGCAGAGTGGTCGGACCTGCCAGATTCCTGGGACACTGCGCTGTGAAAACGATGTCATTTATCTCCTGAAACTGTGAAATGCCTGATTCATTTCGTAGAACATGAGGAAAGGCTGTTACTAGCATTTCTATTAGAGTTACCGTTCCACCATTGCCACATCTTGCACTTAAAAGGCCCATTTCATAGGTTTAAAAAAAATACAATTCTGTTAATTATTCGTGGCTCATTTTATTATATTCATTTTCCTAACACCTAGGCTGTGTTATTAATAGTTCTGAACAGTTACTGGAGTGAAACTGTCTATGTAATATCATTCGTACTCTTCATCCCAGATGATCAGCTGAATCTTTTCCCCTTCTTTTCCAGTGATTTCCTGAATAAAAACCAAGAGCTCTTGCAAGATTTGTCAGAAGTGAATGATGAGAACACTCAGCTGATGGAAATACTGAATACGCTGTTTTTCTTGCCAATCAGACGTCTTCATAATTATGCAAAAGTTTTGCTAAAGCTCGCCACGTGCTTTGAAGTGGTAGGTTCTCTTCATGCCCCCCTTGAATGCTGGGAAAGCCAAGAATCAAAGTTCGTTTGGATTAAGTCACATTACGGTGCTGGGCCACATTAAGTTAATATTTACATGTGTCCACCTAGGATTTCCTTCTCAGTGAGGAAATAGAAGAAGAAAGGCTAAGCAGGCCAGAGTGAGCTTGTTTTTCATGCTGTGGATTTCGTTTCTGCCCAGGTCTTGTTCAGACTCTCTTCACTCTGCAGCTGTCTAGAACAGAGAGCCTACTGCGAGCGTTCCGTGTGTCGGCACACAGGGCTGAGGCAGTGGGCTGCCAGCTGGCCTGGGTCCTTGGTAGACTCGTGCCGAGAAACGCGATTCCCTTAGTTCGCAGAGAAACTCTAACAAGTGCGAAGTTCCTTAAACCTTCACATCTTGGTCTGTCCCCTGATCTAGGCAGACTTCAGACCACAGAGTGGAGGGACTCACAGGAGTTTTTCCATGCCACCCTCCTGTGATCTTGTAGGTTTTTTTATTTAGTCTGGCTTCAGTTTTAACTTAAAACTGATGTAGTTTTAGCTATCCAAGTTTGAGCCACTGGAAAACAGTGGGCTTCAGACTTCTTCTCAGTCAATGAAGAAAACAATCTTTACTAGATCAGGTTAGAATTTTTTAGGGAAAGTGAGGTGTGGGGGCACATATCTACAATTCCAGCACATGGAAGGCTGAGAGGCAGGAGCATGAAAAAGTTTGAGGCCAGTCTGGGTTTACATAGTGATACCTTATCAAAAAAACAAAACAAAACAAAAAAGGTACTGTATTCAGTCTGAGGGCTAATTCTGGGAATGATAAGTCCATTTAGTTTGCCATCAAGTCCCATCCTCTTCTGTCTTTAGTCTTTCCCCTCATCTGATATATTGGTTCTCATCCCAGGGGTCATGTTCATGTGCTTGGTGTGTCCTTCCAGAAACACACCTAACCCTGGTTTTTCGAGACAAGGTTTCTCTGTGTAGCTCTGTCTGTCTTGGAATGCACTCTGTAGACCATGCTCGCTTTGAGTTAAGAGATCCGCCTGCCTCTGCCTCCTGAGTGCTGAGGTTAAAGATATGTGCCCCCATTGCCCGTGTTTTGTTTGTTTTTAACTAAAAATTACTGTTATGTGTATGAGTAGTTTGTGTGTATGTGCATGACTGGGAACTGTGGAAGCCAGAGGGGGTGTCAGAGGCCCTGGAACTGAAGTTACAGATGGCTTGTCTCCAAAATCTTCTGAATAGACCCTGAGATCCCTTTGAGGGTTCACAAGGTCAGAATATTTTCCTGACATACGAGGACATTTGCTTTTTCTCCGTGATATGTTCATTGGCGCTTTTTCTCTGTGGTATGTGCACTGGTGCTTTTTCTCCATGGTAGGGTATGTGCAGACCTTTTTGTCCAAGGTCTGTGCGGTGGTAATGCAAAAGCAGAAGCCCACAGACCCACTGGCTCCTTAGCAAGAACCAAGGCAAGTGACACCACACCACGCAAGCCTCGAACTTGCATTTCAGACCAGACAATACTACTTTTCCTGAAAAGTGTTGATGATGAACTATATACTATATAGTGTATTCTAGGCTGCCCTTAACCTTGTGGCAGTCCTTCCTTGTCCAAAGGGCTAGGAGTATATACCTGTCCAACAACTTTTTAGAGCAAAATAGGTAGAGACATGAATTTGCCATTTTGAGCCTAATGGATTCTCAATACTTAGAATATTTTTTTCTGAAGAGAAAGGTGGCAATGTTAATTTTTGGTCTATAAAAGGTATCATCATTTGGAAAGTGTATATAATTTAGTTAGTATTTTTCAAATGCTCAAACTACAGTGTCACAAAATCATGTAATCAAACCCAAAATAGACTTGTATATTTTAAGGCATTAAAAATCCCTAAAAATGCCTTAACTATTTAAATAATAAATGTCATTAAATTTTACTGTAATACAAAAATTTTTAATGACATTATTTACATTTATTTGTGCTCATGCTAGTGTGTGTATGTGTGCGTGTGCATGCATGTAGAGGTCAGAGGACAATTTGGCAGTTGGTTCTTTAAAAACATGTTGGTTCCAGGGTATCAGGGTTGGGCTGCAAGTACCTTTACCCACTGAGCCGTCATTTATCTCATCAGCTCAACTAGTAGATTTAATATAACAGTATAAAGCATTGATTGCCAATGTTTTAGATTATAGATTGCGACTGCCCTTTAGGAAGCTGCCGCTTAATAAGTTTTTAAAATATACACCAGAGGAGAGTATCCACAGTTCTGTGAAGTGGCTGTTAAGACACTCCATTTTCAAACTAGTTATTTTTATAAAGTAAAATTTTCTATGTTTATTTCATCTAAGCAGTATAACATAATAGGTTAGAAGCAAAAACCCAGCTAGTGTCTCAAAAGCCAGGTAATAATGGGACTTTTAAAGAGTGTGAGTCTATGCCATTTTTTCTCACTAAAAATTCTGTGTTTTGGGAAATACAGTTGTCATTTATAACCTTGTTTGAAATTAATTAATTTTTTAATTTGTATGTTTCTAACACGACAGCATCACTAGTTCAGCCCACCTGTATACTACCAAAGGAATCTGAGAACAAAGCAGGGGGCCACTTTCTGGGTCCTGCCGTCCAGCTGCCGCCAGTGTTTATTTCAAATGCACCTTAGTGGAGTTCTCTAAGCTCAGCCCCTCATTCCCTTGCCTCCCTTTAATACGTCACTCATGTCCTCCCTGCATCGACTATAGCATATATGAACAGCTCATAGGCTGCAGCTTCTGGACAGTGTTTTTATGCTCTTTCCTGTCTTGTTTATTGGTCTCTAGACATCTCCAGAATATCAGAAGCTACAGGACTCCAGTTCTTGTTATGAGTCTCTTGCTCTCCATCTCGGCAGGAAGAGGAAGGAAGCTGAGTACACCCTGGGCTTCTGGAAGACCTTCCCTGGAAAGATGACGGTAACCCACCACTGTCGTGGTCCCACCGGCCATCCTCTCTCTGCTCCTTGCTTTCTGTAACCGTAGCATTTCTGTGATGCCCTTCTGAGAACTGTAGCCACGGGTATCCTGAATCCCAGCACCTTCCCTTGTTCCCAGGGGTCCTCTGCAGACTTTATCCTTTGGTTTTTTTTGCTACTGTTTTAATCTCCAGTGGGCTCTAGTTTGAGGAAGTGTCTAATGCCACAATAAGCTATGACTGAACAGTTTCCCTTAATGTTCCTTGAATCAAGTTCATCCTCCTTTGGACATTTTAGTAATTTTGATAGTTCACTGAAATTGGTATTAATTCATAGGATTCCTTGAGGAAGCCAGAGCGCCGACTGCTGTGTGAGAGCAGTAACCGAGCCCTCTCGCTGCAGCATGCTGGAAGGTTTTCTGTGAACTGGTTCATTCTCTTCAATGATGCCCTGGTCCATGCTCAGGTAGGCTGGATTCCTAGCTAAAAAGAAGCCTTGGAAAGGGAACAGTTGTGACCTGCTTCATGATGTGCTGTGTTGCAAGAAAGGTGGTATGGAGCAATTTCATCGTTATATGAATGTCAGTGTACTCAAAGGAATCTAGGTCTAGCCCGCTGTAACCCAGGCAGTCTGGTACAGCCTAGTGCGGCCAGGCTATGGCTCCCACAGGGGGTTGCTCTACTGAAGACTGTGGCACTGTACCACAGTGGGAAACTTCAATGCACCTGAATACACAAGCGCGTGCCTATGCTGGCGTGCTGTGGCAGCCGGGAGATGACTAGGCCAGAAGAAGTCTCTGCTGTTGCTTTGGAGCCGTCATCATCTTGTTGACAGTCATTGTATAGCACATGGCCATGCACTGTCAATTCATGTGATGCACTGTTTCTTTGTAATTACTGAATAAACGAGAATGTAACTACTGCCTTTGGTGTTGACTACATTTGAGAGGTTTTATTTTTCTTTATTTTTTGGTCTTTGTCGTTGTTGCATTGCTAGTGGTTGAACCCAGGACCTCTTAACTATGGAAATACCTTCCGTCTTTTATTAAGCCACACCTGGAGCCAAGATTTTTTTTTTCTTAGCTCAAGAATGAGTGTCAGCCATGTGAAGGGTGGGAGAGATGGGAAGACCCACAGAGGTGGCAGTGCTGTGGTGATTATAGCAGAGATGTTGCCACCCACCAGTCCATAACTGTCTCAAGGGGCTTGTGCTGTAGGGATGTGAAGAGACCTAACAGAGGCCCGAGGTTGACGTGGGCTCTTTACAGAGGTGCCTTCATGTTCTCTGTTTCAGTTCTCCACACACCACGTGTTCCCTTTGGCCACACTCTGGGCCGAGCCACTTTCTGAAGAAGCTGGGAGCGTGTAAGTGTGCCTCCTTTTCCTGCTCCCTTTATTTCCTTTAGTGGGGTAGTGGGGAAAGCACAGGGATCCTGAGGAAGCTGCCTTCGCATCCTCACTTCCCAACACACTAGATAGTAAAGTGTCCTGTGTGAAGACCGGGGTGAGCGGCAGGTGGGCATCTCCATGGCTCGAACACTGGGCTGAGACAGATTACTGTACTGAGCATCCTTCTCCCCGGTGCGGAGCTCAGATCTACAGCAGGAGCCCTAACGCTGTCTTCTCCCCTCGAATAGGCAGTGTCCCACCTGGGCAGTGGGTGGTGCGGGGCTGTGGGAGGGTATCTTCCATTAGAATGACAGGTGTGTCTGTTGGTGTTTATCCTTGTGAACATTTTAGGAATGGCTTAAAGATAACCACCCCTGAAGAACAGTTCACGCTCATTTCCTCAACACCCCAGGAAAAGGTTAGTTTTGCACAGTGTTTTCTTTCAATTTCGGCCTTTTCTGTCTTCTATGTTAGTGAAGAAAAAATTAAACGTTGTTGCTTCATTAATAATCCTTAAATAAAAACTAGATTTTTGCTTCTTTGTTTTGTTTTCCTGAAACAGTCTTGCCATGTAGCCCTGGCTAGCCTTGAAATAGTAGAATTCTTCCTGCCTTAACCTCTCAAATGTTGGGATTACAGGAGGATGCCATGATGCCTGGTTATTCTGTGTAGCTAATTTTGTCTGTAGGGTAGGGTCTTACTGTGGGGTCCAGGCTAACCTGGAACTCACCAAATAGTCCAGAAAGGCCTGGAACTCTCACAGCAGTCCTTGCTTTGTGAAATGTGACTTGAACTAGAAGCAGTAAGCTCTAAGGGCTGGTTCACATCACTCAATGAGGAAAGTCATAGGCAATAGAAAAAGTACAGCAGAAAACCCAGCAACACGTAGCACAGTGCTGGATGCATTGTTGCCTTAAGCTTGCTGACATGGACTCCTTGCTTCTAGACCAAGTGGCTTCGGGCTATCAGCCAAGCTGTAGACCAGGCTTTGAGGGGGACATCTGACTTCCCACTTTACGGAGGTGGCAGCGGTGTTCAGAGGCAGGAACCACCCATCTCAAGAAGTGCCAAATACACTTTCTACAAGGATCCCCGCCTAAAGGATGCGACTTACGATGGGCGCTGGCTTTCAGGGAAGCCTCATGGCAGGTGACGGGTGCTTCACATTTCTCCTGGGGAAGGAACGGTGACCATCCCACTATGGAGAAAGCACTGACTAGCTGAAATATCAGTTGACAGTTGCTACTTTTTGCTCTATTTTCCAGGGGTGTTCTGAAGTGGCCCGATGGAAAGATGTACTCTGGCATGTTCAGGAATGGCTTGGAAGATGGGTACGGCCATTGTTTAAAGTAGATGATTTCAGTCTGATTGGGAGTTGCTTTTCAAACAAGCGGTTGGTTTCTGTTGTGTAGGCATTTGGTGCTGTGCTAGGATTCATGCAGAAGACGTGTGGGTGGGCTGTAGACAGTCCCATAACTGTCATGTTATGGGACTAACATGACACAGCAGGACAGACAGGAATTTTATGTTCAGTGGTTTTATAGAAATAGGTCCACCCCACCCCCACCCCGACTTGCTGTTTTGAGGATAGTTAGGGCCTTGGGAATGCTGGGCAAGTGCTGTTCCACTGAGCAGCAGCCTGAGGCCAGCTTTAGTAGTTTCAAATTTCTTTACCAGTTAAAGGGGAAATTTTCAGTGATGTTACTGTAATGATACTCTACTGACATCAATTTTGGATGTTATCACTCTCCGTCACTCAGTATATGTGTATGTATATTTGTTTGTGTGCATGTATCTGTATACGTGCCATGTCCCGTGTATGTATGGCCAGAGGACAACTTTGGCAGCCAGTTCTCTCCTTCCACTGTATGAATACTGAGGATTTGAACTCAGGCCAGCAGGCTTGACAGCAGGTAGCTAGCTAATGCTTTTACCCACTGAGCTGTCTCATTACCCATCTTGTCATATTTTCTAACACTGCAAATATATCTACAAGAAAAATTTATAGCAGCTAAGTATTTTATGTCCTGTTGAAGAAGAAATTTGTCTTACCATAAAAAGATATCTAAACCGGAGAAGTTAGTGTACATGTGTGGTGATGTCAGATTTTGTGATTTCAAGCTCGTAGTCGGTTTAGAATGGAAGGAGATGTATAATCTACTTTAACCTTCTTGCTAGAGAGGTGCACAAGCCATTCTACACCGTGACTTAGCACAGAGATGCTGTGAGTTAGCCGCAGAGAGGCGAGGACACGGATACCCTGCTTTTCATTAGCTTAGAGGGAAGCGCCTCAGCAGTGACTCGGGATCAGGCCTGGGGTGCACTCCTCACACTCTGCAGGTGCCTTAGCTGGTAGATGCAGCTTCAGCCAAGGCCCGCTTTTCCCTTCCCTATAGGTAAGCCTTCTCCGTGCTCCCATGAAGGCACTTATAAGTACATACGAAAGGGGAGTGTGCCATCTGAGCATCTTCTTACGCTTTTTCCTTTCCTTGGCAGATACGGTGAATACCGAATCCCAAACAAGGCCCTCAACAAAGAAGACCATTATGTAGGCCATTGGAAAGAGGGGAAAATGTGTGGCCAGGGCGTCTATAGGTAATAACACACTGCGTAAAGCTAAAGCCTGTGTGGACAGAACTTCTAAGGCGTTTCATCTGCCTTTTTAAATAACCAACACTGTGTGCAGACTTTCTGTACCTACTGAGGAAACTGTGACTTTCTACACAAGTCTCACCTACAACGCTAATTTTCTTACTTGATTCTAATTTGGACAAAACTTTTTACATTCTTCCCTCTCATCGATAGCGCATTATTTCATTTCCCATAAGAGACTAAACACAAAATTCTTCCTGTTAATGCAAAATATTATTCATGTTACCGTTAATTTTTGAAGCTTAGTCTTTCAAACCAGAGGGTTTTTTATTTTTTTATTGCTCAAAAATAAATAATTACAGCTACCCTTAAAAGCGTTGAATTGTGTTTCCTGCAGTTTGTAACGTAGATGTTATCTTTGTGTCCTTTCCAACCACAGCTATGCCTCTGGAGAAGTGTTTGAAGGCTGTTTTCAAGATAACATGCGCCATGGGCACGGCCTCCTCCGGAGTGGAAAGCTGACTTCTTCTTCTCCCAGCATGTTCATTGGCCAGTGGGTGATGGATAAGAAGGCAGGATATGGCGTCTTTGATGATATCACTAGGTACCGTGCTCTGCTTCTGTCTCAGAGTGTACAACGAGAAGATAATGCTCCTACCCCCTCATGCTATTACTTCAGTTTTAGTTGTTTTAGCACAAGTACGCGCACATGTGTGCATGTGTGTGTGTGTGTGTGTGCATGGGCGTAGACATGAGTGCAGGGTCTGAGGAGGCAGAAGAGGGCATTGGATACCCTTATCCAATGGTGGCATTACCAGTGTTGGGAGCTGCAGATGTGGGTACTGGGAACTGAACTTCGGTACTAAGTAAGAACAGTACAAGCTCCCAATTGCTGAGCCATCTCTCTAGCTCCAGCCCTCCAAATCATAACACATTAATGAAGACTTGAACACTTTACATTTTTTCTTAGCCAGAAGACCAAGAAGCAGTTGACTGAAACAGCTTAATTTGACAATATTAAGGAAACTTTTCAGTTTGGGATGGTGCCCTTGGAGGTGCATGCCTGTCATCTCAGCGGAGGGAAGCTGAGGCAAGCTGAGGCAAGCCTGGGCTACAGAGTGAGACTTCGTTCACTTCACCCAGTGCACCAATGAAAAGAAAAGGAGAACTTACCATAAGGAAACGTTTGTCAGGAATATCTGCCTGTCTGCCTGCCTGACTATCTTTGTCTATTTTATCTATCTATCTATCTATCTATCTATTTTTTTTTTTTTTTGGTCATCTTTTGGGCCAAACAATAAGCTACTTCTTCACAACGTCAGGGTCATTCAGAATTTACATGGGTACTGTTTTCCTACATTTTTACACATACAAAGTTTTTACTGCCTCAAAAATGCTCCCAAATCTTTTAACTAATCAATTAATTTTATTTGAGATCAGCTCTGTATCCCAAGGTGGTCTCTAACTCCTTCTATAGTCAAGGGTGGAGCTAAACTTCTGACCCTCCCGTCAGTGTCTTCTAAGTGCTGGGATTGCAGTATATGCCACCGGGCCTGGTTTACGCAGTCCTGAGGCTCAAACCGCAGCTTTGTGCAAGCTAGGCGAGCGTTCTACCAACTGTCTCACGTCCTGCGCCTGCCAGATCCTCAATGAGAGTCAGTAGAGAGTAGGGATGGAGGGAGACACCAGTGACAGTACGAGTGTGGGGGCTGGACACAGAATGCTGTCTACACACAGCACACCTTCTTGTCGAGTGCACAGACCAGGAACTGTGCCTACCTGCCTAAATCCAGGTAACAGGCCTTAGAGAGCAATGCCATTTCCTCTGCTCCCATATTTGAGTTTGTAATTTACTTTGGATTTAATGTTCTACCTTCCTTTATGGTACGCACCATAAGTTCCATAATGTAGGATTTGTGTGTGTGTGTGTGTGTTTGTGTGGTTTTTTTGTTTATTTGTTTATTTGAGACATGGTCACATATAGCCCAACTCACTATGGAGTTGAGGATAGCCTTAAAGCTAGCCTTGAACTCCTGATCCTCTCACCACGTTGCCTCTCATATGCTAGAACTATAGGCTTGTGCCACCAGGCCCTGCCATAATGTGATTATTTTTTAAATTACCTTTATGGGGCAGCAAGATGACTCAGTGGGTAAAGGTGTTTGCCACTGGACCTCAGGGCCTGAGGTCGATCCCAGGACACATGTGGTGGAAGGAATTGTCCTCTGACTTCCACACATATGCTGTGGGATTCATGTACCTTCTTTCCCCCACAAACACACAAGTTGAATAGATAAAATGTAAAGAATTCTACCTCTTTTATTGTTAAACTATAGAATTTTTGTTTTGTTTTGTTTGTTTTTGAGACAAGATCTTGCTGTGTAGCCTTTGGTAGCCTGGGACTTAAAAATGTAGACCAGGCTAGCCTCAAACTCACAGAGATCCTCTGCTTCTGAGTGCTGGGATTGAAGGTATGCACTACAGTGTCCAGCGACCTGTGTGATTTTACAAGTTGTTTCTGTTTCTCTGCCTCCATCTTACCCGTCTCTCCACCCAGGGCTTTGCGCATGCTCCAAGACCACAGCACCACTGAGCTACGTCCTGCCTTATTTTGTTTTTGTGTTTTCTCTTTGAGACAAGGTCCCGCTCTCAAGTTAGTCTGACTCTAACTTGATGCTCCTGGCTCATCCTTCCAGGAGGCAGCATTGTAGTAATGGACCACCATACCCAAATCGTACTTCATCCTTTAGTGGAGATAGCATGAACCTCCTTGGTTTGGGTGGATAAAAATTAAATCTTTTATGACAAGCCTTTAGGAAGGAAAATGATTCAATTATAGTTTAAGTTTGTGGTTTTCTCTTTTAATTACATATTTTATTTTGAAACAGGGTCACACTGTATAGTTCTGGCTAGTTTTGATCTCTCAGATCTGCCCGCCTCTGCCTCCTGAGTGTTGGGATTAAAGGCACATGCCATCCTACTTGATTTCATATCACTTCCTGAAGTTATCAAGGAAGTATGTAGAGTGTCTTCAGGCTGATGGGTAGAACACAGCATCAGATTCCTGCATGAATATTGCTCTGACTGAGATATCTGTTGTCATCACACTGTCTTCTGTGTGAGGAGATGGAGTGAGCCACTTTGGACTAGAGTAATGGTGCCAGTTCAACCCCAGTGTAATTCAGATCCTGTGGAATAATAGCTTTTCTCCACTGTGTCCTGGTTTTACTAGATTTTTCATCTTGTCTTTCTTATTTCTACACAGGGGAGAAAAGTACATGGGAATGTGGCAAGATGATGTATGCCAAGGGAACGGAGTGGTAGTTACCCAGTTTGGGCTGTACTACGAAGGCAACTTCCACCTTAATAAAATGACAGTGAGTGCAGTGTATATGTGCTTCGTATGGGCTCTGGAAAGCTCCTCCACCCCTGACTGTTAAGGGCTTGTAGTTAATGTTTTACTTTTGTTTTGGCTGCTCTGAGATGAGGTCTCACTCTGTAACCCAAGCCACACTGAGACCCACAGTATACCTACATGCCTGGCCTGTAACTTGTGGAAACTTGTGCCTCCTGAGCCACAGGCCTGGCCCTGTGTGACTCTTGGTACTGTTTCCTTCTTTGCAGATGGCGGGAGGCTTTGGGGGTGCGGCTGTGTGCCACACTTTAGCTTCTGCAGTCTGGTGTGACCTGTTTTGCTTCTTCACGCAGGGAAATGGGGTTTTGCTTTCAGAAGATGATACTATCTATGAAGGAGAGTTTTCCGATGACTGGACTCTTAGTGGAAAGGTTGGAAAACAACTTCGTTCTTTCTTTACACTCTCACGTACTTTCCTTGACTTTAAAAATTTCTTAAAGAGTCTAACCACGTTTTGTGCATTAACGTTCAGTTGCCTCAGCACCTTCTCCCGTGACCACTGATGCCTGTTGTGACTAATGGCCATGAACTCACTGTGTAGTCTAGGATGACCAGAACTTCTGGTCCTCCTGCCGCCATCTCCCGTGTGCTAGCACGAGAGGAATGTACCACAATACTCAACTTAATTTTTTGTATGTTTTCAGAAAAACAGCTTTGATTCAGTGTGCGTGTTTTCCCTCAGTGCTCAGTCTTCTGCTTCCCTGACGTCTGTTCTGACTTCACGTTCTTCCTTCTTGTGTTGCGTTTAATTTGTTCCCTCACCCTAGTTTCCTAAAATAGACTTTCGGATTACTGACTTAGGCTCATAAGTACTTTCTAAGACAGATGGTAGCAGCCACGCCGCCCCTCCTGAGCTTGGCTTCAGCAGTGGCCAGTGATTGCCATTCAGTGTGTGTGTTTCATACAATGAAGACTTCCCGTTTCCTGTTCATTCTTTCTCTTTACCCATGAATTGTTTTCACACATCTTTCTGACCATATGCATACACACATTTTTTGTTTATCAAAATTGAGGCTGGCAAAGAACAAATTAAAAAAGAAAGTGTTAAGTATTTAGTACCGTTTTCCCACTTAATTTTGTAAGTTTAAACACTTTTCTAACTCCACGTCTGTTTGCTTTACCCAGGGAACATTGACTATGCCAAATGGAGATTATATTGAAGGTTATTTTAGTGGAGAATGGGGATCTGGGATAAAAGTCACTGGAACCTACTTCAAACCTAGCCTGTATGAGAGTGATAAAGACAGACCCAAAGCCTTGTGAGTACTAGCTCTGGAGTAATTACTGAATATTTCCAGTTGTCTTGCTTTCATCAAAGCAGGTTAATATATATATTTTTCTATGTTAAACTTTTATTTTGTTTGTTTAAATAACTTCTTTTTATACAAAGATTCAACAAATGTTTGGAAATGAAAATACAGCAAGAACAAAAATTCTACCATGGATAACCTCCTTAAATATCCACATATGTGGACACCCCGATTTTGTAAATTGTACTGGCTGGTTATAAGATTTTAAAAGGAAATGGGGAATGTTAATGTTTCCCCCCTTATATTTTGGACTTATGTCAGGATTTTCTTGAAATTGTTATATGACCTATGACAAAAACATTTCAATTTGACTTAAGCACATAATATATGATGTAAGAAGTATATAGTGAAGGTTGTGCATTGTCTGAGGATGTTGGAAGATGACTGACTGCATATGTGAGGCTCTGAAGCAGGCGGGGTGATAACTCAGGAGCACTCAGCTGCAGTGGCCAGGTGTCAAGGCATGCATGCATTTGACCAGCAGAGACATTTTAGTGTTCCTATGCAATGTGTTGGGTGCAGGTTAATATTGTAAAGCAAATTAAAAATTTAAGATTGCTCTTTTTAGACAAGATATAACTTCCATGAAGTTATGTTCTCTGCCACCTGCATGGAGGGCCACATCTGTAGTCCTGGCCTAAAGAGCACGCCTCAGCGCACACGTGTTTTAAAGTTGCAAATGTGGACTAATCCTGCTGGGGAGGGTGCAGACGCAGGTCACAGGAAAACATCGTGACCTGTAATCTCAGGCAGAGCTCAGACACACGCACATGCACATCATAGAGAAGCACAACGCGCACATGCACATGTGGGAGTGTGCGCACACGCGCACGCACACACACACACACACACACACACCCCAGGACAACCTGCAGCAGTGAGGAAAAAGTCAAAACATCTAAGTATAATTTGTTCTCCCAGTTTCTGGGTTGTCTTTCTTTACTGATTCCATCTTAAGCTTTGGGTTCTTAATCCTCCTGCCTCAGACTCCTGATCAGACTAGGTTTACAGCTGTGCACTACACACTGTGTTTTTGTTTGTTTGTTTGTTTGTTTGTTTTGGGGGGCTGGAGGGGATGAATTTTTTTTTAACTTTTATATTTTGATGTTTACCACTCTAGAGGCTGTGGGACCTGGGAGAATGGAGCTGATTAAAATAGTGTCATGCGACAGCCCACCTTTTCAGAGTGTCAGACAGGTTATACTCTGAGGGTTGAAGAATCACATGAGTACGGTGTTTAATCACAAGGACAAGCTACACATGGCAGAAACATGTTTGTTTGTTTGTTTGTTTGTTTGTATGGAGGCATATGAAAATGACAACAGCCCAGTGCACTCCAAAAACAGTTCTGTGTTTTTGAAGAAATTGATCTCACCAGATGTTTGTCTTTTTTTTTCTTAGAGTTTTCTCACAAGCACTCAGAATTCTCATACATCTCCATTCTTGAACCATGTTCTGACATTTTGGTATCATTTCAGACTCTGTATTCCAGTGAGAACTGCATTTTTAAAATGTATTTATTTTTAGTTTTTCAAGACAGGGTTTCTCTGTGTAGCCTTGGCTGTACTGGACTCACTTTGTAGACCAGGCTGGCCTCAAACTCAGAGACCCTCCTGCCTCTGCCTCTCCGAGTGCTGGGATTACAGGTGCATGCCATCACGCCTGACTGAACTTAACTGCATTTATGTTCATGCTGGCTTTTTATTTATTTGTCTTTGAAGTATTTTTAGAAACCCATATGTAATGCATTTCACATTCGTCAACATAAAATGTCTGAGGTACAGAAAGCCATTGTTTTAACAGAAGTCTGTTGTCAGGAGACAGTTCTGTGGAAATTGCGCAATAGAGTCAATATATACACAACAGTGCATACATATTAGTGTCTGCTGACCTCATTAGACAGTAATTAGCTAAATAAATCCCTTCTAAAGTTTCTTCCAGTATTCTTGAGATAGAACTCCCACTGGCCTGTTGGCAGTTTGGGTCACAAAAGAATTTTAATCTGTATGTTAGAAAGTTTTTAATCCCAGGGATAGTTTTTCACAAAGGTGGTGATGAATAAAGGTTGGTGTGGCTCTTTCAGCAGGAAGCTGGGAAACCTGGCGGTGGCCGCTGATGAGAAATGGAGAGCAGTGTTTGATGAATGTTGGCACCAGCTGGGCTGTGAGAGCCCAGGCCAAGGGGAAGTTTGGAAAGCATGGGATAACATTGCTGTGGCCTTGACCACCAATCGCCGCCAGCACAGAGACAGGTGAGCACACACCTGCACAGCATGGCAGAGCGTGTTAAGTCAGAAGCTTGAAACCAGGCAGCAGTCAGGCTTGCTGTAGGCAGCCACGAATGTCCTATGTAACACGGTTTGAGAGTCAGTGAACTGGGAAGCTCCTAGCCAGGGTGCATGTGGGCAGCTTGCACCAGTGTGTCCCTAGAAGAACCTCATTTGAGGGAAGAAAAATGTGTTTGTATATGCTGATCCTGAGACTAAGTTCACCGGCAGTCACAGCTGAATTACCGAAGGTGAACTGGGGAAGCGGGACAGTAGGGCCGTAAATTTTGCACAACACTGCAGCCCTGCCAGCTTTGGGAGAGATGTGGGTGGGAGGAATTCCTGGTGTGCCAAGCTTGGTGGCCTCTTCTGTCCCTCTGGTTTCTGCAACCTGGCAGCCTGATGGAAAGGAAAGCCCTAGCGTCGCAGGCCGTCTGCAAAACCACGTTCCAAAGCAGAGCTTGACGGAGAAATAACACCTCCTGCTTGCGTGAAGACGACTGTTCTTGCCTTCAGAGTGGCCCACGGCCTATTGATTAGATTTAGGGAAGGGTGATAGTCGTGAGGCTTCTTTTCAAACCTTGAAGAGTCATAAGGAAAAAGGAAGTTTTCCTTAGGAAGTTCTTTAGAGTTCTCTTCTCCCCAGGATCTTGAACTTCAGTGTCTGTTCGTGTGTGCTACAGCATGCGGCACTGTGCCAACACGCTCTTACTTGCTCCTTCTCCCCCACCTCTCCCTTCCTCCACCCCTCCCTCCCTCTCCTCCGTTTGCCACACTTGTGCTGTTAGCATCATTTTTCATTTAGAAATTCTCAGATTATTGATCCAGGCATCTAGACACTCTGGCCACTTACGAAGAAACTTTCCTGCATTCAGTAGAACTGATGCACGGAATGTGTTCTTTTGAGAGTGGCGAGCAAGGGCTGTGCCCAGGACAAGTGTTCCTTACAGCGCACAGGGCTTTTGATCCACAGTCTGAATTTGTATTGAACTCTGTTTACTGTGCTCATTAACAGTAAACAGAGTTTACTGTTGAGAAGCAATGGTTGAGCTCTTCTTTTTTTGTAAGATTTGTTTTTAAGTGTGTGTGTGTGTGTGTAAATGACTGTATGTGCCTGTGGAGGCCAGGGAGTTTGGGAGCCCTGGAACTGGAGTTCCAGGCAGTTGTGAGCAACCCTGTGTGGGCACTGGGACCTAATGCAGAGCCTCTGCAATACTGGTGTACACACAACCCCTGAGCCATATCTGCAGCCTTTCCTTGTGAAAACAAATCATTTTAATGCTGTGGCATTCATGGTTTCATTGCTGAGCTTATTTTCTTAAATGTCAAAACGCTGTGCTGGAGAGGTGCCTCAGCTCACTGGAGAATCTGCTGGCGTGGACTGCAGGTGGCTGATGTTGGGGTTCAAAGCAAAGATGGCAGAAATGTTCTGCTGAGCATCACAGTGATGCTTGAAATAGTTGTTAAAATGAAATTATCATCAAAGAAACATGACCTAAAGAAGAACCAAATTCAAGTTTCAGATTTAAGACTACAGTCACCTAAAGAACTCACCATGGGCCCAGAATCAGAACCGAGGTGCTAAGGGGAGAAACAGTGAACTTGGGAGTAAGTGCGAACCATTGCTCTTAGCAGCACAGGAAAAACCTGGGTGGAAGTGAACAGGGCCTTGAGAAGTCGAGAAGAGAAGAGAAGAGAAGAGAAGAGAAGAGAAGAGAAGAGAAGAGAAGAGAAGAGAAGAGAAGAGAAGAGAAGAGAAGGGCGGGAGAAGTGGCTCGGTGGTTAAGAGCACTGTAAGTTCTGCCAGAGGACCAGGGTCAAAACACAAACACAAAACAAAAAAACACAATTCCACCAGGATTCTAGAAGAGGAGCAATGATAAAGATGTGGGGTGGAAATTTTTTTGAAGCAATAATGGTTGAGAAAGGCACAGCATTCGGTAAAAGGTGAACCTGTGGATTCACGCAGCTAAGCAAACCCTTAAAAACAGTCAGACTGATCATGTTCAGAAGCCTCACAGTCAAGTTACAAAGAGAACAACCTTGAACATGACCAGAGAGAGCATGCATCACACCCAGTGTGCTGTGTGTGTGCGTAGCCTCAGCAGGAGCCTGCAGCCCCGAGAGAAGGCCAGCACTTCCAAACACTGAATTACAGGTGGACCTTTCATTCTCCTTTCTCCGTTTCTCCAGCAGCCTTTTTCCTTCCCTCGCTCACACAGCATTACTGAGCACTTGAGCTGAATTTCTCTAAGAAGTTGCCTTAGAGCGCTTGTGGCTCTTGGAGAGGACCCAGGTTTGCTTCTCAGCACCACATGCTGCTCACAACTGACTGTAACACCAGGGCCAGGGGATTGGGACCCTCTTCTGAGCACTGCAGGCATATGAACACACACATATATGTGTGTATGTAGATATACACACATATATATTCAGGCAAAACATTCATACATGTAAAATCTAAAAAAAATTAAAATATCAAAAAGTGCTTAGTTTGGTCTTTGTGCATAGCTGCATACATTTGATTTTTTAAAATCAGTTTTATGCTACTTTTCATTTGCATCTGTTAGTTGCTTTCCAATATCCAGCAACTAAAGAAAATTCAAAGTTTGACCTTAAGCATATGCTGACATAAGGACCTACATTAAAGGTAAACTGGAACCGAGCTGCACGGGCTGCCCTGCAGCTATCCCTGCTTCCCTGCTGAGGCCAGGAAGGCTTTGCATCTCTAGCCCATTTTTATCCATTTCTTTGCTCATTTACTTACTTATTTATTTATATTTGTTTGTTTATTCCTTTATTTATAGTTCATTCCTTATTGTGTTTTCTCTTCGTTGGCAAGGCTGGTGCCAACTTTCACTTCAAGTTCATGTTATGAATTGCCCAGTGCTGTGCCTTAAATTGAACAGTTTTCATAATTTCTTAGAGTTGACACGAAGCAACATCAAACGCCATTTAGATTTATGTACTAGCAAGTCAGCTGCTGTTGAGGAGTGTGTTGGGCCTGGGCTAGGGCTGTGGATGGTCAGCTGTCACATGTTCAGTTGCCGTGGGTCAGCTATGGCGAGCAAGATGGGGTCTGTGCCGGGTGCTCCACTTCCTCCTCCACTGGTGACTGCTACAGGCACACATTTACAGACGCTCTCCCTTTCCTCTTCCTCCCCAGCCCAGAGACACTAAGCCGTTCACAGACTCAGACACTGGAGAGTTTGGAGTACATCCCCCAGCATGTTGGTGCCTTCTCTGTGGAGAAGTATGACGACATCAAGAAGTATTTAATAAAGGTAGACGAGTCAAAATGACTGGCAGCTGTAGAGCTGCGTGTGCGCGGGAGGATCAGGGCTTCAAGGCCATCTGCTAAAAGATGAAGCCAGCCTGCGCTACATGAAACCCCCTCGTTTCTACTCTACCTCCAAACCTTCCGAAACATGCAAAATCGTTATTCAAATATTAAGCTCATCTTGGCTTTTCTTTCTCTGCTTTGTTTGCTAAGTCTTCAACTGCCCCCTGCTGAGTGAAGTGTCTTCGTGATGAGAATCCAAGCCCTCTCATGCCTGTCTTGAGCTGTACAGTGTTGTTAGCTATGATCCCCTGCTGTAACCAACACCGTCCCTAGCTCTTCTACAGCAGAAAACTTTAGACACAAAAATGGACAAAATGGAATTCCTAATGTAGACTACCATCACGAGAAAGAGCCCAACATTTTACACTTAACAGAATTCAGCCAGGCTGTGCCACATTTCTGTAATTCTAGCCCCTGGGAAGCTAAGGCGGGAAGATCACAAGTTTGAGGGCAACCTGGGCTACACACCAAGACCCTCTCTCCAAAACAAACAACAGTAAGAACAGGCGCTGGAGAGGCGGTGCTCCACAGCCACACCCGCCCTCCAGGGTTCTTAGGCTCTGACCTCCGTGAGTGTCTGCATCAGAGGAACACACATGATTTTTAAAAACCCTTAAGATATATAAAAAGAGAAGCAAAAATAAAATGTCCCAGAATGCATGTGGAGTGTTCCTGTGAAGAAGAGCAGACATTGACTGTTGCTCTCACTGGCTACGGTGTGAGACCTGTCTCAACACAAGTATTCATAGCCCTCGCTCCTTACAATTCAGGTAGGCTCCAGGGTCATAAAGTTAAGGTATTGGAATTTTTCTGACCCAGACTGACCCCTGACCTTGTGGAAGTTGGTTGTTGTTTGTGAAGGGTTTGTGTGGACTGGCTTCTGCCGCTGTCGCTCTTGCTGCACACTGACCGACTCCTTGCTTCTGCTCAGGCCTGTGACACCCCTCTGCATCCGCTGGGCAGGCTCGTGGAGACCCTGGTTGCAGTGTATAGGATGACGTACGTGGGCGTGGGGGCCAACCGCCGCTTACTGCAGGAGGCCGTGAAGGAGATCAAGTCCTATCTCAAGCGGATTTTTCAGCTGGTGAGGTAAGAGCGCACGCTGACGCTCAAAAGCTGTAGGGTGTTCTGTTAACGCAGGCTGCCTTTAACCTAAACGTAGACGTTGTCGCTTTGTGAGGTGCCTAAGTGTCCCCCTTTACCACAGGAAGTATTCCTCAGGAAAGATGGCTTTCTGCTACAGATCCTTAAGTAGGCTGAATGGTGAAGTGCGTTTTTAAATTGCTCATGCTTACACGTTTAAAAAGATGGACTCTACCATTGGTGTTTACCTACCTTACGTATGTTCTCACCAAACGTAAAATAAAGTTTGGTTTTCCAAGTCTAATTTGGTGTGAAACATAGTAGTCTTATTTGTATTTAACTTCCAGGCTGAATCATGTCTCTAGAGCCTTACTATAGAATAGACAGAGTTCACTGTGAAGTCCGGACTCGGAGGTTCTGTCCAGTCCCTTCTCTTTACAGCAGCACTGGAGTCGGTTGAATGCGCCAGTCTCTTAACCAAGCAAAACACTGAGTATTTTTCCTTCAGCCCACGAACCAGAGTAAGGAGAAACAGATAACACATGCGGTACATAGCATGATTAGCTCTTTAAAGACCGGTAAGGAAGGAAGGACAGTAAGGCAGGAGCTAGAGTGAGGTGCTTGCTCTCTGTTCAGGTCTGGATGCCTGACTGACCAGGAAGGAGTGAGAGGCTGGGAGGAGTGGTTCATGAGCCAGGAACCATCATAGAGAAGACAGATTCAGGCAGCAGCAAGTTGGAGCTTATGAGCTGGGTTTTAAACCGACAAACGACTTCTCCATTGAGTCGCTGAGGAGTTTGCCTTAGAAACTTCCTTATATTACTAAGCTCAAAATTGCTAAGCACATTTGGAATGTGTAGGTCTGGAGGAGCAGTGTGTCTCTGAGTAGGCTCGCTGCAATGGGAGTGTTTTAGCTCCAACTGTAACTGGGTATGTATGATGAAAAGAATGTCTTTATTATTATTTTAGTATTCCCAGCTATAAAATTAGAGTGGGGGCCAAAATACAACTTTGCAAAAAAGTAGAGAAAATTACAGCTGCCCTTAAAGATCAAGATTTAAGTCTCTGAAATAAATGAGACAATAAACTTGCAAGCCCCATCAACATACCTGAAGTAACAGATAAAAACCCAGAGCAGTGGTTTCCAGCCTTCCTAATCTTCGGCCCTTTGATACAGCACCTCGTGTTGTGGTGACCCCAACCATAAAATTATTCTGTTGCTACTTTATAACTGATCTAAGAGCAAAAATCAAGGTATGGAGGAAAAGCAAAACTAGGAAATATTTAATAATTTTGTCCCTTATCATTTAAAGAATTAACAGCAAGCCTGAATTTTAGAAGAGTTTTGAAATTCATATTGAGATCTCTGTGATTCACTTGAGGTTATATTCTGAGAGTAATGTTCAGAGTTAATGCAAGTTTCTGGTTAGAGTTGAAGTAAGTTGGCCTCAGGTAGATGAGAACTCCTTAGTTGCTGGACGGATGAAGCCCCTGCTCAGGAACGCTTTTGGAAATGTCACTGAATCCCCATTCTGTAGGAAGCATCATTTGAGACTCCAGGGAGCTGGAACAGGTACTTAATGATACAGTTTGGCTTTGTGGGCCTTTAGGTATATCAGCTGCTACAATTTGATACTTGCTGCTCTGGACTTGGAAGTTTGTTTTCAATTATCACCTAGGTTCTTATTTCCTGAGCTTCCTGAAGAGGGCAGCACAATTCCTCTCTCTGCTCCTCTGCCCACTGGAAGGAGATCCTTCTGCACCGGAAAGTCAGATTCCAGATCCGAGTCTCCAGAGCCAGGGTAAGTGGAGCTGGGTGAGGTGGTGAAGAAGTGGGTGAAGGCTGCGTGGACTCCTGAAGAACCTTAGAGATAGCTCTTTCCCCAGGCCTGGTTCCTCATTTCTCCAGTGAGCCCTGTAAGGTTGCTAGCGGTAACACTCCAGGAAGGAGCAGGCACACGTGGTCAGGCTGCCGAGCAAGGGTGACTTGTGCTGAGTTAGGTGACCCTGCAAGAGCAGCCTCAAGATGAAGCAACAGAGTCTCAGTTCGATTTCCAGTTATCCAGCAGTATTGGCAGTTGGTTCAAGACTGTCAACACCAGGTGTTCCAGCACTCTGCAGAGACATCAGGAGAGCCTCATCTAGGAGAGGAAGCTCCATCCCCGCTCGCATTAATGGGCCTGCCTTCCCCCCCTTGCCTATAGTTATGTGGTAACAAGTTCTGGCCTGCTGCTTCCTGTGCTGCTGCCTCGCCTCTACCCACCGCTATTCATGCTCTACGCCCTGGATAACGACCGAGAGGAAGATGTTTACTGGGAGTGTGTGCTCCGACTAAACAAGCAGCCGGATATTGCTCTCCTGGGCTTCCTTGGGGTGCAGAGGTAGGTGTGAGGCTGTTAGCAGAACCGAAAGTCCTTCAGCACTGCTGGAATTTATTGGCATCTACTTATGTGTATATGTGTGTAGTTTCCCAACTTGCTCATCTGCCCAGTTAGCATAATAGCAGTACTAATGGTCTTCGTTTCTGAGAGGATGCGGAGATGGTTATGAAGTTGCGTTTTCATCTGCACATGTTTTTCTTACATCATCATATAAACTACATGGTTCATCTTACCTAATAAAGATGTACAGTTTATATTCCTATTCCTTAGAAGAGTTAATTGCTTTAAATATTTGGTGTCCCTTGCCTTTCAATCCTTCCCTCCTCGTTTGCAATTTTAATTTCCAGACTTAAAAGGTTTTTTGTTTTGTTTTGTTTTTATCTCAGACCATTGACTCTTGTTCTAGGGAATCATGATCATCCTTTTAATCTAGAGTAGTGATAAAGCTGGTCTCTAACCCATCCGAGACTTATGAATTCATACTATCAAAAAATATGTAGATGCTTTTATTGGGAAGTCATTTTTTTTCCAGTGGAATAATTTAGTAATAAAAATGTGATAAAGGTAAATGAAGGAAATATTCTGGGCTATAGCGCAGGGCTATTGAATACAGAATGACAGAAACCCCTTGGAATATGGTAGATTATATTGCCAACATAAAAACACAGCTCTCATCTTAAAGGGAATACGAGATTGTTTATTCTGGAGCCGTTATGAATGACATGGCTCAGGAATACAGATTTAGGTTACCCCGAATTCCATCCATGTTCCAACCTGGAAGCAGTTCTACAGGGCTTTTATAGTTTTAAAGAATGGAGAAGGTCATAAATCAAGGCAAATTTAAAATGCTTTGATGTGTACACCAGAGAGGCAGATACATGGAGATGGGACAGGCATTCTATAGGCCCAAGATGCTATTTCATGACATTCTGTGCTCTTGGATTGCTGGAAGAGTGTTCTAAGATAATAGCTTCTAAGACATTATTATTTATTATCACAAGATCTTAGTTCTAAGTTAATAGTTTCTAAGAGGTTTTTTATTTATTATCATGGGGTGTTTTTTCAGATACAGATTCAGGAATGGCTGTTCCAGAAGACTCAAACAAGCCCAAGATAAAGTAGTTAGCCTTTAAACCTACAAAATTCCAGTCTCTCACAGCACTGAAACTGCAGTCAGTCTATCAGTCTCTGCAGACAGACTCCTTCCAGGAGTTTTCATTCACAGCCAGGCACAGCTTCTTCTCAGGAATTTTCATTCTCACGATTAAGCCATTTTCAGGATATTTACTAAGATTTAGGAGGAAAAAGTAAATAAAAACATGAAACTCAGAACTGATTTGTAGAGAAGTTTTTTTTAATTAATTAATTTTTTAAAAAAATTTCATGTGCATTGATATTTGATTTCCATGTATATCTATGTGAGGGTATCAGATCTTGGACTTACAGTTGTGAGCTGTCATGTGGTTGCTGGGAATTGAACCCTGGTCCTCTGGAAGAGCGGTCAGTGCTCTTAACTGCTGAGCCATCTCTCCAGCTCTGAAAACAATTTTGTGTTTTTTAGTTTCGTTTGGTTACAGGGTTTCTCTGTGTTGTCCTGGACTCTCTTTGTAGAGCAGGCTGGCCTTGAACTCACAGAAATCGCCTGCCTCTGCCTCCCAAGTGCTGGGATTAAAGGTGTGTACCATCACACCCAGCTTGAGAAGATATTTCTAACAGAGAAGCCAAGATAACCATCACATTTTTTAAAGAATTGGTGTATCTACCATAATGATCTCATAGTAACAATTTGTCGTTTCCTTGTAGGAAGTTCTGGCCAGCAACCCTGTCAATCCTTGGAGAGAGTAAAAAGGTACAGTGGGTTTCAGTTCCTCATCAAACACGCCCTTCCTTGCCCAAACCATTGCACTTTATGTGAGCAGTACTCATGTCATTAGCCTCAGTGACCCCCAGCGCTCTGCGCCCTCCTGCGGGATCTTAAGTTTCCTCCTGCAGAGGATGCCTCTCTTCTCTGACTCTCATTCTCCTTACACAGGTTTTGCCAGCCACAAGGGACGCTTGCTTTGCATCTGCAGTGGAGTGTCTGCAGCAGATTAGGTATGCCTCATGCTGTTGAACAGTCTCACAATCAGCGTGGTGGCTAGAGCCCTGGGAGGGGAGAAAGAACGCATGTCCTCTTCTCCTTTTTAGCCCCAGGCAGGTTCTTGCTAGGTTTGTCTACTTTCTACTCTCTGTGAGGATCAGACAGTCTCTCGGGAAACGTTTGGACGCTTTACTCTTAAAGTGGCAAGCATGGGAGCCCACCTGGAGATCTGTTGATGTCAAATGGGAATTAACCAACTTCTCGTTCAGAACAGAGACTCCAATGGGTCAAAGGAAGCACCGTGAGGTCCTTCTGCAGGAGCCTCTGACAGCTGCAGGCTTTTTCCCACATGATGTGTGGTCACAGGATCCCCTTCACACTCTGGTTGCCTAGAGTGTCTAATCTGAGGCATATGACCAAGCGGGACTGTTGTTGTTGTTGTTTAAATGAGTAAGAAGTGGCTTTATTGGGAAAGTTATACGATATCTTTTCACACTTTCTTTTCACAACAGCACAACATTTACTCCATCAGACAAACTTAAAGTCATCCAACAGACCTTTGAAGAGATCTCCCAGAGCGTCCTGGCGTCGCTGCAGGAGGACTTCCTTTGGTCCATGGATGACTTGTTCCCTGTCTTCTTGTATGTGGTGCTCCGGGCCAGGTATCCAGTTTTTCCAAACGTCATTGTTGTTTGTTCTGGCACTGTTGCTTACCACGCCTTCTTGTCTTGAATTGATGATATCGGGATGCTCCCACCAGAACAGAATTTCACTTGTGCTAAGCTGTTCTTTCTCTGCCATGATCACTTGATTCAAAAGCAGGGTCCCCTTGGATGCAGAGTGAACTTTCCATCTTTTGTGTCTGGGACAGGATTCGGAATTTAGGCTCTGAAGTTCACCTCATTGAAGATCTGATGGACCCCTATCTCCAGCACGGGGAGCAAGGCATAATGTTCACCACCCTGAAGGTGAGCATCTCATTGACTAAGTCTTAGGATTCTGTCCTTCATCGCCACACTATACGTTACTCAGTGACCACTTCCCCGCACTCTCTCCTCTGTTAATAGGAGCTGGGGAGGGGTTGCTCATTTCCAGCCTGGCCTGTAGCTCTTAGTCATCTTCCTGCCAGAGCTTCCAAGGACAACAATTGCAAGTGTGAGCCACCATGCCTGACCTGCTTCCTTCTTCATGGAAAAATTAAACATACACTTTATTTTTTTTTTTTATTGAAAATAGATATTTTTGGGGGGTTGGAGAGATGGATCAGCCGTCAAAAGCACTGGCTGCTCTTCAAAGGTCATGAGTTCATTTCTAAGCAACCACATGGTGGCTCACAACCATCTATAGTGAGATCTTGTGCCCTCTTCTGTCATGTAGGCAGAGTACTATATAAATAAGAAACAAATCTTTTTTAAAAGAAAATAGATTTCTTATACAATATATTATGAATATGGTCTCCCCTCTGTTTCTTGTTAGAAATCAAGCAGGCATTTAAGGAATAATAGAAAAGTACAATAAGATAAATTTAAAAACAAGCAAATTGGAGTAGGACAAAGCAGCCAAACAAGAAAAAGCACAAGAAACACATATAGACGTAGAGACACACTTGTTCACACGGGAATCCTATAAAAACACAAAACTAGAAGCCATAACATATATTGGCTTTGGCCAAGGTCATATTACAAATGACCTGTAAAGTTAAAACAAAACAAAACAAAACAAACCCTCTGACTTAAAATTATAAGACAAAGCTGGCCGTCTGCTGCTGGGCATGGGGCCTGCCCTTACGTGTGGTTTGTTTTCCCAGTGAGACGCCCTCGGAAAAAGCTAACTTTTCATTGGCAAGTGGCTCTCAATTGGAGATTGCCTCTGATTAGAACTAGGGATCGGTGCTTGTATCCACTTCTCCTTTCAGCTCTAGGACCCACTGTGGTCAGGCCCCTGCAGGCACTGTACATGCCTCAGTCTCTGAGTTCATGTGTACATCAGTGCATTCTGTAGAGAAGGCCTTGATTCCTTGCTGCCTTTCATCCCTTCTGGCACTTAGACTCTTTCTGCCTCCTCTTCTGTAGAGTTCCTTGAGCCCTGAAAGGAAGGATTTGATGAGACATCCCTTTTAGGGCTTAGTGTTCCAAGGTCTCTCACTCACTGCATATTGTCTGGCTATGGGTCTCTATAGTTGTTCCCAGCTGCTCTAGCAGAAAGCTTCTCCAGTGATGGCTGAGCAAGGCACAGCTCTATGAATATAGCAAGATGCCATTAGGAGTCCTTTGATTGCTGTGTTCCTTTAGCAGAACAGTTGTATTTGGTTCCCCTGGGTCCCTGGCCTGTGGTTCAGGCTGACCACCCGAGCAGCATTGTTTGGGGTTCCATGTCAAGAAGTGGCCTTCACTCAGATCAGATACAAGCCTTGTGACCCTGTTGCAGCAGCGTATCTGGGTCACTCTTGTAGATCAAAGGACTTGTAGTTGGGTTGCTGTTTACCTTTCTCTGGGGTAGTGTGCAGAGTGCCTTCCTGTGCCCTGAACAATAGTCAGTAGAGGTGAAGGCTCAAGGTGGACACCAGCTTGACGGCTCCATGGTCAGCGAGTTGTGTTGGTGCTGTCTTCAGTGGGTCTCTACCGTCTGTGAAGAGCCACCAATAGCCTTGGCAGCAGCCTGAGTTGTTTGTGGGTTCTCATGGGGTCCCTTTGGCCAAGAGCTCAGTTAGATGTAATCCTTTCCTGGTATTGAAAGCTTCATTTGGGGACAAGAAATGTCCAGCTGGGGCTCCATCTCCTCTGTTGTCTGGTGATTTCATTTAAATTGCCTTCATATGTGTGTGTGTGTGTGTGTGTGTGTGTGTGTGTGTGTGTGTACATACATATATACACATACACAAAACACATATGCTATATATATGTAAGCATATAAATGTTTTAGGAACCTTCTGCTGTATTAGGTTTCCATATGACTCAAATGGCCCTTAGTTGTTTTTTTTAATTATTTTTTTATTAATTACAATTTATTTATTTTGTGTTCCAGCTGCAGTCCCCTCTCTCATCCTTTCCCAACCCCTCCCTTCCTCCCTCTTCTTCTCGTTCAATCCCTCTCTAAGTCCACTGAAAGGGGAGGTTCTCCTCCCCTTCCATCTGACCCTAGCCTATCAGGTCTCATCAGGACTGGCTGCATAGTCTTCCTCTGTGCCTTGGCAAGGCTGCTCCCCCCTCAGGGGGGGGGTGACCAAAGAGCCAGCCACTGAGTTCATGTCATTAGGAACAGCTCCTGTTCCCCTTATTAGGGAAACCACTTGGAGACTGAGCTGTCATGGGCTACATCTGTGCGGGGGTTCTAGGTTATCTCCATGAGTGGTTCTTGGTTGGAGAATCAGTCTCAGAAAAGACCCATGGGCCCAGATTTTTCCTATCCTTCCCCACATCCCTCTCTTATGCCCTTCTATCCCCTTCCCTATTGGATCCTCCCATTCTGGTTCCCTTCACCCCATCCATCTTTAACTGTCTTTTCTATTTCTCCTTCCTAGGGAGCTCCATCCCTCCCCTAGTTCCTTATTCTGTGCTTAGCCTCTGTATGGACTATAGCTTGTTTATCTGTCATTTAACAGCTAACATCCTCATAGAAGTAAATACATACTGTATTTCCTTTCGGGGTCTGAGTTGTCTCTAGTCTACTCCCAGTGTAGACTAGAGACATTTAGAATATATGTTGTTGGTTCTAAAAGCATGATAATGTATTAAATCAGGACAGGTCAGACCTATACTACAAGGTAATAAAATCTTACAAAATTATAGTTTTTAATATGAAGTAGTATGCTATGGTCACATGAATAGACACGATAGTAGTTCATAGTAACAATACAATAATACGGTTTTCGCATCGGAAATGAAAGATGCAAACTAAAGTTGAAAATATATAAATTACTTAATAAATGTAAAAAAAGTATTGTGGCTTGTAGCAGTTTTGGAAGTAGACCGAGGTGGAAAATTATAGGTGCTTTGTAGAGAGATGAGCAAAGGAAAGTCTGTCCTGTGAAAATGGACAAACACCTTAGAATTGACTATCGGATTGGTGGCCTGACTTAACTTTTTGAATGTTTTAACATTATTATCTCTGTGATATAAGCTGAAAAAGAGGAGTGAAGAGCCAGCCAGTAGTAACGCAACGCGTCTACAGATGCTTTATTAGTATTTCTGTGAAGTGCTCCATGGGAAAATTAGTAAATTTACGTAAGGACAGGCTCAGACTCACCCACAATCACAGAAGTCTGGGCCGCAGCTTCTGCCTAAAGTACCGGCAGGGCTATTCCGGACCTAGCCAGCGCTGGCCCCTTTCCCACACTGCCGATAGCAGGGTAGATGGGCCAGGCTGCTCCCGTGAATCGTTGCTAACGTGGCCACGGCGTGTTTGACTCAGGATTCACTCCCTGCAGTGTAGCCTAGGAAATCTAGAGTGAAAGCACGCACCAGCCCGGTGCGGCCGTCATTGTCGTTTGTGATTCCTAGCCACGCAAGCACTTTGGGGTCACTGAAGGGGCTCCTCAGAAACGCAGCCTTGGAAGCTCTGACGTTCGTGTACGGGGCTGCTCAGATTCCTTGTTTAGTAAATGTCCCAAGGAGCTCTGGTCACACTTGGCCTTGGGTACGGTCACACGTCCCTGTCACTAGTGAGGAGCTCTGGTCACACTTGCCTGTGCACCTTCACACTTCCAGTCACTAACGAGCATCCTGGTTCTCATCAGTGAAGAGAGTGCACAGCCGAGAGCCATCTTGCTCTGGAGTTGAGGGGAAGTGTGCAAGCGTTTGTTCCTGTTAATTACAAGTGGGCTAGTCTGGAAAGAGTGGTGAGTTTGCGTTTGTTTTGAATCCTGCAGGCGTGCTATTACCAGATCCAGCGGGAGAGGCTGAACTAGAACGGGAGCCAGGCTGTCTGCTGTGGAGGTCGCAGCCCTGTCTGGAGTCTCTGGTGGGGGCACGGAACACTGTTGAAACTGGAATGGACTTGATGTTATTTTGGTTGTAATTTCTGAGCCTTACTAATACTTAGATTCCCTGAGCCCAGGGTGGAAAACATACTGTATCGTTCAAGTGGACGCTGGGAAAGGAAATAGGAATCAGGTTAGACAGCCTTTGGCCTGTGCTAAGATCCGTTCACCTGCTCAGAAAAGGAAACCGGGTTACCCTTTCCTAAAGTGAAAGCTCTCCGCTCCGTGAAGTGACAGGAAGTGTCCAAGAAAGCTGCTGACATGAACGAAGTTGGTGACTATCTTTAAGATCCTACTTTGTCCAAATCCATTTGCACTGACCCTCATCCCTTGGCAAGGAGCAGGTTTTACTTGAGACTGAAGTAGCCAGCTGTACCTTACCTTCCTGGACCCTTTCTAGCCACATGTGAAGCATGCTACTTGGCTAGGGGAAGGAGAAGAATTTTTAAACTGCAGTTTTAACCTTTTTAAAGCCCCTCCACCAGGGTATCCCGTGAGGAGACACCAACCCCCTGGTTCCAACGTGGAACGCGTCCTCGAACGCGTCCAAATAGGATCTTCTGCCTCCTGATGAAAAAGAACATAGGAATCCACTGGAATGCAAACACTGACCCCGAGCTGCTACACGCCTCGCTGGTCTGGGGCACACTGCCTTCCCAGGAGGCTCCTGAGCTTCTGAGCACAAGCTTGTGTGGAGACGGAAGACGGGAAACATGGAAGGAAGCAAGGAACCGCAGCAGCCCCAGCCCAGAGCGTGGGTCTTCCCTGAACCTCACACTGAACTCAGGAAGGAAGGAGAGACAAGCTCTGGCATTTCCCACCTCAAAAGTATTGTGACACTGCAACATTTTCACGGTTTGCTTTTTTACAAACATCCCACTGTAGGTTGTCGGTTTACACCCTAGCGGTAACGCTCGTAACTGTCCGGATAACACAGGTGCTCTTCTGTCTCATCCTCTGTGCTCCAGGCTGAGCACGGTGTCCTGATTCATGTGAAGTGACTCAGCAGGCGTTACTTTTGAAAAGGATCATGATTTATGAGCTACTTTGTAATCAAGACAAGCATTTGTTAAAACACTGTTTCGGAGTGTTGGCTGTAATGTAACAGCACTTTTCATAATAAATGACATCCATCTCTAAGAAGTTGTTCTGTGACTAGAAACGACATGGGGCAGATGCAATTTAAACGCTGCTCAGCTCAGAGCATGTCTTTGTCCACAGTGTAATCCACACTGACCTTGGGGCCCCTGGGTTTAGCTCACCTACCTGCAGCCAGTTTGCTGACAAAGAACAAGTTGACTCTGACCCTGCTACCCCAGGATAAGAGTCTTCAAGGAAACCTGTTCCTTTGCATAAAGGCATTTGGCTTTTGTTATCTTAGTTTTTCTTTAGGGAAGGGTAGGGAGGGGGGCTCCTGAGACTGTTTCCATCTTTCCACTCAATGCCTTCTGCCAGAATGAGCCAGCACCCATGGGAAGGGACCACCCTCACTCCCTTTTCCATTGCTGATATTTCTGCCTTTGTGGACCAACACACAAGTGCCACATTTGGCCAGTAAAGACAAAGTAATTGAACATCTAGCTCCTTGAGAGAGAGAAAGATGGGGTAAGAGTGGAAAAGGATAAAAACCCTGAACTGAAGAAATCCTCAAATGGCAGCATGCCAACCCATCTCTGGCAACACACTGCAATTCATCCTTCTATTTTGGCCTTAAGTGAAACTGTCTAACCATTTTGTATTTTTCAGTCTATACACTTTCTGAGTTACATCTTTTTGTTGTTTGTTTTCGAGACAGGGTTTTTCTGTTGTAGCCCTGGCTGTCCTGGAGCTCACAGAGATCCACCTACCCCTCCCCCACCTACCCCTCCCAAGTGCTGGGACAAAAACGTGTGCACCAGTGCCACCCGGCTAGCTGCATTTTTTTTTAACTTAAATATTCCACATTGATTTATTTATTCCATAGTAGTTGCATCTTAAAACAATAAATTTTCAAGTTGTGTGTGTGTGTAAACCCCTACATCTCCAGGTTTCTATCTTTGACTAGAAGCGCCCAGCACCCATGTAACTGACAGGAAGATCCTGATGGCTGCTCACAACAGCCCCACGGACAAGGGTCAGCCCCAGCTCTCCCCAGTTTCCAGCACTGCATGGCCGTGACCTGCTCTGCGCGTGAGCTGGGACCCAGCCCGGAGCTTCCCTGCTCTCAAAGACACCCCTTCAGAGCTGTTCTACCTTAGGACTTGAAAAACTGAAATTTAAAAGAAAACTAAACTCCTCAGGTGGGGGTGGTTGCACACCTTTATAATCTCACCCCTGGAAAGGAGGGTGAAGGCAGAAGGGTGGGAAACTCAGAAGTTACCCTTGGTTACCTACAGAGTTTGAGGCCACCTAGGCTACATGAGACTCTGTCTCAGAACAAACAAACAAACAGAAGAACAAAAACTGAAAAAGTAGAAAAAAAATCTGTTGTGGTGTGTGTTATCCGGAAACATTAACGACTTGGGGGTAGGGTAGCAGCGAGAAAGAAGAAGCCACCAAGGTGGGACATGATGCAGATGAGCTGTTTCCATAGCAGGACAGTGAGGGCTGGTGCTAGAGGCTTAGGGGGGGGTCAGCCTTCAGGCTGCAAGGTCAGGATTAAGTCAAAGAGGATGTGCAGAGATTTTATCTAGAGTGGCAGGTGACTGGCAGCTGAGGCCACCGGTGTTTCCTGCTCGCCTTTCTCCTCACAGGAGCGGTGCTGCTGCGTGTTTCCATCCTCACAGGTAAGAGACTCCTAACACTGCCAGAGTCACAGATAACCCTGGGCAGTCTATTTCAAAGTGCTTGACCGCCATACAGGGCCGTCTCTTAAGTGTGGGCCCGTGAGTTGTTACAGAGGTCAGGGAAACGGGCTATGGGTCCCGAAGCAGAGGAAGTCAGCAGGTTTCTAACGGTTGCAGGATCTGATTTCGATAGTGAGAAGTGTTTTGGAAAACAAGCATGATGGGTAGGAGGTCAGAACTTTGAATAGCAATTAGTATATTTTTTAAAACAGAAGGAAATACTGGCTTAAAATATTTTAATTATGCATGTGTGTGTGAGTGAGCGAGCCCTAGTGCCACAGAGTGCTTGTGGGAGTCAACTGAAGAAAGAGTTCTCTCCTCCTGCCATGTAGGTTCAAGATCAGGCTTGGCAGCAAAAGCCTTTTTTCCCCTGCTGAGCCAGCTCAAATGCCCAAAGCTGACTTTTAAGGTGATACTTGCGTTCCAGTATCTGTAGTGATCACTTGCTCGATTGCCAGCTTTTAATGCTTCTTCAGATTCCCTGCCTCTTTATCCCATAAGTTACCTGTCTGGAATCTTTGATTCTGGGGAAACTCAAGCCAAGGCACTTATGAGGCTATTTTTTTTTTAAATCTACTTAATACCCTACCAATAATAAAAAGGACAAGTTAAAGGAAGATACAGAGCGAGGCATATATATCAGCTGGTAGAATGCTTGCCTTGGATACGTGAGGTCCAGGGTCCAATCCCCAGCACACATAAACCAGATGTGGTCAAACATGCCTATAATCCCAGCACTGGGGAACATGAAAAGTTCAAGAGCATCTGGTTATGTAAGACCTGGGGTCTCACAGCTCAGGAGTTCAATCGTGCCCTTCCCAGAAACTCCCCCAGACCAAGACTTGTTGCAAAAGCAAGAGGTTTATTAACCATTGTACAACGGGGTCACCCCTGCCGGTCAGCAAAGAGTGGCACCCAGAGACAAAGGCCTTTAGGTTTTTAAAAGAAAAATTGCGGGAAATTTGAAGTTGCAGTTTTGGCAATTTAGGATTGGATGAAGACGTTATAAAGTAAGATAATTGGTTAGTCTTAGGTGCTCAAGCTTGGCCAGTCCTGCCAAGTGTGGATGCAGCTGCAATTTAAGGTGGGGGTGGTTAGCTCATCCTTGAAGATTAGGGCTGCGGGCTCTTGGCTGGAGGTCAAAAGCTACTCAGAAGAAGTCTAGGTTCGTTGTTAAGAAACGCTATCTCAAGAACAAGGGTCTGGTCCTCCTTTTGCTGAGTGAAGGTCATTGCCTGCTTGCCCTTTTTTTATATCTGTCCTCACAGATAGGGTCACATTCCTTCACTCTCTGGAAAGGTACTAAGAGGCTTTAGCTTAACCTGGACCTAAAACTCAAAACTATAGGCTTTAGAAGACATATAGGTTACAAAGTAAGTCTAACCCTTTCAGTTATCCTTGACTACAAACAAGTTTAGGGCCAGAGTGGGCTACAAACAGAAAACCAACAAAACCAAAATAACTCCTCATCAGATACTGTGTATTTCAATGTGTGAGTGTGGAACATCGCCTTTAACTCCCTGTTGAACCTTCTCAAAGCCCTGAAAGTATGCGGCCGCCTTGAAGGCAGGGACAGGTGTAATCCTACAGCGGTGTGTTGTGATTTCCCGAGTCACCGCAGGATTACCCTGAGGAAATGATTTCCTGATTTGTACTAGGTAATATTTACTATGCAACAAATTAAGTTCATTGTCCAATTATGCTAGTAGCATTTCCTCAAATTCAGTGGTTTCAAAATTACAAACTATTTTGTGTTTATTAAAAGAAAAGTTGAGTCGTCCCGTATTGTCTCTCTTCTCCCCCGCCCCCCCCCCCACACCTCCCACCCCAGACAGGGTTTCTCTGTGTGGCCCTGGCTGTCCTGAACTCACTCTGTAGACCAGGCTATCTTCGAACTCACAGAGATCCACCTGCCTCTGCCTCCTGAGGGCTGGGATTAAAAGCGTGCACCACCACCGCCTAGCTTGAAAAGTTGTGTTCTAAGTTCAGATCATTCTGGGCTTGATTTATGTTTGTTGCTCCAGTGACAGGAAAGTCTGGCGAGACATTTGCACGTGGTTGTGCATCATGTAGAGTAACTTCTAAAACTTTGCTGAAGATCCCACCTTCCCTTTGCCCTGTTTCCTTAACCTGTCCTCACCCTCTAGGGATGTGATAGCTGGAAATCATGCTGACATCTTGGAGCAGGTAGATGTACCCAGGGGTGGGGCAGCGAGCTGCTAGGACCCTGTGACCTCCATACTTGAGGCTGACCTACCAAGCCTGGATTGCCTCTGCCTCTGAACTGTCCAATAAGCAATGCAGAAACTTCTGCTCCACTAGGCCACTGTTAGTTTGGATTTCTTGTTTGTGAGAGTAAATGTATCGGCAGCAATGTTTTTGCAAAACACTTTAAGCCATTCAAACCCGCTGCTCAAGGTGAGTGTTGAAACTGAAAGGGTTACAGTATGACGAGCCCCCACACATTCGGAGGCTGTTGTCTAGGACTCAGACAGGTTAGAGGATGGGCCAGGAAGTGGGGGAGGCAGATCACTGTTACACATAGTTCCCTCCAGTCTTCTTCTCCAGAAATTGTGCAACTGATCAGAGACACCCAGGAGAAACCAGCGCAGTGCCCAGAATGGCACATCAGTGTGTGTTCAGGCGGGGCGGCCCTCTGAGCACTCGACAGTGGGTAATTCATCCAGGCAAACAGAGGGGAAGCAGACCGATAGAACATGGCTTGAAGGTGGCCAGGCTGGGGAGATGGCTCAGTGCACAAAGACACTTGCCATCAAGGCTGGCCGCCTGAGGCTGGCTCCCATGAAACACAGCGGAGGAAGAGAACTGTCTCGTGCAAGAAATCCTCTGATCTCTCAACCTGAACTGAGCCATACACATGAGTGTGTGTCTGTGATTAAACATAATATAAAAGAATTTACTTCAGAAAAAAGATGGAGTAGGGGAGCGTTTTACAGAACAATAGTTTCCTCTTTCACACAGCTGGTAGCAGCTGATTTGGAGAGGAAGTGTCCCAGGACAAGGCTGTCTTACCTGGTGTGTGTCCTAGGGTGTGGCCCAGTGCTTGCCACTCGGAAAAACTGTTGTTGAGAATACAGTCCAGTGCGCCGAGCTCTGTGTGGCTGAGGGGCCATCCATTGACCTGCTTCCCGTCCCTGACTTCCTCTTCCACGCTCCAGCAGGACGATGATTGAGGCTGACAGAGGGGCAGAGCTGACAGAAGAGGACAGGGCTCTACCCACGGCACCCGATCCCGAGAATGGTATGTGTCGCCGGAGATCCTTTTCTAGACCCGAAAAGACCTAACAATGAAATCGGAACACATGGCCAAGTACACAGGGTGACTTGCTGTGATCCTTACGGGGGGCTTATTCCACACCTTTGCCCACTAAGCTCGTGTTAATGACTCAGAGAGCGGCTGCCAGTGCAGGAAAGACACGGCCGTGGAGAGCGGGGACCCCATCAGGCCACACTGTTTCATGGGCCAGGAAGTGGGGGAGGCAGATCACTGTTACACATAGTTCCATCCAGTCTTCTTTTCCAGAAATTGTGCAACTGATCAGAGACACCCAGGAGAAACCCAGAACCTCACAATTTGCTCACATCCAGAGTAACACGTAAAAGAGGTTTTTATAATGAAAAATTCAAGGACTCTCTCTCTCTCTTTCTCTCTCACACACACACACACACACACGCTCACACACGCTCACAATAAGGAAATGTGAAAAGTCTAATTGGGAGGGCCAGCCGCCTGGCTCAGCGGGTAGACTAGCCACCGAGCTGACAGCAGCTCCATCCCAGCACCCACACGGTCCAAGGAGAGTCCTAACGCCTACACGTCATCTTCTGACGTTCACATGAACGCTGTGCCCTGCATGGCGCCCCCACCCCCCACCCTGGTCTCACACAAATAACTCAGTGTCATTTGAAAACCTTAAAGTCTAGTGGAAGAGGTTTTCAGTAACGCTTTCAATAAGTATTTTCAGAAAGGGAGTCTGGGGTAGGGAAAGACAGTCCAGAAAACAGCCGGATGGCGCAGGGATCAATTCCTGTCTGGTGAGGCGGACGAGGGGACAGCGATGTCACTGTCCTCGCGGTGTCTCCTGGCCACCTTTCTTCTGGTCCATGCCGCCGTTTGGTCTAAAGTCAGTCACAGCCCGTGAGAAAGCTAGCTTCTTTAAGCTTGCCCCAAGGAATTTGCTTCTCGCCTAGTCCACGGCGTCTTCTGAAATTTGTCACGTAAAGGATGGGACGAGGTTTGGAGCCTCCCTTAGGCCTTAGATCCAGTGCTGTCACCACAGAGACAGGGTGTCCAGCGAGCTCCAGTCTTCCTTGCCACCGCTGCCCTCCAGCTGGCCTCTGTCCTTCTCTAGGCCTCTCTGGGATCCTGAGGCTCCTGCTGCGGGAGCTGAGTCTTTTCTACAGCCGGGACGTGAATGGCGTGTGTCTCTTGTACGACCTCCTCCACTCCCCGTGGCTGCAGGCTCTGCTGAAGGTGAGTGAGTGAGTGAGTGAGCGAGTGCTTAAAGCCTTTGCTTGCTCGGGGCTGGCAGAAGCCAGTGTCCTGGCCCGCCCATTCGGGTTGCTGTAAAAGCGTGCCAAAAAGTGTTTCTTTGCTTTCAAAAATGAAACTACATCTTCTTTATTTCACATACTTTTAATTTGAGAAAGAAAGAAAGAAAAAAAAAGAAACCCTCCATAAAATCCCAGTTCTCAACATCCAACATTGCTGTCAGAGAGGGGAGGATTTTCCTGTCTTGAGATACAAAAACAGGAAAGGAGAAGACATTGGCAGAGCCCAGATGGATCAAAGCTAGTCATGGCTGCTTGAGGAACCACAGGAAAAACTCTGCAAAGGTCACAGGCTTTCCAGGGGAACTCTAAACTGCTTCCCTGTGAGATGCATTCACAGAATCCTCAAGTCGGAGGCCATCAGCAGGAACAGAGGTGCTGGACTCTCTGCCGGCACTCATCATGAGTGCCCAGGCCCACAGTGATCATGGCCGGAGTGGATATGAGCATCCTCCAGTGAGAAGCCAGAAAGGAGAAGTGCAGCTTTTCACAGCAGCACCCACCAGTGTCCTCGACAGCTTCTTTTTGTCAGTCCCTGTCATTTGCTGCAGGGACTCCACACCTGGGTGGTCAGAGTTGATTTCCAAGTGCTTTTGACCATGATATAGTCCTGGTCGAGCTGACTCTGTGAGTGCCTGGCCTTCATGAACGGCTCTGTGTTTGCTGTCCAGCTACAGCTGCTCCTCACAGTGCAGTGGGGTAAGAACACCTTCTCCATCTTATGCAAGATCTCCCTCATGATCTTGCAGAGATTCTCCAAATTTGATTTACTCTGCTCCACTTTTTTTTCCTGGTAGCTCCAGACCATCTTTGTCCACAGAGACCAGGCTCTTCCCATCCACTCCTTGAGGTGATGCACGTCAGACCTGTCAAGAGGGTTGAAACTTGCTTCCCCGCCCTCTCAGTGAAGGCAGAGCTGGCCTCCTGTCCTTTGCTCTCCCTAGTGATGTAGTAGATGGACTTCTGAGTCTCCTTCATGTCAAACATATGCTCTGACTTGGAAGCCAACATTTCTCCATAAGTACAGTAGCTCAGAGAAGCATCTTGGTGGGGGCAATCTCATGGCCTCCAAGTTTCAATTCTTAGACTACCTCATAAAACTTCTTATAGCTTTCCTCCTGCTTCAAAAACTTGGGGCCCTTCTTCATAAGGTTCTTGTGAATGACTCTGAAGACTTTGTTCTGCTGGAGCGTTTCTTGGAGATGCTGAAGGGCAGGCCCTCAGAACCAACCGTGCCACAGTTGAAGTTGAGATACTCTCGGGTCTCACCTCATTTTGGCTGTCCATGAAGAACTCACGATGGGCATAGCTTGATGTTGTTCCTTTTGTTCTCAAGGAGGTCAAAGGGAGCTAGCCAGAGCACAAAGGGCAATGTCCTCGATCCCAGCCAACTTCCTACAGAGAAGTGCTGGACTGCTAAGCTACTTCTCAGTCACTGAAGAGGCTCTCACAGACTTCCTCATATTCTCCTGAGTGATGTCAGCCGTGTTCCTGGTCCCAGTGGGGTTGGTCTTGTTCAGTTCTTCTGATCAATGTATTTCGCCTTAAACTTCTTTTTCAATCTTTCCCATCGTCAGCCTCCTCATTTGATCCCATGTCTTCGAGCTTAGCCTTTCTTTTCACCGTTCTTGGTTTTTTTTCTTCTTTCTCTTTGCGTCATCATCACTGGTCTCCTCCAACAGAGAGTGGTGGGTTACCCCATCATTGCTAGTGCGACTTCACCTTTGACCCTCCTCCTCTATTCGCCTTGGTACTATGTGAGGCCATTGCTGGTGCTACAGCCAGCTCTGTAACTGCCTGTCTGACATGCGCAAAGCCGTGGATTAGATCCCATCACTGTGCAAAACAGGTGTGTTAGTCACTGTTCTATTGCTGCGAAGAGCCACCATGACCAAGGCAAGAAAGAAGGCATTTAATTGTGGGCTTGCTTACAGTTTTACAGGGTTAGTCTAGGATTTTCCTGACAGGAAACAGTCATGTCATGGGAGCAGGAGCAGAGACCTTTATATCCTGGTCTGAAAGCAGCTGGCAGAGAGGGAGACACTGGGCCTGTCATGAGATGTTGAATCCAAAGCCCATCCCAGTGACACACCTCCTCACACAAAGCCACACCCACTCCAACAAGGTTACACCTCTAATCCTTCCCTAAAATACCACTCCCTAAGACCGACCGAAATTCAAACAAATGAGCCTGTGGGAGCCATTCTCATTCAAACCACCACACCAGGCAAGATGGTGCACACCTGTGATCCCAGCACTCAGGAGATAGTGGCAGGATGGTCAGAAGTTCAAAGTCACCCACGGTTACAAGGTCAATTTGAAGACAGCCTGGAATCAATGAGACACTACTTCCAAAAAAGCAGAGAGAGAAGATACACACACACACACACACACACACACACACCACACACACACCACACACACACACACACACACACACACACAGGCACGCATGCTCTGGTAGGGAGAAGGGAGAAAGAGAGAAAGAGACAGACAGAGACATACGTAGACACACCCCTGTTAGCTTTGGAAGCATTTAGGCATGAAAAACTATGTCTACCCCTTTCTTTACTGCCCCCGACTTATTTTTTTCAGAGGCCCCTAGAATCTCAAACCATCACCAAACTGGCTATCAGCAACCCTGGATCAGCTCCCCCACAGTCCTTTGTCCTTGAGCCAACAAGTCTGGATGAATAAGAATGCTTTTACAAAAGGGGCACACTTTTATAAAAGGGGCACGTTTTAATCCCAGCAATTGGGAGGCAGAGGCTGGGGGTGGGTCTCTGTGAGTCAGACAAGTGAGTCATTTGTCTACATAGTGAGTTTCAGGAGAGTCAGGGATACAGAGTCTTGTCTATATCAAAACAAAACAAAATGTCTTTTCACTTTTGTTAAAGTCAGAAAGTAAAACATCCATAGTTCTGGTTGGACTATTTCCTTACCCTCATACAATCTTTTGTTTGTTGTTTTGGTTTTTTCCAATACAGGGTTTCTCTTGCAGCCCTGGCTGTCCTGGATCTTGCTTTGTAGACCAGACTGGCCTTTAATTCAGAAATCCACCTGCCTTTGCCTCCCCAGTGTTGGGATTAAAGCCGTGCATACCATACAGTGATGTTCTGGACAAGTGTTCTTAAGAAAGATTCTTCTGAAGCTATTTTTAGGGATGTTTCTTCCAATTAAGCATGAGACATGGCCAGCTTTATCATGCATGCTAATATTATAGTCTTTAGAACTAAAGTGGTAATGTCCTCTGTATGACCAAAGACACATCACTCATTTTATAGCTCTTGACCCAGGGTCTTACTATTTAGCCCTGGCTGGCCTGGAACTCACTATGTAGACTGTGCCTAGTGAGCCCTTGACACCTACACGCCACCCCACCCCACCCCACCCCTCTCCAACACCATGCATGGCTGGGGAGTTTAGCTTGCATTATAAATGTCCAGCAGGCTCTTTGTGCTGAGCGCTTCCTGCAGCCATCAACCACCATAGATCGCCTCCTTGTACTCTTGCATACCCGCCCTCAGTACGGCTAGAAGCTCATTCATCACAGATAGGAATGGAAAAGGCTAAGACACTTCTTGGACATCCTTTCTCCATCCACAAGAAAAATTTGATTCACAAAATAGGATGAAGGGCGGCGCTGTGAAGTCAGGCGAGCTCTGCTTACTCGGCCTGACCCTCCATCGCGTACAGAAAAGAATCCGCAAGGATCAGGGGAGATGAAGCTGGAATGTGCACAAATGAATTTGTTCTGGAGAATTGCCTGAGGAAGGAGAACTAAACAGCCTCAAAGACCAGAGCAGAGCGTGGCTGCGCGCATTTCGAATGTCTGGCTTCTTACTCGGGATCCTAGCTGGGTCGTGAGCCATACCGTTCATGCCTCCACACTTGTCCAGCACAGAGGTCCTAAGGGGTCCCTCCCTCAGAGACCTCCCACCCTGAGAGGCCCCGCATGCATTGTGTATAGAGCTCTGTCGGTGTTGGTCCCAGAACTCTTCCCGTCACTTCTTTCACTTTGACAAGAGAAAAATTTGTACAGTTTTTATTAATGAAATTGCTGTGGGACGGTCAGGCTCCAGGCAGCAGGCAGGAGTGAAGCTTCTGAAGCACAGGGCCCTCGGGGAGGTGGGGGGTCCACACTCCACCCAGCTGCTGAGTCACAGTGCGGCTTGCTGTTCGGCTGTCAGCACGGCTGCCTCTCCCCCTGATGTCCTTCACTCTAGCATGTCCCTCGTCACATCTTCCGCATCGATTTCCCATCTTGCCCTTCTGCAGGTCTATGACTGCCTCCAGAAGTTTAAAGAGAGGAAGCTAGTTCCTGCTACAACTCATGCACAGATCTTATCCTGTGAGGTAAGACGGCTCTGTCCAGAAGGGTGGTAGAGCCCTCTCGTTATGTCCTCTGGCCTGTAGTTCTTATTTAAATGAGTGAAGGTTTCTGCTGGAAAAACTTGGGCAATGAGCATGCATTTTAAATAAATGTTCCTTTTAAAAAAAATATGGAACACTTCATGACTTTTCATATTAGCCTTGCACAGGCCATGCTAACCTTCTCCATATTGTTCCAGTTTTTAGTATATAGGCTGACAAAGCAAGCACTTAATAAATGTTCTTTTTTAAGATTTATTTATTATTTATACAATATTTTGCCTGCAAGCCAGAACAGGGCACCAAATCTCACTATGGATAGTTGTGAGCCACCATATAGCTGCTGGGAATTGAACTCAGGACTTTTGGAAGAACAGCCAGTGCTCTTAACCTCTGAGCCATCTTTCCAGCCCTTAATAAATGTTCTTAATTGAACTAATATAAAGAAGAAAACTGCCTTCTAAAAATCACACACACACACACACACACACACACACACACACACACACACAGACGTACGTGCATTTTTAGCCCATGACCACCTCTCCTTTTGCCCGTCTGTCTTTTACATTCAACTGTCCTTCTATAAACAGGGTGAAACTGCAGTAATGATTCTCCAGTTTCTATCACGGACCCTGTTTGGATTCCAGCCTTTGCTAGTCAACTTCAAGTTGGGTAGATACCATGAATGTAGTGTGGCCTCAACATGCCCCCTCCAGCTCACTCCTCCATGGCCGCTCCTGTCTCAGTTAATGACAGCGCTGTCACTGCAGGGCCATTGCCAGGCCAGAATCTGGGGGATAACCTGTGAGTCTGTTCTTTCTCTCACATCTCATCCAGTCTGTGGCAAATACCATCAGCTCCACTTCCAAATTCATCTGGACTCTCTTTCACTGGTCCCATGCCGCTCTCTCAGCTCTGCCTTTGCACCTCCATGTCTGCTTCTGACTGACATTTTCCATAAAAGCAAGTTGGGCCCTGTCGCTTCCCTGCCCTAGTCCTCCTTACACCCTCCCCCCCTCAGAAGAAATACCCAGATCCTTACCCCGGAACATGACTGGCCTCCCTGCGGCTTTCTTTCACGCTTGTTTTCTCCACCTGCTCTTTCTGCTGCACCCTTTCCCTTTGCCCTTCCGTAAGCCACGCTTGTGCTTGCTCGGCAATCCTCCACTCACACACACTCCAGGAAGAGCTCGTCCTGGCCACCCAGCTAAATGTGGCCTCCTTCCTGGAAGCCCCTGGCCAACTGCCTTGGTTAATTCTTAACTCTCTATATGAGACAAAATTGTTCATTTCTGTTCTGTTTATGGCCTGTGCCTCCTCACTGGGATGTGGATTCCTAGAAAGTGAGAATTATGTCTGTCTGTTAACTATTCTACCATCAGCCGAAACAGTGTCCAATGTATAAAACATGTTCAAAACCATAGAAGGAATCAGAGAGGGACAGAGAGAAGGGAGAGGGAGGGAGAGGGGAGAAGGAAGGAAGAGACTCTACCCTCCATTCCAGTGCTCAGCTGCCAGACTGTCCTCAGGGATCTGCAGGATAGCACACATGTGATATTTTACTCACTTGTAACCCACTGCACAGTTGTGAACCTGTGACCTGTGTGTTTTATTTGGCTGTGTGCAGTGACACTTGCCTGCTGAGGATTCATACTTTGGAAGGTGTAGTGCCCTCTGAGAGCGGATCTACAATTCATTCTAAGCCAGTTTACATTTGCAGCAGGCATCAAGAAACTGCCGAAAAAAATGACATACTTTTAGATAAAAATCACCATTCCCATTTTCGACCCCCCAAAAAATGGAGCTTCTCAAGAAACCAAGTGACCTGAATTCTCAGGTCACCTGTAACTCAGCTTCGTCTGCCCATGATACACTGACCATAAAGAGCCATGTTACCAACAGTGGAGGGAAAGGGCCTTGCTACATAGACTGTCGGGGCGTGGGGAATCAGATGTGGGTCCTCTGAAAGAGCAGCAGGCTCCCACAGCCCTGAGCCATCTCTGCAGCCCCAGGCGGTGAAGATGTTAAGTATTTTATTGCATTTTCCCTTTCGGAAACAGGGTCTCACCTGCAGGCCAGGCAAGCTGCTCTGTAACTCACTTTGCAGCCAAGCTAGTCGCAAACTTTTGGTGATCCTCACATCTCAGCCTCTCCAGGGCTGGGATTACCGGCATGAGCCACCTGTTAGCATACTTTATGCTGTATATTTTCCCACCATGAACCAGGTCTTGGAGCTCTTACCCAAAGCCTCCGGTTCTCCTGAGATCCAAGAGCTAAGACAAGTCCTGCAGGCTCCGCACTGCAAGGTAAGTCAAGGTTTGCCCAACGGGCATACAGACAGTCTGGAAGGGTAAACAAAAGTGCACACGAACGGCCAACAGATTGTACTTGAAGCTGTGGGGCTCCCGTGTGGCTAACCAATCAGTCACTGAGCACGTGCTGTCACATGTTTGGGAGAACACCCGGAACTTTCCGGGATGTCTCTCTCTCCCGAAAACATACTATCCCTCCAGAATTCTGGTTACAGAGAAATAATCTCTATACTTCCTCTCGCGTAGGGAAGATTTTGAATTTTGGATGCAGCGTATGAAATTATTTGGGTTAGACTTTACTTGCCTCTATGTGTATATGCCTGCGTGAGTCTGCGTGCACCCTACGTGTAAAGGTGCGTGTAAGCCGTCTGACGTGGGTGCTGGGAACAGAGCCCAGGTCCACTGAAAGGGCAGCCAGCTCCTTCTGAAACCTCTTAAACTCTGAGGCATCTCTCCAGCCCCTGAAGGAGATTACTGTACCCTTTTTAACCTCTGTATTCCCTGACCCCTCGTCCCCTCGTCTATGAAAAAGGGACGGTAAGTATACCTGCCTCGTAAGGGACTGTGACTGGATTTGCTGGGCACCGCACCTGACTCCAGGTGTGGTGTTTGTGGCTGTGTGTCTTATGCGGTACCCAGCCTCCGTCTTTGAGATGCACATGTGTCGCAGGTAACACCTGCTCACCTTTCTTCTCCTGTTCCCAGGCTTTGCTCAGTGCCCATGACACAGTAGCTCAGAAAGACTTTGAACCCCTTCTCCCGCCACTGCCAGACAACATCCCTGACAGTGAAGAAGCAATGAGGATTGTTTGTTTGGTGAAAAACCAACAGCCCCTGGTGAGGAAAACACTGTGTCTTTTGTTCCCGCCTTATGGCAGGCTTCATTGTGATGTAAGTTAGGCCTAATCGGCTCCGTTACACACAGAGAGAAAATAGTGCTGTGAAAGCCAATACAATGTTGCCTGTGGGTCAAACACTGCTTGCCATAATGTTTACAGGATGAAAAGGTTTCTATTTACTGTTTTGCTTTTATGAGAAGACAAGATAGAGTATAAACTTTTTTAGTGAAAGCCAGATATCTGTGTTATGTATTTTATTTGGTGCTGTGTATTTTCTTCAGTTCCAATACCCTGGCCTACATCTTTCTTTTCTATTAATAGAAAGCCGGTAAGACTTAAATTAATCTCTCTTGTGTTCTCTCCCCAGGGAGCTACCATCAAGCGCCATGAGCTAACAGGGGACATCTTGGTGGCCAGAGTCATCCACGGCGGGCTGGTGGACAGGAGTGGTAAGCAGGGGTGGCAAGGTGTAGGCGAGACACAGAGAACACTGGAGTCTCTGGCTTTCCCAGGAGTAGAGGAGTCCCTGCCTGCGCTTAGGTCAGGGTCTCCAGATACCCCTTGCTTGGCCAGAGCAGTAAAGAAACAAGGAACAGCCTCTTCAGCTTCCACGATGGCAGCACTCATGTTCATAGAGAACTGCCTCCTGTTTGTGCTTTTCCCCGTCACATGCATCTCTCCTTTGTCTTCATGCTTCCACAGCTGCCTCACTTCCTTGCTCCCCACAGTCTCCTGGAGCCTGCATGTGGCTGGCCTCCCGACATCATCTTGGAAACTCCTAAGGAGTCCCTTATTGCAAGTCCTCAGGCCCTTCTCTCATCTTTTCATCTTTGGCTCCTCCCCAATGGATCATCACCATCCTCGATTTCTCTCTAGACAACCATCCTGCTGCTGTGTCAGTTCTCTGAAACTTCCTGTCTCCTTGTATTTCTCAAGGCTTTCTAAAATATCCCCACATAATAATCACACATATTAACAAGCTACAGTATGTAAATAAAAAAATAAAACTCATATACATGACATGTAGTAATAGATCAAGATACTTGCTTTTCTTCTTTTCCTAAATTGAATTTTTTTCCACACAGTATATTCTGTTTACAGTTCGCCATCCGTCTCCTCCCAGATCTCCTTCACCTCCACACACACCCAATGCCATGCCCTTTTTTCTCTCTTTCTTTAGAAAAGAGATGGACAAACAAAGCAAGCAAGCAAGCAAGCAAACAAACAGAAACAAAAATATCTTTAAAAAAAAACAGAGAAAAGAAAAAACATAAGAAACACACACAAAGGAAACTCATAAGAACACAAAATTGGAGACCATAACGTGTAAGCAAATGACCAGTGAGGTAAAAAATGCCCAAAGCAATATGAGACCAAAGAAAAATCTACAAAAATAGCATTGAGTTCATTTGGGTCGGCCTTTCTACTGCTGGGCATGGGGCCTGCGTGTAAGTGTGGTTTGAATACCCAGTGAGACTCCATTGGAGAAAACTGTCTTTTCCCTCGGCAAGCTAGCCTCTTTGCTATGGCTCCTGTCATTTTCCCCTCTCAGCGCTGGGACCCTGTGTGGCTTGGACCTGTGCACGCTGCCACAGTCTCTGTGAGCTGACATGCCTGTCAGTCCTGTTGTGCCTGGACGGGGTTGTTTCCTTGGAGTCATCCATGCCCTCTGGCTCATCCTATCATCCATCCTATCATCCTGCCCCTCTTCCTCAAGGTTCCCTGCGCGTCCCCGTGGGGAGGGGCTTGGTGAAGACATTCCTTTTAGGACCAGGGGCTCTCACTCTCTGCACACTGTTCAGTTGTAGATCTCAGTGTCAGCTCCCATCTACTGGAGGACAAAGTTTGTCTGGTGGTGGCCGAGCAAAACACTGATGTGTGGGGAGAGAAAATGTTGTTAGGGGTCATTTTATTGCTTTGTTCCCTTAGCAGAACAATATATTTGGCTTTCCCCCGGACCTGTGGACAATCCACTCTCAGTTTCTTGGCCCCCCAAGCAGTGTCAGGCATGATATTTGAATCCTTATTTCCTTAAGCATTTACTGTTTGTTTGTGTTAAGAATTGTTTAGTCCTAAAATGCACAATCCATTATTCTGAAAGACAAGTATCCTACAGGGCTTTAGAGCATCAGAGTTAAAGGCTTTAGCTTTGTCTATGTGTCTGTATATATGTGTGTGTGTGTGCACAAGTGTTTATGTGTGTGTATATATGTATAATACATGTATATAATGGATGTGTATATGTTTATGTGTGTGCATGTTTCTATGTATGTGTGTATATATGGTTTGTGTGCATGCATGTGTGTTGTTGTTAGGGACTGAACCCAAGCTTTGCACACGGTAGGCAGGTGCTCTACCACTGAGCTGAGACCTTGAACTATCCCTGGCTTCTGCGCCCCTGATGCCGTGTCTCCACACCCAGTTCAAGGTTTCATCTTATTCTCCCAAGTGCCTCCCCCTTGGATCTTTTGAGGAATAGCCCATTCTTTTCCTTTTCATGAAATATTTACTCACCACTCTGACATCTTTAGTATTCTTCTGGCCAGCATTTGGTTCCATTTTAAAACATCAGAGTAGCAAAAACAAATCACTCTTGGTGCTGGCAGAGAAGCAGAAAACAGGGTGCTCACAGACAGTTATGGGGGTATAAGTTGGGGTAAACAGCTATTTTTTTTTATTTAACAATGTCAAACATGCTTGGGGTCATGAGCTGGTAGCTGGAATAGTGGCCCTCGTTCTGTTTCTTTGGACCCCTCTGTTTGTATCCCTGTTCCCCAGGATTGCTGTACGCTGGAGACAAACTGGTGGAAGTGAACGGAATTTCGGTGGAGGGCCTGGACCCCGAGCAAGTGATCCATATTCTGGTAACTGGCTCACCTCCTCGTTTTGTTAGTGATTTAGTGACCTGACATGCCCCACAGTGCGTGTGCTTTAGTGTGATGACCTTTGAGTCTCCCCCAGCCCTGGACCTTGTCTGCTGCCATGTAACTCACCAAGCTTCCTGTTTAATCCGCAGAAGTTCTAGCCCAGGCTGGGAAACAGCCCTTCCCGAGCACCCTCCTGAGGGCCAGCAGGCCCCCTCTACACACGCACAAGTTCCTCATGACCTGTGCCCAGTGCGAAGCTGAGCCCAGGCAGAGGTTTTGGAGACAGTTTGAACCTGAGAAAGGGTTCCCTCACTCCTTCCATTCAGGGACTTTCTCTGAGCAGCTTTGGGTGGGTCGAGAAAGGAGTGGCCAGAAGGCAATGCATGGCAGGAACAATCTGCTCTTGTTCCTCAGTGGCCAGTACTGAGAAAAAAGCATCTCCAAATTCAAGCAGGCTCCAGCATCCGCCCAGCCCATGTACCTAGATATCAGCCTTTTATCTTAAGTTCCGGTTCTCCTCTGTCAGGCTCATTCCTTCCTCAGCAGCGCAGTGTATTCCCCATTGAAGCATGGCAATGCCCGTCTCCCCCAGGTACACCCCAGGTAGTTTTCCCAGCGACGGCTTGGAGACCAAGGTGAGAAGTGATAAGAAATGCAGCCAGAGCTCCTAAGTATTTTCTAAGCTACTGCCCCAAGATTCCATGTGGTACGGAAGGTCCTGCAAAGGGAATTTGGAGTGTATCTATCGTGGCTATCAACCAAGCAGGTGTCCAGCTCAGCCTCCCGGCTCCAGCCGTGGTGTGTGTGGCCAGGACAATGCTTGCATAGCTGCCTTGACAGAGTAAGAATGAGGTCTCTCTAATCTCTGACGCCTGTCACAGTGTAGGTAACGGGGGTTCACAGCTCAACATAGAGCCGGGAGGCTCCCTTCTCCCCTATTCACTTGAAGGGCTCCTCATTTTCATTTTTAAATCTGGAAACTTGTTCCAGATTCAAAGAAGATTTGGGGGAGCCCACTGTTCTTCCCACGTTGCAGCTGGCTTAGCAACGTGTATTCAGGAAACACTCACTGGGTGATGAGTGAGGAAGGAAGTCAAAGATGCTGACTTTTCCCCAAGGTGTGTGAGGAAGAGGCCTCTCTAGTGAGTTCATCAGCAGGGCACTGAGGGTCGTGGGCAGAGGCCACCTCAGGGTGGGTTTCTGTAGCACATGACCCCATTACCCTACACTGAGGCAGATACAGAGCTAAATTGCCTCCCAGTTGCCATTTGGTACTGACAATTATCTATTGACCCCAGTGACAGTCACTGTGGCAAATGTTGACATTAAGCCGTTACCCTGGAGCTCACGCTTTGCCACTCTCCCTCTTCCTCTTCTAGGCTATGTCTTGTGGTACAATCATGTTCAAGGTGATCCCAGTGTCCGCCCCACCTGCGAGCAGCCAGACGACGGTAAGAACACAGAATGGCAGTTATTGGGGATGGCGTATGGCAGTCCTGTATGCTATGCGCTATGCTGTTTTGGACAGGGGTTCAGTATTAGGGATGTTTCTCAGTGCTGATGACCTGAGAGGGAGGATCAGTAAAGGAACACAACGAAGGGAGCGGGATGCCATGAAATGAAGAAGCAGCGTCAAAAATGGCAGACATCTGGATACAAGTATTTCAGTCTGCTCTCCAACACATTTTTAACTGTTTTTATTAGCATATATGACTTATATTTAATAATGAGTCTTATGATGACATTTTCATATGTATAACTGTATTTTGATCACATTCAATCTATCTCCTTACTCTCTCGTGCCCCACTCCCATTAATCTTCTTTATCTTTCCAACTATCCCCATTGCTGCCTTCATATCTATGTCTATGCATGCATGTGTGTGTGTGGGGGGGTGTCTGTGTAAATGAGATTCATAGGAGTTAGCAGGAACACTGAAACAAATGTCTCAATCTTCCCACCAACCACTGATGTCTATAAATCCTGAGGGGGAAGGAGTGGGACCCTGAAACCCTATGACAGGGCGTTGACTTGCCCAGTCATGTAGGTAATCATGTGGCTGAGAGAGCTGTTGTTCAGGAGTGCAACAGAGACATCACGCCTGTAAGTCAGCGTCTTTACCACTCTTCCCGCTTTGTCTGGCTCCTACATTATTTCTGCCCTTTCTACAGTGCTCTCTGAGCTTTGGAGTGGATAATAGATTTCCCATTTATGGCTATTCATTCAATAATCATCCATGCTCAATACTTTGACCACTTAAGAGGCTTTGCAGTCACTGCAGGCCACGGCCAAAAGAAACATGTCTGACCAGAGCTGTCAGCATCACCAGTCTGTGGATGTAGCAAGCACACTTACGGGGAAAGCACTTTGACAGGCACGTCATGCCCATTTGGCAAAACACCATCAGTAGCTTCCCGTTAGGGCCTATGACCTCCTCAGCCACAGGCTTTTGCCCATGTTTACAGTACTGAATTCACTCCTATGGAGTGGGCATCATATCCAGCTGGAAAGTGGGTGGCTGTGGCCATAACAGACTAGCTACTGCTGCAGCAAAGAGCTCCCATTTTCTGGCTGGTTGGCATTCCTGCATACAGCTCCACAGAGAAGTAAAGCTGTGGACGGCGATTCTTCCCCAGCAGCCTGCGGCCAGGAGGGAGGAAGCTTCCAGCCTGGTTTCTCTGTGCCCTCTGTACTCCAGCGTTTACTTTAGAAGTGGGGTGAGGGAGGTGGCAATGGTTTTAAGTCGTGATGGCTCCTGAGCAAACACTCTTCTGATAGTACCGTCATGCACCTGCCATCAGGTTTACGTCCGAGCCATGATTGATTACTGGCCCCAGGAGGATCCTGACATCCCCTGCGTGGATGCTGGGTTGCCCTTCCTGAAAGGGGACATCCTACAGATAGTGGACCAGAACGATGCCCTCTGGTGGCAGGCCCGGAAAATCTCGGACCTCGCTGTCTGTGCTGGGCTCATCCCTTCTCACCACCTTCTGAAGAGGTAAGGAGGTCACCCTCGACTTCAGAGTTAGGCCGTCAAGCAGTGCTTGGGACACCAGCTTTCTGAATGTGAGACAAAGACGCAAGCAGATAGAGGAACAGACACACCCGGGTTTATAAACCCCAGCGTCAGTTTACTGATAGACCTTCAGCTTCTTATACTCTACGGGGACCGGAGAAGTTACATCAGCTAGAAAATGCCCCTGAATGAAACTTAAATATTTCTACGATCTGAATATGTTGACCCAATCCCCCAGAGCAATAGTGTGAGAAGGCAAGGGATGGCTTAGGTAATGAAGTAAGATTAATAAATTACAGTACCACGGGTTATTGGTACTGTAAAGATGGAGGTCCTGACAGGAAAAAGAGGTGCGAGAAATTGAAATCCCAGAGACTGCACAGTGCACAGACCTAGGGCGTGGCAGTGGGAGGTGGCGGCAGAGGTAGGGTGAGTCAAAGGCTCACCTGTTGAAGAAAAGACCCACGTGTTAGAAGGGACATTTGCCTGCTTAAATAAAGCCATCCAGTTTTACAGCCAGTGCTGAGAGCGTGGGAGCAGCCAGGAAGAACGGGGAATGGCATCCCATGTTGGGGACTCTTCAGGGGAAGGAAGGGTGATCTGGGAATGTGGGTGGTCACCCAGGACAGCGCCTGGCCCAGGCTCAGTGGAACAGAGCCACCACCTCGTGCTGGAGCTAGATGCCACAGTCCCATCTTTGTGCCTCCTCAGAAATGCAGGCGTGGGGGCGTAGCCCTGAGAGCCCACGCTGGGAAAGTCGGCCAACCTTTGCTCTCTTTCTGCCCAGGAAGCAGCGGGAGTTCTGGTGGTCTCAGCCGTACCAGCCTCACACCTGCCTCAGATCCACCCGATGCCAATGTGCGTACGTGAGTGTGCACAGATCTTAAACACGGCACATCCGGAAGGCTGCTCCCCCAGCCTCTCAGGCTAGCTTCCTGCCTGAGAGAGGGCCTTAAATAGTCTCCCTGTCCCAAGATAATCCCTTCCACAGCCAGCCTTCAGAAATCCTATCATAGGCATCTATCCCTTTACTTTGCAGTTGATGAAAAGGAGCCTTAGCGTTTCTATTGCTGTGATAAATACCGTGACTAAAAGCAATGTGGGGAGGAGAGGGTTTATTTTGCTCATACTTCTGCATCACAGTCCATCACCAAAGGAAGTCAGGCAGGCACTGAAGCAGAGGAGGAGCACTCTGTACCGGCTGGCTCCTTATGGCTTGTTCAGTGTACTTCCTGTACAATCCAGGACCACCAGTCCAGCCTACGGATGGTGCTGCCCACATCAGTAACCAACCAAGACACGCCAGTCTGATGGAGGCATTTTCTCAGCTAAGAGTTCCTCTTCCCAGATATGTTTAGGTTTATGTCAAGCTGACAGAAAGCAGCCAGCACAGAAGGCAAACACATGCTTTGGTTGAAGACCACTTAAGTCATTTACCCCCAACCTCAAGTCCTCCAAGACCCCTGCAGCTCCGGGGGTTTCATGCCTGGAGAGATGCCTGCAGCCATGCAGTTGCACAATCTTCATTTGTGTCTTTTCTTTTTTAATGTTAAGATTTACTTTCTTGTTATATTGTGTGTTTGTCCTGCATGAATGTCTGTGCGTCACATTCATGCAGTGCCCCAGGAGGCCAGAAGAGGGTGTCGGAACCCCTGGGACTGAAGTTACAGATGGTTGTTGGCCTCTGTGTGGCTGCTGGGAGCCAAACCCAGGTCTTCTGGAAGAGCAGCCAGTGCCCTTATTCCCAACCCATCTCTCCAGCCCCCCGTGTCTTTTCTTTTTTGTGCTGGATATTGAACCTAGGACTTGGTGCACACTAAGGAAGCACCCTCCCGCTGGGCTACATCCCCAACCCCAGCCCCGGGCCTTCGGGACTAAAGAAGAGACTGAGATATCCCTTAAGGAATTCAATGGGATCAGTGTACAGTACTCCTCAAATGGTGGGAGGGGAGTGGTTGAAAAGGGAATCCAGGGCCAGAAGCGCGTGTGAAGTGCTCAAGGCCTTAATAAAGCTGCTGACGGTGGAACACAGGAGTCAAGGAAGGGTGACAGACAGCAGAAACAAACTGGGGCCTGCAGGGGTGGAGGCGGGGGAGAGAGGGGACATAGAGAGATGGAAACGAGATAGAGGAGACTCCAGGTGGACCACAGACAGCAACACCAGTATCACAGGTTTGTTTTTTTATTTTTTGGCAGCATCTCATGCAGCCCAAGCTGGCCTAGAAATAGCTATGTGGCCGAGGATAACTTTAATTCTTGATTCCCCTGCCTCTACCTCTCAAATGTTGGGTACAAGGCATGCACCATTACAGTCAGCTCACAGAGACATTCCCAAAAGGAGACATCTGTGCAGTGCCTTCTCCCTGACACCGTGTTAAATCATCTCCCACTCACAGACACATGTCCACCAGGGTACAGCAATAGCTGTAATATCACTAGTTCTCGCTTAACTTTTCATCAGAAGCATTTTTGCATCATAATATTCCTAGTGATATTTTATTTTATTTTGAAAAAAAATTAATCAAGTAGTTAGAAAGAATCCTTTAGTTGACTTTCCTGTTTCACCTGTCAAAGGGTCATAGAGATCCTGTTGGTCTCTAGTCAGTATCTGTTAACTAGTGTGACCAGAGGTGGATGTGAAATCTGTATGTGTGCCCTACGTGTGATTTACCTTAAGGGTTTTGTTTGTTTTTTGTAACTCCATATAGAAAGTTGTTTGCCTGGCCCTGTTAGGGTTGGCACACAACCCTGAATCTGAGAACCCCAAGTCTGGAGCCATTGACTTAGAGGAGCATCTTTCTCAGGGAATGATGGGACAGCAGCAGGTCCCAAAGCCACTCCATCATTTTCTTCTGTCATGAGCGATGCTGTGGCAAGTGCTATTGTTTCTTTTTGCCCTGTTTAAATCTTATTGTGTAGAAACCCAGGGCATGGACAAGCTACGAGTGAAGAGGAATCGGCCATTTAATGAATCAAGTTTAAAATTCCGGTGTTGTGACGATGCCTGATGAGCAGAAAGTTGTTTGCTGTAATGCCTTTATGTCATTATAATAACAATGTTTCATGCTCCCTCCCCTCCTGCTCCCCTCCCCTCCTGCTCCCTTCCAGCCTAGATTAGAGTTCCTAAGACATGTTGTCCTAACTCAGAGCGTGCTGAGAAGGCAGGTGGTGTGTTTGCCAGAAGCAGTAGATCCCCATTTCCAGCCATTCGTTTCTGAAGGGCAGTCCTTAGGGGTCTCCCTGAATTCCTGGAATACTAATTGCAATGTTGGTGCTTCATGTTTCTTATTGTAAATTAATCTGAGAGAAATTGCAAGAGTATGAACTACTATTCTGTTTTCTCCCCGTCTCCAGCATTTTCTATGGAAGAAGGTAAGAAACAGGATTCGGAAAAACACCCATATCTCCAAATACTCCTAGGAATTTTCTCTAGTCTTCAAATTTAGTGTCACTCCATTCAGCCCTGTGAAGCTATTCCCATGTATCTGGTAGTGTGTAGCACAAAAAGGGTCTTCATCCTGATCTGAGAGATCAAGGGGGCGGACATAATGTTTATACACAGCCTAGAGTCTAACAGCACAGGCTAAGAGCTCGGCAGGAGGTAAGTTCCGTGGGGCTTTGTTTTAACTGTTTTATACAAATCTCATGACACTGCAAGCAATTTATTATTATTCTCACCTTATGTGTGAAAAAACTGAGGTTCAGGAAAAAAAATGGTTACCTGAACTTGCATGTATGCATTCGTCTTCGGATATAAACCTAAGTATTCTGAAGGCAGTTTGGCTACATTATCGATAGTAAACTGTGCCCTAAAGCCTAAGCCATCTAAGCCATAGGCTTTGGTTCAGGTTGTCAATACTAGTTTTGCGTTTCTCTCCATGGATCAGGCTTCAAATCCAGTGAGAAAGTAATTGGTAACCCCAAAACAAGTGTGCCACTGTTGCACCATTGGGACCGCCTGGCCTGGCCGGTCAGTGCTGTAATTTTTGGGGTCCACAGCTGGGCGGCACTGTTGGTCCCTTTTCCAGCAGGCTGCACGCACGCGTCATTGCACACTGAGCACGAGCGGGTGCTGCTTAAGCGGTAGCATTTACTGTTCTGTCGTCCATAACATGCATTTCCTCTGACACAGCGGGCGTTATCTTACCTGTCTGTCCAAGAGAGCAGCAGTTCTAGGGGTCACACTGAAAGGTGGTCTGAGCTTTGCTGACACAGCCTCAGCAGGGCTTCGTTTGCAATGTGGGCACATCCCCAGTTCTAAGCTCCCGTGTACCCTCTCTTGTAGAAGACAACATGAAGATTGATGAGAAGTGTGTGGAAGCAGGTAACAGCTCCACCTCCTGGCTGAGTCACCACCAGAAGAAACACGGAGCACCTGGCCTCCAGATGCCGGGAAGCAGAGGGGTGGAGGGGCCACACGCCCTTCCTCTGGGAGGCCAGCACATGTGCCCTTATCGTGGCTCTGTGCTCGGAGGGAGAATCAAAGCCAAGGGGTGTCTCCAGGGCTCCCCCTTGGGACTTGTCTCAGGACACGGAGACAACCAGTGTTTCAGGAGGAGGAAGGGCAGAAAACACTCGTGTTCTTTGTGGAATAGATGAAAGGAGTATAATACCAAATATTTAAATTGCAAAATATATTTTTGCTGTATATCTATATTTAATGATTCTAGTGATATATATATATACATATATATATGAATGAATGATTTTATATATGTAATGAATCTAGTCTAGACAGATAGTAATGGGTTCTAAACCTTGGAGAAATAAACAGGACATTTTCTATTTCTATACTTAATGGGTTTTGTAGATGGTTTTTGCTTCCCAGCACCTGGAGGCAAGGTATTCCGTGTTTCTTCTGGTAGTGACTTATTTAATTTTATTGTATGTGCATTGGTGTGAGGGTATCAGATCCCTTGGAACTGTAGTTACAAACAGTTATGAGATGCCATGTGTGTGCTGAGAATTGAACCCGGGTCCTTTGGAAGAGCAGACAGTGCTCTTAACCACTGAGCCATCTCTCCAGCCCCACAATGAACAGCTTTTAAAATATTCCCACAGTTATGTGGGCACCCTTAGAGTGGCCTTGCCTGGTCTAAGGGTCTCTGACAGGCCACCCAGCTGTGTGTTACAGTCATTCTATCACACAATGATAGTATCTTCACCTTTAATTCCCTTCTAAAAAGACAAGAGGGGCAGACAAGGTGGCTCAATGGTAGAATTGCCCACTGTGTGTCCTCTGACCTCACACGTGTCATGCATGTCCATGCCTGCATGTTCTCTCTCCCTCCTTCTCCCTCCCCCGCACACAGTGTACTCATGTTTTAAGTTTATGAGAACAACAAAAGTTGTTTTAGCTACTGAGGGAGTTGGTGTGTGTCTCTCTTAGTCACTTGCAAGCCTACTCAAGCCAGCCAGCCTCACCCTCGCCACACCCTCTGGCTGGGAGACCCTGACTCTGCAGGGAACAGATGCCCCTCCATGCTGGTGGCCTCTGGAGCGGTCCCCTGTGCCGCATCCAGTGGTCTGGAGGAGTTTCCTGAGATGTTCCACTTATTTATCCTCTTCTCTCCTGTCACTTAATTTATTTAATTAACGCTCCTGCCTCATCCCTCTTGGTAATCACAGCCCAACGATGGAAAGCCATTCATATCTCACCTAAGACATATGTGTGCCGTAGAGCTAACACTGACTTGATCTTGATCTAATACAAACATTTTTAAGGTAGTATATGGGCAGGCCTATGAACCAGGCTTGTACTGCTAGGGAGTAGATTTGGTGTAGACAGTCGTGTAATGATAATTTTGCTTTTTACCTCCACTGAAAACCACAGATGAAGAAACTTTTGAATCTGGTAAGTTTTTTTTTTTTTTTTAAATGCATATTTGTTACTAACCTTTAAATGCGTATTCCATGTTTTTGATACAATGTAAACATATTTAGAGCTATAACAAAGTAATTGTTTAAATGAAATGAGACAGTGTATACAATCAGACTGTGGGTTGTGACCCCTTTGGGGGTCTCACATCAGATATCCTGCTTATCAGATATTTACATTACAAATCATAAGAGTATCAAATCACAGTTATGAAGTAGCAACAAAATAATGTTCTGGTTGGGGGTCCCCACAACACGAGGAAGCGTGTTAAAGGGTCTCAGCATTGGGCAGGTCGAGGACCATTGCCCTAGACCCACGGGTGTTCCTACTGGGCAGCAATACTTGAAGAGACGGGTAGGTAACTCTTTAACACATGATAGTGATGTAAAGTTTTATAGGCCACACGTGGAGAAGGCGGGGGAGACGGCCCCATGGATAAAGCACTTGCCCTGTCAGTGTGAGGACCTAAGTCAGAGCTGATGAAAAGCCAGCTGTGCACAGTGGTGCTGGGGGCTCGGGCAGAGTCACCGGTGGCTTTCCGTCACCAGCTGGCCTGGCGCAAACGGTGGAGAACACGGAGCGCCTACGCCTGAGGTCGTACTCAGACTTTCACACATGGCTGTGGTACACACACACACACACAGAAGGAGAGACAGGGAGAGGAGAAAGAAGGCAGGCATCCTGCTGGAAGACGGAATAAAGACGTTGTCTTGCGGTTTATGAAGCCCTTATTTCCACGTGGATAGTAGAGAGACAAAGTCCAGTGTGTATGCTGAATAAGCTTTTGTTGTTGTTGTTGTTAATGTGTTACTTGCTATAATAATGGCACTCATCCAGTATCTAGTCTTCAAAATACCGTTCTTTAGTAGCAGAACAGAGTCCATAGTGTGCTGGCTTTGTTTGTTTAAATGGACAACCTGTCAGAGATGCTGCTGAAGCCCAGTGTCCGTCAGCTTCTCCATTTTGTCAGTCTGAAGTTTAGAGTCTCTGCTTTGACTGAGGCAGTTCCCTCCTTTACCATGCGCACACAAACTGTCCATCATCACTCAGCCCAGCACTCTGTTAAAGTCCCCCTGCCCCTTTGCTTTTGCTTCTCTGTACTTCTAGAAGGAAAAACCCCTGGTCCTCTCACTTCTTTTAAACCCAGTGTTCATCATGTGAAGGAGATATTACTGTCTAGTAGTTTCTTCTGTCTTCTAGAAAAGTCAGACCTAAGAATTTACATTTTGATATGTATACACTTAAAATATAAATTGCAGGCGTGACATGGTGGTGCACGCGTTTAATCCCAGCACTTGTGGGGCAGAGGCAGGGGGATCACTGTGAGTTCAAGACCAGCCTGGTCTACATAAGCAAGTCCAGGACAGCTAAATCTACACAGAGAAACCCTGTCTCAAAAAACAAACAAACAAACAAATATATATATTTAAATTGCTTTGTTTAATTTTTTTTTACAATATAGCTAGGACATCATATCAGTCTTATAAAATGATAGATTATTTCTCCCACGAATTCATTCCATACGAATAGAGAGATCTGGAGCTAGAGAGAAGGTTGAGAAGTTAAGAGTGCTTGTTGCTCTTGCAGACAACCTAGGTTCGATTCCCAGTACCCACATGGTGACCCACAACTATCCATAATTCCAGTTCCAGGTGATCTGATCTGCCTTCTGCCTATCACATACACTAGGCATGCATGTGGTGCACACGCATGCATGCAAGCATTCATGTATATAAACAAATAAGTAAATCATTTAAAAAACAGAGAGGTCACTGGCCACAGTGGTGCACGCCTGTAATCTCAGCACTTGGGGAGGCAGAGGCAGGCTGATCTCTGTGAATTTGAGGCCAGCCTGGTCTACCAAGTGAATCCAGGACAGCCAAGGCTATAAGGAGAAACCCTGTCTCAGAAAAACATAAAACAATAAAAAGAAAGAAAAGAACCCAGAAATGTTCATCATTAAAAGACAGCATGAAGACAGATGAGGTTGGGAACCATTCAACTTACTTTTTACCATTTCCTTTTTTTTTTTTTCCCTAAATGCCTGTTTTCCAAATCTCATTATGGATGATTTAATTTTCTCTACTTGGCACAGAGCGCGCGGTTGGCTTCTTTTTAGTATTTTTAGATTGTATTCTTCCTTCTTTGCTCCGATCCTCTCGTCATCTCTCTGGAGAGTGCTCTGCACTCCACAGCGATAGCTGAGACCCAGAGACACTCGAGGGGTCTGTGAGGGGACAGGCAGGGAGTGTTGTGGTGTGGGTCCACCGTCAGCTGGAGCCAAGTGGTCCAAGTGTGACTGTGGCCTTTCACCTCTTTAACCTTCAGGTCCCACGTCTCTAAAGTGAGCGGCACCCTACATGGTAAGGTGCTCGGGACAGAGCTGAGCATGCAGGGAGCACTGTGTGTTAGCTAGTGTCACGGTTTTGGAACTGTTCGTGGGGTGTCCGGCTGCTGCCTCTCTAAGCCAGCTCTACCGAGAGAAGCACACGGCTAACCCACAGCTCTCAAGAACGGTTTAAGTTTGGCTCTCTTAGGAGCTCAATTAAGGGATAGTTAGTACCCGGCTGACATGTTTTCTGAATAGATAAGGCTTGGCAGTCATTCAGGACACTTCCTCCTGTTACTTGACCAACTTAGTGAATAGTTAGGGCTCTTCAGTTTCTGTTTGCCTCTGAGTGAAATATAATAGGACCTTCCTGAATTTTTCCAGGGGCCACTGACACAATCTATTTAACTAGGGGAAAACAAAACAAAAAACAGGTATCAACAGCAGCAGAAAATCCAGCCACTTGAATATGTCTAGATAATAAGCAAAATTACCCAAACAACTGCCAACCCCCAAGCCACCACCCAGGTCTTCACAGGACTGGCTGGAGAAGAAAGTGAGTGTGTTGGGCCATCCAGGGGTGAGCAATGAGGACATAAGACTGCTATAGAGTGTACCCACCTGCCTGACATCCTTCCCAGGAATATGGCAAGATGGCTGTGAGAGAGGAGAGAGAAGGCTCAGCCATTGCCTTCCTGTATTTTCTGTCGAGTACAGAACCATTGGTCTTCATGGATAAACGCACCCTCCGGGACAGTCTTGACACACAACCTGCAGAGTCAGATCAGATACGGTTCCGAGCCCCAGCTGTGTGACTTTCATCTACTTTGCCAAGTTACAAGCTCTGCTAACGGGGGCATGATTTCTCTGCTATCCCATTCACCTTTCTTGAACGGTTAATTTGATCTTTGCCAAGATTAACCTTTCATGTCTTTTCTGTACTTGTTCAAATGTTCAGAGGAACTTGTCGAAGGTAAGTGTTCGTCTTTATCTCCTGCGTGTACCTCTTCATGCTATGCTCAAGGCCCTTCACTGTCACACAGGGGCAGCAGAGCATTCTACAAGAGATGACTCTTTGAAGGAACCGGTCAGTTTCGCAGAAAACATTTTAGAGCAAGCGATGACAGCAGTTAAGCTTTATGAGTCTATAGGATAGTGAACATAGTTCCTCGTCAACATAGTTACATCACTGGAAAATGTGATTAAGTACTAGAAAATGGAGGTGATACTGGTATTTTAGTTTTACTCGATTTATCTTAATTTTTATTTATTTATATGATATGCTTGTGCAAGTGTGTGCCATGTATACATTGGGTGCTTGTGGAGGCCGGAAGAGGGCATCAGATCCCCTGGAGCTGGAGTTGCAGGTGGTTGTGAGCCACCGACATGGTCGCTGGGAACCAAACTCAAGTCCTCTGGAAGAGCAGCAAGCTCTCTCACCTGCTGAGCCATTTCTCCAGCCCCTGGGGTTGTCTTTGTGTTGTCAAATGCGTTCTTAAAGCAGGCGCAGTGGCATTCACTATAATCGCAGGTGACGGCAGGAGGGTCACCCTCAGCTATCTGGCAAACTTGATGCCAGCCTAGACTACATCGGACCTTGTCATAGCAAATACAACAATTCTTAAAGGCAAGGTCAAAGAAAGCAAGTTGAACATGTGGGTTCATCCTGCGAGCAAACGTTCGTTATTTGTTACGTCAGTAATCAGAACAGATCTGTTTAAATTGCAAGGGATTTAAATAAACTTCTGCAGTTTGTAATTGTATTCCTGAGTTCCAAGTAGAAGCATAACCAGGAGCCTGAACTAGCCCTAGGCACTGGGGGAGCTGGGCATTGTCCTCTCCTTTGTCTCATGGGTTTCTGGCCACCATAGGGTCTATTTATCTTGGTCGAAGTCCTTCATTGTGGAAAGTTAAGGCAGGAGCTTAAGGCATCTCAGCACGTCCACAGTCAAGAGAAAACACATGTGTACTTGCACGCTGTGTTTAGCTCACTTTCTCCATTCTTATATAGTCTGGGACACAAACCCAAGGAGCAGTGTTGGTGCTGATGGGTGGTTTCCTCACCTCAGTTAATGTACTGAAGGTGGTTCCCCACAGCTGTCCCCAAAGGCCTGTGTGATCTTGACAGTTCCTCCCAGGTGCCTCTAGATTGTCCCACACTGAGAATTAAAACTGCCCATGCCAGCGTTACTACGGGGCCCGCGAGACCACTGTCTATCTTCAGCTGAAAGCCAAAATCGGCTTGTTTCTTATTTTTGTAGCATCATTGTTTTTAGGATGTGTTTGAAAATACATAACCAGTATTTATGTTTTTACTGTGACTCTTTTTTTTTTTTTTTTACGGCAAGTTCTTAATGTATAGCTCAAGGTGGACACAAAATTGTGGTTCTCCTGTTTCAGCCTCCGGACTGTTGGGACTGTAGGTGCACAGCATGTCCAGTTTCTTTATTACAGCTTTAATCTCAGTCATTCTAGACAGCACAGTGCTAAAAGAGATTGTATACAAGCAGTGGGATGGAAAGGGCAGAGAGCAGGCCTCTTAAGCTGCCAAGGGTTAAGCAAGCTGCCTGCCACCTAGAGAGAGAGCATCGCTTGAAACCAGAAGATGAGGTCATGCATTTGCTTGTTGTAGTCCTGTCTCTGTCCTCACACATTCTCCCGCTCTCTGTGTTCCAGGTAAAGAGGAATTTGTTGGCAACGGGCAGAAGTTCTTCATCGGTAGGTGGCGGTTGACGAGAGGTGTGTGTTTGTTGCCTTTACGTGCTGTTCCTACTCTCTGGATGCCCTGCTGAAGCTGCCTTTGCTGACGAATCTTTCCAACTTGTGTCTTGTTCTCTTCCCTCTGTTTTTCCTCATCAATAATCTGACCTACTGATGATTCATTGTTATCTAATGTCTCTTGGCTATCTTTTTTGTTTGTTTGTTTTGTTTTGTTTTTGTTTTTCCAGACAGGGTTTCTCTGTGTAGTCTTGGCTGTCCTGGACTCTCTTTGTAGACCAAACTGGCCTTGAACACACAGCAATCTGCCTGCCTCTGCCTCCCTGAGTGCCAGGATTAAAGGCGCATTCTACCACACCCGGCTCACTTGGGTATCTTTCACTCATTTGTCAGACATACGTCTGCTAACTTTTCCCCAGACCGTTCTGTAACCTATCTGTTTTACTCCAGGGAGATAAGTTTCATTATCTATTAAGGTCATCTCTCATGTCAACAGTTTTATGATCTGTCACCCAGGCAGAGCTCTCTGAAGGAGCAGACCTCCCTGATGAAAATCACCCTGGACCCTCTCTTCTCACAGGGCAGGGTAGAGGCCCAGGGCAGCAGTCCAGAAGCTGGGTTGTTGGCCCTAAACCTGGCTGTGCTTCAGGATCACAGGAGGAGAGTTAAGACAAAAGAGGCTGCCTTTGTGCCTTGCTTTCAGAATTATCCACCCCACAGCCATTCTGTAAGGCTCAACAGACTAAGGGACTGTGCAAAGATGGAGAATAAGGAACCCGAGCAGGGCCAAAGGGGATTCTGTGGACAGAGGTGGCCTGGTGCTGTAGTCAGGGTCAGAGAGAACAGCAGCTGCTATATACAGACTCTGCTAGCCACCAACCTCCACCAAGATGCCCCCAACCCCAGGGCTGTTGCTTCATATAAGTGAGTCTGTTGAAGACAGTGAGAGCCAGGGCGAGAAAGCAGCCACAAATGAGGAGGGGAAGCCTGTAGGGTAGCTTTTATATTGCAGGTGCTGGCGGAGGCCCGTGGTTTTCAGTATAGGAAGATACAGATATAAATGTATTTGTGTGTTTATAGATACGCATATAGTTTCTGGCTCTGCCTTCAGAGAGGACTTGCAAACAGCTGTGGAAATACCAAAAAGGCTTTTGATTCTGTGGCAGGATAAGGATTCTAAGAATTCAGCCAGGAATAATGATTAAGGGGACCTAACTTTGCAGAGGATGCTACCATCCTAAAGTCTGTACCTAAACTTAGTGAACCCTTCTGAAAAAATGGGAACAATAAGACTACTCACCCCGTGTTTCCACCCTGGCCTCAGAGGTACTAGAGTAGCTCCTAACTGCTCTCCCTCAGGCTATCCTTCCCCTCTTTACTGTTTGCACCCTCTCTGCAGCAAACCAAGGAATTCTTCGGAAACAGACCAGGCCACAGCCTTGCTGTACAAAGGTCCCTTCCCACATTAAGGTCCTCTGTGATCTAGCTTTGGCTCCTTCCTCGGCACCAGATCTCACCACTTTCCTGCTCTTTCTCAAAGGCTCCGAGTGCAGCCCTTTTGCCGTGTCTTGGCGTTTGTTCTGTTCTGCAGATAGCACCTTAGCTGGCCCCCTCGTGCACTCAGGACACTGCTTATCACCAGCTGATTTCAGATCCTTTTGCCAAACTGCCTATTCTAATGAGCCACCATCACTCCCTGACCTCTCACACTTTGCCTGAGTGTTTCCTTTTGTTGTTCTTGTTGAGTTTTTGGCCTTGGGGGAGGATCACCTGGGTTCTTTGATCACTGTGTCCCCAGCACCTCGTATAAGCCCTGGCATAGATGCTATTTAGAGATACCTTGTGGGACATCATTAGCTGCTTCTCAAGACAAGGGCTCTCTATATGGCTGTCCTGAAACTCACTCTGTAGTCCAGGCTGGCCTTGAACTCAGATCCACCTGACTCTGCCTCATAGTGCTGGGATTAAAGGCACGCGCCACCAATGCCAGCTTGCTGTCTCCTTCTTGAAGCGGGTACCTGGCCTGGCCTGGCCCTGAAGTTTTGTGCGTTTCCTCCCTCTTCAGCTGGCTTCCGCCGCAGCATGCGCCTCTGCCGCAGGAAGTCTCACTTCAGCCGGCTACACGCCAACATGCGTTGCAGCTGCAGCTGCTACGGCGCAGTGGGCGCCCCTTACGAGGAGGTGGTGAGGTACCAGCGGCGGCCGGCAGACAAGCACCGCCTCATCGTGCTCTCGGGTACGGCCTGTCGTGCTCCCTGCTTGGCTCTGGGAAGTTGTGTTTTAGGTTTAATGTCTTGTGTTTGTAACGGTAAATCTAGGACTCTTTGTAGATAGCTGTATAGATGTTTTAAAAGCCTGTCTGTCTGCGTTTATAAGACAACTTTCAAAGGCAAGCTTTCTCTGCCTCCTTCCTCTGCCTCCTCTTCTCCTTTGACCTGCTGAGGAACATGGGATGCCCAGATGGGTAAGACCTTGTGTATTAACAAGCTCTAATGCGATGAGGTTATACCTGATTTCTACTTTTATCTGTTAAGAATTTGGCCTGGAAGCATGCATAGTCTACCGCAACCTGCATTGCTCGTCCATTTTGGACAACATCCTTAAATTCCCTTTCTCTAAGAAATGTGTAGTCATTTTCAATATAAGATTTGGTATCGTTTAAAGAAGTTATTTCTTTATACGAGTGCTCTAGTTGCATGTACTTCTTCTGCATGATAGAAGATGACATCAGATCCCATTACTGATGGTTGTGAGCCACCATGTGGGTGCTGGGAATATGAACTCAGTCCCTCTGGAAGAGCAGCCAGTGCTTTTCACCACAGAGCCGTCTCTCCAGCCCTTGCATTTAGTACCTTTGACGCTAAGGAGCTTGGGTGATCTGGTTTTCTGACCAAGCTCTCTGTGAAGCTGACTCCCGGAAGCAGTGGAAGATTATAACTTGCTGCCATTGAGTTGTTAGCGTGTGAGGTTCCGACAGAACAAAACAGCCTGGCAAGCGGCTCAACCTCAGGGCCGTGTCAGACGGTCAGGTGAAATGCCGAAACCCCTGCTTTCCAGGCGGAACAGCAGGACAGAGCGCGGGCTCTATAAGGGTAGGCTCTCTGCAGGCAATCCCGCCTCCAGCAGAACCTGGGGGAGCCTGATCAACCACCTCATCCCCGAAGGGTGGGGTGGGGTGCGCTAGGTCACGGGCCAACGGGAAATTTCTCAGTTTTCTGGGTCACTAGCGAATTTTCAATGAAAGAGCATTTGCTCTCATGTTCCTCTCTTGTTCATGAGGGACGGTTGGCAGGTAACCCTGGGAGTCTGTGTCTAATTACTTCCGCTATGACTTTCTGTGGTCAGGACCCTCCGGCGTGGGAGTCAATGAACTGCGAAGACAACTCATTGGATCGAATCCCAGCTGTTTTCGAAGTGCTGTGCCACGTAGGTTAATTTTTCTTTCTTTGTCTCTGAATGTGCTGATGTCACTCAACTATGTCAGATCTTTTGTTGTAAAAGTGTAATGACCAGGCCTTAAATAGTTGTACCTATTATTTTAGTAACTATGTTGATTAACTGGCATGTAGTGTGCTGGGCTGGATGTTCTAAAGATGGCTCTTACACCCCTTCCTTTTCAAGTGGAAGGCAGTGGAGAGCTTATGGGAGTTAGTTCTTTCCTTCTACCATATTGGCTTCTGCGAATCAAATCCAGGAGATCAGGCTTGGTGCGTATTGCCCACATCCGCTAAGCTATCTCCTTGGCTACGTTCTCCCTTTTCCTGTTAGTCATATACATGACTATTCAGGGTATGAAGTATTTTCTTGTAATGACCAACATTTGTTTAGCATTTATTATCCTCCTGGCATTATGCTTGGCCTTTATGTTATTTATTTTATCTAAAGCTTTTAATATTTCCATACATAATTTTATATAAATTTCTAAGTATTATTATCATATCCCCATGGCTTCTGAAAAAATCACACCTTTTACTCATAGCTTCCTTACTTCTACTAAGATCCTGGTTTGCCCTTACTCTAACCCCTGAGAAATAGTCTTTCAGACATTCCTCCATTGCCCACAGAGAGCTGTATATGTGTTTTTAAGCTTTAAGAAACTGGAAAACTTCATGTCAGAGAAAGCCCTGCTCAAAATAAAAAAGAAAGAAAGAAAGAAATTGGAAAACTGCAATTCTAAAATGTCACTATGTAATTTTTAATGATTTATTTAGTTTTATGTGCATTAATGTTTTGCTTGAGTACAATTCTGTGTGAAGGGGTCGGATCCCCTGGAATTGTAGTTATAAACAGTTGTTAACTGCCATGTGGTTGCTGGGAATTGAACTCAGGTCCTATGGAAGAGCAGCCAGTGCTCTTACCTGCTGAGCCATCTCTCCAGCCCCGTTATTGTATATTTTTTTTAACTGGGGTTTAATGTTCAATAAATAATTTAAAAAATCATGCCAGAACACTTACTCATTGTAAAATAGAGAAGATCTGGCTTAAGATCCCTAATTTTAGGGAAGTGGAAGGTGGGATACAGTTTTGTGTGAGGCACTCAAATGAAAATCTTTAAAAGAGGAATTTGAAAATCTGCCAAGCGACTCACACATATCGGTATATGAAAGGCTCTGCGAGAGAGGTTACCAGGGCTATTCGTGGAGGTTTCATCAGAAAAAGCCTCTCTGTCCTATGGCTCCCAATGAGCGTGGACGGTTCAGAGAAGATGGGGGAGCTCGGGAGACTACGGGATTTCTAGTGTGTTCCCTGCATGCTGGGGATGCATGAGGCCACTGTCAGAACTGTGAAGAATACGCATTGCTCCATGGCGGGAGTTTGGAAAGCAGCAGCTGCCCCTGTAGGGTTTGTCAGAGCAGAAGTTTTGAGATACTTTGCAAGCTTCATGTCTGGGCAGATAAGGTGGGAAGAAGTCGGTCTGGGGTCAGCATAGCGCCTGCTCTGGGAGAAGTGTCCCGGAAGCGGACCTCCAGAGGAAGGGGAGGAGAAAGGAAGGACCGACTGTAGAGACGAGGTTTGAAATGGCCAGTTATAGGTAGCACGGTAGGGTTGACAGCATAATCTAATACGTCATTTAGAGAGAGAGGCAGGTTGAAATAGCTGTCAGATCTACGGAAGAAAGCGGCGGCCTTGGGGTGAGGCAAGCCGGACCGCCTTTCTGCCCTGCTTTTTCCTCTCTACCCTCTAGCCTTAGAGAGACATAAACTGATGAAGAAAAGGAAAGAGAATCATGGGAAGGAACTCTTAGCTCTTCACAGGGAGGGAAGTGGCAGGGTCTCCTCTGAAGCAGGGAAGACCAACCTTGTTGCCTGTGGTCCTTTCTGACGGAGTGTGCTTCTGAGGTGTGGCTTACATGCACAGGGATGAACACTGACCTCACAGAGAACACTGTGAATGCTGTCACCATTTTCAGTAGTTAAAAGCAAAGTACCCACAAAATGTAGACATTGAAGTGCATAAATAGCCACCATTAAAGCAGAAAAAAACTTGTGTGTATTTTGCTTGTGTGTGTGTGTGTGTGTGTGTGTTTTAATGTATACCAATTTGCAGGGCAGCATATTAGGAAATGGCAATCCAACAGGGGCAACAAAGGGGTCACTCCAGGCACATTAACACAATTCGCTTCCTCTTGGGGGCTTTAAGCTTGTTCTCAGTTGGAAACTGCAGGAGAATTTGCCTAAGTGGAGAACCCTAAAGACAGGAGGAGGAGCTTGAATAAAGAGAAAACAAAAATTACCCAAAGGTCTTGTCTTTCCATGTCTTTGGAGGTTGCTCACCGAAGGATTATTTCAAGCTCCTTGCATGTCATTTTCATTGCTCTATTCATCCTTAAACTTTGTCAAGTGCAAGAACAGATTTTTTTTTAAATTAATAAGGGGAATTTATTGTAAGTGAGGAGAAGAAAGAACAAGCATTGCAGCATGTAGGCTAGAAAATCAGAGTGAAATATTACTCCTGAGTTCTAGAGTCCAGACTAGTACCTGGGTTAAACAGGCAATAAATTCATTAACTGAATAAATAGACAATAAGCGAATCACTTCTAGGTATTTGGGGGAACTTGTGTATTCTGTACCAGCTGCCACTGAGAGAAAAAATTGAGGATCTAAACCTAACTTAGAGGTTCTCAACCTGTGGTTGCAACCCCTTTTCTGGGGTTTTGTTGAACAACCCTTATGTAACAGGGGTTACCTGAGACCATCTAAAAACAAAAACATTTACATTGCAGTTCATAATAATAGCAACATTACAGTGGCAACAAAAATAATTTCATGGTTGGGGTCGTCACAACAGGAGACTAAAGGATTGCAGCGTTAGGAAGGTTGAAAACCAGCAGTCTAAATCAAAGAGGCCACATCAAAGAATCAAATTGACCAATTTCTCCCTTTTTTTATATCTAAAGCCTCCTACCTTGGTATTAGTGCTTTGCCAAGGCTGCAGTCTTTCTCTCTCTTCCAAATCTGAGACAAGCTGTGTAACACAAAACCATCTAGGAGGAAGCATTAGTCTTATAATGTAAGTGAGTTGCTTATGCTCCAAAAGTTACTTATCGGTAAAATAAGAACATCCCTGGGGAGCAGTGTGAGAGATACAATGATATAATCAGACATGCATCATCTAAGCAAAAGACATTGTTAATGTTGTTATGAGGGAGCATATCTGCATTTTGGGCTTCACATTTAGTTCAACATTACCTAAATAACAACAGGTGTTCTCCTGTCTGAGAGTTATGATACATTCTTTCCCATACTATGAGCAATCAATAAAGGTTTGTAATTAGTGGAATTTGACATGGGACTTTCTTATCACCAATTCGAGGTTCCTCTCTTTGGCTCCAGTGTCTTATTTGTCTCTAGATGTGTTCATTTTTTTGTTTTAGTAGGGTATCTCTGTCCAAGTATATATTTGGTAACAAATCAAAATATTTAGAAGATTCTGAAATTTTACATAATCTTCTTTGGTAGATACCACCCGTTCCCCAAAGAGTTATGAAGTGGACGGACGTGAGTATCACTACGTGTCAAGGGAAACATTTGAAAGCCTCATGTATGGGCACAGGTAAGGTTCCGAACCCAATTCTTTCCTCTGGCTATTTGTCAGTAGTTCATTTTTATTCATTAGTCAGCGTTCTTGGCAGGAACCCCTCATTTCTGAAGAGTTGAGAAAGGAATATGCATTGATGTGTTAGAACCAAACAGTCAGGTTGGGGAAGGGGGCAGGCGGGCTGCAAGCTTCAGAGAAATTAAGTTTTCTAATTTTTCTTCTGCTGAATAGCCACACATTCTTTTTGTATTGACAAACCTCACGTGTTCTAACCATCTGTGTCCTTGTTTGCTTTCTGTTGCTAAGAAAAACACTATGACCAAAAGCAACTTGGGGAGGAAAGGGTTTATTTGGCTTACACTTCCATGTCACAGGCAATCACTCAGGAAAGTCTGGACAGGAACGCAAGACCTGAACTTGGAGGCAGAAACTAAAGGGGAAGCCATGGTGTGTGTGTGTGTGTGTGCGTGTGTGTGCGTGTGTGCGTGTATGTGTGTGTGTGTGTGTGTGTGCGCTACACACTGGTTTGCTCCTCCTGGCTTTTTCAACTACCTTTCTTACATAACCCAGGACCACCTGCTCAGAGGTGACATCGCCCACAGTGGGCTGGTCCCTCTGACATCACTCATTAACTTAGAAAACACCCTCACAGGCTTGCCTACGGGTAATCTGATGGAGGCCAGCCCTTGGCTGAGATTCCCTCTTTCCAGGTGACTTTAGCTTACGTCACATTGACAAAAAAATTTAACAGGCACAATCCGAGTAACGACTGCTGATATTTTACTTGCGGAAGGTTGTTTCCTTTGTTATACTCTTACAGAATGCTGGAGTATGGTGAGTACAAAGGCCACCTGTACGGAACTAGTGTGAGTGCTGTGCAGGCCGTCCTCGATGAAGGGAAGATCTGCGTCCTGGATTTGGAGCCTCAGGTGGGTCTGTGGTAGAATAGTCCCATCACCTTAAGGTCACAGATGCATGTAACAGTCTATGTTGCGCGCATGTACTCAGGATACAACTGAGTCACTTTACTCAGCTAGACTTTTAAGACGAAGACCACTTCTCACATTGCAGGGCCAGGTTGTCCCTTGAAGTGTAAATTGGCGATATTATGCTTTAGTTGGAGAGAAAGTTCTATTTTTCACACCCAGAACTGGAGCCTAAGTGAATAGCCATAAAAAAGTTCTGATCTTTCCTGCTTTGACACTGAGCACAAACTTGTTACGGTGACTTCTGTGGAAGATGTTGCCTTATAAAAAGGCAGCGCTCTATGCTGGCATGTGCTAAGAGCAGAGATGAGCTAGCTGAGGTATGATTGATACTGTTTGTGTAGACTGTTTTTCTGATCCTTGCATTATCTTCATTTATTTAAGAATATACTTAGCTTCCCCCTGATGGCACTGCCCTACCAGGCCACAGGGGAGGAAGATGAACTCAGTCCCCATGTGAATAGGTAAGCCGGGGTGTCTGGGTAGGAAGGCCCCCCTTTTCTGAGGAAATAGGGAGAGGAAGGATGCGGTAGAATGGGTGTGACTGGGAGGAGAGGACGGAGGGACCTGTGACGGAGATGTAAATTGAATTAATAAAAAAAATGTAAAAAAAAAAAAGAGAACATACTTTGTGTGCTAAAGAAAATGAAGGGAAAAGCGGTATGTTCTTCCCTGAGTCAGTTAGCAGTGGTCATTCAGATGTAAGTTGTGAGGTGTGAGGTACTGGCTAAAGGAAAAGGAAATGAGGGCAAAAATCGACCTTTCCTGAATTTTTGTTTGTCATATGAAGTCATATAGAGGAGGTTACTCTTAGTAAGCAGCATTTTGTCATGTGTAAGACTAATTTCAGTATTTCAATAGCCAGTCATATCTAGAAATAGGAAGGAGCAGGATCCTAACTTAATTTGATTCTAGAACCAAATATGTTAAAATGCTTAGATTTTATAAGAGATCTTCAGTACCTGTGAGCCTGTGATCACGCTGACTACAGGAAGCCCGGACTTCTATTTTTAATTTTTAAAATGGGTACGGTGGGTATGAGAAGGTGCTTGTGTACAAGCCAGAGAAGAACTTCTGGCAGTCAATTCTCTTCCACAGTGGACTCAGCAGGCTCGCACGGCAAGTGCGTCTACCAGCTGAGGCCATCTTGCTTGCCCACTTCTGTTTTTGTTTGTTTGTTTTTTGTTTTTTTAATTGTGCGCTTAATTTTTCTGTGTAGGATATTCAGTTGGCTCGCACCCACGACCTGAAGCCCTATGTCATATTTATTAAGCCACCCAACATGAGCTACATGAGGCAGTCTCGGAAGAATGCTAAGGTTATTACTGACTACTTTGTGGACATGAAGTTCAAGGTAAATCAAGTCAGAATCGAGGGATAGCTTTCAGTTATGGCTAAGCGGGAAGTGGTGGGGCCAGCTTGGCCTCAGGGCCTTTCAATGTCTTCATTTTCATTTGACTCTCTCCTCAGGAGCACTTCAATAGAATGGTTTAAAAAAAAAATCACTGTTATTTCTACAAGGTTTCTCTGAGTAGTATTGGCTGTCCTGGAACTTGCTCTGTAGACCAGGCTGGCCTCAAACTCACAGAGATCTGTATCTGCCTCTGCCGGCTGAAAGTTTTAATGAGTAATGTCTTTATCATTTATCTTTTTCAGCCTGGCAGTGTTGGCATATGCCTTTAATCCCAGCACTCGGGAGACAGAGGCAGGTGGGTCTCTGTGAATTTGAGGCCAGCCTGGTCTACAAAGTGAGTCCAGGACAGCAAAGTCTACATAGAGAAGCCCTATCTTGAAAAACAAAACAAAACAAAAACCAAAATAAAAACCTAAAACAAAATAAAAAACCCCAACGATTTACCCTTTTTATTAGTTGTCACTTACAGATATTAAAATAAGATTTAGCAAATGCTATGATGCTATTTTTTTTTTTTTTTTTAGCTTGACAAAAACAGTCTATTTTCTAAGTCTTTGGGGCTCTTAAATTTGTGTCCTTCTTGGGAATAGTGGCACACACTTGAAACCTAAGCACTTGGGAAGATGAGGCAGGAGGATCACAAGTTTAAAGTAGGCCTGGGTTACATAAGAAAACTCTGCCTCAAAAATCCAAAATAAGAAAAAAAGAGAAAAGGGGATGGGTTGGGTAGAGGAGAATATAGGGGACACACATTTGATATAACTGTTTTTTATAGCCTCACACCTTTGCCAGTATAACACCTCATGTCTTATTGCCTGTGCCATTCATATTTTTTCAATCTCTCCTGAAGGATGAAGACCTACAAGAAATGGAAGAGTTAGCCCAAAAAATGGAGAGTCAGTTTGGCCAGTTTTTTGATCATGTGATTGTGAATGACAACTTGCAAGATGCGTGTGCCCAGCTGTTGTCTGCCATACAGAAGGCCCAGGCAGAACTGCAGTGGGTCCCGGAAGCTTGGGTTTCCCCTGGCACTGAGTCTTAATCAAAGTCTCCCATTTAAAACTGGAGCCTCAATATCATGTCTGACAGATCCAGAAAACAGCAGTGTCTGGCCAGGGGTGGTGGATTAAATCCCAGCACTCAGGCAGCAGAGGCAGGCAGATCTCTGTGAGTTCAAGACTAGCCTGTTCTTATTCTGAGTCCAAAAAACAAACAAACAAATAAAAACAACAAACAAACAACAGCATTTGATCCATTAGAACCACAACTATCAAGTGATGCAGCTTATTGTATGGCTATAAATAGATTGTCTGGAGCTATTTATTTGGCACTCAGGCAATTTTCCCACCGTTTCTCTCTATGAACTCATGGTAGCAGTGTGAATAATGTTAAGTCTCTGGATGCGAGATTATTCATGTGAGAATTACAGATTTCATGTAGTTTGTAAGCTTTAGCTTTTAAAGACCTCTTCTAAATAAATCAGACAATAGCTAATGACAGAAACCGTATTTTACCTTGTGAAATATTGTCTTTTTTCTGTTTATTTTTACAAAAGTGCCTAGTTGACCAACTCAGCAAGAATGGTTAACGCACACATCTAAAAAGGAAACCTATGACACTTACTTCCAAATCAGCAACGAACACTGGGCTAGTCCTGGGGGCCTGTATATGTGCAAACTCCAAAATGAGGGTGTTGTCTGTTCCTCTTCTTTATGTCCACACTTCCTTTCTGAGAACCTGTTTTTCCAACTGTCCCCTTTGAAGAAACTATCAGAACTGCACATATAAATTACAGCAGGGTGGCCGGGAATCTGGGATGAGCTGTAGGGCTCGCCCTCCAGGCAGCGCCCTGGCAGGCGGGAAGCACGCCTGGGAGTTGGGGGGCCTCACCAAGCTCCCCAAAGCCGCGCCTCCCTCCCGTAGGTCCCGGGAGGCCTCGGGCTAGCCCTGCGGAAAAGCCCCGAGAGGGTCGACTCGGGGCCTCCCCTGGAGGAGGGCCGTGGGGTGAGCGATGAGGGGCGCACGGCCCATAGTGTAGGGTGCCCTAGCTTGCAGTGAGCACCGCCGAGCCGGGAGTGGGGGGTGCGGCGGGACAGTACCCCCACCAGGCGTCCCGTCCTACCCAAGATCCCCCGCCTTAGTCTGCGTTGCCATGACAACGCCTCCCGCCGGCTCCGGGCTGCCAGCGAAAGGAGGCTGTTTCCGGCGGGGAGTTTGGATCCGGATCTGGTCGGGCCGTGCCCATCCTCGCGCAAGCCGAGATGATCTCCCGGGAAGCTGTGGGTGACCCCCCTCCTCCCGACGCCGAGGCTTTCCCTTTAGGCTTAGTTTGAAGGCTCTCGGACGGGTCGCCCCAGAAGCTCCCGCGCGACGGGTGGCGGCGCTTCGGGCCCGGCAGCCCGGGAGGGGCGGCGCGATGACGCTCTGCGCCTGCGCCGGGGCGGGCGGGGCGGGCGGCCGGGCGCAGAGCCCTGAGCTCTGCCTCGGCCGCCGGAGACGATGGGGAAGAAGCAGGTGGTGGGCGAGCCTCAGGTACCATTGAGCTGCTGTGGCTTTCGCCTTCTGTTGAGCCGTCCTGGCTTTGAGGGGCTTAGAGTTGCGGTTTCTAGATGGGCGAGGTGGGTCAGGTTCTTTTTTGCGGGACTTTTGAATCCGCTTGCATCTTGTTTTCCAGTTGTCATTTTGACTGCTGGAGAGCATTGGGATATCCTTCAGGGTCCTGACTCTGTAGCTTTTTCGCGAATCTGTTTGAATGAATACAACAACGGATTGCTAAATGGGGGCAAACGAGTATCTAAAATGTAAGCCTTTGGAATCAGGGTCTTGTGTAAGCAGCATGAGGCACTTCAGATACTGTTAGCATTCAGTTCTTTTCAAGATTTGTTTTATGAGTGTTTTGCCTGCGTCTGTGTGCACCACTTATGTGCCTGGTGCCCGCAGAAGCCAGAAGAGGCTGCCGGTTTTCCAGGAACTGGAATTACTGACGGCTGTGAGCTGCTTGTGGGTGCTGGGAACTAAACCCAGGTCCTCTGCAAGAGCAACAAGTGCTGTTAATGGCTGGGCCATCTCTTCATTCTAACATGAGAGATTTCAGAAAGCTTCTTAACTAATGCTCCCAGAACTTGCAAGCAGGACTTCTTATTCAGGTAGAGCAGTGTCAGTTATACCCCAGCCCCAAAACTTCTGCTCTAAAATATGTTTTCTTTCTCTCTCTCTCTCTCTCTCTCTCTCTCTCTCTCCCTCCCTCCCTCCCTCCCTCCCTCCCTCCCTCCCTCCCTCCCTCCCTTCCTTCCTTCCTTCCTTCCTTCCTTCCTCTCTCCTTTCTTATTTATTTTACATATGAGTGCTCTATCTGCATGTATGCCTGGAGCCAGAAGTGGGCATCAGAACCCGTTATAGATCGTTGTGAGCCACCATGTGGTTGCTGGGAATTGAACTCAGGACCTCTGGAAGAGCAGACAAAGCTCTTCTGCTGAGCCATCTCTCCAGCCCTTAAAATATGTTTTCTGTTTCTAGTTAAGGTAAATTTTTTAAAAAAGCATGCTACTTTGTGGCATAAAACCTTAGCTGGCTTTATACTTAGTAAAACAAAACCCACATTCCTTCCCTTGCCCTACAAGGCCCTAATTAATCTGGCTTCTGCCCTGCTGTCCTTTGTAACTGTGCTCCAGCCTTCCTGCCTTTTTTTTTTTTTTTTTTTTTGTAGTAGACTAGGCTGGCCTTGAACTCACAGAGATGAACCTGCCTCTGTCTCCCTTAGTGCTGGGATTCCAGACAACCACTGTGACTGGTGTTGCTGCTCTTTTTTTTACCTAGAGCACCTGGTACCCAGTCTTTCTTGAAAACCTTAGCATTTGCTCCTCATTGCCTGTTGTTTTGACTCAAATAACCTCAGAGAGACTTTCCCTAAGTTGCAGCTTTCATTCCTTGTATATAGATCTGATAAAGTATCTATACACATATATGGTATGGCCTAGTTTTATATGCGTATGTAACATTATCTTCCAATACTCAGCCGCTAATGGAAGTTCTGTAAAGGGAGGTGAGCTCTGTTTTGATCCTATTCTGAATGCTTGCAATAGGCCAGATTGGTGGGCTGAAATGTAAAAAGAAAAGAAGTTTACATGGGATGTAGAAATGAAGGAACAGATCTAAACTCAGGAGTAAACTCAGTTTACATCGCCACCTCCCACGTGTCACTGATAAACGATTTTCAAAAGATTTGACGATAATTACTGATGCATTTAATTTTGTCACGCCCGAACAATGAGCTTTAAAAGAGCAGCTTTGTGGTACTTAAGGTAAATGAAGGTAAGATGCACCAAGCTTTTATTTATGAGATTTTTGTTTCTCCCTCCCCCATAGCTTCCTCCACGAGCCCTTCCGCCTGTGCCAAGGTAAAAATAATTTACAGCGTTTCATTATTGAAGTTTAAAAATGTAAAGAAAGTGGAAAAATTGAATAGTATGGTTCAAAAAATGTAATGCTTTGGGGGATGGGGGGCACCTTCCTGGATTTTTTAGGAAAAGTCCTCCTAAAAATTTAGAGGCAAAAATTAAATTTGAGTCATGAGAGTAATTGTTATAAGTAATTAGCTAGAAAAGCCTTAGTCCGGCATGCTAGAATGACGAGTCAGTTCTGAATGTGCTAGCGTCCTGTTTACCAGACTTCTCCCGAGCCCCTGGTGCTTGTGGGGATAGTTCTGTCAGAGCCTAAGCTGATTACCACCAGACCAAGATGAGTTCTTAATCTGCTTAGTCCCTTTAATTAACAGACAGTAGGGAATATATATTTGTGCCTTCCAGATATTATTTAGCAGTGCTATTAAACAACATACTACTTACAGATAATAAGTTAGTTTATAAACCAGCAGACAGGATGTGAAAGCTAGTTTATTTTTCAGGTTGTAATAACATAAGTCAGTATTCAATCAAACAATAAAGTAGATGTCTAATTAAACTTCTTTCTTTCTGTCCTGCTGATTACATTTGATCGGGCTCATGTGAAGTGCTATTCAAGGTGAGTGAGTTTATCGTGATGTAAAGGATCCTGAATGTAGTATTTGGTGTTCTGAAATAAGCGTGAAGATAAGGGTAGTGGCGTGCACCTCCGTCGGGAAGGCGGAGGCAGGGGGACTGAGCTTGAGGCCCGCCTAGACTGCCTAGGAGGAAATGTGGAACCTGGGGACAGTGGTGGACACCCATAGTCCCCCACTTATGGGCTGAGGGAGGAGAGCTTGAGCCCAGGAGAAGGTCAGCATTGGGCAACAGTCAAACCTGGCCTCATTGTTATTATTATTTGATTTGCTTCCTTAGTTCTACTGAGAACCGGATGTGATGCTATAAAATTACAGTGCCTGCTTGTCGCCACAGTGTCCCGTGACTGCTATTTTAAAGTGATGTCTGATACAGTAACAGACTGCTCTTTGCAGTTCCAAAGTGTACCCCTTGGCTTGCTCATAGCTCTGTAATAGACTGTACGTTTTCTCCTTTAGTCAGGGTAGGCAACTAACAACTCCAAAATTTTTATTCACTCAATATCTTGCAAGTCTGGTAGAAATAATACAAGGTCGGACCACCAGGATGGCTTAGTGTTGAAGGCACCTGCTGCTAACCTGAAAACCCGAGCTTGAGTCTCAGAACCCACACGGAAGGAGGAAAGAGCTGACTCCTGCAGCTTGTCCTCTGACATCTGCATATGAGCTGTGGAGTGCACATTTCCGTGCATGTAGGAGCATGTGTGTGCATGCATGCATGGGCACACACACACACACACACACACACACACACACACAAACACACAAATATAAATGTTAAGTTTTTTCTTTGAAGAAAAAAACCCAACTAGGTTAATTGCAAAGTTGGCTGGGCAGCATTCCAGAGCAGCTGCCTTTGTTAATGATGTTGTGAGACCGAGTCTGCTTTTGTCCCATGGTTCTGACAGTCTGATACAAAGCTTCCTGCTTTGACACGCAGCTGGCACATATGTGACACCTGTCCCTTCTCCCATTCAAGTACTGACAGGGCTACACCCTGCTTAGGTCCTGATGTCAGCAAGACCAGGTACCTTCAGTGCTGCAGACAGACAGACACACAAGCTGTCTATTCAGCCTCCTGGCCAGAACCAATCTAGACTGTACCTCAGTCCAGGGGCTAGAGACCGTATGGGACCACTTTGAGACAGGTTTCTCCGTGTAGTCCTGGTTCTCCTGGACTTGCTTTGTAGACCAGGCTGGCCTCAAACTCAGAGATCCGCCTGCCTCTGCCTCCCAAGTGCTGGGATTAAAGGCCTGTGCCACCACGCCCGGCTAGATGGACATTTCTTTATTTCTTTTATTTTTTTTTAATACTGTATTATTTCATATGTATGAGTATTTTGCCTTCATCCATGTCTATGTGCCACTTGTGTTCCTGGAAGCCAGAAGAGGGCATCAGATCTCCTTGAGCTGGAATTACAGATGGTTGCGAGCCCCCATCTGGATGCCCGGAATGGAATTAACTTAGGCCGTCTGGAAGAACAGTCAGTGTGCTTAACCATTGACAGTCTCTCCAGAACCCTTATTATCTTTTTTTAAAAAAATAATTTATTTAATTTTATTTTATGTGCATTGGTGTGAGGGTGTCAGGTCCCTTGGAACTGACGGTGCAGACAGTTGTGAGCTGCCATGTGGGTGCTGGGAATTGAACCTTTGGAAAAAGGCAGTGTTCTTAACCACTGAGCCATCTTTGCAGCCTCCAAGGTGGACATTTCTTGAGCCCACTTTCTAAGTCACAGTTGTAAACAGCACTGGGCAGCAGGATGCTGCTGGCACCACAGTGTGGCTGTCCTTGGCCCTGTCAGTTTCTTACCTTTCCTCCCCTCATATGTAAACATTGGTTGGCTCCAGAGGAGGGAGTCTTCCTCAACAGAAGTCTGTTCCAGCTGATTCTCTGCCTTTGTTGTTGTTCTTTCTGTTTTATAGATGATATTCCACTTAGTCATCCTAAGAAAAAGAAATCCAGAACAAAAAGCACACTAGGTAAGGCGGTCTGTGTTATGGGAGGTCATGGGTTTTCCCGGGACCTTAAGGATGGTCAGCATCACAAAGTACAGAGAGTGAAGGTGCTAGGGCCAACAGATCACTAATATGTTGAGGCAGGGGTCAAGGCCATGGGTAGCCTGGAGACCAGTTAGCTATGTTCACAGAATAAAGCACTGTGCCACCTACGCTTCGCAGTCACAATGTTGTTGGGTTTCCTGGGTCTGGTCCCTAGATAACGTAGGTAGTTTACAGCTCCAGTTGGTTCTAGATCCTTGAGCACAATACTAGATTTAGAAAGTTAAGGGATTTTTAACTCTCCCCTTCTGTGTTAGAGCAAGACCCTGAAGGCAGGGCCGCATCACCCATTCAAGCTTTAATAACAAGCAGGCCCATGAAGCCCTTTTCCCAGAGCTGTCTAACTGGTAGTCCTGGAGGGTCTGGTAGTAACTCAGACCCAGCACGTGTAGAATTCATCGCCCCCAGCAGGCAGTTTTTGGTTTTCACTATTTTCCTAGTGGGCCTGAAACCTCAAGCGTCACCCTTAGTTGGTATCTTAACTTCACTCTTTACTATGGCTTTTTTGTTTTGTTTTCTTGTATAAAAGGAACCATTCTATAAGTATTGGCTTTTTATAGAGCTTTCTAGGTATCCCGAAGCGGTGACTTCGTAGTATTATAATATGAGTTAATCTTTATATTACTATAATTGTTCTACTTAAAGGTTTCATCCAGAGACTGTTGTAGCTCTGCGTACGGTAGTGGGTGTTGGGGCAAGTGTACCTAGGGTGGCCAGCAGTGGGAGGATTTGTGCTGTTGACAACATGGGCTCTGCTAACTTGCCTTCAAGGACGTTTCTGTCATTTTCTGCTACCATAAAGCATTGGAGCGTCACCTTCTCTAAATCCCTCATGAAACAACAATGTCAGCCATTAATTCAGTAGTTTATTTTCAATTTGCATTTCTCAGCCATTTTTTTCCTCTAGGAGAACCCAGCCCCGCTCCCCACATGCTATACAAATGACCTCTGCCCCCACATCTCAAGCCCAGAGTTGACCTTCCCTAAATACTAGTGAGGCTAAGAATAGTCTCCCTTACCCCCCCCCCCTTTTTTTTTTAGCATATTTTTAGTTTTTGTAGGCAGAAGAAGGTAGTCAACAATGATTCAAATTTTCCAAATGATGTTGAAATTTGGTTAAAAGGTTTCATTAGGGGAAAAGTTGAGACTCCTGAATGACCCAAGTTATTAATTCATGATGACTTCATCCCAGGCTAACTTACTAGTGAAGGAATGAGCTGTGGAGGCTGATACAGGCCTTCGGGCAGGGACAAGAGTGCTGTCTGCGTCATTTTAATTTGTTTGAACCTTTGAAAGCTTGGAATGCTCCGAAGCAGTTTCTCCTCCTCTCCCCTCTTCCTCAGCTTTCCTCTTCCTGTGTTTATTTCTTTTCCACCATAAAGCCTAAGTTAGAGGTGAGGAGGCACAATGTCATTATCGAGGTACGGTTCATGAAAGAGAAGGTGTTGATATGCAGAGAGCATCGTGGTTCTCTTCGTCCCATCTTTCTAACTCTGCTCAGGTTGACACCTTCATCTGCTGTCTTCCCGCAGCTACGTCTTCTTCGGAAGGCCTTGCTGAGCCTGCTGCTAACAGGTGGTCCGAGAGCAGTGAGCCTTCCGCTGCGGAACCCAAAGCCTACCCAGAAGCTCCTGTTCAAAGGAGACAGAAGAAGATAAGACCACCTCCCGGTATGTGGGGAAACCAAGGTTAGATGGGGGCAGAGGCTAGGATTTCGGACCTTATTCCCGTAGATGGGTTCTTGCTTTCTTCCTGAAAATACCCATCGCTTCAATGCCAGTGATGCAGACCCCTTTTCAGGTCTCTTTGGTGATGTATATGTAGTATATGAGAGAAGAAATAAAAATAAAAAAATCAAAAATCAGGCCTAAGACAGAAAGCTCAGATCTCGGTGCACTAAGAATTTAGTAAATCAATGGCCATTTCAGGTTAATAGAAATAAGATGAATTCTGTACTAACAATAATCTAATAAAGCAACAGTCACTATTTATTGTGTATCTGTCACTCAGGCAGTGCTCTCAGTGTAAACAAAAATGTGCGTGTGTGCGTGTCAAGTTGGCAATGCTTTTTGATTTTTAAATCTGAAACTGTTGTGTTTAGTTGAGCAAGTACATACTTGTAATCCCAGCACCTACAAGGCTGCGGGAGGGAGGAAGTTTGCAAGGTGTAGGACATCTCCATAACGAGTTCCAGGCCTGAGTGACAAAGCAAGAGCTTGTCTCGAAAAAGACTGCAGCGCACACACACACACAATCTCATGCTGATAGGAACGGGCACACCCATACTGGGATGGGAGCATACATCTCCTTGGCCTGTCCAGACATCTAAGACGAGAAGCAGCTGTGATGGTTGACGCACTCAAAGGTAGAAATGGGTAACAACCCGAACGCTGTGATCCTGGCAGCACAGTCACAATGTATGTAAATAAGTGGGAAGCGAGCGCTGGTTGGGAGGATAGGTCAGGTGAGCCCAGTGTCCTGGGAAGCCGTCTACGCAGTGTCGTTGACTCAGCAACAAAGCTTATGAATCGGTATGCACTGGAAGGATGTCGCTTTTATAAGAACACACTTCATTAACTTCCTGTGCTTGCTGTAACGCGTTACCATAACCTGGGAGACGTCAAACAACCATCATTTATTTCTTCATGCTTCTAAAGGATAGAAGTTCAAAATCAAGGCGTCCACGAGACCAGGCTTCCTCCAGACACTCTAGGGGATGCCTTCCCTGCCCCCTGAACTCCCAGCGGTGGCTGTGGATGCATAATGCCATCTCCCATCTCCCTGCCATCTCCCATTCTTCTCATTTTGTCTGTTTCCCCAGTTCTCTCCATGTAAGACAGCAGTCACTGGTTTTAGGGTCCATCCTCACCCAGCATGACCCTGTCTTAACTTCTTTATGTCCACAAATACTCTATTTACAAATAGAGTTTTCAGGTTCTCGGATTTATGACTTGCCTATGTGATGGCACATGCCTGTCTTCTCAACACTTTTGAGGCTGATGCAGAAGGACCATGAATTCCAGGTCACTGTGGGCTAAGAAGTGAGACCCTGTCTCAAAAAGACAAAACACAAAAGAAGAGAAAAATCTAACCAGCAAAAAGCCCAGATCAAAAAACAAGTCACCAAGGAGAATCAGACCAAAGGAAGTCTGGGCCACGGGCAACCTGTCACCGCCATTCTGAAATGCACTCAGCCCTGCACATTTAGCCCAGGTTTTAGTTTTGTTTTCTTGTTTGTTTGTTTTAATTTTATTTGCTTCTGAGACAGGGTCTTGTGTAACCCAGACTAACCTCTGATGGTAGCTGAACTTCCAGTCCTCCTTCCCCACCACCTCACGGCTGCTGGATTACAGTGCCCACGCTTGCCCTTTGCAGTGCTGGGGACCGAACCCAGGGCCTTGTGCATGCTAGGCAAGCACTCTGGCAGCTGAGCTCCATCCGTAGCCCCAACTTTTGAAGGTTTTACAGCTCCGGTTCTTGTGGTTTACCCAGAATGACCACTGTGTACTGTTCTATCTATATTGTCTCTCTAGCCAGGCTGTATTTCACCAAAGTGGAATTTGAGGTGTTGAGCTCGCCTTGGGGAGCTGGTGTTTTCAGACAGGAAGCATGGCTAGTGGTTAGATGGCTGTGTTGTTGACCTGTTTGAACTTGATGGCTGCCAGGGTCCGTGTGCTCTGAGAAAACCTGCTTGCTGTGTGACTGGCCCGTTTGGGAGACCTGGATGATAAACAGTTCCCAGAGTCACACCAGACTGTACTAACCTGTAGGGGCGGCTCACTGCGCCTTTGTCCACCTGCCTTAGTTTATGAACACCCGCCTCCCTCCTGGGACTCCGGGAGTTTGGTAAGTGTAAGTGTGTGACTCGCTGTCAGGTAAACCCTGGGGGTTTCTAATGAGCTTCCCGCACAAATTCTGTCTCTCGAGTTGCCATAACTTGGTGCTGGAATAACAGGCATCCGGTTCGGCTCCGCTGATGGAGGAACGTTGGGCACTGGACCCGAGTCACCTGGGTCTGCTCTGTCCACTTTTTTTTTTTTTTTTTTTTTTTTTGCTGGTTTTGCTTTTGCTCTGTCACAGTAATAACCTGTAACCGTGAGCACAGAGACTTCTGAGTTCTGTGCAACCTGCCCGAGAGGGGCCAAAGCTGGAGCTACCCCAAATATGGAGATTAGATTAGTGTTTTGTTTTGTTTCGTTTTGTTGGGGCAGAGTCTCACTGTGTGGCCCTGGAGTTTTACTATGTAAACTGGAGTTTTACTATGTAGTCCAGGCTAGCCTCAGATTCACAAAGATCTGCCTATCTCTGCCTTCTGAGTACTAGGATTAAAAAAAGGCACTGCCACACTGGCCAAGTTTTTCAGTTAAAAAATTTTACTCTTCTATTCTTTAAATATATAATTTCAAGTTTTCAAGTCACCCAATATGGAAAAAATTAAAAAAAAAATCCTAGCTGGGCATGTTGGCATACGTCTTTAGCAGAGAGTTCTCTGAGTTTAAGATTAACCTGGTCTACATAGCAAGTTACAGGGCAGCTGAGGCTACGTAGTGAAACCCTGTCTCCACCAGCTACACTGCCCTTAGTAGAAAATAATTGACCAAATTAAAATCTTAAGGTTATCCTGTATAATACAAAAGTAGTGTACTGTTTTTCTTTCTGCCGTGTGGTCATGGGACACATCTTATTTTCAGAGCCGGAGACTTCCTTCACTGAAAAGCCACCCGGTCCATCCTTACTGCGGAATGAAAATGGCATTGATGTGGAGCCTCGTGAGGAGGCGGTCCTTCCAAAACCTCGAAGAAAGGCAAAGTAATAGTTTATTCACCGTTCGAGCCCCTCCTCGGAGCCAGGGCTGGTGTTTCATGTAGAGATCCCAAAGAGTAGCTCCTCGCTGGGGCTTAGCAAACTCTGTGTCTGTGTATGTCAGGACAGGTTACATTACAGAAATGAGCTGATGTGATGAGGAATTTGAAAAGAATAACACTAAAAAAACCAAAGAATAGTGTGTAGAAATAGCATAAGGACTCATCTCTAAAAAAGCGCAAGACAGTATTTTCATAGAAGTTGCAAAATGCGAGGTAAAGATTAATAATTAAAGATAAGCTACTATGACTCGTTTTTTTCATGTTAATGGAAATTAAATTGAGGCATTTTACAATAAGCATAACCACTGTGTTTTAACATAGAAGATTAAATTCATATAAAATACAATGGTATACTTTAAAAATATGCTGGAAGCTATATAACATTAATGTGTGTACTTTGCGTCTGCAAACAATAAGCAGGTACCTTTGTAATTTTATGATTTTATGTCAGGAGAAATCTAGTCCAGTCAGTGACTGTTTCCTAGATGAGAAAACCGAGTTCCACAGAGATGTGGGCAGTTACTAACAAATCTATTTGAGTAAACAGCGTTTTTTGTTTTCACTCCAAGTTCAGGACTCTTTCCATTACATTCATGGGCAATTTCTTATGTGGGTCTTTAAAAATTCAAGCATTATCTATTTTCTTAAAGATTGCCCCTGATTTCAGGAGAACCCAGCCAGCGGAACTGCAGTATGTGAATGAGCTGGGAGTAGAAGATGAAGACATAGTGACAGAGGAGCAAAGCGCCCTGGAACAGCAGTCTAGGTTCACGGCACCCACTGGCATTAGCCAGCCTGTTGGCAAAATATTCGTGGAAAAAAGCCGTGAGTAGTTTCTTGTTTTGGATTTCAGTTGTGCTAAATACTAAATACATGGATACACTAAATACATGGATCCCTTTAACCTGGTGATTATAGTTCTGATGACCTGAATGAAGGAAATAATAAAAATTAGTAATGAAAATTGACACCCCAAACTAATCACGACACTATTTTTCCTCACTGGATTTTATTGATTGAAAATATATTTTTTCCATACATTATATTCTCATTTCAGTTTCCCTTTACCCAGCTTAGGTGTTAACGTGAAGTAACAGCATCTCGCTCCTTTGAGACAGGATCTCTCACTGGGCTGGAGCTCACCAAGCGAGGCCAGCTGGCCATTAGGCCCCAGCAGCTGTGCCTCAGAATGTTGGGGTTCATTCCAGGCATGGCCGCCTGCCCAGCAATTTTAGGTAGGCTCCCGGGATCAAAGTCTGGCCTTTGTGCTCGCACGGCAAGCATTTTGCTAACCGGGCTGTCCCTCATCCCCTCTTTTTTAGAGCAGTGTGACCTAGTCATTTTTATTCTGTTTCCTTCATTTGAGTAACTGATAAAGGCGTTCATGGTTCTGTTACCTATCCAATAAAAAAATTTCTTTTGAGAAAATTATTCTTTTATCTCTCAAAATATCTGAGCAGTGGGTTCTGTGAGGGTAATTGGGATGGAGTCTTGTCTGCTTCCTGATCCGTTTCTGGGTTGCAGCTCCTCAAGAAGAAACCCCTAGCCACAGTGCAGGTGTGACACCCCCACTCCACTCCCGCACCTCAGAACTTTATGAAGTACCCCACTTCTCTCCTGCCGGTTCAGAAAGCTGCGCCGTACACTCCGACATCTTTCCCAAGAGTTCTAAAGAAAGTTTCAAATAAAAGCTTGTCTCGGTAGTGTAAACATATTAAATTTTTAAGAAATGATTTCCTTTTAAAAACCTATTTTTTATTTTATGTGTGCAGGTGTTTTGCTGAAGTGTACTGCACATGTGTCTCATGCCTGCAAAGGTCAGAAGAGGGCATGTAGCCCTTAGAGCTGGAGGTACGGTGGCTGCACACCACTGTGTAGGTGCCGGGGACTGAACCCATGGCCTCTGTAAGCGCAGCAAGTGCTCTCAACCTCTGAGCCATTCCTCTAGGCCCCAGCATTCCAGTGTTAATGTTCCCCAGGTCTCTGCAGTACTTCCAGGTCATGCTAGAGGCTTTTACATTTAATTCTGAGTTGGGAGTTTATTGTTGTATTTTATTAAATACAGTTAACGTATTAAATATAGTTGATTCATAAAATCGTTATTTTGACAATTGGCTTTGGGTTGAGAAGAAAGCTAATTCGCATTATTTTTTTTAAAGATGAAGAAATGGTATGTCTGAGCAGCCAAAGGTGAAAGAAAAGGAAAAAAGTTACAGTCAAGGATAATTTTTAGATTACAAAAATTATCAAATGTCAACCTTAGTTTCAGCCCTCCTTTTAATTTTTAAGCATGGGTGCTTGTGCGTGAAGCCTGTGAGGTTAGGACAAACTCTGTGGATGTGGTTCTGCCCCTCTGCCTCTGTGTGGATCTAGTGGCCACACTTAGGTCAGCTGGCTTGACCCAAGGCAGCACCTTTACCTCAGCAGCCACCTCTCAGGCTCCTTATTTTCCTGTTAAGATTTTATTTCAATTAATTATACATGTTTGCGTCTGAATCTGTGTGTGGGTATGTGGGTGTGTGTGCAAGTGCCTGTGGAGGCCAGAGGGGCCAGATCCTCTGGACCTGGGTTTGCAGATGCCCCTGGACGATCACTCTTGCCTGCTGAGCCCTGCTGAGTCTCCTCAGCCCTGGCTTGATCTTACAACAGAGCGTCATGGAGCCAGGCGGCCGGGACTCCAGTGCTGGTGGCGCAGGCTCGCACTGTTAGGCCGGCCGAGTGCTTACCTGCACAGTGGGTTCTTCTTGCCAGTCGTGAGTAACGTGCTCTCTCTGTTGTGCACCCCCAGGGAGATTTCAGGCAGCGGACCGTTCAGAGTTGATAAAGACCACAGAAAACATAGATGTGTCGATGGGCACGAAGCCGTCCTGGACCACGCGCGATGTAGCACTTTCCGTACACCGAGCTTTCAGGTGGAGCCTTCTGTTGATGCTTACTAAGCAAATGTTAACCAGACTTCATTACTTAAGACAAAAGGAAAAAAAAGTCTCGGCTGTTCCATACTTTAGACAAAATTGAGGATGTAGCATGGCGTATAGGTTTATTTTTGTAGACATTCCACTTGTTCTCGTCATGATAGGTTAACGTTTGTTATATTTGAAGAGCTTTTAAAATACCTTAGCTTTTCATTTGAGCGACTGAGAGGAACTTCAGCCCTTCTCTTTGCAGGGTGGTTGGTCTGTTTTCCCACGGCTTCCTGGCTGGCTGTGCTGTGTGGAATGTCGTCGTCATCTACGTTCTCGCGGGAGAGCAGCTGTCGAACCTCTCCAGCCTTGTGCAGCACTACAAGCCCTTGGCGTATCCGTGCCAGAGCCTGCTGTACCTGCTGCTGGCTCTGAGCACAGTCTCAGCCTTTGACAGGTAAGGCTGTGTGGGCCCTCTGCCTTCCCGCAGGAAGACACGGCGAGCAAAACGTGTTACTAACCATGACTCTTCAAGATAGGACTGCAGGGTGGGAACGCTGTCATTTCAAAACCAGCCTTTGGGTTAGCACGGCCTTGTCTTAACTTTGCTGTGTGTGCAGAGATCCTGTTTGCAAATGAAGTCAGCTTGTAAGTGCTATGGTTAGACCTTCAGCACTTATCCTGGGGAACACAAGTCAACCCATTTAAAAAAATAAAAAGAAGTCAGTAGGCTGGAGAGATGGCTTAAAGATGGTGGGTAAAGATGCTGCTGGTGAGCCTGATGCCCTGAGTTCGCTACCCAGGACCCACAAGGTGGGAGGAGAAAGCCAGCTCCTGATAGTTGTCCTCTCCCTGCACATGTGCACCCTAGCCTGAGGTGCATGTGCGCATGTGTGCATACATGTACCCACCTGACCACACAAGCTAAATAAAATCAGACACATGCACAAAATCCTGCCTATGTATTGTTGTCACAGTTTGCTTCTCTGTGTCTGCGATAAAGCACTGACCAAAAACAGCGTGGGGAGGAAATGGCTTCGTTTACCACACATGTCCTAGCCCCTCATCAGGGGAACCCACAGCAGGAGCTCAACAGGACAGGAGCCTGGAGTCATGACCTGAAGCAGGGGCCGTGGAAGACCGCCCTTACTGGTTTACTGTCCATGGCTTGCTCGGCCCACTTTTTAAAAAACATAGCCCAGCGCCACCTGCCCCAGGGACGGCACTACCCACGGTGAGCTGGGCCCTTCCACATTGCTTCTTAAACAGGAAGGTGCTCCCGTGGAACTTGCCTACAGGCCAGTCCTCTGGAGCCATTTTCTCAGTGGAGGTTCCTCAGCTCCCCAGACGACTAGGTCGCATTGACAAACGCTAACCAGCACTGCAGTCTAAGAGTCTGACAGGAAGAGGAGGAAGCTAATGATTTTTGCAGATCAGGATTAAATTGTTTCTTCACGTGTTTTGATACTAAGTAGTCTTTGTGTTAGATATCTTCCGTGGCCTTTAAGGTAGACACTCTCGTGTTTAAGTTTAAACCTTAGCTCCTTAGAGACGGAAGGGACGGTGGCCCTGGTGGCGGGGGGCTAGAGGAGGGAAACCAGCAAGGGGAATAAGGCTGGTCTCCTTCGAGCTGCACGGTGACGCCGTCCACGTCTCCTCCTAGGATTGACCTTGCTAAGACATCAGTAGCAATCCGGAACTTCTTAGCCCTGGAGCCAACGGCTTTAGCCTCTTTCCGTAAGTAATAGTTACCTGGATAACTGCTATAACCGAGGAGCGATTCTGTCATTTTGAATCGAGAAAAAGATTTTACAGAAGTTTTGTATTATTTCTTCATATAAACCATCAATGAATTTGTAACTTAAAACCTGGTAGGAGTGATTTTGATAGAGCTACATTTTTGTTTTTGTTTTGAGGCAGGATCTCTTACATAGCTCAGGCTGGCCTTGAACTTTCTGTGTGGTTGGGAATAGCCTTGAACTCCTCATCCTCTTTGCTCCCCCTTAAGAACTGGGATTTGCAAGGATGCATCGCCATGCCTGATTTATAAGTGGTTCTCATTAGAGGATCATTTAAATGACTTTCAGAAGTTGAACTTCTATGTGAAGTCCTGGGTTTAATGCCCTGCACCAAAAATAACAAGTAAAGTTGAATTTTTTGGCCTTCATTACTTATTTAGCTTTTGTGGCTTTCACTTGGCATTAGGCAGACATGGCTAATATACAGAAGTAATTCTGTATAATCATTCAGCAAGGTGTGCTTTATTTTGACCTGTAAGAGCCTGTAAGTTCCATATAAACGGAGTTAAAATTATTAGTAATTTTACTTTTTTTCCCCTCAGTGTACTTTACTGCTCTAGTGCTATCTCTGAGTCAGCAAATGACAAGTGACAGAATCCACCTTTACACACCTCCCGTTAATGGGAGCCGCTGGTAAGAATTCATAGTAACATTAGCAGTTATGGTAACAGCAGCAACGGGGGGAGGGCTAACGATACCTTTCCACATTTTCATCCATAGATTAGGAGAGGCCACATTTCTGTTTATAATAAACCATGAAAAGAGAAGATCTTTTCTGTTGGCTAATGGAGAATGACCTTCCTAGAGACTAACTATTGTTTTCCTGGCATGGGGGTTCAGGTAGCCCAAGCTCCTTATGTAGCTGAGGCTGGCTTTGAACCCCTGATCATACTGTCTGTGCCTCCTCAGTGCTGTGATTATAAGCATGAGTCACCACACCCAGCTTATACCTGGATTTTCATTTATTTATTTGCTTTTGAATGTTTTAATTACATTTTTATTTTTTATATTAATTACAGTGTATTCACTATACCTGGATTTTTAAATGGACTATTTTCTTTTAAAAAACACGGTTTTGTTTTTTTTTTTTTTTTTTAACTCTTCAAGTCATTGTGTAATGGATTGGAGGTGTGCTCTATGTCTTTACCCCAGGCAGAGAGCCAAATACTACACGGTGGTGGAGAACAGAGCCTAAGAAAGGAGTTAGTAGTGCTGGGAAGAGAGTAAAGGAGAACCAGCATTTGCAGATGAGCTGCTGGGTTGACCAGATGGCTGAAAGTCCAGTTTAAGTGAACAACAGTCTCTTTTGAGAGGGAATAGAGGTAGGCTAAGAGAGAAGGATGATTATCAGTTGAAAAATATTACCGTGATGTTTGAAAAGAACTTGCTGGGACTCTTGAGGGGAGCCCCTGACTGTCATTACACTGACGTAGAGAGGTCTCTTCAGAGTGCACACGGTTCCCAGCCCTGCAGGCACGTGTCGCGTTTCTTCTGTGCTGTTTGCTTGTTTTAGGAGGATCGCACCTTATTTCCTACTTGGTATGAAATGGTGCTCTCCCTCTAGGAGAGGACTACGTTTGAAAAGTTTATAAAACAGTTACGTTTGGACATGGGAGCAAAAATGAAGGCCTTTCTAACGAGCGCTTCTCTGTCTAGGGCAGCAGAAATTGAGGAACAGACTCTCATGCCGTGGATCATAGTGAACTTGGTGGTGGCCCTTCTGGTTGGATTATCCTGGCTTTTTCTGTCTTACAGGCCAGGCGTGGATCTCAGTGAAGGTATCAAGCTAAAAAAAGATAAAAGTATCCTGCAGTTAATGTCATGATTAGTCTTCCAGTAATAGTTTCATAACAAACACATTTAAAATCAAATATCAGAAGGACAGTGAGAATAACAATGTCTCAGAGTGTCAGAAGAAACAGGGGCCTGGAGAGTTGGAGCCTGGCAACACTGAACGAGGGTCCTTATCCTTCCCGAAGCTGTGCCTTCTGGGGATGCTCAGGTTGCTAAGGCTCTGCTGTCATCGTGCTCAGTTGTCTTCACGTGATGATGCCCTGCTCCATCAGCGTGGCCTGTCACACACGGGAGTCAGTGACTCTCATCTTGTTGGCACAGACCCTTGTTTCCTTGTCTAACAGTGCTTTCTTGTTTTACCTTCAATGTGCCCCGCGAAGTCTCTAATCTCTGGACCCAAGGCTCTTTCCAGAACACCAAAAGAAGAAAACTCCCATTAGCACGCAGCTAGCTCATCAGCAAATTCTCTAGGAATGCTTGGGATTTTAGCGTAGACTGTCCTCCCTTGACAGGGCTTCCACATTTCCATCCATTCACACATGAGCACTGTAGTTCCGTCAGCTTCACCCCTCTCTTCCCCTCTAACTCCTCCCAATTCCCTCCTTCCAAATTTGTGACCTTTTGTCTATAATTTTTTGTTACATTATAGATGTAAATATGCATATGTGAGCTTGTACATGAATATACAGCCCGTTTGTCCCTGTTGTGTTTTCCATACGTACGTATATATATATATATTATAGCAAACCGGAATGTAATTTCCTCGTGTATTTCACTCAGGAATGTACCTTTGCGCATTGTAATTCTCATGTTGTTCCACTACACATCCTGCCGCTCCCTCCAGTTTGCTGTATATTGGACTTTGGACCTGGGTAGCTGGTCGGTTGTCCACAGGCTTGTTATGCAGACTCGAGGCTCCGCCTTCAGATCTCCAGTATCCGGGGAAAAGCCAGGCGCAGGGCTGTGCACCTGTAGTCGCAGCACAGGGAGGCAGAGGCAGGTGCTCCCTCGGCTCATGGCAGCCGGCCAGCCAGACTGACGAGGTCCTGGTTCAGAGAGAGAGACGCCGGCTCAAAAACACGGTGAAGGAGAGAGGGCAACACCTGATGTCAGCCTCTGGCATGTATACACGTGTGTTCACATACTCATGTGAACATGTGCATACTACATACCTACTCATGCACAAAAATGTTGCCCATTAGGTACTTTGCCGTTTTTTTTTTCATGAAGTACAGTTTTTGAACATTCAAAGAATTTTTTAATCTAATGGTTTATATCAGAGGACTTTGTTTTCTGTATTTTCAAGGTTTATTTATTTTTTTATATTTCTTCACATTTTAATAATAAATTCTATTGTTGTGCAGAATAATAGTGATTACAGCTCCTCCTGACGGCACTGTGTGTCGTTGCTGGGACTGACACTGTTTCCGGCTGCCTTGTGCAGGGTTCGGTCTCAGTGGCAGTGTGTATGGTGACTAGCAAGAATTCCAGAAACCTGCCGTCTCTTAAGGATGGTAATTTAAAAAGTGAAAACAAAATGAGGACAACACGTAGCGCGTTGGGTCTTTAGGAGGTGAGGTGGGATAGGCTAGCAGAGTGCTGTAAGGAGACACCTAGTGTCCGTTCTGAAACCCCCACTTCTCTCCTCCACCGTAAATCACCCGATCCCTACAGAACTAAGCCTCTCAGCTCTTTATTGACCCTAAGTGACTTAATTTTCTTGGTAAGATGTGTTACGTTGTCTTTGTTTTGTGTAGTTTATCTTAAGAGGTTTATAATAAATTTAAAACTTGAACTTTTAAAATTACAAAACATGCACAATTGCTGTTAGCTTCGCTTTTAGAGTAAAAACTCCCTGAATAATTAATCTTTGTGCTTGAGTACTATATATAAATCAGGATTTCAGCAGACTCTGACTAAGCTGAAAAACTGTTCTGAGGAGCTGGAAAAGTGTTTTAAGCATGATATGTTCGTTTTCTTCTCCAGAGCTAATGTTCTTTTCTGATGTGGACGAATACTCTGAAAAGAGAATCCAAGCACCTTCATAGTGCCGACCCCCTTCACCACAGTGAAGGCCTCCAAGACCCCAAGAGAAGAGCCGCAGTAACCACCTGCATTTCCCTGCTCTTGTTTTTAAGTGTATTTTTATAAGATATGTGTATGTGTATTTATAATTGAGCTTTTGTTATATAATACTGAAATGCTTCTGGAGATTATGAAAAATGTTTAAATTATATCTTTATACTAAGCATTACTTTCCATATTACTATCCCTTTAGTGATACAGGAGATAATGGGCTAAAAAAAAGGCAGGTGAATGTTTTTGTTTCCTGTTCTCACAGATTTGCTATATTCATGATCATTATCAAAAAAGTGCCAATGTAGAAAAGCCCTAACTTCAGCATCATAAGATAATATACATCACGTTTAAGTGTAAATTTAGAGACGAGGGTAGAAGGGAAAATGCCTTCATTTTATATTTTTGACATTTTACTGAGCACACTGCAGTATATAATGTGTGTTTTCTGAATCTGCCCAGGGTTGTGTATCATGTAATAATTATGTTGTCATTTGAATTGAAATATGCTTTACTTTGTGGATAATAAAACAAATGTATCTCTTTGAAAAGCTTTATAAACAGAAGATTTTTCCTCTTTAAATATGTGCCCGTTGTTCTATCTGGTCACACATCAGAATTATGTAGGGAGCTTTGGAAATCATCTGTAACAGCTAGGAGTGGTGCTGTGTGCCTAGAGCCCAGCACTTGGTAGGTGGAGGCAGGAGAAGCAGTTCAGTGCCACCCAACCTCAGCTACTCAGCAAGCTCCGGTCCAGCCTGAGCTACATAAAAGCCCATTTCAGAAACCAGAAGCAGCACCAACAAACTCAAACATAGCAAAAGAGACGCTGGGCCATGAATGCCAGCTCAGGCTTGCGGTTTGGGGCTAACCTCTGCAGGGTCTCTCACCACCCTGCCTTTTTACAGGTGATGGATTTAAACCTAGGGTTTATTCTGGTAGGCCAGGGCCCTACCATTGAGCCACACCCTTGGTCTTTCTGTTCTGTTTGTTTGCTGAGAAAGGCCTTGCCTTGTATCCCTGACTGACCTCAAACTCCTGATCCTCCTTCGCCACCCTCTTGAGTGGTGAGATTGCAGGGTCCCGGTTCTTCCTATGAATCACAAGAAACATGAGTGGAGGTTCACCAGCCTCACTCCACTCTGTCAGACATCTTTAGGTGTCTTCAGAATCCCACTCTTGGGGTGGGTTCTGCACAGAAAAAGGCTCTCTCCACACACTTCAAATAGTTCTTCAGCTGGTGTCTGTGAGCCCTGACAGCTTCAGTCAGTGAGAAGGTCTGTTGGAAGAGAAAGTAACCCAAAGCTTGTTGGACACATTCCTGAAACTGCGGGACCTCCCAGATTAGCGGACAACTGAGGGGTGCAGAGAAGACCGTTGACAGTTTGATAGCTGAGGTGGCTGTTTCTGGGGACTGGTCTATGCTCACACCAAACTAAAATATCTTTTAGTGCTGTAAGGCCTGAGTTGCTGAGCAGGCATTCACTTGGGTCATGGGATTATAACTACAGGCAATTCTGGCCATCCCATCAGCTCTCGTTTTCTCTGACTGGCAGTGATTCTCATGTTGGCGGCACCTGGGAGTGTAGGAGTTGACAGTCTGCTTTGCGGCAACTGCCAGGAAGTTGAGCTAAGGTCTATCACATCTTAATTGCGTCATCAAGGGGAACTAGGGAAAGCTGCTCTCAGTGTGGGGTTGTGGTAGGCTGAGTAGTGGCCCCGAAGGACAGTCATTTTCTAATTCCTGGAGGCCATGAGTATTACACTACTTTGCATGGCAAAAGTGGTTGTGCCATTGTGTTTAGGATAAGAATCTTGGAATGGGGAGGGCATCCTCCATAATGCAAATGGCTCAGTATAGCCCAGAGATGTAAAAGACTGAGCCCTTTTCTATCTCGTTAAAGAGCTGTTGGTCAGTTGTGATACTTCATTTACAAAGGTGAGGGGCCTTCAGCGCCCCTGAAAGGCTGGGAACAGACTCTTACCTATCAGCCAGAGACAGCCATCCCAGCCCCATGAATTCTATCAAGAATGATCAAGGAAGCAGTCATCTAGAGCCTCCAGAAAGCAGTTCAGTCCTGTGGTACCTTGATTTGGACTCGAGTTATATCTGCACCAGACTTGAGCTGCAGACATGTAAGACAACAGCTTTGTGTCAGCCAAGTGGCCAGGTTTGCTCCTACCAGCATAGAGGGTGCTGCCTTGCACTGCAAATGGAGAAAGCTGGGAACGTTAATAATGTCCTAACTGACACTGGAGGGATGCTCTCTAAATAGGTCTGGGAATATGACTTGGATTTCAAATCCCCCGATGTACCCCACCAAGGACACCCCCGAGGAGCTGATGGAACCTACAAATTCTTCACCAGCAGCAATCCACAGCACACGTCAAAGACTCTTTTGACCATGATGATCAGGAAAGTCCATTGCAAGCTCATTGCAAATGTCTCGGTGATTAACTCAAGGCAAATTGCCGAGGCAGTTTGAGAATATCAGATCTGTCAAATCAGAATCTTTGAGGATGACGCTCAGGCTTATGGGAGCGGGTGGTAGGGAGGATGAGTCATGGTAAACAGTGCCTTCCAGAGGCTCTTAATCTACTTAGAGAGCCATCTAGGAATGGGAGGGTCTAGCAAAGGTTTGTAGGTGAAGTTGGATGTGAGCAGGGGCTTTGTAAAATGGATGCGATTTCCTGGTAGAGAGGGGCACAAAAAGAAGAGCAGAAAGGCGAGTGAGTTTAGAACTTCAAAACAATCTTTCATCATCATCACCATCATCATTGGGCTTCGTGCCACAGAGTAAATGTGGAGGTCAAAGGACAACTCTGCGCAGTTGCTTCTCTCTTCCTCTTTCACACAGGTTCTGGACATCACCCTTAGGTCACCAGGCTTGTGCAAGGATCTCACCAGCTCAGCTCAGCCTTTAAAAAACAAGAAAGTTTTACCTTTTCTTTATATGAATGTGTGTCTAGGCCATAAGCGTGTGGGTGCCCTGCAGGTTAGAAAAGGTGTCAGATTCCTTGGAACTGGAGCCATAAGCTGTTGTAAGCTGTCTAATGTTGGCGCTGAGCACTGAACTCTGGTCCTCGAAAAGAGGAGCAGGTGCTCTTAGCCGCCGAGCCATCTCTTCAGGCCTTCAGTGCTGCACACTTTGAGATTTAATTTTATTTGGTTTTGTTTTTAGAGACAGAGTCTTTCTGTGTAGCCCTGGCTAACCTGGACTTGCTTTGTAGACCAGGCTGGCCTCAAACTCACAGCAATCTGCCTGCCTCTGCCTCTCAGAGTGCTGGAATTACACAATGTTGCTGCTGGATGAGGTGGCGCAGGCCTATAATTCAGCACTGTGGCACAGCCAAGGCTACACAGAAAAATCCTGTCTCAGAAAAACAAAACAAAACAATGTTGTGAGATACCTGCCTAGGTTTCATGTTATTAATTAATTATTATTTTTTTTTTTACCTCATTTGCTTTTTCTTTGTATACCTCTTCTTTCAAAAAATTTTGAAGGGAAGTTTATTCAAACAATTAAGGACATTTGTCTATGAATGCACAGCGTCATTAAAGCAACCAGAAAACATAATTCCATAATATCTAATATCCAGTCCAATTTCAAATTTTCCTAGTTGTCTTTCAGATGAAATAATAGCATGGGAGCACAGTGGTCCTCTCCTAGAGGACTCTGCCCAAGGCACTGTTTAGGAAGCATAGACTAAATCTTCAGCAGACAGCAGTCCTCACGGCATTTGGATCTTAAACTCGGCAGCCTCCAGCACTGTCAGAAATACATTTCTGTCCTCTTCAAATTGTGCAGCACTAATAGATTCAAATAACTAGAGATATGAATTCGTTCATGAGACTTCATTTCTGTCCCACCCAAAGACAATTGCTAGTTCCCTCCACCAATTAGGTTCAAATAAATTTGCAGACTTGGTAACAATTCAGAAGAACCAGGCTTTAGTGGACCCCGAAGTATGCCTTTCCTTTGTATTTCCTTTATTTCACTGTAAACTAGTAATGCTATTATTTCCCAGCAGATGTCTTTAGAAAGTAATGCACAGAGCTTTTGTGGTTTCTGTTTGTTTCTTTTTCAAGACAAGGTTTCTCTGAGTAGCCTTGCCTTGTGCTGGACTCACTTTGTAGACTAGGCTAGCCTCCAACTCACAGCCATCGGCCTGCCGCTGCCTCTCTTGAGTGCTGGGATTGAAGGCCTGGCCAGAGCTTCTGTACTTAACCAGAGATTTCAAATAGTGATAAACTTGTCGCTTACTTCTCAGGACTTGGCCAGAAAAACATTAAGCATTTTGGAAACTGCACTGAGCCAATTTCTAAACTGTCCTGCAGAACAGGGCTCTCCCTAAGGAGCCAGTAAATGGAGCACAGGAATAGTTTTGTTTTGTTTTGTTGGGGTGTGAACATTTTGATGGTTTCTTGAGACAGAATTTCTCTGTGTAGCCCTGGCTGTCCTGGAACTCACTCTGTGGACCAGGCTGAGATCCACCTGCCTCTGCTTCCCAAGTGCTGGGATTAAAGGTGTGTGCCAGCTCTGCCCAGTGGGAATACAAATAAATCTTTATTTATAATACAAATAAAATCTTCTCTCATTGTGTAAAAAGGCAAACAAAAACCAAGATTACTTCATCTAGGGTCTACTTTATGCTGCATTAACGAACCCTTGGGAAGTCAGAACGACCTGGTAAGACAACCCTCACTGGGGTGATGACTGACCACAGGTAGGAATGAAGGATCTTGGGATTCTGTACCATGTAGTAAGAAAGCGAAGGGACCAAGCTCTTACCCCTGAAGAATTCTGTCAAGAGCAGCTACTGCTGTGAGCCCAGTCTAAGCGATGTGGCGAACAGTAGGTTGGAGACAGCAGTTAGCTGTGTCTTAGAGGCATATGTGAACGTACAAGGTAAACACAGTGTCTGCCGTGTGGAGGCTCTCGGTCTACTTAGAGAGAGCTGGGAGTGGAGAACCTCGGAGAGGTGTGTGGGTGGGGTTGGGTGTGAGCAGGTGCTGTGTACAATGGACTTCCTAGCGGTAGAGATTAACGGAAGACAAAATTGAGTTTTGAGCGTACTCTTGCCCAAAAGAAGACTACATTTCAAAGACTATAGCAGTAAATAATGGCTCTGAGGTAGGAAAACATATTTAAAATGTTTTATATTTTTAGAAGTCCAATGTGCTATCTCCATATTGCCTTGGGGCCACCTTTTAAAATATTAAATGGCCAATAAAGTTGTGGGTTTGCTTTGTGTTTAACGGTAAAATTTTTCTAATACTGAGACAGCAGACGGAGTTAATGAGGCAGACTGGAAAGCCATGGAGTAAATCATCCTTTTCTGAACGAGAGATGTACTAGAATAAAGAGAAGCAAGGTTCTTGTATCAATAATGCAATTTTTTTAAAGGGTCAGAATTTTGTGAATGTGGCATTACTGCATCAAATGGATTTGGAACATACAGGAGGTAAGATAAATATATGAATGTGTCTTGTGTCTGTGGAACAGTCAAATAGGTGTCCAAGTAGGTTGCTGGAAACAGAGATCCGGAGCACAGGTGATAGTGCGCAGGGAGTGATGTCTGAGGATCTAAATCCAGAAAGACACGGTGTGCAGAGAAGCAGGCTCCTGAGAGTGACGTAGGAGTTCGTATCCCGTGGAGGCGGGTTCCCACTCGTGAGCTCCGACCGCGGGGGCACACGGAAACTGCCTGAGGTGACAGAAAGGCAGCCCAGGCCTTCTGCACGTGGTCCGGGAAAGCGCGGGAAAGGCGGTGGGGCGCGTGCGCAGCAAACAGCAAACAGCGGTTAGGTTGGTGGCACACCGGGCCCTGAGGAGAATGCAGCAATGGAGTTGCCTCCTTCCGGGACCCGGAAGGTTTCCATCAGTAACCCTCAAGAGACATCTGGCAAGGTTTCCAACACCCCGGCCTTGTTTCCCACCCACTCAACTAAGCTCTCTACCGGCCACTCTCTGCTGTCCTCTTTGTCCGATCGCAGGCCATCCCAGTTGAGCAGCAGTCGCGGGCCCCGGATGGGCTCATCCCTGCTGCCCAACTCCATTCTCCAGAAGGGCTCCCTCGTCCCCACAGAGGCCCTGCAGGAAAAAGGATCCACCGTCTCTGCAGTCCATTACGCCGATGAAAAAGCCAAGGCACTCTCGGAAAAGGACAAGGACAAGGACAAGGACAAAGACAAGGACAAGGACAAAGACAAGGACAAGGACAAGGACAGGGAGAGAATCAAGAGCAAGGGCACAGGCAGTCACCTGCTGAACGTGAGTGGTCCTGGGGGAGGGCGGGCCGAGGCTGGAAGTCGGGGGTGCCTCAGGGACTAGAGAAATCAGGGTGACTCTAGAGGCCTGAGGCAATTGGTTTCACTTCCTGAAGCCTCATTTTATCGACTAGTAACGAAAGGCCGATTAAGAAGGAGATGAAAATGTCAACTGCTTGACAGAACAAAGGAAGGCCCCTCCCTGCCCACTGCAGTCAATACCATCCCTGAGATGTCATTCATCTGGATATGTGCTAAACCCCAGCAACTTTATTTGTATGATTTGTTTCTTTTGTTATGGGGGATCCTTGCTTTGTTTTGTTTTCTTCTGCCTTACTACATGAGCCCCGGCTGACCTGGTACTTGCTACATAGCCCAGATTGGTTTCCACACTTGGCAATTCCCCTGCTTTATATGCTTAAGTGATGGATGCTGGTCTGGTGTGTGCCACTCTACCTGGATATTACCAAGGCCCTTAAATTATGACCCTGGAGAATGAATTCCTCATCAGGTCTCCAGTGTTTAGTGGTACCGAGGGGATGGAGCGGCAGGTAACAAGGGAGAAACAAGTTGTAATTCCTTTTTATAGAAAGGTTGTTAGAGGATTACTAGGAAATTTTACATCCTCCGTTGGCTTGACTTTATTAAGAAGTAGTGCAGTTAAATTATCCAGAAACATGTGCATGGTGGCACATGCCTTTAATCCCAGAACTTGGGAGGCAGAGGCAGGTGAATCTCTGAGTTCGAGGCCAGCCTGGTCTACAGAGTGAGTTCCGGGATGGTGAGGGCTACACTGAGAAACTTACTTACAAACAAACAAGAACAAGATTAATTATTAATTAAAAAAACAAGAAACAAATGGCACATACAAAAAGCTGAGCTCCATCTCTGTAAAATTAATGTGATCTCTAAAAGCCTCCTAATTCAAAAACTTTAGCATGCTTTTAGAGCATTGTTACAACAAATTGAGAGCATATTAAAGGCTAACTAAAGGATAAGCTTTTCATGTATACTAAGTTAAAATCACAAAGATTTGTAAGAGAGACATGCTTTGAAAGCCAGACCATGGGCTAAGTTTATTGTGTTTGATCTTAAGGAATTTAGGCTTTATGTCTCAGAATAGTGATTTTGTTTGTTTTTTTAGATTTTTGAGACAGGGCTTCTCTGTGTAGCCTTGGCTGTCCTGGACTTGCTTTCTAGACCAGGCTGACCTTGAACTCACATCAGTTCACCTGCCTCTGCTTCCCTGAGTGCTGGGATTAAAGTAGTACACCACCACACTGGGCTGTGATTCCTATTGTTTTGAACATGGTGATTCCTTTTCAATGTAACATCTTCTTTGCATAAAGATAACTGGTCTTTATTAGTCACTGAGTGGATAATTACTTAATCACCAAAATGAACAAACAAGCCTGCTGTTATGAATAGAGTTCTCTCTAGGTTGTTTTTTGTTTGTCTGTTTTTTAGGCTTTTTTGTTTGTTTGCTTGCTTCTCTGTATCCGAGTCTTCTGAGGTGCTCCTTAAAATATTGACACCTGTAATCGCTGTGACTTTGAGGCCAGCCTGTTCTACAAAGCAAGTCCAGGACAGCCAAGGCTACACAGAGAAACCCTGTCTTGAAAAAGCCAAAAGGAGAGAGAGAGAGAAGAGAGAGGAGAGAAAGGTGTAGATTTGAGGATGCTGGAGCTATTCGTGAGTCAGGAACATGTGCTGCTCTTTTGCAGAGGATCCAAGTTCAGTTCTGCACCCACATCAGGCAGCTCACAACCACCAGTAAACCCAGCTCCAGGAGATCTGGCCTCTGGGGTCATCGACGCTCATATTCACACATACATATACAGACATACACGCATCCACGTCTATAAAAATAAATCTCTAAGATGCAGGATTTTGAGCCTCCACCGTCGCCCCCATGAGTGAGAAGGGTCAATGCAGGAATGTGCTCAAACTGAAAACTCTGTGAGCTGATTCCTAGCTGTGAGCTTGGGAATCACTGCAGAGGAAAAGGAGAAACATTGATGTCGATTGCATGTGCGGCCCAGGGAAGTGGGTAAACGGTAGAGTGTTTGTCTAAGACGCACAGCCCTGAGTTCACTCCCCAGCACTTCAGAAATAGCTGTGCATGCCTGTAATCTTAGCATCAGGAGCTGGGGGCAGAAATTTAAGGTCATCTTTGCCTACATAGTAAGTTAAAAAAAAATGGATGAACTGAGTAAAAGCACATGGAAGGATAAGTGATTGGAAGACTAGATTTTTTTTTAACTTTAAAATTATCATAGTGGTTATTCTTTTTATCTTTGTCAACTTGACACAAATTAGCGCCACTAGGAAAGAAAAAACCCCCAGAAAGGCCAGTTTAGGAAAGCAAAATAACAATGGTAGAAACTACAAGTGTCTAATTGTGACACAACGGGGGGGGGGGGGGAGATTCTAAATCTCTGTGATTGCAGAAAATACATGAGCACCTACAACCAACCTTTGTTATTTATGCTTCGTGCTTGTGACAATTTGTTTCTAAATTTTAAAATCCCCAATTTTAAAAATGATGATAGACTTGGTGTCATAGACCTGAGCCCTACAATCCCCGCTACTCTGCAGAGGTAGGAAGTTCACATAGTCAAGGCATGTTTGATTACAGAGTAAATTCAAGGCCACGCTGGGCAAGCTGGGGAACACGGCCTCAAAAGAAAAAGCAAAAATATGGCAGGGACTCAGTGACAGAGTATTCTAGCAGTTACTAGGCTGTAGCTGAAGAAAGAAAGGAGCAAATGAGCAAACAAAAGAACCAAGGAAGAAAGGATGATTTCTAATAGATTTAACTGTACTTTATTCGTTAATACAAAACCAAACCATTCCCATATTTAAAAAGCATGTTTTGGAAGTCTAGTTCTAATGTCAGGTTGTTTTCATTTAATCTTTGTGTACTTTTATGTGTGTGTGACGTGTACACACATATCTGTGTGTGGACGCGCAGGGGTCGGAGGAGGACAGTGAGCACACGTGTTATCTGCTCTACCTCTCCCGCTAACTTGGAGCTAGGCTGACAGCCAGCAAGGACAAGGGATCTTCCTGTCTCTCCACCCTCCCTTCCATTGGCTTTTTTTTTTTAACTCAAAATTTATTTCTCCACATGTGCCACCTTAAATTTTTTTTCCCATGGATTTTTTTGATCATTCCTTCTCTAGCTGTGAAATCAGACTAGATACTCTACTAGTTAAGGTTAGACAATTGACTGGCCCGCTTGAGCTGGACTCTGGACTCAAAAGCAAGCATGAAGCCTGCTGTGCCCGCTGATCACTTAGTGTGCCCTAGAGGCCATCTGCTCCCCAGAGTCGGTCATTTATGCTCGCTTTCTTGCTAACGAGAAATGGCAAGTCATAATATTTTCTTCTGCAGCTCTAGGGATAATGCCTGGGTTGTTTGTTTGTTTGTTTGTTTGTTTTAATGGTGATCATTGTTTCATGGGGACAAAGAACTCCAGAAGGCAAAGGGAAGTCATTGCTTTTAAATGTGGCCAGGAAAAAGAATGTTTAAAAAAGAAAAAAGGAAAAAAAAAAGACCCTTTGAGTTAACCCGTTCCTTGTATAATGAAGACTTGGCTGATGACATCGGTTGAGTGTTCCTCTAATGGGCTGTAAGGAGCACGGAGATGAAGGCTTCCCTTCTTGGGAATGGCTTCGTATAATGATGAAGCTGTAGTTATTATTTTTTTTCCCAACTATCTGTTTTCAACCCCAGCATTTACCACTTGAGGGCAAGAATGCTTGAAACTGGAATCAGGCTGCTACCACAGTGTGTAAATTGTGTCACCGTACGGGGAATGACTAAATAATTAACTTAATGAAAACGGGGGTTCAGTGAAGACTAAAAAGTAAAGGCATTCTGGAAAAAGGTAACTGTGTGGGTTAATGGGCTTTCAAGGAGATCCGTGGACTGGAAGAGGGTGGGTAAGAAAGTCTCAGACCGGAGGATGGAGTGTCAACGGGGAAAAGGCTTCCAAGACTTTCCAGGAGCACGTGTTTCTCAACGTGGGACTGAATTCAGGAGATGGGCAGCTAGTAGAACCATTGGAAATCAGGCTCAGCAGAAATTCTAGGTCGTATCAGAATGTCTATGTGATGCAGTTAGAACCTTTGCTACGATTCCGGCAGGAATTTGGCAGCTACTTTGCTGCTCCTGCTGCTCAGCAGAGCTGAAGAAGGAAAGACACAATGGTAAGAACGGGAGGAGGGAGGCAGGATCACTGTCAGGTCTTAAAGGGGTCCAACACAAGCAATCTGTAAGGAAGGCTTCTTAAAGGGTCCAAACGATCTCTTATCTGTAGAGCACACTTTCAAATTTGGCTTCCCGCCTGCACCTTGAGAGGCTGGGGTGAGAACATTGCTGTGTTTGCAGCTGCTCAGGCCACATAGCGAGCTCCGCATTAGCCCGGCTACAGAGTGAGACCTTAACCAAACAAACTTCCAAAATGACGAGTAAACACACTACAATAAACCCGGGGCTTCGCTTAAATGCCTGCAGGATGTATCACAGTTTTACCTGTTTTATGATACGGTAATTGTAGTGACCTTAAGCTACAGCTAAGCCCCAGAAGTGCCGTGTGGGGCAGCCGGGGCAAAACGATTGCAGACATATTAATTTTTCTCTGTTGTTCGTTATACCTATTATTAATCTTTTCATGGAAAACTTGGCAGTACTGGATTCCTGGGTCTCATGAATACCAGGCACTTTTGAAATATGCAATGTGTTGTTATTAGGTACTTTTCCATGCCATTCAACAGGTGAGTAAAACTTACTCAGCTTACCTAACTGTGTAGACCTCAGTCACTATCTCTCCACCTGTGTGCCCCCTCCGCCCCTCTCTCCATGTTTGAGTATTTTTCTCATTTTTTTGTAAGTCTCTCTAATTTTTCTTCTACGACTTGTATCTTGTCAATCCACTTTTCATTTTTTTCTTTTTTCCTGTATCTCTAAAGCTTTTTTTCTTTGAGAGGGTACAGAAAACCACTATGACTATTAATATTAAGGATAAAATATGAAATACCAAAGTGGTAATAATCATAATTAGACTGAGCCAATTTCAGTGAAGTCGTTTAGCTTTTCATTTTCTGCTTCTATTTTCAATCCATCTAAAGTAGTACTAGCCAGGGTCCTGATGCCTTGTATTATGTTATTTCCCACCCTTAACTCTCTCCTTGAGGACTTCCCAGGTGACTTATCAAATGTGATGACCTCTCAGTTTGTCCACAGCTGGCATGATTTCTCTGTCCATGCAGTCATGCCATGCGTTGGAGCAGCAAATGTTGTTTTCAACAAAATCCCAATGTTCAATTTTGCCAAAGACTCAGGAGCCAGTTGTTGGGGGTGAAAGCCTGCTAGCTCTGAAAGGCAGAGAAAGCACACAACTGTCCCTCCTCAGCCAATGTCCCAAAACAACAACAACAACAAAATCCTCAACCCCCCACAACCTCAGTGTCCCTCCTCTCTACTTCTGGTGGGTCCTTCTATCCATCCTCCCGACTTCCTATCACTCTCTATGGCTTTTTCCTATGTTCACCTTCTGTCAACCGATTGCTTGCTCCACTTCTTGACCTAGGGTTAACTTTATTTAATCCTGTCCACAATGCTCAAGCAGAAAGCTCTTAGATTAAAGGCGTGTGCTCGGGCTGAGCCTTGCCGCAATTAGAAACAGGCTTTTCCAATGAACAACACAATCTCAGGCTTTACTGTCCTGCAACAGTACCGCCTTGTTACACCAGCGCTCTGCTTCTCATATGGCTCTTTTACTACCTCATCAGAAAGGGTACAGGAGTGTCTTGAGATCTAATTACACACATAAAGACACACACACACACACACTATATATATATATATATATATATATATATATATATAACTTATACTTCCTACTTAGAATTTACCATCCATCCATGATACATACATAGACATAAACATTACTCCCTACTTTGAGTTCACTATTCATCCATGATTAAAGATCTCTCAAGAAACCCAACGCACAAGGAACATGTGAACACAATGTTCACAGGACAAACCCACAGCAAAAGTACTGAATGGGGGAAAAGTTGAGACCATTTTTCTTAGCTCTGGAATGAGGTAAAGATGCCCTTGTGTTCAACACAGTACTGGAAATCATAGCCTAAAGCGATAGTGTAAGGAAAAAAAAAGCATCCAGGTAGGAAAAGGAGACATCAAACTGTCACTGTTTGCAGATGACATGACCCTGCAGATAGAGAACTTTACCACAAAACCGCCAGAACTAATTGAAAAAAATCTGTAATATTGGTGGTTACAAAAGGAACTTGCAAAAATCATTAGTATTTCTGTATACTTACAGAAAATGACTTGAAACAAAAATCAAGAAAAAGTTTTTTGTTTGTAATAGATATAAAAGTAAAGCACTCAGGAATAAATTTAACCAAAGAGGCAAAATATCTCTGCACTGAGAACTATGAAATATTGATGAGAGAATGGAAGAGACTACAAATAAATGTAAAGAATTAATATTGTTAAAATGCCCATACTTACAAAAGTGATCTCTAGATTTTCTATTTTTCAGGCAGAACATTGACATACTTTCAAAATTAAATTTCTAAGCTGTACTCTGGGATAACCATCTCCTCCTTCACAAATTCTCTTAGCCCATCATCCCCCACTAGGTAACCACTTTCTTGTTTATTCTTCCTGCATTACTGGTGTCCTAACATTGCCTTCATGTTACTCTTTAATAATAAAATAGTAAAATTAAGCTAGTCTTATAACCAACTTAGTGTCTTTAACCAGCACAAAGTGTCTTTCTAGAGTCTGAGTATATCGCGGGAATAGATCATTGAGTCAACTTTTCCAGATACACAGTGTGGGTCCTAGAATTACGTAGATTTCCTCTTATTGCCTAAAAAAATTGGCGATTGTAATTTTAATATTGGTTCTTTTCCCAGTGTTTTATTTTGTTTTTCTTCTTCAATGATTCTTTAACTTCTCTTCCAGTTCAATGATATTGCTCTAACTTCCTGTACTCATTTTTCTGTCTCATTTTCATTCTCCAAGTATGATTCTTGTCTCTTTCATTGCCTTTATTAAATTTCATTTGAATTTAGGCTATGTTGGGCACTTTGAAATTCTATCCATTTCTGAGATGGGTTTATCGTTTTACTCACTTAGCTTTTTTCTTTTTGAACCATTATAAATTTACTATTGCAAATCCACCATATTGAGTCCATTTAGTGTTGCTCATTTGCACACATGTTCAGGCCTGACCATTTGGAACTGGACAGTCTTTGCTGAGCATCCCTGGGGAAAATGGACGCTCTCTCAATATCCATTGCCTGGAGCTCTTCATCTAGAGGAGACCCTTGCAGCTTTCCCTGTTCACAATGGCGTGTCAGCTGCTCTCATCTTTATACAGGTCTTGTTCAGGCACTCACATGGTTGAGATTTCATGGGTGCAATTTCCCTGCCATGTCTATAGAACAGCGTTTGGTGGGAGGTGTTGCCACAACTTGTGTGGCTTGGGTCCTGGAACCCTGAAAATATAACTAGGGTCAGTGAAGAAATGAAGTGACAGACACACAGTTGGGAAAGCTGGGGTCAGGTGGGCTGTTTGTGTTCTGGTGAAGCTGAAACCACGGCACCACAAGCCAGAATCTCAGTGTGTCTGTCACAGACAGCACGGGGGACAGGAGTTAGTTGGGCTTGGTGCGGGGTCTCTAGGGGTGAGCAGTCTCAGGCTGTAAACACTGAGGAGGAAGCTACAGTTGCTAGTTTTTACAAACACTGCGACACCCACACCCAGACTAAAGGAAGGCTTTGCCGTCCCACCCAGACTAAAGGAAGGCTTTGCCGTCCCTCTCAGCCTGATCCAAGATAAGGCTTTGCTGAATTCTGTGGGTCTGAAACATTCATTGGTCCTTGGCATAGCCGTGCCTACGCCAGCAATACAGATTCGCTCAGGCCTTCATCTGTTCTTTCCTGATTCACTCAAGGCTTCCTCAGCTCCTCAGAAGGTATTCTGGTCTTCTGGCTTGTACCAATTTTCTTCTCCTTCCATGATTTTCCCTTGGGTATATGGATGTACAGATGTGTCAGCTGGGTTTGGGTACCCTAATTCAACCAGTTGTGAATTTCTCTAATAGTCTCAATCTATTGCAAAGAGAAACTTCTTTGATGGGGTAAGAGGTACATGCATCTTGGGTATAAGGATGAGTATTCGGAATATAGTTAGAAATCATGTTGGTGGAGGGAAATGGTAGTTACAGGTTCTCCTTTAGTGTCTGTGGTGTCTCTAACCACAGGTGGGTGCTTGGGTTTAAGGTGCTGGGCACGAGTTCCCTCCCATCAAGCCAGCCTTAGGTTCAATTCGACAGCTATTGGCTACCTGCAAGATGAAGGTGGCACTGTTGTTCCACTGGGGCTGTCCTGATGGGCTAGTGGTCGTTGTGGTTCATGGGCTTTGCAGCGAGGGAGGAGCTCTTCTCCCTTGGCAGCTTGCACGACAACTCCATACACTGTGAGAGCCAGACCTCAGGGAAGAGGCTTCCAAAGGAAGAACAGTGACCAGCCACAATACGATTCAGGTGTGACATGCTTTTAAGAAGCGTATTGAAATGCAGTTTGTGTGAATGAACTTCTAAATGATGGGAGGCCAAAGCACAATGTTAATATGATTGGAGATCCTAATTTGTGGATCTGGTATCCTGAACTCCTTCCCACCCCGTAACACCTTTCTTTCTCCTCGCTGTCATGCATTCAGGGAAACCCACATCTCTTCTTCCGGGAGAAGCAGTACTCTTCCCGGGAGGCCAGGCCTGGACCTGATCCTTCACTTTCAGGGCTCTTCCCTCTGCCCTCGCTACCACCTGCGGTCAGTTTTTGCCTTGCTGGACTTCCTCCTTCACTTTTGTCTCTCTCGTTGTCTCTCCTCCTCTCTGCTATTTCTCACAGTTGCTGATGGATTTTCTTGTCTTGACCTCTGTCCCTGTAGGCGTGTGCTGGGATTGTTTAGTTCGCTCCTTATAGGAAATCTGGAAGACGGGACCCCCTTCTCTACTGTATCTTGTACCTCACCTGTGTTTCTGATTTTGATAGTAATACCTTTGAATAGAAGTTCTGGCTCAGGTGCTTACCATACCGGTGGCAACTGGATGGAGTGATTTTAGAAATCTTTCAGGGTACCCTGCTCTGTGTTCAGCCCAGCAACAAGCCGAATGCCCTTTCTTTATACGCATATGTTTTTGTTTTCTGATTTCCTTGATAATTCCATATTTAATTATGTATATTTTTATCCCTTTGCTTACCTATTGATAAACTTATTGAAAATAGAAATGAGTCTCTTATTCATAGTTATATCCATGGCCTAGAGCACCAGATACTTAATAGGCACGCAGGAAATATTAAATTGGAGTGAAATTTATTATTATTTATTATTATTATTATTATAAATTTATTATCCAGGTATGTTCTACTTTTTCTTCTAAAGTGTTGAATTTGTTTATTTTCATTATAGATACTTAAAAAAACTCTCCAAGGGTCTCAGAGTGATGAAATGGTAGTATCACACCAAACACCAAATTTGATACCATTTGGCGATGTGGTATGTATGAGTTGGCATTCAGCAAGCCTGTATAAATTATTTCTAATTTGATATGAAACACAGTTGATATTTATTATCTGGTAATTAAAAAGAATATGAAGAAAAGAGTCCTCTATGAGAAACAGGATCATGAATTATTTTATTTATATGAGCAAGAAAATCATTAAATATTCACCCAAATTCTGGAAAAACATTCTAGTTCCACAGAAATAATGCTTTTATAGTACAGATTCCCAGTCACCCACCATAACGGTAAGACACTGACCCCAGGGTCTCACCTAAGGCCTGCTAATGTCGAGAAAGCCAGCATTTTTGTTGAGCTGGTCAAGTGATTATACGTGTTTGAAGACAGACCTGTGGTTTGAAAACTGACCCTTCAGTGCTCCCTCATGACCCCACCAGACCTCAGAAGTAGTGGATTTCCACACTGCTTATTGTGCTTCCAGAGAAGAAACATTGTTTGGGCTAGTGAGATGGCTCTGGTCCTGTAAAGATGTTTGTCACTGCTAAGCCTGAGGACCTGTGTTTCAACCCAAGACCCAAGTGGTGGAAGGAGGAAACCAACTCCTGAAAGTCGTCCTCTGCCCACCACACGCATTCACATGTCACACACACACACACACACACACACACACACACACTCTTTTAAACAGTATTTTTAAAAGCCTTTTTTATTTTATGTGTGTGTTTCAGTACTTAATTGTATGTCTGTGCGCTGCGTGTGCTGTGCGCCTGGTACCTTCGGAGGCCCAAAGAGGCCATCAGATTCCTTGGAACTGGCCACCCCACCCGGTGTGGGTGCTGGAAACTCAACTTAAGTTCTTGGCAGAGTAGGACGGTTCTTAATCACTTCGAGTAAGAACAAGCAACAAAGTATTTCTAATGGGAAAAACCCAACACAACTGTGTTTTGCCAGTTTAAATACAGTTCATGTAAAGTATAAGAGAGTTAACTCAAAAAAAAAAAAAAAAAACCAAAAAAACAAAAAACAGAACAAACATGTTTGCCTTTCGTGTTTTTGTAGGTTGGCTGCTTGGCTGTTCACTTAAAGAGTTGCAGACAGTTTTCTCACAGGTGTATCCTTTGGGTTTGTAGCTCACACAATCGCCATTTCTTGCTGTTTTGGTTAGCCGTGGCTGAGTTACTAACTACTGGAAGACACAGCAACTTGAAATACTAGTTGTTTCGTCCCCCCAACCCTCTATTCACCCACTAGGGGGACCTTCTGCTTCCCAGCGCCTTAGCTGTGGCTGCGGTTTGCCTGGTGCTTCAGGGTGGACACCAGCACGGGCGGGCATGGCCGGTGTGCTCCCCAGGAGCCACTCATATCCCCCTGGCACTCAGTTTAACACACACTACACACATTGAAAAGAATCTTCCTGTTCCCTTAAGTGATACACTTCGATTCATCCTAATGCCATTTTTAGTTAGATTCATTGAATTTATGTTAGAATGATCATAAATGTCTGCTCATTTTCAGGGACAGCAAAAATAAATCCCACTTTTTGGTATAGAAGTTAAAAAAAAAAGATTTTAGCAATCTGTGATTTAACTTAATCTTCACGTAAGTGAAAGGGAAATTGTTATGTCCTTAGACATATTTACTTTAAATTGGTGCATTGTTTTTGGCTCTCTGAGATTGTTTTCCTATGTAGCCCAAACTGGCCTTGAACTCTCAATCCTCTTGTTCCAGCTTTTCAAGTGTTAGGATTAGAGGTTTGAACTAACATACTCCTCTAGTTTTATTTTTAAATCATTCTTGTTATGGTCTCTCTCTCTCTCTCTTACTTCTCCCTCTCTCTCTTCTTTATTTAGGGAGTTTTCAAAAAAAATTCTATAGAGACATTTTAAGACACAAATCTTGAAAACTATTTTTAATTCATGAAGTACTATAAAAGCAATACAGTAGAGTGAAAATGAAGACTGGAGAATTAGAGTAGAACACTTTCCTGTAAATTTTATCTTGATATTAAATTATTCTCAATTTATATGCTTACTTAAAACTTTTGTACATAATATCATCCAGAAAATTATGTCAATTATACATTAGATATGCTTAGTCATTTTCAAATTAATATATAGAAAATTTGCAAAGGAATTATGGTGAAAACAAGAGAACAAAGATGTGGTAGGTAGATAGACACTGTGCCTAGCAAGGAGAGGCACAGATATTATTTTGAAAGTTTTTTCTGTTGTTTACCATACTTGATTGATTTTTATATTTTGGCTTGGATTGCTCAACAGATTTTGCAATGTGTTCTCTGGTCAATTACAAGACAACTTGTTTCCTGAATATTTTCTTTTCAGTCATTGTACAGCAGCATGTGAACTTGTTCATGCGTATCTCTGTAAACCACATTGTCAAGTACACGAAACTTCGTAACTTGAAAGCCGATAACAGTGAGAAGAACTATGTACTCAGGTTTGATGAAGTGAAGTATTTTTCTGTACAGGTAATGCTAAAACTCTCTCCTCAATATAATGATGTATCTTTACAGTTTCAAATATTCTAACTACTCATACCTTTTGGGGGAAAACAAGGTAGATGAGAACCAGAAGCCACGTCTTTTCGTTTGGGCTTACTCCTCTGCGTGGCCTGTGGTGCGTGCTGAAGTGCTGTGACATGCCTGGCCCAGCATTCTCTTCCCTGACGTGTTGTGTGTGAGGTTCTGAGTGTTTATCATAAATAAGGTTTCCTCTCCCTGCTCTTCCTTTTTCATGTCTTTTTCCACCCTTTCTTTTTTCACTCTCCGGTTCTTTCTTTCTTTTTATGTAGTCCCTTAATATAGTCTCCTCTAAATGTTTGCACATAGATTTCACAGTTTTTGTAACAACCCCAATATCTCCTCATATCCCCTCACAGACAAACAGACAAACACACACACACATACACACACTCATTTTCTGCTGCTTTTTCTCCTCCTCCTCTTCTTCTTCCTCCTCCTCCTTTTTCCTCTCCTGTTTTTTTGAGACAGGGTTTCTCTGTGTAGCCCTGGCTGTCTTGGACTCACTTTGTAGACCAGCCTGGCCTCGAACTCACAGATCTGCCTGTCTCTGCCTCCTCTAGTGCTGGGATTACAGGTGTGCACCACCACACTTGGCCACACACATTTTCTTGTCTTTTTGGGTGAAGAAACTGAGGTACTATGGGTGAAAGGATTTCACTGGGGTCATAGGGCTGGGATATGGAGGAGCCGGATGCATACACTCTGGCTTGAAATCATGTTCCATTAAATTGGCACTCAACTGGAACTTGCTATGTTTCTGTTTACAGTTCAGCTTCTTAAAAGCTGAAATAAATCTGAGCTGTTCAGCCATGCAGGGATGGCACAAGCCTTTAATCCCAGCACTTGGGAGACAAAGGCAGAGGCAAGCAGATCTCTGTGAGTTCAAGACTAGCCTGGTCTACAGAGTGAGACTACCCTCCATCTGCTTCAGATGGCTATTTTATTTCCTCCTCTGCATGAGAGTCAAGCATCCTTCTTTGTGCCCTCCTTGGCTTCTTTGGGTCTGTGGATTGTAGCATGGCTAACCTGTACATTATGGCTTGTATGCATACCATGTGTGTCTTTCTGGGTCTGGGTTACCTCATTCCGAATGACCTTTTCTATTTCCACCCATTTGCCTGCAAATTGTATGATGTCCTTGTTATTCCCTCTTCATTTGTCAGAATGGCTAAGATAAAAAATGGGAGTAACAGCATGTGCTGGAGAGGATGTGGAACACAGAAACACTCTTTCATGTACAACCACTTTGGAACCATTTTTTTTCTTCATGTGCTTACTGGATATTTGTCCTTAGTCATTTGAAGCGCATCTGTTCAGCTCATCTGCCCATGTATTGACTGGGTTATTTAGATTTTCAGTTAGTCTTCTGAGGCCCTTACATATTCTGGATATTAATGTCCTGTCAGACGAACATCTGGCAAAGAGGTTTTGTTTCTGCAGTTCAGCCTTTCGACGGATCACCCCTGCTTGCCCATTCCCGAGGCTGTCCCCTGAGCTGCTCGAGCGCCTTTCGGAAAGGCGTTGCCCAGAATTGGGTATTGAAGTGTTTTTCTCTAGGCTTTTTAAAGTTCCGCTCCTACCCTGACCCTTCCATCCAATCTTGATTTGTTTTTGTACAAGGTGGAGGTCGGGACCTTGTTTTTCTACATACGGGGATTTGGGTTTTTTTTTCTAGCACTGTTTGCTGAACTGTCTTTTCCCCAATGTATATTTTTTGTGCCTGTGGAAAGCCAAGCAGCTGTAGCTGTGTGGGCTTGTATTTGACTCCAATGTTCTGTGCCTGTTTTGTTCCAGGGCCATGCTGGTTCTGTTACTATGGCTGTGTTAGGATAATTTTGAAATCTAGTATTATGAGACCCCCAGCATTGTTCTTTCTGCTTAGGATTTCTGAATCACTTCATCTTGATATGTAATTTCAGCAGAGTGTTGAGGGAAACTCTTTACGTATAATTAAAAAGACAATGCAGGCAATAGATGATTTAAAAGATTATAATTAATGTTAGCCACAAACAGGTCCTGATTTTGCTTATGTTAGAATATGTGGAATGATGAACTTGAAAAGTCACAAAGCTAACATATAAAAACTAATGATTAGTAAATACCCATGAGAGAGTATAACTTATGGCTCAATTTATTTGGAAATCATGTCTGAAATTCAGACTTAAAATTTAATACTTCTTTTCATGTATTTTGATATTGAGGTTCCCAGACGTCAAGATGATGAGCGGAATAATATTTTATTAGAACTAATGCAAGATGGAGGAAATTCAGAAAAGCCTGCTCTTTCTTTAGCCAGTACTGAGTCACATCTTTATGAAGTAATACAGGTATGTATGAACATACCAGGTTGTTTTTGTTTTTGTTTTTGTTTTTCGGCTAGATGGGCACACAGACCTGTAATCCGCGCGCTTGGAGGGTACAGACAAGATAGGAGTTCAAGTTTATCCTTGACCACATAGTGACTGAAAGTCCAACATAGTCTCAAAAAGACAGAAAGCAAAACAGAAACCAGTCTTTGTTTTTTAAGTCTCTTTTTAACCATACTGTCTAGTTGGTTTTGTCCTTGTGGCTCCTGATATCTAAGAGACTCCTTTTGTTTATCACGTGCGTAGGAAACAAAGTTTATTCTAAACATACGAAAAATATTAGAATTGTCAGATAGCATGAGGCTTAAAATAAGAACTTTGAATTCCCACACAAGATCATGTAATTTGGAGCAACAGAGGGAGTGGGGAGGAGTCTGCATTACTTTCTGACCTTGACCGGTATGTGGGCTCTGGAAAAGCACCTTTGCCTCTGGGTTCCCAAAGAAACACACTTCACGGTGATGGTGAGAACTAACAAGAATGCTCCCTGGGCTGCCTTGTCTGGCCTCAATGGGAGAGGGTGCATTTTAGTCCTGCTGTGAATTGATGTGCCAGGTAGGGTTGGTACCTAATTGGGGGGAGGGGCTCCCATTCTCCGAGGAGAAGGAAAGTGGAGAACTGGGGGGAGGTGAGTGGGGAGGACCAGGAGGAGAGGAGGGAGGGGGCTTTGATTAGGCTATAAAATGATTAAATAAATTAATTAATGAAAAAAAAAGAATGCCCACTGAAGTACTCAGCATATAGTGTACGAGGTTCCTAACCATGGAATGCTGGCGGGGGGGGGGGGGAGAATTAACCATGGATGTTGGGTTGGGGGAGACAACTTACAGGATAGCAGAGACAACCACAGCTGGGGACCAAGGATGGAAGATTTCAGATCCTGTTCATACCCCTGGGGTGTGAGAAGTCTTCCACCTAGCCGAGGGCTTGTTGTGGAGACTGATGTTGAACCCCCCAAACCAGCTGGGGATTGCTTTCCAGAAAGGGAATTCCAGCCAGCGGAAGCAGTTCTGCCTCTGTGAAAAGCTAATATCTACATTTGGTTCTGTCATTCACACCTGGACTTCTCTTTTACTGAACATTCATTATATTTGTATTTCAATTTAGTTAAAATTATATTGTACTTGTATTTTAGCTATTGAATTCATGCATATTTTCAAAATGACTACCTCATTTTGTATTATAACATGCTTTCGATAAACTGCTGTTACATACGTGAATAATTCATTTAAGAATTTTTTTTTCTAGAAAGGCTGCTTTACCGAAGTATTGCAAATGATGCATAGAAACAGTGTAAGAGCTTTATAAACCTTCCTAAGATTTATGCATGTGTGATATTTTAACACTATATAGAATTTACTCTGATGGTATATAGCTTAAATCTTTATTTTTTTATTAACTTAACCATAGCTATTTGAATTAGTATAAATATGTGAATTAGAAAAATTACAGTATTTGCTCATAAATCCTTTACTTATTTTATATAAAATTTGATATCATTTTCCAGACTCAATTGAATTTTGTTTTTATAACAACTTTAAATTTACAATACAATGTTATTCTCCCTTCCATTTTCTCCCTCCAGCCTCTCCCATGCTTCCCCTGCTCTCTCTTTCTCTCAAACTCATAGCCTCTTTTTCTTTAATTGTTATGTATACGCATCTATACATGGCTTCTTTTTCCAGCCTCGCTGGGAGTCTCTGAAGAGGTGTTTGCACTTCCTAATCCTGAACATGCTTAAACATTAGTGATTTGATTAACTGAGCAATCCAAGAAATCCCTGCTGTCTCTATCTCATGGCCAGAACAGGGTCAAGGAACATAGAGTCACTGAGTGTGGGGCTCTGTTTTCCTTCATGCCTGGTCAACCTGAGGTTGAGAGATGGGATTGATCGTCTCAAACACAATTTGATTTGGAGTGTGTGAGTAAATAATTTGAAGTTTTTATATAGAAACTATGTATGTATATGTGTCAAAATCTTAGTGAATCTTACCAATAACTGGGAGTTAAAATTTTGTATATTTGACCATCAGCATTGTTTAATTTTAAGGTGAAAGGTTTATAACTTTCTGGGATTTGAGCAGAACCCTCTTTTGGAGTTCTTTGGGTAAATAAAAGTTTGCTGCTGTTGCTGATGTTTTAACGAAGATTCATTCTGGGCCTTTCTAAATGTACAGATTTATGATATTATCTCTTTCTGTCACTTCACTAACATCCTTCTAATCAAATGATAAATTCACTGCATTTAGGTTATCTGCAGGGTAGAAGTGGAATTTATGTTCTCCTATGGAAACTTTGGTTATGGATTTTCACATCAGGTTAGTTCCCTTCTTTTAAAAACTGTATTCTGTTTGAGCTTGTTAATCAAGTCATTCTCTTTTGAGCCTCTATTTTTTTCCCAGTTGGACAACTTTTAAAAGTAAGCGTTTTTAGGGATGGGATGTGGCAGAAGGCAGTGTTTACTTAGCCTGATGACCTGGCTTCAATCTCAAGATCTCACATAGTGGAAGGAGAGAGCTATCTGCCAGAGGTTGCCCTCTGACCTCTGCATATATGCCCTGGCTCATGCATCCCCCTAAAACATAAATATGTGTTAAAAACAAACAAACAAACAATCATTTAAAAAGAAATGCTGCATTACATTCTGATCTTGACCTATAGGGGCTTTTCTTCACTTCATCATGTGTTTTATTATACATTTAAGATGATGTTTTATTCAAACTGTCTTTATTATACAATTTCCTTTTTAATTGTCTCTACACACATTATTAAAAAGCAGTGCTTTCTTTGGTATTTAATTGAGTATGGAATTTTACATCTAGAAATACTCAACAAAATTGCAGTCATTGATCATAGACACACAGCCCTATGATCCCTGCATTCAGACTAAAGAAAGAATTATTCTAGAAAAATCATACCAATCTATAAAAACACTGTCACCCAGTGCTTGACAGAACTCTTGATATCCCTGGGTCACCAGAACCAGGCATGTGCTAACCTGGTCCCATTAATGCTACTGCTGTAGAGGAGATCTTTCATTTCAGAGTTGTGATTAATAATCTTTGGGTAAATTTTAATTAGTAATTGAGAATAAGGAGATCGATCTTACTAAATAAGTCTACTGCTGTGTTAAAAAATTCCTATGTTATGTTGACATTTTTGTCCGCAGTGTATCACGATTGTTAATATATTTTGAAACAAGTGTACAGATGACAGCCACAAAGAACAAGCCCTTCTTTTTTTTTTTTTTATCCGATTTTACTGTTTTTGCCATTTGTTTACTTATTTATTTGTGTATTGTAACACTGGGTGCTAACACAGAGCCCTGGGCACAGTGGGCAGATTCTCTGCCATTGGGTTACATGCCCAGTGCGTGGCTTTTAGAAATAGAGGCTTTCTAGATAGATCTGCGGAGGTCACTTCACACTCGTGATGCCCCTACCTCGGGCTAGCGTGTGCTGAGAGCACCACACTGGTGCACTGACATGCCCACTCCTTTTGCTCTCTGTGTGTGCACGTATGTCAGGGTGCATGTGTGTGCACATGTGCGCGGAGGCTGGAGGTGGACCTGGAGGGTCATGCCTGAGGAGTCCTACACTTGGTTTTCGAGACAGAGTCTCTCACTGGGACCTGGGGCTTACCAACTAGGACAACCCAGAGACCCTCCTGCCGCTTTCTCCCCTGCACTAGGCTTACAAGCCCACGCCGCTGTGCCCGCCTTTTTATGTAGGTGTTTGGCATTCAACTCATGCGTGGAGAGCACTTTGCTGACTGAGCTATGTCTCTAGCACTTCTGTTCTTGTGAAGAATTACGCCTTGTTACAGTTCCCGCTGTCATTGCTTCCATACGCTACCCTTAGCAGTCATAGCTTATGAGTATCAACTGTAGAGGCAGATTTGTGTCCAAATCTAAGCATCACACGTACCAGGAACTATTCTTGAAGAGAAGGTCACTTTCAGCTTTGTGATCCCAGCCCTGGCGAGGTGGAGACCGCAGGATCCCCGGGGCTTGCCTGGCAGCCAGCATAGCCTACTGGACGGGCTCCAGGCCAGCGAGAGACCTCGAGTGATGACACCCGAGCTTGTCCTCCGGGCTACACGTGTGCACACACACGAGCATGCACCTTCAGACACAAATGAGACATGTGTGTGCACGCACAGAGAAAGCAATAACTTATTTTCAGATAAAACTATATGGGGGAAAAAAAACACCTGGCTGTCCAATAAAAGCACAACTTGACCATGAGCCTTTTAGTGATCTACTCCCTTCCTCACCTACCGTGGGGATGTGAAAAGACCTCCAGATGAGAGGCAAAAAACTCTACACTCATGCCCCGTGTTTCATACTATTTGGTAACTTTGAATGAATCACCAATCTTCAATGTGATCTGTTAAATATGCACACTTACCTCATAGTTTTATCAAAAGGATTAGAGAAACTTAAAGGCATATAATGATGGTTAAATGTTTAGTACCTGACAAATTTCCTGTCTTCTTCCTTATCATCTTTCCTCCCCCTTCCCTCCCCTTTATATCACTTAAGAACTGTATCTGCCTTTGGGGCCTGGGGGTGTTAATCCTATTATGATGAGTTGTAACTGAATTTACTTACATTTTTATTCAGTTAAAACCTCTTCAAAAAGTCATTGAACCATCTATGTTTATGAATATTACACCTCCTCCAGAAAGAACAGATCCCCTCACGTAAGTTTCACTACTATATTAAGATTAAGTGGCCCTTTAAGGTTGTGATGGAGCATATCAGGTTATCTTAAGAAACCCTGAGACGTATCTGAGATTGGCCAAGCCCTCAGGTAAGGGGAGCACTGAATTCCTTTGCTTAGTAAGGTGAGAGAAAGAGCCGGGTATGATGGCTCACGCCTGGAACCCATCACTCTGGAGACACAGGCAAGAAGGTGGGGAGATCGTGGAGTCACATAAGACCCTGTGAAGAACAAGCAAGCAAAAAAGATGGGAGAGTTTCTCCGTGTCCCCCTGGAGAAAAGAGATGAGGTGTGAAGATGAGGGGTGCCTTCTTCGTGAACGAAGAGGTGGCTTAATGAGGGAATTAGCCAGCAAGAGTCCTTCCTGTGGAACACACAGGACGGCTCCTAAGATTCACGTGCCTCGCGGTTGCCAGTTCCTGCTCTGTAGGACAGTAGTGTTAGCCTACCCCACACCACTCCAACTGTTACTGCCAACCGGGCTGTTAAACAACAACAACAACAACAAAACCTGTGTTAAAAAATGTTAGTTGGGCTGAGGAGATGCTCTGCAAGTTACATTCAGGTTCCCGGCATCTATGTAGGAAGCCAGTCATGGCTACTGATAACCTATAGCCCTCAGCTTTGAGAGACAGAGACAGGCAGGTCACTGTTCGCTGGCCAGGCTGGCTGAAATGGTGACCGGCAGGCTCGGTGGAGGGCCCTGCCCAAGGGACATAGAGTGATAGAAGAACGCTTGCAGGCTCGGGTTTTTCCGTGCTCGGAAACAGTTGCCAGTGTCTGAGGCATCTTCTCCCATAGCTCGTGTCCAGCAGCCCACGAATCAAGGCACGGGCATGGAAACTGTGCCACTCATTAAAACTCCTAGTGATTCATGAGCAAACCTTGTCTTCCGCTGCCCTGGAGTCATTTCCGAAAAGGTAAACGCTTCCCCTGAGAGGCTGCACTGAGCTAGAAGTTCAGTCTGCCACCAGCCGCTGGGCTCCTTGTGACCCAGAATCCGCAGGCGAAGGAGGCGGTCACCGCACCGGGTAAATGATTGACACCGACAGCCAGAGAAAGCACTGAGGACCGCCTCACGGTGGGCCAGAGGGAGGGGGTGCGGAAAATGCAGGAGGCGCTTCAGGGCCTCTCTTGACGTTGCGATTCCCCCTGAGTAAGGGGTCTTTTGCATTAAAAATCATCTGGAGGCCTACAAGGAAAATCTCAGTGGAAGCCCTGTGCTCTTCTGGAGGACCAGGGTTCCGTTTCCAGTTCTGGCACTCTCTTTTGGCTCCCACGGGGACTGCAAGCACGTGTTACACGGATGCACGTGCAGGCAAAAGACAAAGACAAATGAAATATAAACAAATTCAAGAAAAAAGGATGTGGGGTAGGGGCGTCCAATGGCGTGGGCGTGGACGGCCAACGGCAACTGGCGGAAGTTGACGCTCCCCTTCCTCCTTGTGGCCGCGGACGGGACTCAGGTCCGGTTTTGGCAACAGGTACCTTGACCTGCAGAGCCACCTCACTGGTCCTGAATAGGAGTCTAACAGAAAACTCTATGTTAATCCGCATGGGACTGTTCATGGCCCTGAAGGATGAAAGTTGTAATCACGCCACCAGGTAAGGCGCCGGCTAAGCAGGGAAGGACAGAACAGGCAGTGTCATACGGCCAGTTACAGAAACAAGGGCATGCTTGCTCTGAGCATTTCCTCACAGGTCAGTTGCGAATATGCTCATGTGCATTTGTACATGTTTCCCCCCGTCTTATCCCCCTATCGTACAGCACCACGATATTAAAGTTCTGGGACACTGAGACCGTAAACATCACTGAGAACTTCACTTTCTCTTCTGGTCTGTTGGCAGAGGATAGTTGTATCACGTCAGGTGGAACTGTGTTCACGTGGTCAAAGGCACTCAGGGAGGCAGCAGCAGGTGGAGCTCTGTGAGTTCAAGGCCAGCCTGGTCTACAAAGCAAGTCTAGGGCAACCAGGGCTACTCAGAGAAAGCCTGTCTTGAGAAAAACAAAAACAAAACAACAACAAAAGAATGATTGAAGATGAATACAGACGCCAGGTTGACAGGAAGTGGATTTAAGATTATTATTAATTCATGTGCCAACCTGACTGACCACAAAATGACAAGATTTCAGTCAGAACCCTTCCTGGAGAAGTTTATATCGACTCTCCTTTGTCCCTGAGCCTGTCTGCTTTGAACAGGGATTGTGCTGTTGCCTCAGCTAAACCATTGGCAGGCCTGGGTCAGCAGCCGGCAGACCCACCCCGAGGACCTCACGCCTTGATGACCTCATGAACCAACATAGTGCACCCTACAGACGCTGTCTCTCTAGACAGCCCCGACTGACACAACGGGGCAGATGACCAGATTAATTTGTCAGATGTTTAGGGTGTTTAACCATAGTTCTTGAAATTTGGGAATGGTGGGTCAGAGGTGGAAGGTGACAGAGCAAAGGGCAGAGACAATGGTACTTCACCCGTGTGGTGCTTCCACTTCCTGAGCCAGGGAAGACAGGAAAGAGCATAGTCAGAGAGTGGAGAAGCCACACATTCTATTAACACTTGTTAAGATTAAGGTGCTCACCACTGTATATAACAAAGGGCAGTCAAAAAGACACTTGCTAGCTTTTAGATGTGTAAGGGGACTTGATCTAATTATTCCTGGCTTTCTTTTTTTAAAAAATTATTTCCTTGTGCATAGGTGCTTTGCCTATGAGGGTGGGTATCAGATCTTGGAGTTACAGACAGTTGTGAGCTGCTATGTGGGTGCCGGGAACTGAACCTGGGTCCCTTGGAAGAGCAGCCAGTGCTCTTAACCGCTGAGCCATCTCTCCAGCCCCATTCCTGGCTTTCTTGTATGACAAATGGATTCAATAAAAAATTGTTATTCTTTCCTATATTACATCCTGAATGTAGTTTCTCCTCCTTCCTCCTCCAGTCCTAGTCCCTCACCCCTCTCTTCATCCACTCCTCTGTTTCTCTTCAGAAAAGGATTCAATAATTCTTATCCTGTGAGCTTGCTGTGAAGGTGGAATAAGACAGTCCAAACAGACCTATGAATACAGTGCCTGGTACAAAAGCTAGTTCCTAGAATTAGTTATTTGAAAGAATGAGGGTCTCTGAAGGCAGATTTGGCTATAAATGGTTACTAAATGATCTGGGCTCAAGGACTTTCCATTTCTCCTTCCTTTGGCTCTCCCCTTTATCCATCTCTACTGCCCATGATCTTGATAGGACGAGTAACCAAGAAAGCACTTCTCTCGGGATTCTGACTCTGGCTTTCTTCCTTAGCTCTGTCTTGTTGATGGTCCACGGTGGCGGGTGAGCTGGAACAAGAGGAAGAGCAGTGAAAACAGCAGTTATCACACTGATTTTAGGGTTGCACTTTTCCATAGTGTTGGTATTTAACTCTATCACTATTTTTCAGAAATGTTATTACTCCACAACGAATAGAATACCCAGCATTCCTATCCCCAGAATTTAATGTTACCGTCGGGGCTGCTGACACCAACCAGGCATCTGTGGTGCAACTTGAAAAACTTACTGAGAGGCCCCGGGAAAGGTAAAAAGTACACGTTTCCTTTATTTGCATGCGGGTTTATATCATTCCGGTTCCTTCTGTTGAGCCATGGGCTTTCAGCTTGCCTACGAATACGCCCTGTGATACTGTTTCATGTGTTCCTGTTTCTCAGCAAATTAGGTGCTTTATTACGGCAAGAAAAGAGGTGGAAACTCATTCATGAGAAAGAAAGCAAGTTGCTTCCTTCACTCGTCTGTTCCGTAGTCCCTAGTGCTATTTTTCCTCGTCATCTTCTCTCTGTCAGTCAGGGTATTCCCTTCTCACTAATGTTCCACTTCATTGGCTTGCTCTTTCCTTTTAATCTGCTGTTGAGCTAATTCAAACGTGAGTTTATTTTCTTTCTCAGTTATGGAATTTCCATTCATTTGTATAGTTCCTTTTGCTTTGCCCAAATTCTCAGCCGTGGGTTCTAACTCCTTGTGTTATACTAATCTCTGTGTTAGGTAGTCCAGACCTCTGTAAAATACCACAGGCAATGTGCCTCAATCTGTAGGCATTTATTTCACCCAATTCTGGAGGCTAAGATGTCCAGGATCACAACACTGGCTAAAGCCATTTCATGATTTATAATTTAATGTGTATTTGTTTACCCTTTTCAATGTCTAACTATTAGATTCTTACATTCTTTGAGAAAAGACAGCATGGCTCTTAAACCACCCCACTGTGTGTTTGGTGCTTAGGGAGCACCTGACAAATGGTAGATGTTCAATGAGTGTTTGTTAAACAGACAGAATGTCAGATTAGAGGACAGGATGTGTTCTTTGGTCATGCAGCTCACATTAGAAACTTTATGAAGGTGGAAAACTAATTGTGCACATACTCAGTTCTACACACATTCTCCTAGATTATTACAGACCATCATTTTGTACAACAGCAGCAGAGTCTGGATGAAATATATTTTGAAATTTTGTTTGAAAGCAGTGCTCTAAAAGCAGTGAGCATATGCAGATACAGGAAATACAGAGGTCCAGATCTGCTGAGCCCATCGTCCAGTGCCATATCTTCAAGGGACTTGATGGTAGCCAAGGCAGTAAAAGCCGAGCAGAGCTAAGATGGATATACGGTCACCAAGAAACAAAAGCCAGAGCGCAGTGTGTCCAAGGGTGATGAGCCTCACAAACACCCAGCCTTCTCCCGGGTCAACAACTGTGACAGACTGTGTCTTTCAATGCCATGCCCCGGCTGCCCTACTTGCCTCCATTGGTCCCCATTCTGGCATTAGAAGTAGCACGTGACCGCCAGATGTAAAAGTGCATGCCTTTTCTAGAGGAAAGTAATCCCAAGAGCCTCAAATTTATTCCACAAATTTCCAAATACGGTGTCTTGCACACAGTAAAACTATATGCAAGAGGATCTAATATTTAGCATGTGCATGTACACACACACACACGAGCAAAAGTGAAAAAAATTACACTAGGCACAGACTGGAAAAAGATCATCACCAACCCTACATCTGACAGAGGGCTAATATCCAGACTATAAATGAACTCAAGAAGGGAGGGTGAGACGGGGAGGAGATGAGGGAGGGGGCTACAGCTGGGATACAAAGTGAATAAATTGTAATTAATAATAACAATAATAATGAAAATAATAATCTAAAAAAGAGAAATAGATGAACTGCAGGAAGTCTTTGCCCATCCGTTTGCCAGTTGGTGCCAGCTATGAGCTAGGACCTGAGTTTTCCACAGGGCTTCTGGTAGGCTGTCCTGGCTTCATTACAAAATGCCATTCTGTATTCGACTGGAGGAGCACTGTAGGGGGACACGCGCCACTGTGCAAGCATTACTCACGCTTACGTCTGTGTCCCCATAATCCTGTCCCATCAGCCAAGACAAGGCTCGTGGCCATCCTCGGGGACAAAGACACGAGTTCTAGATTCAGACTTGTAAGGAGGAAGGTAGCTAAGAAATTTTGCGGTCAAAACAGTGTCTCCTGAATTCTTAATATGGACATCCTCAGTACTGATGTTTGTTTGTTTGTTTGTTTGTTTGTTTGTTTAGGGGGAGTATACTTTGCTATAAGTTTTGCTATACAGGCTGTCCAGACTTTTGGTTGCTACTTGTGTTCTATTACTTTCTGCAGGAACTTCTGTAGCCACTGTCGTCCACAGACTTGGCACTAACGTGTTCTCCGTGAGCTCAAGCAATGCATGGCCATTTACCAATATATGAACCTTATTTTTGTTTTAATCACTTTTAAACTATATCCTTAGATAATATATTGACAGTTTGTCACTTTTGGAACCTTATGCAAACAGATATTTACATTGCATTGTTTTTATGAGAATTTTACCATACGGATTCTTCTGTCACTTGCATTTTTTTCATCTCTAGCTGATTACTTTGTTTAGGTTGGAAAAAATGAAACATGAATATAAAAGTCTGCGTACATGGATAGAAAAATCTCAGTATTTAAAGAACCTTATTAATCCAAAAGCAGCAAACAAAGAACCACAGGTAACCTTAGGAAAACTGCAAAAATGTATTCTTTCATATGTAGTATGCAGTATGTATGTTTAGTAGAAACATGCATCGAGAATTAAAAAGGTTTTATCAGATAATTGCCGATTCCATGAAATAAAATACTATTCACAGTTCATATTCTTTTCCACATTAACATGTACCGTTCAGTGTTTATTCATGATTTATAAGGTTTAATTAATTGGCCAACTTGAAGTCAGCATTTCAGTGGCGTTCAGCCTGTCCACCAAGTTGCCTGTCCATCACCACGGTCAAGTGTAAGACACTCTCACTGTTTAAACAGGGGTAGCCCCGCACTGGGTCACTACTCTCTCAGTTCTCCCGTTGCCTTCTAGCCCTCTGCAACAGCTGATCTGTTTACCTCTGTGTGCGTTTGCCTACCCCAGACACTTTCTTTTTTTAAATTTAACTTTATTTTTATTAATTACACTCTATTCACTTTGTAGCCCAGCTGTAGTCCCCTCCCCCATCCCCTTCCACTCTCCCTCCTTCATCTCCTCCCATGCCCCTCCCCAAAGTCCACTGATGGGGAGCTCCTCCTCCCCTTCCATCTGACCCTAGCCTCTCAGGTCTCATCAGGAGTGGCTGCAATGTCCTCCTCTGTGGCCTGGTAAGGCTTCCCCCACCCCCTGCTCCTCAGTGGGACGTGTTCGAAGAGCCAGCCCCTGAGTTCACGCCCAGACATTTTCTAAAAGTGGATTTATATGTAAAGAAAGATGTGGCTCTTTGAGGCTTACTTTTTTCCCTCTCTTCCCATAAAGTCTTCCAGTTGCAGCATATATCAGAAACATATATGCATATATGTAGAAAGAAACTTCATTGTTTCTACATACATTTCTATTGTATGGATGTACTATGTTTGTTTCTGTGTTCATCTGCTGATGAACATTTAGTTCATTTACACTACTGAGATACAGTGAGCACTCATGAGCAAACTTTCATTCTTCTTGAGATGGGGCCTCACTATGTAGGATAGTCTTAAACTTGCTGACAAACTTAGACTCTGCCTTACCCTCCCATGTGCTGAGATCACAGGTGTGGACAACATACTTGGCTTTCTTGTATATGTTTTTATGTGGACAAATGTTTTTAAAAATTTTCCCGCATGAATGCCCAGGAACAGAAGCCAGGTCATATGGTAATTCCCAGTTTCAAGGTTTGAAAAATGGCCAAACTCTTCCTGCTTTGCCATCTTACATTCCAATAGAAAGCGTGTGCTGGTTTTCAATCTTGAACTCTTGTGGGGTTTTCCCTCTGCATTGTTGCTTGTCCTAATGTTCCTGACAACCTTGTGTTTTAGCTCTGGCTGTCCTTGACTAGCTCTGTAGACCAGGCTGGCCTTGAACTCACAAAAATCCGCCTGCCTCTGCCTCTGCTTCCAGTGTTGTGATTAAAGGTGTGTGCCATCACAACTCCTCTTGAATCCATGCTCTGTAGATTAATTTTATCACCAACTCCCTCTTTGTCCTCTGTAAAAAATTATAAAAGCAGAAAAAATATTTTAGTGCTTTAGGTATTTGCCCAACATGTTTTCTTTCTTTCTTTCTTCCTGTGTGTGTCTAGGAAATACCAGAATTAAAGACTGAACCAATGGAAGAAGAGCCTAAGAGTGTGACCTATGGTAAAAATCAAGTTAACTTTCGTGTTTATTAAGATAATTAAAGCAACATGGTATATTATAAAAGTTACTTACTTAAAATGAATTTCATTTTTGTCATAGATCAAATATTTTATTATTGTACCAATTACATTTGTATTTTGTAATAACCTCAAAAATTATTAAGAGCTTTTTAAATTTTAAGATAGTTACTTATTCTATGTGTATGGGTGTTCTGCGTGTGTGTCTGTGTATCAAGTATGTTTCTGGTGCACTCGGATGCCATCAGAGAGCATCACTTTCCCCAGGAAGAGAGTTAGAGGTGGTTGTGAGCTGCGTGCGACGTGGGTGCTGGGAACCAAATCTGGTTCTCTTCAAGAGCAGCCAACGCTCATACTGTTGAGTCATTTCTCCAACCTGAGGAGTTAAAAACATAATGGTTCTTTGTTCTTTAAAGATAGAAAAAGTTCAGTTTTTAACTGTGATATTTATAAAGATATTTTTGTTAAGCACTTTGAACTATAGAACTATTGAGGTCAGAATGTGTGTTTGTGTTTATGTCTGTATGTGTGTGAAAGAGAGAACAAAGAGACACAGAGAGACAGAGAAAGAGACAGGCAGAGAGAAATTGTAGTGGAGAAAACTCAATTTGTATCATTATTAACCAATTACTTGTTATTATTAATTACTTATCAGTAGGATATTTAATTAATGAAAAATGGTGTTCACACAGTCTCCTAAATATTTCTCTCGACTTCACTTAGAAAGCAAGTTGAAGTATACCACTGTACTTTAAACACATGGTTAAAGTCTTTAATTCAAGTATGTAATATAACATCTTGTTGCAAGGTTGTTTTTTTTTTTTTTTTTTTTTTTTTTTTTTTTTTTTTTTTTTTTGCTGCAACTTAATCATCTTTTCATGCTATTTCCATTTCCCCAGCCATATCAGCCATTTCCACAGATGTGCATGGACTCACATTTCTCCACTGTACTAAATTAGGGTAGCAGAGCCGTTGTATCTCCAACTACTCTACATGAAAAGCAGAAGCTTCTTTTGGGTGCTGCTTTCACTGTCTGGTTGCTAGAGATCAAAGCCAGGCCCTCAACTATGCTCAGCAAGCATTCCACTGCTCTCCCTCCAGAGCCCTAACTCTCATGCCTTAAGTATAATATAATCACAGGTTCCCGCTTCAGTATCACACACTGGGAAGAAGGGATAGTTCTCTCTCTCTCTCACTCTCTCTCTGTCCTTCTTGTATTCTGTTTTTCAACTCTCCAGAGGGTATTCCATTTTTTAACATATCCAATGGGCCATCTAATGACTTGATTCTTCTTTGGTATTTGTGAGACCTTCAGGGTTCCAGCACATACATAATTATGTCCATGTTTTCACAGATAAAAAAAACTAAGAATTGATTAAATAACCAGTTAATTAGAGCTCACAGCCATTAACTGATAAGAGTTGACTCTGAGCTCAGTCAGTTTGACCCTATAGAGTAAATATTAACCACATTTCTATTTACATAATATCTTCTGCAACACATCTGTAAAACGATGTTCTATAACGTATTTTATATCTGAGACATCACAGCTAGGAAAAACAAACTGAGGGAGGAATGCCATCAAGACATAAGTTCTGAAACCTTTTTGGTCCTCTACAGATACTTCCATTCTTACAAGATATCCTTTTACAAGAAATCCAGATAGGCTCGAAATGCTGAGTGAGCAAAACCTACTCCATTTTAGATGATAGGAACACATAAGACAGCTGCTGTGGAGGTCAAGAAAGAATAAGATCATGAGCCAATATTTTTATTTTTTTCAGGACATCCTAAAACAGAATTCTCCAGGTATTTGAGACACGTTAAAATAAAATAAAAAAAAATATACCAGGCATGGTGGTGTATGCCTATAATATAGTCACTTGAGTGGAAGGCAAGAGGAATCAGGAGTTTGAAGCCAATTTGGGCTACAAAACAAGACCCTGTCTCAAAAATAAAGCAACACAAAACAGCCTCCACCAAAACAGAATTACATAGCACTATAGACAAAATTGGCCTAATTATAGGCCAAATGGATGCATGTACAAGATTCTACACAACAGGAGTACATAGAATATTCTTCAAAATAGAGATCACTAAAAAGCCAACAAATTTACAGTAGTTTACATGATACTGAATATCTCTTCCAGTTACAATGGAATGAAGTTAGAACTGATAGCATAAAAAAAGAAAATTCTCAATATGTAGGAATTTAAATTTTTATTTTTTCTTTTATTCTTTTCTTCACAATTTATTTATCATATATCCCGATTGAAGCCCCCTCCTTTAACTCCTTCAGTCCCATCCTCCCTCCCTCTTCCTCCCATCTCCTTCCCCTAGTCCAGTGAAAGGTAGAGTTCTCCACTATTGCCATCTGCTCATAGCTTGTTAAGTCTCATCAGGACTGCCTGGATCCTCTTCCCCCGTGGCCTGGCAAGGCTGCATCATCAGGGGTGAGTGATCAGAGAGCAGTCAACTCAGGTCATGATAGAGGCAGCCCCTGATCCCCTCACTCAGATATCCAAATGGAGACTGAGCTGCCAATCAGCCACATCTGAGCAGGGGGTCTAGGCCCTCTCCATGCATGGTCTTCCTTTGGTGCATCAGTGTCTGCAGGACCCCCTGGGCTCAGATCTTTTAGTTTTGTTGGTCTCCTTGTGGGGCTCCTGATCCCTCCATGTGAATGAAGGTCACCTCTACAGTAAACCACAGAATAAGTGCAAAGGAAAATTAGAAGGCACCCCAAATACATTCAGTGAAGCGAAAGCAATGCTGAAAGGCACATTTATAGTGAGAGGTCAGGTTATGGCAATAAAGGCTGCCACAGGGGGGAAAGAGAAGATAAAAGGAGAAAAACAATGCAAAAATAGTGGGATTGTTGATGGAATGTAAAATGTTCCAGGGAGTTTGGGAATACTGTAAAAGCTACACACCAATTCCTGCATGCCCCATTCCACCTTCTTATTTCTCATCTGCTCCCCTTGTCTTCCCGGAGACTCATCAGCATGTTTGTACTAAGGTAATGTTCATGCCTGAATAGCTACTTTAAAGTTGCCCTTTATTTGTAGGGAGAAAAATTATAATCGTAGCTTATTAGTGAACATGCATGTAAGAATTGCAGTGTTATTTAAATAAAACAGAGTATTCATTATTTTAAACAGATACCTATCACAGAAAATCTGAACTTTTTGCAAGTGAGGTAAGATAATTTCTTTTTTTAATTTTATTTTTCTTATTAGTTACATTTTGTTAACTAGATAATTTTTTTTAATTAAAAAGATGTATTTAATTTTGTGGTTTGACTACGTGTCCCAGCCATATTCATGCATGGTTCCCACAGATGTCTGAAGAAGGCACTGGCTCTCTTTTGGAACTGGAGTTATAGATGGTTGTGGCCACCATGTGGGTGCTGGGTATCAAACCTGGGTCCTGTGCAAAAGCAGCCAGTGCTCTTAACCACTGAGACATCCCAAAGAGAATTTATAATAGTCATTATTCTATGAATAATGTGAAGTGATGGAATATTTATAAGTAGAAGAATAGGTGCAGGTAAAAATTAAAAAGCATCCTTAAAGTTACTCAGTTATTTTTGTTATGACAATATCAATACTGTTAGAAAATTTTTAAGTTAAATTACTCTATGGAAACAAACGAGCACAAAACAGTAACAATTTACAGTGCATAGCAAGGAAGAGGGGTTAACAGTATAAGAAAAGAAGAAATCCATGAAACTTGACCTAAGATCTGAGAAGCAGATGGCCTAACCATGTTTTTACTTTCACCAGAATCGGTTACTACGATGTACTACGATGTGACCATTGGCCATGCACTAACAGTAGACAGTTCATAATAGAAGTCAGTAAAACATGGGATTAGCTTAAGTTTTCATTCTATTAAAGAATACTCTTCGTGTAAACCAGTAAAGAATAAAAGCCCCGTCTCTACTTTTTGATGCTACTTAATTATTTCCATCAAGGTTCAGTGACACCCAGATGTCAGTTGAGGAATCAACATGTACTGTTTCCTCCACGTCAAGGAAGGGAGTTGGGGAAGCAAGTTAGAGGCTTGTATGACATTGACAGCATTTAGTTTAAGGAGCTAGCCTTGGTTTTCCCTTTCTTTATATTACATTTTCCTTTGTTTTATGATGTAGTTGTGATATTGTCCCTTGTGTTATTTTGGTACTGAAGTTTTCCTTGTTTTATGACATTGGTGCATAGTATGACAGTAAAACGTCGGTTCTCAGATTTCTTTAACATGTAACCAATTAACATGCAATCTGGACATACGCAAGCAAGCCACTGCTTCATAAGCCACTGCCTTATCACATTGTGAATAATGGTCTATCTAAGTATAAGATTTCTCAGCGTCTTATTGAGAAGTGTAATAACTTACAAATATCAATTGTAGTACATAAAGGACAGATAACAATGCATTTTGATTTATCGACTTTAAATATTCACTAGTGAGGGCTGGAGAGATGGCTCAGTGGTTAAGAGCACTGGCTGTTCTTCCAGAGGACTCAGGGTTTAATTCCCAGCACCCACGTAACAGCTCCCAGCCATCTGGAATTCCAGTGTCAGGGGATCTGACATCCCACACAGATATATATGCAGGCAGAACAGTAATATGCATAAGATAAAAATAAATTAGAAGAAAAAATACTCACTAGTGAATAATGATTAATTAAGTTTATTCTGCTGCTCTGTTTTTTTTTTTTTGTTTGTTTGTTTTTTTAGCATGCGGACAGTGATGAAAAGGAAGGCCTGGTAATACCAGTTTTGAAGCTTTTGAATCAAAGTTCCCCAGAGTTTGGTTTTCATAGAAGTGGTGAAACATCACCGTCACTAGATCTTCCCCCTATTCACAACCTGCAGATAACAGAAGAGGACGAAATGCCACATTATTCAAGAATTTATGATCAAGAAGACAGGTCATTCGAAGACAGGAAAAATGTATTGTTTCCACCGGAGGAAAACCTACCCCCCAGGTTTCCAAGCGCTTTTAAGTTAGCCTCATCTCTGCACGAGGTAAAGTTGGGACACTCGCCCGTAAATCCTGAGAGAATAAGGAGGAGGAATATAGGTTTTCTCTCCAATACAATGAGGTATCAAAGCAAATATTTTAACAACGAAAAGGAAGAGGGCTAGTTTGGGTTCCCGAGATTTGAAATGGAAAGGTGCCATAGATGTGTCTCCCCCACAGCAAAGCTTCAGACAGAAAAAAAACCAAAATATTTTTTAAATCAATTAAATACCAATAAATTCAAATTTTATTCAAATACTTCTAAGTAGAAATGTGTCTAAATATGTTTCTACTCTGTGTGCACTCATCAATTAAGGGAGAAAATCCTTTGAGAGAAAAGCTCACCATCAATAGTACAAATTAATCTGATTTAGTGTATGACAAAGGACATGTAAAAGCCTGAGAAGTTATTTTAGTAGAATTAAAAAGAACCTATTGCATTACAAAACCTAGCACCCGTGAACCTTTGTTTCAAACTTGTGTAGGTTTAAGGTTTACTAAGAACGTTTGTCCACTCCCTGCTCCTCTCCTGCAGGCTTCCTCTTCATCTCCTCAGTAAGCTTCTCCTACTGGCTTTTGACATCCAAGTGTCTAGCTCTATCTCTTCATCTTTTGATGGAATCAAAGCATCACTAAATTTCCTCTGAAATTCCAAAAGATATAATTGTATTAAATAACTCTAGCTGGGAACTTAATCTTAATTACTTAATCAATAGCTTAAAGCAATGTAATTTGAATAATGTTTTTCTTTACTTGCTGTGAAGGTGTAACACATGCTCATAAAAAAGTTTGGAAAAATGGAAAGCATTAAAAGCAAGCTAAACTGGGTGATGGTGGCACACGCCTTTAGTCCCAGCACTTGGAAAGCAGAGGCAGGGGGATCTCTATGAGTTTGAGGCCAGTTTGGTCTAAGTTCCAGGACAGTCAGGGCTACACAGAGAAATCTTGTCTTGAAAAACTAAATAAATAAATAAAAATAAACTAAAAGACAAGCTAAATACAAGTAGTTACAATTCCCTTACCATGATAACAATTTTAGTTCCTTCAGTCTTTGTTATGCACATAAATTCGTTATTTCTCATACTTGAATCAAATTTATTTCACTTGTATTAGTTCTTTGAAAATTTCGTATGGTCTATTTTGATCATATTCGCCCCTCACCTAATTCCTCTCAGATCTACACCTCCTTTCCTGTGCCCCCAATGCTATGTACTCTTTTGTATTTTTTAAAACCCCTCTTGTTAGTGTGCTCTTGGATGTGGGGGCTCCTGCGGGCAGGTGGTCCACCTACCAGGGGCTTAAGGAAAGCCTCTCAGCAGGTACTAGTTTCCAATCGCTCCTTAGCTCGGCGGGGCTTCCTGCTTCTCTGCCTTCTACGATGGGATTTGGTCTGATTTGATGGCAGAAGCCTTGTACGTGCTGTCATAATCTCTGTGTTCATATGTGGGACTTGCCTGTTGTGTCCTGAAAAACACGATTGCCTCGTACTCATCCGCTGCCTCTGACTCTTAATCTTCCCACCTTCTCTTGCGCAATGATCCTTGAGCCATGGGAGGAGGGAGGTGTGGCCAAGGACTGAACATTCCCCCAGTCTCCTTTTCTCTGCACCTGGACCAGTTTAGGGCTCTGCGCTGATCACCATACACTGCGAAAAGAGCCTTCTCCCGTGAAGGCTGGAGGATGTAGTAATTCGTGGGTATAACGGAATATTACATATTAGAAGTTGGATTAGCCTCTCTGCTAGGGCCTATGACCTGTCTGCGTGTTCTTGGTCCCAATATCAGCATCAGGTGTGAACTTCAACTTGTGGATCAGTTGTTTTTTTTTTTTTTTTAATCAGAAAGTGGGTAGTTACTCTTACAAGATTTTGCCAGTGGGCGTGTCTTGCCAGCTGCTTGTTACTGTAGCTCACAGGGCTTAGAGCTGGGTAGTATATTGGCAACTACTTCACTCCTCCTAATACCGAAAAGGAGAACAGATAGTCTGTCTGGGCTTTTGAGTGTCTATAGCACCCACATGCACGCACGCACACACGCATTATGCTTTTCATGACTCAGCACTTTAAACATTATACTTGAATTTAATCTCAGAAAAATTTTTAAGATGTAGAATAGTCTCAGATGATATTTTACATTTTCACCAAAAGCATTTAATTATGAATGGTCCTTTGGATGATAATAATTTTTTTTGTGTGTGCTTTCCTGTCATTTTTACTTTTCTACTGTGAATAAATAGGTCAAGTCCTTTGTCAAAATTTCCACTTTGAAGACTTGGAGGTTTTTCTTAGATTTTAAAATGAGTCCTTTTTAACTTAAGGGTATTAACCATTCAAAAGTCTGTAGTTTTCCTGGGTGACAGTGGTGGCACAAGCCTTTAATCCCAAAAGTGGGAGGTAGAGGCAGGCGGATCTCTGTGAGTTCCAGGCCAGCCTGGTCTACAGAATGAGTTCCAGGACAGCCAAGGGTACACAGAGAGACCTTGTCTCTAAAAACCAAAAAAAAAAAACCACAAAAATCTATAGGTTTATAGTTTTCTCTTTAATTAATGTAGTATATTCAGTCTGACACCTAAAATATTCAGTTTGCATATGATAAGTGAGTCATTTATTGCTGCATAACAAAATTGATTAAAACATTAGTGCGTGGAAACCACCATTTCCTCAGAATCCTGTGGGCTTGAGCAGGCTGCCACTCCCAGATGACTGACCCTTCCATGGGAAATGCTTAGGCTCTGTAGCCCTCTACTTTGACAGTCTCTTCTATTCTAAGTACCTTCTCCCTCACTTGCTTCCCTTTTCCTGCCCCTCCATGTAATGTCAGGAATTACCCTCACACTCCATGTGGCTGTCCTCTTTATAGTCTTTCAACAAGGCAGCTAAAGTTCTTATGTGGCGACCCAAGCATTCTAAAACACAAAAGCAGAAGCCACAGGACTTTATAAGGTTTAGGTTTAAACTTAGTCTGAATTCACTTCTACCGCATTCCAGACTAATGGAACCTTGGGAAGCATCGTCCCTGGGACTCTCTCAGACTATAAATTATCATAGATTAACTTCCCAGCAAGGAACATCCCCTTCACGTGTAAAATATTCCCCCTTCGCTTCCCAGATCCTCAGTCTCATGCTATTACTCTTAAAGAGACTCAGGCTTGAAATGTGGAATTTTACCTCATTATCTGGGACAGGTGACAGGAACCTCTAGTCTGGCTCTCGGTTTTCTGTCCACCACACACACTAGTCAGTCAGGAACAGAACTAGTATGTTCTGCAAGCTGGAAGACCCGTAGTGCCTCAAAGGATACACAGGCTAGCCAATAGATTAATAAATATCTCTCACATTCTCGATGGTGTCTTTGGGTCTTGTCTGTATGCTTTTAATGATTTTTTTTTTTAAAGTAAGAAGTGACTATTTTATATATTAAATATCTGTTTGCAGTGTCTTTCTGGAGGAAGTTGTTTAATTACCTCTATCCACTTCAAACTATCTCAGTTTGAGATGCTATGATTTATATAAAGTGTGGGTGTCTTAAGTAACAAATTATTTTTAATAGTCAAATATCACGCCTGCATGTTTTAATGCAGGATGAATTTCCTTGGACTGAGCATTCACTTGCTCTGGCAGAGTAGCCTGAAGAAGTGTTGGTGAAGTTTGTCTAGTAGACAGGGCATGAGCTGCCGCCTAAGATTCTCCAAACAATGTCTGCTAGGCGTCCGATGAGATCTTTTTGAGGCTTTAAATAATGTTAAAGCCTGTTGTCTCCGTTTTAAAATCATGTTTTGTTGGCAATGCTCCGGATTTGCTCTTTGCCCGTGGTGACTTAGTGACTGGAAGCAGAGGTGCAGAACTATTTTATTTTCCAACAGCAGCAAATTATAGTTCAGGATTGTTTTCTGTGGATGTCGCTTCAAGAAACAACAGTCCCTCTTGTAGTTCACTTTATTGGAAGCATTTTGTAACCCACAGCTAAAGGAAGTCGGCACTTTGAGCATGAAACCTGGAATTCTTAGGCAAATGGCCTTCTGTTGACCTTGTGCCTGGGTAAGCGATGTGGGCAGACTTCCTGTCGCTATGAAAAGTTTGTTGCAACTTTTAGTTTCCAGCAAAAATTACTTTCATAACTTTCCCATCTAACTATTTTCTTGGTGATCTTTCAATTTTTTTTTAACCAAGATGTATCCCCCCCAAACAAATTCCACATTTTAGGGGTTTTTGTTATATCAGCAATCCATCTCTTGGTACCTACTTCTAAATAGTTACTTAGCAACTGTCCCAAAACTTAATGTCTGGAACCATTTTTACTCTCCAGACTTGATTCATAGTCTATGCTTACCTAGGAAGTTCTGTTTCACTCAGTATCAGCTGAAGAAATGTCATCCTGGGGTTTGTCTCCGCCAACATGGCTCAGTCACTTGTCTGGTGCCTGATTGGAAATGGCTAGAAGACTGGCACCCGGAATGGCTGAGCCCCAAACGCTGTGTTGTCTCAGAGTCTCTCCCCCTCCACTAGCTTGTTTATGGCAGGAAAGGAAGACTTCTGTTAGAACAGCTTAAAGTTTTTACTAGAGGCAGCACATCCATATCCAGGACACGAGTATTAGTCACCCTTCCATGTGTCACACCTGCATACCCAGCCATTAAAAATGCTCTACAAAATGTGTCTGTATGAAAGCAATGCATATAACAATATTCTATAGCTTAATATTTGGAGTGTTACAAGTGCTTAGCAAGATTTGCACAGGTTATATGCCGTACCATGCTCTTCTGTCTGAGAGACTTGGGTGTTTGAGAACTCTAGTACTTTATGAAGGCTCTGGAACCAATCTCCCTCCTGTGGATACTCAGACGGAACAAACATTTGAGTTTAAATGTGCTGTATAAAGTGACTAGTCGTCCCTAAAGATAACAAGTCCTGAGCTTTGGATCCTGTGAATATTAATCTTATATGGCAAAGACTTTGCAGGTGTGATTGAGGATCTGAAGGTCTGAAATAATGGTGGGCCCTAAATGCCGTCATAACATCCTTCTAAGAAAGTCAGATGGGGCCTGACACCCAAAGAGCAGGTAATGTCAAGATGAAGCAGAGGGACTTGGAGACATCCTGCATCAAGTAAAGGAACACCGATGTTCACCAGAAGCTGGTTGACACAAGAATGAAGTCCCTACATCTGTCCTCCCCAGCTCCTATAGGAAGCATGGCCCTCCTTATCTTGCTCTCAACCTTGTAAGACTGATTTTTAATTTCTGACCTTCAGAATTGTGAGAAAATAAATTTGATTGTCTCAAGTCACCAAATGTGTGGTAATTTGTTATAGCAAGCACACCAAACAAGCACAGTACGTGTTAGTCATGTTTCTCATTGCTCTGACACACTACCTGAGGAAAGTGAAAGGGAAACTATATATTCGGCTTACAATTTGGAGGTCTAGAGCTGACCGGCTGCATTGCTTTGGGTCTGAGTCTCGTGTTGTTTATGAGTCTCATGTCGTTTACTGCTCATCTCATGGCAGCCAGGAAGCTAAGACAGGATGAGTTCAGATGACAAGATATATTCTTCGAAAGCATGCTCCAGAAACTGTCTTCAGTCAGACCTCAGTTCCTACCTATCACCTCAAAATAGTCCATTCAGCTAGGAATGGACTGACAGATCAATTCACTGGTTAGATAGTTCTCATGACATGATCACCTCTCAATGATTGACGCGACTAGCTGAAGACCACACCTTGAACATAAAAGCCATTTGGAAAACACTTCATATCCAACTCATACCAGCACTCCAGAAAAACACTCTCCAGCAACATGTGCTAGAATCGAACCTTTACTTCATCTCCTTCCTTCACTTCCTTCTTATACTTGGAACTTTTAGTCTGTGGTTTTTGGTATGACTGTGCTCATAGGTCACATCTTGGCTGTGTGGCAGATTCTAACTGTCTTCTAACAATGAGTCTACCAGATACCAATTTTCTTTGGTCAAAAACCAATCTAATTTTAAGGAGTTCTCTCCAATGCTAATGATTTTCTAAAAATATACTTCATGAGCCTTTGCGATGTTGGAACTTGCTGAACTTGGAGAGATTGGCCTTCCAAGATCATTAACCAGGATAAATGCTAGTGTTTCATCAGTTGTACCTATGGTGCAGATATTGATGAACCCCAAATTTTCACACATCAATAATTTCCTTTCTTGACCTTCACAATAGTGAAGCCATTAGTGAAGCTAATAGTGAAGAAAGATAGAGCTTCTTCTGTCCAATTGTCTCCTAGACATTGCCGCTTGAATCTTCTGTAAGCCAGAAGATTCTGTTTATTGATTATTCCTTGTCTTATTTTTTGGAAATTTTTTCTTTTAAAATTTTATTTTCTTGAGATTATGATTACATTATTTTGCCCTTACCCCTTCTCCCTCTGGAGAGTACCATATACCCCCTCCTTTCTCTTTTTAAAGCCATGTCCTATTTTTTTATTGTCATTACATGCAGATATGTATATACTTACAGATTCCTAAATGTGAACCTCAGTATAGTGTTACTTGTATGTCTTTAGGTCTGACCATTTGGTATTGACCAAGCAAGCAGTGTGCTCTTCCCTGGAAGAGACTTCCTCCCACTCAGCATTCCTCAGTTGTTTGTTTTAGAAAAAAATTTTTACGCTGCCTCACCTGCCCTGGGGTCATTGTTACTTCACTTCTGAAATTCTTAAGTATTTACGTGAGACTTAGTTTTATTATGGAAACTTTACATCCATCCTCATTTCCTTTTTACATGTCTCTTATGTGGTCTTTAGTTTTACTATGAATTTGCACATCAGCCTAAATTTCCTTCCCTCTCTATGTTTTTGAGCAAAATAAATAAATGTAAATAAATAATAAAGCCCTATTTTGGCTTCTTTTACTCCATTGTTACAAAACTCTGTAATGTCATTGTCATCATTTCCCCCTGTCCTCTGTGCTTCAATCTTATTTACCTTTCAAATGCTTCAGAAAACCAAGTCCACTTCCTACTTATGAATCTTGCAGTACTGCAATTTTTTGGGGGATGGGGGGCTGGCTGGTTGGCTTGGTGAAATGCTATGCCTCGTGTTGCCTTTAGACTTCACTGAATGTTAGTTTCTCTAGGGCCTTCAGATAAGGTTTCTCTATAACGATCCTAAAGCTTGTTTGGGGGACAGTATCTCAAATTTGGATCTTGTGCCAGTGTAATTTTTCTTATTATTATTACCTGGTCAACTGAAACCTACAGTGAACCCAAGAGATGCCAGTTCTTAAATTTGCATTTTGTCTACAGTGCCCAGTGCACGGAAATGCAGCTGACCTTTACACATGGTGAAGAAATGTGAGCCTGATTTTCATGTGGGGCTTTGTTGTTTTTAACCTACGAGTATGGCTTTCTCACAATGTTTTTTAAAGGATGGTTTTGTTACATATTTAATTTTTGGTTGACAGTGTTTGTTCCTGGCGCTGTTTCCACCCCATTGCCCTTTGGCCACCCTCTATTGTAGTGGGAGGTCAGTCTTGACCTTAATTGGTTTCTCAGACATTCAGTCATTTTTCTCACCAAAATTCTCTCCTTTTGTCTTCTGAGAATTTTCCAGCTTTACAAAAATTTGGGTGAAAAAAAAATGGTTCTGTGCTTATAGCATATAAGGTTTTCGTATGTGTAGAATAAGTAAACCAAGCTATTTAACATGGATGCCGTTATTTCACATGTATTTTTCCATTGTATCTGTTTACAGTATAGAACATAATCTTACGGGGCACATATAGAAAGTAAAAAGGTTATTATGTGAAGCACTTAACGTTTATATGATTCTCTCTTTTGTAACAAGAGTAGCTAAAATCTACTCAGCCTGACCTGTATATAAGCACATAGGCTTTTTATTTAATTTTATGTGTATGAATATTCTCCCTGTATGTATGTTTTGTGTCTTCGTATGTACTACATGCGTGCCTGGTACCTGCTGAGGCCAGGAGAGGGTGTCAGACTCCCTGGAACTGGGATTAGGGCAGTTGTGAGCCATCTTGTGTATTCTGGGTATTGAACCTTGTCCTTTGCAAGAGCAACAAGTGTTCTAAACCACTGAGTCATCTCTCCAGCCCCTGCAGTATGATTTTATTGTTTGCCTCTTGTGTTGTACTTTAGTTTTCTATCCATTCCAGTCTTTCACATCTACTTTGAATCCTCTACCTATATCTGCATTTTCCATTCCCCATACCACTCTTTTGTTCTCTAGCTCCGGAGATTAGAATTTTTATTTTTTAGATTTTACATTGAGCGAGATCATATGATACTTTTTGTACAGCTGGCTTAGACACACTTAAAACAATGTGTTTTAGGATGCTTCATTTTGTAGCAAGTGAAAAAAAATCTCATTCTTTTCACAGGGATGGGACAGACAGACAGATACACAGAGAGACAGAGAGAGACACACACACACAGAGAACACAGATCAAGTTGTTCGTTTGATAGAGCCTTGAAAACTATTTTCTAGGCAAAATATGTCATACTTGAACATCCAAAAATTTACAAAAGTTTACACATTTGGCATAAAGTTAGTACTCTTTAAATGTGTGTGTGATCATGTGCATAAGCTTATATAAGCTTGTGTGTGCATGTGCAGAGATCAGATGATAACCTCAGATGTCACTCAGGAACATCATCCACCTCATTGTAGGCCTAGAATTCACCAAAGAGGCTGGGCTGGCCGTAGGTGCTTTCTCAGCACACACCACTAAGCTCAGAATTTTTGGTTTATGTGTGTATATATATACATATATATATATATATATATATATATATATACATACATTTGTTTATTATAATTTATTGACTTTGTATCCCCACTGCAGCCCCCTCCCTCCTTTCTTCCCAGTCCCACCCTCCCTCCCTCTTCTCCCCCTATGCTCCTTCCTTAGTCCCCTGATAGAGGCGGCTCACTTGGCAGGGCTGTCTTAGAATTAGAAAATAGAACTAAGAAATCTGGTTGCACTTCACATAAACAATTTGTCTCATCCAGCATCTGAGACATACTTTTAAAATATCGTTTACCTGAAATTCAGTTTAATTGAGCTTCCCATGTTTCATCTGGCAACCCTATATCTAGATAATTTCTACTGTCCCAGGACTCTAGATTCTGTAGGTTCAAAGTTCTTAGTCCCCAAATGAAGGACATGTTCATCAGGAGACGAAAAGGAGATTCATCAAAGTATGAATTACGGCCACAGCTTAGGCAATTCTATTATGACAAAGTGCCAGCAGGCACGGGAAATAGCGACACCTTAGATGTCAGGGCAGCGAAGCTGATTAGCCAGGACAGACAAGGCTGCCTACACACAGCAGGATCATGGAGGAAAAAGGGAGACAGAGGAGATATGGTTTGATGTCTAGAAATCCATGCTCAATTTTGATAACAGACAAGCTACTGACCTTGTTCTAGGAGGATCAGATGAGTGTGAGGCAAAGGTTTACAAAATTAAAACAGCTAGCAAAGGAGAGCATCGACTGTGTCGACCTGAAACCAGCTGCAATTGCGGGAGCCATAGATAGTTACCTCCACTTACTTTCTCTTAGATTTTGCCCAAGAGGAGCTACCCATTGGAATCCTGGAAGCTCTGTTTTCAGAACAGAAACTCAAAATGGAATTCCAAAGCAGAAGAGATATACTTTTGTAGACATTACATCTTGCTATCTGCATCCGCCCTCAGGAATGCAGGACTTGTTCCCACGCAGCCTCTAGTAGAAAGCCTTCATCTTTCAGCCCTTTTTGGAAATTATTTCAGCTACAAAAAACTGCTTCATCCATGCATTTGTTCATCATCTTAGCCCCCGAAAATTACCAATCTGCATTGTTTCTAAAGATCTATCCTATCAGAATACTTAAACAAAGCTGTACAGATATTTAGCATTTTGTTTCTGGCTTTTACTTATCATTTTTATATGCAGATAATTTTTAATCTAGGTTTTGCATATGAGAGAAAACGTGTCATTGCACCTGTCTCATTGCACTCAGCACAAACAATTTCCAGTTCCATTCATTTTTTTGCAGATACCATGGGTTCACTTTTACTTTGTGAATGAATGAAGTTTCACTGTGCATATATGAACCACATTTTCTTTAAATCATTGTTGATGAGCATCTTGACTGGTTCCATTTTCTGAATTCTTTGAATAACAGAAATATACACAGATATGCAAGGCTTTTGTGGTATGCTTACAGAGTCTTTAGGTGTAGACCCAAGAGAGGTAATGCTCAGTCGAAAGGTCAGTCTGTTTTACAGTGTTTGGAGAAAACTCCATATTGTTTTCCATAGTTCAAGTCTGCATTCCTACAGTGGACTATAAACAGTCCTCTCCCCCAAATCCACTGCAGCATTTGTTTTTGTTTGTGGTTTCTTGACCTATTATTCTTACCAGAGTGAGGCTGAATCTTGAAGCAGTTTTGTTTTGTTTTGTGTGTGTGTGTGTGTGTGTGTGTGTGTGTGTGTTTAATTGTTTGTTGAGACAGGGTTTCTCTGTGTAACCTTGGCCGTTCTGGACTTGCTTTGTAGACCAGGCTAGCCTCAAACTCACAGAGATCCGCCTGCCTCTGCCTTCCTTAGTGCTGGAACTATAGGCTTTCACCACCTCATGCCACACTTTCTCGGAGTTTTGTGTTGTCCTGATGGAAAAAGTGAAGGGTGTATGCCACTTTTTCAAGTATTGGTCATTTGTGTTTTTCTTCTTTCCTTTTTTTCTTTTTTTAGAACTGTGTGTTTAGTTCACTTATTGATTAGGTGATTTAATTTAAAAAATTTTTAAATATAGTTTAGCTATTAATCTCCTGCCTAATGTGTAATTAGCAAAAATCATATGCAATCTCTTCCTCCTGGTTTTTCTTTTCCCTGCTGTGCTTTTCTGTTTCATGCAATCTCATTTATCAATCCTTGAGATAATTTCCCGAGTGATTGGAGTCCTTTTCAGAAAGTCCTTATCTATGCCCATGTCTTGAGGTATTTTTCTTCGGTTTTCTCTATATTTTCAACATTTCAGATCTTGCATTAAAGTCTTTCTTCCTTTTTGAGTTTATTTTATGTGAGGTGAGAGATAAGGACCAAATTCCTTTATTTCCATCATTCTCCCAGCACCATTTGTTGAAGAAGCTCTCTTGGACGTTCTAACACTTTTGTCAAAGATTAAGTGACTTTTGAGCTGGAGACACTCAGTGCTTAAGAACATGTGTTGCTTTTGCAGAGGACTTGGATTCAGTTCCCAGCACCCACATGGCAGCTCACAGCTGTCTGTACCTACAGGTCCAGGAATCTGAGCTCACCAACGAGGCATATATGCAGGCAAAAACACCCATAAAATATGTAATTTAAAAATATGTGACTATAGCTATGTGCATTTATTTCTAGGTCCTTTGTTCTATTCCGTTGGTCTTCATTTGCGTTTTTGTGCCAGCACCATGCTGGTTTTGTATGTAACATTTTGTGATACCTTTAGCCTTGGTCTTTTTGCTAAGGCTTGTGTTGGCTGTTCCCATTTTGTGCTTCATGAGTTTTAGTATCCCCCACCTTCTGTTACTAATGGTATTGAGATTTAGATGGAGGCTGTGTTGAATCTGATCAACATAGATCATTTTTACAGTATAGCCACTTTTACAGTATTAGTTTTACCAACCTATGAGCACCGACAGTCTTTCCATCTCCTTATTGTCTTCCTCAATTTCTTCTGTGTCTTAAAAGTTTTCATTGTAGAGGTCTTTCACCTTATTAGGCTTATTCTTAGATATTTTTAAGCTATTGTGAATGAGATTTGTTGATTTTGTATCCTGCTTTTTGGCTGAAAGTGGATAACAGTTCTAAAAGTTTGTGGACGACTCTTTCAAGGTTAGTGTCATGTCATCCACAGAAGGGATACTTTGTCGTCTTCCTTTCCTATCCATAACTATTTTACTTATTCTTACTTCTTTAGCTAGCACCACGAGCACTACGTTGGATAAAGGCAGAGTTACTGGGCACTGTTTTTCTCATCACAGATTTTACAAGTGATGCCCTCAGGTTTGCTCTGTTCAGTATAATGGTGTTTATGTCTGTCATGTGTAGCCTTTATTATGTTGATCTGTGTTCCTCCTATTCCCACTTTCTTTTTATGAATGGTGAGTCACTGCAGACATCACCGAGGAAATTTGAAAAATTTTAGAATCAAGTGAAAATAAAAGCACAACTTACCAAATCCCTTGGGATATAGCTTCTTTCTAAAGTCTAAAATTTCTTGTTTAGACGCTATTGTATTTGTATAGTTACATGGTTTTTCTTGCTTTTGGTGTCTGCTGTTATTGTATTGTGCTATGATAAGATACAAGAAACTGTTTCAGTCCATTTGTATTTGATTTGTAGCCTAGAACATAGTATATTTTAGAGAAAGTTCCATGGGGTTCTGAGCAAAATGTGTATTTTATATCTGTTCATTAGAATATTTTGTATATATTTATTAAGTCTATTTGATCTGTCATTAGTATAACTCTGTTTCTTTGTTGATTTTTAGTTTTCAACCCTATATAAAGATGAGAATTGGGAACTGAAATCGCCTTTACTGTGTCAAGAACCAAATGACCTTTGTGTCCACTATTGTTTCTATGAAAGTGAGAGCCGCAGAATTTGGTGCATAATTACAAGTATTATAACTTTCTGAGAGTTATTGCTTTTGTTACTAAATAGTTGTCTTCATTATCTCTTCTAGTTTTGAAATCTACTTTATTGGATATTAGTAAAGGTTCACCAGCTTGTTTTCAGAAGTAACCTTTTTATATTAAAATAGATTTTTTCATACAATTTATTCCAATCACAGTTTCTGATTCTTTATCTCTAGATCCTCCTAACCCATTTAACTCCACACTTTCTCTCTCTCTCTTTCTCTCTTTTTAGAAATAGAACTAAACAGGAAAAAAACAAAAGAACACATACATGCAGAAACATGTCCACACAGAAAACCCGTTAAAAACACAAAACCAGACAGCATAATATATAAGCAAAAGACCAGTAAGATTTTAAAAATGCCCAGACATTACAAGAAAAAAAAATCTCCCCAAAAATAATTGAGCCCATTTTGAGTTGGCCGTCTACTGCTGGCATGGAGTGTGCCCTTGAGTGTGGTTTGAATACCCGGCGAGACTCCATTAGAAAAACCCTAGTAATCCCAACAGTTGTCGATTGGAGATTCTTTTTTTCTTGTTTCGGGACGGGGGATCGTGTTTGCTTCCCTCTCTCAGTGCTGTGACCACATCCAGCTTGGACCTGTGCAGACTCTGAGCATGCTGACCCACCTCTGTAAGTGAACATGTCTGTCAGTCCTGCTGCTGTGTCTGGAAGGCATTGTTTTTTGGCTGGTTTTTTTTTTTTTTTTTTTTGGTTTTTTTGTTTGTTTGTTTGGGTTTTTTTTTTTTTGTTTGTTTTGTTTTTTTTGCCTCTTCCATCCCCGCCAGTTCTAACAATTTTTCTGCCTGCTCTTCAGCAAAGTTTCCTGAGCCTTGAGGGGAGAGGCTTGATGGAGACATCCCTTTTAGGGCTTAGTGTTCCAAGGTCTCTCACTCACTGCATATTGTCTGGCTGTGGGTCTCTATAGTTATTCCCAGCTGCTGTAGAAGGAAGCTTTTCTGATGATGGCTGAGCAAGGCACAGATATATATGATATATATAGCGAAATGTCCTTAGGAGTCATTTTATGGCTATGTTCCTTTTGCAGAACAGTTGTGTTGGCTTTTCCCCTAGGTCCAGGACCTACCTAATCGCAGGTTCCTGGACACCTGAGCAGTGTGAGGCATGGGTTCCATCTCATGGAGTTGGCTTTGAATCCAATTGGATGGTGACTGGTTACTCCCACACAGCTTGCGCCACTGTGCAGCAGTGTGTTATGTAGGCAGGTCACCATGGAAACCAAAGGGCTTCTAGCTGGGTTGGCGTTTAACTTTCTCCTCTGGTAGCATTCAGAGCAGTGTGAACACTATTCAGTAAGAGTGAAGGCGCTAGGTAGACATGAGCTTGACTTCTCCATGTTCAATGAGATATGTAGGTGTTGTCTTTAGCAATAGAGTTTGTGAAGAGCTACCAATAGTCTTGGCATTATCCTGAGTTGTCTGGGTCTTCATGGGACCCTTTGGCCAACAACTGGATCAGATGTAACCCATCCCTGGCACTGGAGGCTTTATTTGGTGGTGAGAGATTTCTAGTTGTGTCTCTCCCTCCCCTGTTATTTGGTGATCCCATTTAAGTTTCTTTCATTTACACATATATATATTGAGAAGCATCGACTGTAGTGGGTTCCTATGTGGCCCCTCAGATGGCTCTTAGTTTTAGCTATCCGTCCCCTTAGCCTCTCTTTCTGGCCCTTCTCTGTATAATCCTCCCACTCGAGTCTCCACTCCACCCCATCCCTTCATAACTATATATTCTATTTCACTTTCTTTAGAAATTCTCCCCTCTTTCCTACTCCTTTCCTCTATACTTAACCTCTTTGATTATATGTATTGTGATATGTCTATCACAGGCTTAAAAAGATGATATTCACATGTAAATGAATATTTGTCTTCACTTGGTATGATTTTTTTTCTAACCTTATTCATTTACCTGAGAATTTCATGATTACATTTTTCACCAGCTGAGTAACAGTCTGTTGTGTAAATGGGCCACATCTTCATTTCCCATTCATCTTTTGACAGACATCTAGGCTGTCTCCAATTTCTGGCAATTATGAGCAATGATCTCTGTTGTCGAGTGTAGAGTATTTTGAGTATACATTCAAGAATGGTATAGTTGGATATTAACATAAATCTATTTCCAGCTTCCCGAGGAAGGGCCACACTGATTTTCATAGTGACTGTGCAAGTTTGTCCTTCAACCAGCAATGGGGGAGTGTTCTGCTTCCTCCACATCCTCACTACCATGAGCTGTCATTTGTTTTGTTGGCCTTGGCCATTCTGACTGGTGTAAGACAAAACCTCAAAGTGGTTTTGATTTTCATTTCTGTGATGTTTAAGGATGCTAAACATTTTTCTAAGTGTTACTCATAAATTTGCATCTCATCTTTTGAGAACTGTTTCTATCTGTACCCCATTTTAAATTAGATTACATGTTTCCTTGATAGTCAGGAGTTTTTTTTAATTCTTTACGTATTTCAGGTATTACTCTTTATCAGCTGTGTGACTGGTACAGATTCTTCCCCGTTCAATAGACTGCTGCTTTGTCTGAATGGAATACAGACTCGTTTCAGTTTTCGGGGGTCCCACTTGCTGCTTTTGGTGCCTGTGCTATTGGTGTTCTGTTCTGAAAGTCTGTACCAATGAATTCAAAACTGCTCCCCACTTTTCTCAATGAGATTTAGCTTGTCTGTCCTTATGCTGAACTTTGATCAATTTGGAGTTGAGTTTTTTCAGAGGATGATAAATATGGATCTATTTGTATTTTTCTACATGTAGCCATCCAGTTCGACCAGCAGCACTTGCTGAAGATGCTGTCTTCTTCTTCAGTGTGTATTTCCAGCTTCTTTCTCAAATAGCAGATGTCCATGGCTATGTGAACTTATGTCTGGGACTTCAATCTAATTCCACTTGTTAATGGAATTGTTTGATGCCAATACCATGCTGTGTATAAGTTGTTAATATGAGCTCTTATCAATTTTTATATAGGCACTTAGCGTTATGAACTTGCCTCCTAGACCAACTTTCATTGTGTTCACAGGTTTATTATGTTGGGTTTTCATTTTCATTCAATTTTAAATATTTTTTTCTTCTTAAGAAGAAACTTTTTAAGAAGTTTTTCTTAATTTCTGGCTTGACTCGTTATTCATTCTCTACTGAATTGTTCAGTTTCCATAAATTTAAAAAGCTGCTACTGTTGATATTGTGGATCGGTAGGATTAACATAGTACAAATGGCCATCCTGCCAAAAGCCATTTACAGATTCATTGCAAAGTAGCTGGATACAAAATTAACTCAAAAAAAAAAAAAAAAAAAAGTAGCCCTCCTGTATACAAAAGACAAATGAGCTGAGAAAGAAATTAGGAAAACAACACCCTTCACAATAGTCACAAAAGACATAAAGTATCTTGATACAACTCTAATCAAGCAAGTGAAAGATCTGTTTGAAAAAACTTCAAGTCTCTGAAGAAAGAAATAGAAGAAGGTATCAGAAGATGGAAAGATCCCTCATACTCATGGATTGGTAGGATTAACATATTGAAAATGGCCATCCTGACAAAAGCAATCTACAGATTCAATGCAATTCCTATCAAATCACCAAAACAATTCTTTAAAGACCTTGAAAGAAAAATTATCAACTTCACATGGAATAACAGGAAACCCAGAATCCCTAAAACTATCCTCTAAATAAAAGATCTCCTGGAGGTATCTCCATCCCTGATCTCAAGCTGTACTATGGAGGAAAAGTAATAAAAACTGCATGGTACTGGCATAGAAACAGAATGGTGGATCAATGGAACCAAACAGAGGACCCAGAAATAAACCCACACACTTATGGACACCTGATTTTTGACAAAGATGCCAAAACCATACAATGGAAAAAAGATAGCATCCTCAACAAATGGTGCTGGTCTAACTGAATATCTACATGTAGAAAAATGCAAAAAGATCTATACTTATCACCTTGCATAAAACTGAAGTCCAAATGGATCAAAGACCTCAACATAAAACCAGATACACTAAATCTGCTAGAAGAAAAAGTGGGGAAGAGCCTTGAACTCATTGGCACAGGAGACAACTTCTTGAATAGAACACTAATGATAGCCACTTCTTTTACCTTGTCTTCAATGCCTGAGATTTTCTCTTCCATGTCTTGTACTATTGTTGAGATTTACCTGTGAGGTTTTTATTTGAGTTCCCCAACTTTTCATCCAGTTTTTAATCTCAGTTTTGGGTTTCTTTTTTTTTTTTTTTTTTTTTTTTTTTTTTTTTTTTTGTGTGTGTGTGTGTGTGTGTGTGTGTGTGTGTGTGATTCTATTTCTATTTTCATGCCTTGAACTCTTTCATCATTTCATTCCACTGTTTGCATTTTTACAGATTTCATTAAGGGGTTTACACATATCCTCTTTTAAAGTCTTTGAACATATTCAAAATAGTTATTTTAAAGTCCTTGTTTTGTGCTTCAGCTATATTGCATTTCTCAGGGTCTACTGAAATGGGGTTGCTGGATTCTGGTAAAGAAAGACATGTCTTGACTGATAATGGGTGTTTTTGTGCTGGTGTCAAGGCATTTGGGATTAGGATCATTGTGATCTTAGGTTTTTTTTTATCTGACCTTGTCTTTGCTGTGTGGGTGTTCCAGTCCTTGTTTCTGTTGCCTTCTCTAGATCTTAGGGAAATGTGGAGACTGTGTGTTGCCTGGTGGGGAGCGCTTCTGCAGGTCAATGGTGACAGAGAGTAACAGAGCTGGCTAGCAGGAAAGCTGGGAGCGGCTTCAGGAAAGATTTAAGGAGATTCTGTTCATATCTAGAAGTGGGGTCCACAGGAGTTTGGAGGTGTGGTGGTAAGAGGGGATCCTGCAAGTAAGGCAAAGAGTTATCTGGAGAAACAGGGAGGAAAGGGCTAGGGGATCCTGGGTCTGTAACAAGAGTCTTCAGTGAGTGAAGCTGAGGTGGGAGGAAGGGCACATGTAAGCAGGTTGTTTATTGGGTTGTTTATTGGAGAGATTGAAGTTGAGGACAGGAAAGACAGTATAATCCGCTTACGTGAGGCCCTCCTGGGTGTGGCCAGTGGAAGTCTCTGGTAGACAGTGTTTTTAGGTGTGAGGTGGGGTTCACACAAAGGAAGGGTGATAGATTAGGAGGGGGTGCTGAGAGGAGGGAAGGTAGGACCACCACAAGGGTAGGCTGAGTCTGCAGGGAATGGAGGCAGATGTTCTCGGGCTGGGACGAGACTGCAGAAATTGCAGTGCAGGACAGAAAGAAGAGTGAAGACAGCCTACCTGCTTCCCAGGCTGGCGTGGCCACTGGGTTCCCAGGTAAAGAATGTGTGCAGCTGATACAAAGATGGGCGCTGGGGAGCTGATTCCACGGCAAGGTGGGGTGAGCCCCCAGGGAATCAAGGCAGAGCCGAGGGACAAGCCCTTTAAAAGTGGTCTGCTACTGGGCTAGGCATGAGAAAAGGGAATTACAATGGAGGACCAGAGGGAGCCACTTCTATTGATTCATAATCTGTATCTTTACTGATGAGGTGTGTCCCTTGGACACAAGAGATAGTTGAATCTAAGTTTTTACCTCATCAGCCAGCCTGAGACTCTTTACTGGTGACTTTAAGTTTGCATAGATGGTCATCATTGTGAGATGTTTCTTAATGTCTGTCATTTTGTGGGCTGTTTTGTTTTGTTGGGATTATGTGTTCTTTGCTTTCTCCAGGTCACTCTGTTGGACGTGATGGATTCTTTCTAGCTCTGCTTTATTTCCCTGGTGAAGCTTGTTCTTTCCTGTGCAGGATTCTTCCCCCGGCACGAGTGGTGCTCCTTCTGAGGTATCAGCTCCACAGCCAGCTATTGCACTTGTTTTGAAATGACAATATATCTCCATTAGTTTTTGTTTTGTTTTGCATTTGGTCACCTTGGGTCTTTTATTGAAATAATGGAAAGCTGAGAAACATAATCTTACAGAAACCACAGTTTTATGTGAAAATCCTTACATGGAAGCATAATACACTGGTGAGAACATTTAGAATCAGGAGAACAAGTATGAGATGGATATTTTAGGTTTTTGGTTTTGTTTTCTTTTGTTTTTAAGAGATAGCTTTGCTAGATAGAGTACTCTTAGTTGGCCAGCCTGGTCTACAAAGTAAGTCCAGGACAACCAAGAGTACACAGAGAAACCTTGTCTTGAAAAATAAAAAAAAAAAAAAAAAAAGAAAGAAAGAAAGAAAGAAAGAAAGAAAGAAAGAAAGAAAGAAAGAAAGAAAGAAAGAAAGACATCATGCTATGTGTTCCAGCTTTTAAGGTTGCTGATAAGATACAATATTGCTATGTTGTTTGCCTCTACAGCTGCATTGTTGTTTTTCCCTTTCAGTTTTTAATATTATTTCCTCGCTTTGTATAGTTTACATTTTCACTATAAGATATTATGGAAAGGTTCTTCTCAGTCATGTCTACTGACTTATTAAATGGATCTTGTGTTTGGATGTATATTTCTGTCTTGGATTCTTGGATTTTTAAAATTTTCTGTTATGATTTCATTAACACCTAGGTTTTATTTTGTTTTGTTTTATCCTTTGCTTATCCTGTAGATTTTTACCTTTGCACTCTTAGTTGGATTCCGGGATTGTTGGACATTTTGGTTGGTTTCATGGCTTTTCCCTTTTTGATATCTGAATGTAACATTCACCTACCTTGCCCTTTGTCCCTGACATTCTTCTCCTTGGTTAATGCTCTCCACTGTATTTTCAGTCGTTGAGTTTTTCATCTCCATCATTTTATTTCCCTCCAAAGTCTCAGTTTACTTGCTGAGTTCTTTCATGTTGCTGATTTTTTTCATGCATGTTACTGATTTTCTCACCCACTCTATTTACTTTTCCCTCTATATTGCGGACTTTGCTCTCCAAGTACTGAGCTGAATCATCTGCTTGTCTGTGTCTGCTTTTAGAAAGATAATTGATCTTTTTTTTTTTTTTTTTTTTTTACCAGCAAATTTTGAAATCTTCACCTGAAATTTACATCTTTAAGTATTTCTTTTAGTTCAGTAGTTGTTGAGTTTTGACCTTTTGGGACTATTATGCTGACGTCTTTTTCATTTATTATGTGTGTTTCTGTGTTACAATTTGTCTATCTGTAGTTTAGATATCTCTTCTGGTTTTATTATTTAGGCATCTTTTTATTGAGCAGCCTACCCATGTAGAGTCCAGAGATTCAGCTTAGCCCCAACCAACAAGCATCTGTGTAATTGGCAATCTGTTCATTTGCATTACTGTGACTCAGGGAGGAGAAAATGAATAGACTCAACAGCAATAACAGCAAACCATTCAAGATCTAGAAATGCACTTAAAATTGATGAAATCCCTTCGTAAAGCACCAACAAGCATAGAACTGAAAATGGCAAAATGCTGGCATGATGATGCATGCCTTTAATCCCAGCACTCAGGAGGCAGAGGCGAGCCATCTCTGAGATTTCGAGGCCAGCCTGGTCTACAAAGCACTCCAGGACAGCCAGAGATACACAGAGAAACCCTGTCTCAGAAAGAAAAAGAAAGAAAGAAAAGAAAGAAAGAAAGAAAGAAAGAAAGAAAGAGAAGGAAGAAAGAAAGAAAGAAAAAAAGAAAGAAAGAAAGAAAAAGAAAGGAAGGAAGAAAGAAAAAGAAAAGAAAGAAAGAAAGAAAGAAAGAAAGAAAGAAAGAAAGAAAGAAAGAAAGGAAAATGGCAAACTACTATAGATGATGTTGTCAAGTTCAAAATTACGGTAAGTATATAAACTGTATATAAATAAGATAAAAGAAGGAGAGAGGACAAAAAGCAAAATGAAAGAAAAGGAGAAAGATGGAGAATTATATGGAACAAAGAACAAAGGATTTAAGATTTTTTAAAAAATATTTTCCAATAATGCATTCAGAAGCAAAATTAGGTGAATATAATACAGGAATTAATACAAAAATATCAGGGTGTTAAAGAATCAGTAAGATAAAACAAAAATAATATTAAATGTAGAGGGGGGGAGAAACATGAGGCAAAAAACAAAAAACAAACAAACCAAAAACCCTGCGAGTAAAATATAGCTAAGAAGGCAGCAGAAGAAGAAAAGTGGGAGGGATCAAAAGTGTCAGGAAAGGGCTAGGAATGGTAGTGCAACCTTTAATGCCAGCACTGGGGGCAAAGGCAGGCGGATCTCTCTGAGTTCAAGGCCAGCCTGGGCTACATAGTAAGTAGCAGGCCAGCCAATGCTATATAGTTAGACCTGTTTCAAAACAATAACAACAAAAACAAGACAAAACAAAACCCCACAAATAACAAAAAATATCAGAGAAAAAAAAAGATATGTTATTAGAATGGTTTTCTGTGATCTCAAAATTTGGAGATTGCCTATCACACAGATGCTGCTTGGCTGGGTCTCAGCTGCACTTCTGGACTACTGACATGGTTTTTTTCTATAGTTTATGCCTTTGCTGAGTATGTGCTGGCTAAGTATCTGATGTTCACCACAACTGTCTTCACCGTGACAGATTTCCTTTGTGTATTGGGGGCCTCTGCAGACACACGTAGTTTTGCTGTCTGTGGGCTAGGCAGACTCTCTGACCCTCCCAAGACTCTCCAGATAATAATTCCTGGGGTGGCTAATGCTTTAACTGGCAAATGTCTCCCACGTGCACTGGGAGTCCGGGAAGCAGCCACAGCATGAGATTAGTAAAGGCCGAGGCTGTCTTACGGTCAAGACTGTAGTATCAGTACTTGCCTTGTGGACGCAGCTGTGGACATCAAGTACGTGCCTGGAACCTCAGACCTTGGGCTCTACAGCCGTGAATAGCAGGTAAGCTGGTGCAGAGTTATCCCACCACGGGCCTCTGGCTCCAAACTGTCAAAACCAGAGTTATCTGCATCCTTGGTTGATAATATCTCTCCTAGCCAGAGAGGGAGGGGCTATATTTCCCTATGCACTTCTCTGTCTGAGCTAAGCCTCCTGCAGTCTAAAGCCTTTGACTCGGAACCCTCCCACTCTCCACAACTTGCATTGTTTCCCTGAGCTTTAATCAGCCCAAGGCTAAGAACAAGCCAAATTAAGGCTCCTTGATTTGTGACTGTTCCCTGATGTCAGGTCCTCAGGTTAATTCCGATTTTAGCAGGACACTCTGTCTCTCTCTGGGTGTTTGGCCACTCTCTTCCAGAACAGGTAGAATGACAACATGGGATTTCTTTCCGCTGCTGACTTGTCCATTGGAGAGATCACTCTCACCAAACTCAGAACTGAGTTTCACTTATTGAAGTTTCTTCATTTCTAGTATTTCTGTTTTGACTTTGTTTTCCATCTCAGAATTTAAATTTCTTTGCTTAACTTTTTTCCAGGTTGTTAAATTTCTGTCTTGCTGACTTCTGTATCCAGGTCCTGAATGGACTTCCTTACTTCATTCATCTGTTTTCATCTTCTTTGAAGTAATTAGTCATTTAAAAAAAATAGATTTTTAAAAATTATTTGTTCAGTGTTTCAACAACTATTATTGGTTGCAGTTATTGAAGAATTATGAGCTTGCTTTTCAAAACATTTTCTTTTTGTGCATTTTTCTTCATTGTTTGTGCATCTGTGGCAATGTATATGTCATTTTCCTTTGCCCTTTTGTTGTTGTTGTTTGTACTATATTTTCTTAGTGGCAGTCTTCTCTTGCACGGACGCTTCCTGTCCCATGTAGAAGAGAGGAAGCAGTCAGCCATAATGAGAACAAAGAAATGCAGTAAAATAGGTACTGGGTACTTTACTTACAACCTCCCAGAGGTGTGCATATAAACAAACAAGGACACTCATATGGTAAGCCAGGATTTTAAAGATTATTAAAGTTGACAGTATTCATAGCTAGGAAATAAAAAGAGAATGAAGACGGGGGAGATGGCTGAGTAATTAAGAATACTTCTAGAAGACCCGGGGTTCAATTCCCAGCACTGACACTTAACAGCTCACAACATTCTACAACTCAAGTTTCGGGAAATGTAATGCCCTCTTCTGGCCTCTGTGGGAACTGCCCGAACATGATGCACAGAAACATGCAGGGACAACATGCATAGCTTTATTTATTTATTTATTTTACATTTCAAGTAGAATGAGGTGGGGAAAAAGAAAAAGGCAAAGCAAAATGTGAACGAGAGGAAAAGCATATGTAATAAAGGCCTAAGAAATAGCAAGAGAGAACTCAATAAAACCAATTTAAGCTAGCAAAAAATTAAAAATATAAAAATAAGAATGTTGTGGGTTATTATTATTTACTATTGATATATTTTTTAGTTAAGCAGCAGTTATTCCCAAACCTGTTATATATCCAAATCACCACACATAGACTAGGATTATTTTAATTAACCTAGAGAACAATTTGGGCAATAGTTACTCCATCCTAACCCTCCAAGCCTGCATAGTTTCCTACCAATCATATTTTCTCCCACATTATACTTGCTTTTAGTCTTAAGTCCGGTTCATCCCTCCTCATGGTTCCAAGTCCTGTCCTGCCGATTTCTGCTCCTCCTTCTCCTACTTGCTTCCATCCCCTCCCCTCCAGACCATGATATGTCCTACCCTATTCTCCCCATTTCTCCGTACTGGCTGGTTGTTTTATTGACAACACAGAGAACAAATGGTGGAATGTTAACACAAACTTGAGACAAGTGATGCTTAGAGTAAGCATCACAATGCAATGTCTGGATTGAAACCAGATAGAGGGGGTAGAGAAATCAGCATTTGAATGAACAAGGGTAAAGTATATACATTCTACAAGAATATTATACCAACATTTCCCCCTTTAAGTCCAAAAAAGGCTTCTTTTCTTTCAATACAATAAAAATTATAAAATTATGAAAACTATTAGGTAAAATTTACATGTGCAATGTCCAGTTCATGTGTATTTAGCAACTTAAGAGAAAGTATTTTTTATGTATCCTATCTTAACAACTTTAGAGTTCTATACCTAAATTAACTTTTATCCTTATTGATATTACCTATATGAAAACATTTTCTTAAATTTTTTTTTTTTTTTTTTTTTACCATGCCACGAGGTGTTTTATTTTCATCAATCATACAAATAATTTTCTATAGTATCCCAGGGCAAACCGGTGAAATTTGGCAGTCCGATTAGTGGGGGGGTCCTGCTGCGGAGACCCGCGGGCCGGTGGCATCGGCGCGGAGTGCCCGGGTTCACAGTGCAGCTTGTGGCTCGCGTCCATCTTGCAGGTGGCTCTTTCTCCACATCGTGAGGGGATCTCGGAGATGACGGGGTGGGGTAGGGGAAATCTTCCTAGGCTCTTAGGAAATTTCGCTCCTCTTTTCCTGTTCGATGGTCTCTTTGGTCGGCAGGGTGTTCTTCTCCTGCGTCTCAGTTTTCTTCAGCTTGGCCTTATCAAAGCTGGCGATTTCCCCCATGTCCGGCTTGTCTGCCATTTTCCTACAACCCGTAGAGTCTCGTTCCGAGCTCGCGCTCCAGGTGCTCCCACTCGCGTCGCTGCAGCAAGAGACCATTTTCTTAAATTTTAAGCAAGCTTAATTGTGGAACAGTAACTATTTGGTCTTCAACTCCATCAGAGACTTGAGAAGGAATACAATTAGTTATTAGAGTAAATAGGAAGTTCATGTTAGCTGCTTCCAAAAACCAAAAACTTAAGAGACAGTTTGCTACCCGAACAGTCACCCAAAACTCTCTATAACGTTGGAGCATCATCTTCAGTCTTCTGACTCAGAACATTTGACAGACATAAATGTGAAGCAGGAACTATTTAGGATTTGCTTACCCTGTCTTGGCAGAGTTTGGCATTCAATTGTCCTTCATTTGACCTTGCCCTTTTTTTGGGGGTGCAGAATTCTGTCTGTCATGAAACAAGGGCATTTTTTTGACCAGGTGGCTCCTTTGCCACATTTGAAGCCATCTCCATATGGAGGTTCTTTGATGCTCATTATCTTCTTTGAGGTAGGTGGGGTGTTGCCAGGGGATGAACTACCTCATTGTCAAAGAATCTTTAAAATAATAAAGACATTTAAAAAATATTTTATTTATTATGTATACAGTGTTCTATCTGCATGTACATCCACATGCCAGAAGAGGGCACCAGATCTCTTTATGGTTGTGAGCTACCATGTGGTTGCTGGGAGTTGAACTCAGGACCTCTGGAAGAGCAGCCAGTGCTCTTAACCTCTGAGCCATCTCTCCAGCCCATAAGAAAGACAATTTTAAATGTCATATTCTGTAGGGTCTCTGAAGTTTCTGAAGACTGACCTATCTTTATGTAATTGACCTGTCTACAAAATCATATCTATCTGTTAAATCTAGGATGAATACTTCTATGATAAATTAGACTAGTGTCTGACATGACTATGAGTTTAACTAACAATTAACTATTACCTGATACCCTAAACAGTTTGTAATAGCAGTTTAAAAATATTGGAAGTAACCTTGAATTTGTACCAATATAGTAAAATTTACCAATATATTAAAAATACTTATTTTTTGCATCAATATTCAAAATCCTATACCAGGGTTAAAATTAACCTTATTTGAGAATAACAAATAAAACTGTAAGTTGAGTAGATTCAATAATCTAGATTTTGTCTTATTATTCCTATAAGATATCCCTGTATTCTCCTTTCTTTCTTTTTAACCCCTTTTCTCCTTATCTAAGAAAGATTGAGAAGAGAAAAAGGAAAAGAGAGAAATCATTGAGTCTAACTTTGTTTTCTCTCTGAATAAGACCATTAATAATTTATAACCATCTCCAATGACAATGAACATTCATTGCTACAGAAAACAACCAAAAACTACCCAACCCCCTTTAAAGGAAACTGGACATTATTCTCATGAATTTCTTCTAGCTGACATTTTGGACATGCAGAAATCCTGTTAGGGAGCCCAAAGGAAATTGGGAAAAATGGTTAATTAAGCAAGCATTAACATTTGTGGTCCAGTCTTTGAATGTTGAGAAATTTTAGGCTTAAGAGAAGTCCTGTTTGAAACATTCTAAAATGCTGGACCAATTGAAATTAGTCGCTTTCTTCAAAGCTCTCTTGGAGCAGGCTTTGATGAGAAACAGCAATTGAAGCAGTTGAGGCAAGAACAAGGAGAATGCTGGAACATGCAAAATGCTGGAACAGATATGTTAATGTCTCAGCATGCTGGAAGGACGATTTTTGTCAGTTTTGATCCAGCGTCTCTAGTGTCCAGTCCTTTTGTTCTGCAAACATATAATTTCTCATATGCATTATACAGTTTTAAAATTATAAATGTATGAGATGTTCAGAATGAAACTAAACTGTAAACCAATTTGATCTATGCCAATTAAAAGAATGGCATAAAAATTTTTGAGGCTATGATAGCCAAGGATTTATTGGCCATGTATTGTTGGAGTTCTGGCTAGAGACACTTTTTATGTCTCAGTCAGTTTTAGAGCTGTTCCCATGTAAGGAGATCAGCAACATAAGTTACCATTATTATTGAACATACAATCATTATCATGTTGAAATCAAAACAAGTTTGTATAGATCAAAATATCTTTTTGGGCTCTTTGGCGCCTGTTGTATTAGGCCAAGCTGCTACCTATCTCTGAAGAGAAGGCCTCCCATTAGAGGAACAAGCTGGTTGCCTTGAGCAATAGAAAAGGCATGTTTTAAGTAAACTTTGTATAATCCCCTTTTAAATTTAGAGTTTAAGCATACCCTAAGCATCTTCTACCCGTTTGGAGGTTTAGGCCTATGTTTTTATATTTGTTGTAGCTATTTTTGTCTTATCCCCTTTTTTATACAGAATGGGCAGTTATGCTTTTATAGCCAAACTTTATGTAAACTCTCTTTTACCTTTAACATTTAAACATATCATAGACATCTTGTACCTGGGTTTTTACATTTGTTTTGGCTATCTTTGGCTTGCCCTTTTTTAAAATATGGGATGGACAGTTCATCCTTTTTAAGGTAAGAATTATAATTTTTTAGTTTTTAGAACTTAACTAGGCTGGCATGTACTTTGCCACCTGTAAGCCTCCTGTGTCTTTTTTGCCTCAAGCATGACCAACATTTGTCCCCCATGAAAACGTCTCATATTCGAAAGGATAAGCCAGTTTCCAGAGCAATATGGCACCTTAATTTAGTTAGCATTTAAAAGTTTTTTACATGGGAGGCATACAGTTTGCATGTTTGTCTCCTGGCCTAATTTTGAGCCCTTACATTGACCAACAGAACATATTTCTTAAGCCAAAATACCCTTTTGTACCAGTTCTGTGGAAGTACCAGTTTTGGGGATTGGCTGGCCTTTTTAGAGCAGTGTGATATTATCTCTCATACATAAACCTAAAATTGATGTGAATTCAACCTTTAGATCAGTAAGGACATAACATCTATTATTAAGAAAAAAGAATTTATATTTTAACCTTAAGGAAACTTTTGTCACTTTGAATCTTAGACTATCTCTGAAAGTGGCTAAACAGCAGGAGTTGCCATCTTGGCTTTTATTGTGTAAATTAGGGTGATCTGGAACTCAGAGATCTGTCTGTTTTTGTTTAATTTGTTTGTTTTACTTTGTGTTGGGATTAAAGGCAGGTGCCTTCACCAACTTGTTCAAATATTTCTTCTCAAATCCATATCATTGTAACTCAAAGCCTTTAAATGAAAATCAAGTAAAGAGACAAGAAAATTTTAAATTTTGGGTCAATTGTGCCAATTTAGGTTGTAACAAGCAAAGCCCAGTTGGTTATATTTTGGAAATTAGTTGTTACAGTGAATTGGCGGACCCTTACCAGAAAGGGCTGACAAGTATCTTGCAGCTAGAGAGCTTTGAATTTTAGCTGCTATTAACCTAATTTTTATTAGGAAGAGTGCCCTTTCTATTGTCTGTGACTTAGTATTCCATTCCTTGGCTTTTTCCCCATTTTCTCCTTGAACTCTTGGGGAAGGCATTACCATTAAACATATTGCAACCAGATCCATGACTATGACAGCCCAAATGAAGCCAAAAGGGATTAATACACCCTCTGCCATGGCATTTTTATTTTAGATACAGTTTTAGGCGAAACTCTGTCTAGAGGTCTGTCTGCCTCCAGTTCCTTTCTTTTCAGCCATATCTGCTGAGCTAAGCCAGTTGAGCCAGCCACAGTATAAGGAAGCCATGCTTGTGGATCCCTCCTGTTAGACTGTAGCAGCAGCCAGTTTTGTTATGTTAAGTCTCAGGTCTGCCCACGGTAGGTTGTCTTTTGCTCCTGGGCCTGTTGGGTTGTATCACTGGGAGCTTATTCCCCCTCCCCCACCAAATTATGTTAAAGTATGATTTAAAGGGTGTGGATTCTTAGATTAGTTGGGTGCCATTTGTTGTGGGTGATTTGATTTATCTTTTAGTTAAATAGTGGTTGTTCTTAAACCCAAATCATCACACAGAGATTAAGGTTATTTTAATTAACCTAGAGCACAATGTTGGGCAATAGTTACTCCATCCTAAACCTCTCCAAGCCTGTATAATTTCCTGCCTTTCTGATTTCCCACATTATACTTGCTTTTAGTCATATCTTAGGTCTGGTTCATCCCCCCTCATGGTTCCAAATCCTGTCGTGCCGATTTCTGCCCCTCCTTCTCCTACTTGCTTCCTTCCCCTCCCCTTTGGACCAGGATGTCCCACCCTATTCTCTCCATTGCTCATCATTGTGGCTGGTTGTTTTATTGACAATACAGAGAAGAAATGGTGGCATGTTTACACAAACTTGAGAGGTGATGCTTAGAGTAAGCATCACAATGCAATGCAATGTCTGGATTGAAACCAGATAGTGGGGGAGAGAAATCAGCATTTGAACAAGGGTAAATTATATACGTTCCACAAGAATATTATACCAACATAAAAATAAAAGTAGCATAATACTGGTCAATATTTATTTTCTTTCTAAGATGACTATGGGTTCCCTGGCCCCAGGCTTCCCTGGAATGTGGTGGTGTCTCTTTGCTGCTTTCTCTGAGTCCCTGGTTCTCTTGAGATTTCTGGGCATCTTTAGAAAAGCTACCCTAAAGTACATACCTACTACGTTCAAAGCCTGGCTCCCTCACAGCTGCTTGTTTTTTCTTATAGGTTATAGTTTACATTTCTTTGTGATTTATTAGTTTATCTGTTTACTCACTTTTTCTTGAGTGGGCCATATTTCATACATACCTTGTAAATTTTTTTGCTTAAAAACGGGCATTTAAATATACTGTGTTAACTCTAGGAATCAGTCTCCTCTTCCTTCAAGGCTGCTCTTGTTGACTGTTGAAGGATATGTCTACTGACTAATCAAAAGTAATTTTGCAAAGACCTCCTATTTTGAATTAATTTTGTAGTCAAGATTTCCTGAAATTAAAAAAAAAAGAAGCCCTCCCTCTCTCCTTAAATTTTTTAGGATTTTATGTATCTATTTTCTTTATGAGTACCATATCTGCACATATACCTGCATGCCAGAGGAGGGCATCAGATCTCAGATATAGGCGGTTTGATCTACCATGTGGTTGGTAGGAATTGAACTCAGGACCTCTGGAAGAACAGACAGTGCTCTTACCAGCTGAGTCATCTCGCCAGCCCGAAGCCCTCCCTCTCTAAGCAGTCCTTTATTTGCTGTAAGTTTTGGGCTATATTCTAGAATTCTAAAATAGTTGATCCATCAGAGTTTGACTGCTTCATTTCAGTGGAGGAACCAATTCTTTAAGTAAGTATTTTTCTGATAAACATTTTCTTTTCTATTTGGTTTGTTTCTATTTATTATTTTAACTTACTATTTTTGTTTCCTGAGACTTGGAAAAATAAAAATGTGTAATAATAGATGCAACATCATTTATCTTCTTATAATGTTAGGCATGCTACTTAGCAGCCTATTTCCATAGTGCTTCAGTACAGTATGTATATCACAACCCCTAACTGCACTGATTAAATCATTTTAATACAACATAGAGCCAAATGTTAACAAATTTAATTGATTATTGAATTCTGTTTTTTTTTAAATTATATTGATATATAATTGTTTTTCTATCCACTTTCTCTGTTCATTTTTACTTTAGGTTAGGTATAGAAAGGAAAAGCCTTATATTTCAGGTAAGGTATTATTTATAAATTGTTATAATTTTCAAATATTGGGTCATTGAAGTTTGGAACACTAATTCTCATAAAATAGTGATTATTCCAATTTCTATACTATTCCAATAGTATAATAAATTATACTATTTTCTCCTTACTATAAGAACACATTCCTGTAATCCCAGAATCCAGGAGGCAGAGGCAGGAGACTCTCTGAGTTTGAGGCCAGCCTGTTCTACAGAGAGAGTTCCTAGACAGCCAGGGCTACACAGAAGAACTGTCTCAAAAACAAAACAACAAAACGTTGGAGTCCCAGACTGTTTTCATTGAACACGTATTCTAATGTAACTAGAAAGTCACTTATTAGATCTGTCTGCCCCAAAAGTTTTAGTCTACCCTATAGACCTTCCTGTGAACACATTTCAAGAAGCTATATTATAAAACATAGTCAACAGATCTGCAAACCAAAGGCAATGATAAAAATATTTAACACGTAATTCAGCATAAACACAGAAAAATAAGATCATATAATCCTGGTGAATCAGAGTTCCGGACGCCCCTTGAGGAATTATGCTCGGTTGTAGGAAACAGGAGATTCCCCACAAATCAAGGTAGCCAACACCATGTGTGTCACAGTGGTGCATGGGCATTGCCTAACAACTGGAGCAGTCAGAGCCATACAGTGACTGCAGAAGAGACAACAGTCATGAATCAAACCGAAGAGAACACCTGTGCTGCATCCTACAGGATATCTTACAGATTTCTAGGCAAAATACTGAAGTTGCTGCATGGCTGCTTTCAACAGAATACAGAAAAATGCTAAAGAAGACAAATGATTTGAATAACTTACAGTCAAAAGGGAAGCAGATTGGCAAGATTTGGGACATTTATAATCTGATCATGTCAAGAATGAAAAGGCACTTTTGGTGAGCAAAATAGATTATACCGAACATAAAGGAATTCCTTCTCTTCCTCAAGGTGATGGGATGAGAACTCCAAAGGCATTCTAGAGAGTTTCAAGGCAAACAGGACCTCAACAGCAAGGTTTTCAGAGAGGCATTTGCAAGATCTCAGCATTTGCTTCCTTGTGACACCACAAATACCTGCTTCCTGCTATCTGGCACAATGCTTCTCAGTCACTCTAGTCATGAATGACTCAACCATCCTGAGTCATTCATGGTCCATGCCACTACATCAGGAGGCCAAAGTAACACTCTGGTAGAAGCCGCATGGTGCTAACGGTGAAGGCACACACAGTTGGCGAGATAGCTGGGGAGGGAGATCCAGGTAGGGAATTGTCTTGGTGGCAGCAATACTGCAATGATGCACAGTAGAACTAAAACAAAACAAAAACAAACACACAAAAAGAAACCAGCACGAAAGATCAGAACAGAAGAAGTGAAGGCATGAAACTAGAAATTCTGATGATAGGCTGAAGATAGGCCATGGGGTCCCAACCCTCCCTCTAGAGTACCCAGAGAATGGGACATGAAGTCAAAGAAGCCTCTTCTGGAGCCCTAGTATTTGATGCTGTTTTTCTTCTTGGGATTTAGGGTTCCTGGAGACTCATGATCGCGTTCTTGGGCCATCATTTTATTTTAGAAGCTAACTTGTTTCACAGGCTTACAGTTGGAGGGAAATTTGCCTTAGAATGAATTATGTCTTAAGTCTCACCCAAGTCTGATTTAGACAAGAACTTGGACTTAGACTTTGGGGTTGCTGGCCAAAAGAAGTTAAGACGTTGGGGCTAACTGTGTAGAATCAATGTATTTTCCATGTGAGAAATGCCTGAATTTTGAGGGTCAGGAGCATAATGCTATGTACTTAACATGTTTCACAAAAAAAAAAAAAAAAAAAAAAGCATGTCTTGGAAACATTATTCCCAAGATAGAAGTGCTGGGAGATGGGCCCTAACAGAGCTTTTTTTCTGTCATGCAAATAGGATGAATGAGCTTTATTGCAATAGAGGGATCTTGGCTCCCTTTTGTCCCTCTTTATTTTCTTCTTTTGTCCTTCTGCTTCCTGCCATGAAGTGATGCAGCAAGAAGGCCCTAACCAGATCCTGGTCCTTTGATCTTGGAGCTCTCAGCTTCTAAAACTAAGAAATAGATTTCTGTTCCTTTTAATTTATCGAGCCTTGAGTATTCTGTTCTAGGACCTCAAAACTGATGGCTACCTTGAAAAACCTCCATTTTGGATTCTCCTAACCACAGAAGAACTTAGGGAGTAAACTAGAGAAAGCAGATTTCATATCCCATTATTTTCAACTGTGTCAGAAATAGGAAATTATTCTTTTGTATAAAATGGGGTTATGAAGTAGATCCTATCTCAGCTTTGCTGTGGTGGCTGGGATCTTAAATCATTGTTTTGTAAATGCTTCAACTTTCCATGCACGTGGACTAGCAAGAGCTAGTCCAGGGCCTCCAATATGCTAAGCCTATCTATTCCTGAGCTACAGCCCCATCCCCTCAGTTTTCCCACTTTTAAAATGAAGCAGTGGATTATAGATGGTGACATAAGCCCATAATCCTAGGTAGATAGCAAAAGTAAGAGAATTACGAGTCCAGTCTTGGTTACATGGTGAGTTTCAGGCTAGCCTAGGCTACCGAGTGAAATTCTGCCTGAAACAATCAAAGCCTGAAGCTATCTACTAAGACATTTTCTGTTGCCATAAACTGACTTGGTCAGTTTCAGAACTCTGGAGACACTTCACGTATCTGTCTTACCTCATAAAACCCTATGAAGCTGACACTTCTGTATCCAGGCGCGGTCAGTGAGGCTGGGGACGCAGTCAGTTGATAGAAGCCTTATTGAGCATTCAGGATCTTAAGTCATTAAGATCCCTGAGTTCAGAACCCTGCATTCAGTCCTCAGCACAGCAGAAAATGGGCGTAGTGACACACGCTTGTAATCACAGCACTTGGGAGGTAGAGGCAGGAGAATCAGAGGTCAGCTTTGTTACATTGCAAGTTTGAGGCCAGCCTGGGTTACATGAAAACTTGTCTCAAAACAACAACAACCCTACTCAAAAAAGTGTTTTTAATAGCTGGATGTGGTTGTACAGGTACACGTAGGTGAGGAGGACACGGTTCAAGACTGTCCTCTGCTATGATGTCAGTTGGAGACCAGCCTTGGCCTACATTAAGAGTTTGTCTCAAAAACAAACAAACAAACAAACAAACAAAACCCCCCAAAAAATTAAAATTAAAAATAAAGCCGTTGTATCAGGCATGGTAATACATACACACCTTTGATCCCAGCACTCAGGAGGCAGAGACAGGAAGATCTCTTTAATTTCCAGGTCATGCTGGTCAACAAGCCAGCATGATCTACACAGCAATCTCTGGGACAGCCAAGGCCACACAGAGAGACCTTGTCTCTAAAACCAAAAACCTAACAAAACAACAACCAAGAAGTAGTTTTGCTATACCTTTCACTATATTTCAACTTGTTCATGCAGACCAATCTTCTATAATTAACCTAATAAGTTATATACAAACATATATTGTGTTTACATTATATAAAATAAAATATAGAGCATTAAAGATTTTTTTTTTGAAATCATGAAATTTGCAGGTAAATGGAGGGAACTGGAAAGGATCATCCTGAGTGAGCTGTTCCAGAAGCAGAAAGACACACACGGTATATACTCACTCATATAGACATCTAATATAGGATAAACTTACTAAAATCTGTACATCTAAAGAAACTAATCAAGAGGGAGGACTCTGACTAAAATGCTCAATCCCCATCCCGAAAGGCAAAGAGGATGGATATCAGAAGAAGAAGAAAACAGGAAACAAGTTAGGAACCTGCCACAGAGGGCCTCTGAGAGGCTCTGCCCTGCAGACTATCAAAGCAGATGCTGAGACTTATGGCCAACTGTTGGGCAGAGTGCATGGAATCTTATGAAAGAAGTGGGAAATAGTTAAGATCTGGAGAGGACAGGAACCCCAGAAGGAGAGCAACAGAACCAGAATATTTGAACACAGGGGTCTTTCCAGAGACTTATACTCCAACCAAGTACCATGCATGGAGATAACCTAGAACCCCTGCACAGATGTAGCCCATGGCAGTTCAGTGTCCAAGTGGGTTCCATAGTAATGGGAAGAGGGACTGCCTCTGACATAAACTGATTGGCCTGCTCTTTGATCACCTCCCCCTGAGGGGGGAGCAGCCATTACCAGGCCACAGAAGATGACAATGCAGCCACTCCTGATGAGATCTGATAGACTAAGATCAGAAGAAAGGAGAGGGGGACCTCCCCTATCAGTGGACTTGGGGAGGCCCATTCGTGAAGAAGGGGGAGGGAAGGTAGGATTAGGAGGGGAGGAGGGAGGGGTTTATGGGGGGATACAAAGTGAATAAAGTATAATTAATAAAAGTTTTAAAAAAAGATTTTATTTAGTAAAGTTCACAGGGCACCCTTGTCAATTTCCTTCAATTATTGTCACCTGTATATAAATTAGAAGCATGGAACTAGCCCACCCCCCACCCCCTTTTTTTTTTTTTTTTTGAGACAGGATCTCTCAACATAGCCCTGGCTATCCTGGTACTCATTATGTAGACCAGGCTGTCCTCATACTCACAGAAATCAACTTGCCTCTGCCTCCTGAGTACTGGGATCAAAGGAGTGCACCACTATGCCAGGCTGGTCAGACTGCTTTTAAGCACCTTTCCCTGAGACCTCCTGAGTGCTGGTATTTGCACACAAACATTGTAGGCAGCAGGAGAAGTCACTGAAATTCATGGTCAGTCCACCCCCCACTCTATAACTTTCCTGGTTTCTGCAGAAGATGCTCCTCGAGCATCACAAACTGAATTTTAAGGAAATATAAATTATTCAGGAAAGGTATCTGGAATGCAGATTGTCTGCCTAGAATTGCGTATGAATAGTAAAGTAACAATGGAGAATTATCCAAATGCCTATCAGGGAGCAGGACCCGGCTCCGAAGGTTGTGTAAAAGCCATCTTTTAAACAGGCCATGAAGCACAGCTTTGTATCACGTGCCCCGTGTTTAGCAACCCCTTCCTAGCAGAAGGTGGCCAGGGGTGTAAGAATTAAGCTACAATCAATACTTTTTGAACTGCCACCAAGAGCCAGAGTTAAAAGTGGAAATACTTAACGTAAACATTTACCATAAACTAATCTTTATGGGCAGAATGTACAGCGCATGATAATGTGTAACTTCTATTTCTTACCACACACAAAGAGTCACTAGGTGAAGACCCAAGGGTGTGGCTGTACCTAGGGATTAGAGCGAAGAGGGCACTAATGATGGTCAAGGTTATCAATAACATCCGCATTGCTTTCGTGCTTCTCACGGGTCAGGCCCAGCCTTAGAGGTTTCAAACACTGCACCGCGAGACACTCCTCTAGGAAAGGCCCTAACTTTGGCAGATCAGGGAAACAAGGCCTGAAAAGGCAAAATTACTTGCCCAATTAAATGGTGACTTGTGCAATCTTGTGGAGTCCAAGTCCTGCATTTTGGTCCCTGTGCTTCCATTCGTGGCCAGGAGATGTATTTGTAAAGACCACTTCTCAAAAATTACAAATGTCAAGCAATTTATTTGACTCCCCCCCCCATTCTTTTTCAGGTATGTTTGTAACACCTGATAGATATTTAGGACAAGAAAAATATCTGAGAGGGATGCCTGTAAGTAGATGGACATATCCTTAAAACTATTGTCGTTTCTGTTATTTAGAGCCAATTACTATTTACCGATATTCTTCAGTATTTATTTTTTGGAGCATGCATTCCCTGTATAGTCTAGGGTTATATTTATAAATTTATAGAGCAATATAAATGCTCCATTAACTTTAGCAAGCCCTACAGTTCAACTCACTGTTTGTGCCTTGCTACTTTTGTAAGTAAGCCGCATAACTAGTAGATGGTATAGGCCGTTTTCAGAGCTGGAGAAACGGCTCGGCAGTTGCGAGCACCTTCTGCTCTTGCAGAGGACCTGAGTTGGGTTCCCAGGACCATCACATGGTGGCTCAGAGCTGTCCATTATCTAGTTCCAGGGGATCTGACAACTTCTGATCACCCTGAACACCAGGCAGGAGTGTGGGGCAGGTACATACATACAGGCGTAGATAAATAAATAAATCTTAGAGAAAAAGTAAAGGCTATTTTCTTATCCCACTTGCCCACTGACACTTAAAGCTCACTCTCTGGATTTCTCTTGTTTATATGCATATCAAGCTAATAGCAACACGTATTTTAGAAACAGAATAGGAATTGTGTGGCTTGGGATAAGGATCGAGCGAGAAAGAACTACCTGGATGAAAGGCTGACGCGGTGCGTGGTGCATGTATGGGAGTACCTACTGTGCCGCAGGCCCTGAAAACCAACACCTAACGACATCCTACTGCAACACTGGCACCTTCTAAAGCTGTCAATGAGCACTGTTTTAGTTAATGCTCACCAAGTAGGAATCTCTACCTCTTTTAACTGCATATGAGGACACTGAAGCTGGCCTTAGGTAAACTGCATAGGGATTTGGGGATTTTGGTATATGGTTAACCACCTCCTGCCTGCCCACCTTGAAAAGTTAAAGTTTTATAAAAGATCCCGTTTAATGATGGGTATGCATTCTAAGGAATGCAACTTTCTGTAAAGACAGAAACCCACAGAGTATACTCATAACAACCATGGCGCCACTAGGAAATATAATCTTGAGGCCACTGCCGTGTATGTGGACAGTTACCGAGCAAAAGGCATAGTTAGCAACTGCAATGTTACAGCACAGAATGGGCACGGAAATTAAAACGACTCATGTCTACCGGCTCATAGATCAACCACGAAGCAACAATCAGCAGTGGAAGGAAAAAAAATAACACTGAGACAGAAAGTAATTTTGTCAGTGTTTGCTTTCATAAACGTGTGTGTGTGTCCCAGTTTCTCTTTTAACCTGGCTAACACCCAAATACTTGAGACTGGACTACGTTATTTATTTAATACGCTTTACAGGCACAACAACTGAGCAATGTAAGTCTACATTAACCCTCTAAGCTAGCCTGGCTTTCTCTTTGTCTCTTCTGCTCTCTCCTGATGTCTCTTGTGCCTTTGCTCATGGCTGAATCCCCACTTCCTCTCTGTCTCTTCTCCTCTCCTGGCTGGCAGGAAGTCCATTCTCTGCCCTACTCAGAGATTGTCTGCGAAGCTGCTTTATTAACATATCAGGGGACAATTGGGGAGCAGTGTTTACACAACATTGAGACAGGAGATTCTCAGAACAAGGACTGCAAACAGATATGGGGCCACAGAAATCAGCATTTGAATCTTTACTCAGTACACAACGACAATATGCCTACATAACTTCTTTGATTTCTTGAGCATTATGCTAAGCAAAATAGAGTACTATCTGATGTTATAAGTTCTGTGATTCCATCTTCATAACATTCTTAAATTAATACAACTCTAACATGAAGAACAGATTCGTGGTTGTATATGGGGGCAAGAAGGAAATAAATGTGACTGTAGAAAGGACTTCTTCTGGGATACTCTGTATCTTATCCTTACAACGGTGGCATGTGCAATGTGAAATTATACAACAGTTGTGCCAGATGCCGTTCCCAGGGACCCTGTTACAGGGTCCACAGGCTCCCCGTGACTTCTTATAACAGTGTGCGAATCTACCATTAGCTGAAACGATTACTTTTTAAAAATCTTTTTTTTTTTAAGCAAAAGAAAACTTACCTTAAAGGTCTTTTTTAAGGATGATAAATCTATACACTCACATAAAACTAAAATAAAACCAAGAGAAATTCAAATGATAGCTTAAAAGACAGATTCCATACATCAGACTTAGAAGTCTGAAAGAATCTATCACCGCGGCAACAGATTTATAAAGTGACATTTCAGAGTTCTAGAACAAATCCCTAAACAGCTAAACTTCACAAACAAGTTGCAAAATCCTCAGAAGTCTATGGAAAAATAAGCTTTGGAGTAATTTGAAGTTGAAAGATGAGTTTTTATGAACCAAGGTGGACGGTGCGGTAAAGAAATGTTCTATTTTGAGACCAACGCCTGGAGCACAAATCTGAACTGGGAAGGACTGACCGCACCCTTTTCCAGGCCCAGCTTATCCAGGTGGCCATCTTTCAATAACCTTCATGTATTTTGAGCCATTCATAAATTTAAACCTTGCCAATATGGCTCACCTAACTTCCATTTAAACACTGGCATTGACTGGTCCTAAAGCCTTCCCAAAAAGTCAGGATGCATGAGAGGTTGGGAGGGATGGAAATATAATTTTACTCAGCAAAGAGAGTATTTGGTAATGACAAGAGAAATTGGTATGGTGTGGTGTAGTATAGTATAAACAAAAAAACTTAGAATAAAAATATTTATTAGCATATAATAAGCGTACACAGTGATGGGTTTCATTATATTTCCATTCACATCTATAAGGTGTTTTGATCATATTCACTCTCTGTCACCCCCTTGTCATCCTCTTGCTGGTCCCTTGTTCCTTCCTATTATTCCCCTTCTATTTTCTTGTCTGTAAATACTTTTTACTGGCCCAGTGAATTCCACTGGGGCTCCTTACAGGAGCCAGTGTGAAGCTATTTACAGGTGCGTAGACACCTTACCAGCCACTACACAGTTCAAGAAAATGACTCATTCCCAGTTACCATTAACTGCCTGTCTCCTCAAGGAGGGGTGTGGCCTCACAGGCGTCTCCCCGCCTCCACAGTAAATGTTGATAGGGCCATTTTTTTTTTTAAGTAAAAGAGTTTTATATTTAGCATCTTCAAAATGAAAACATAATATATTTTACTTTCAAAGCAAAGAATGACTATTTAGGCATATGTTTCAATCCATAAAGTCTTATGCTGTCAAATGATTCCTGATGGTTGCATAATTGTCATCTAATTCATATAAACTCATATGAGGGGCTGGTATAAGCAAGCACTATATGAAGTCTGTTCAGTATGAAAAGAGCTCTACAATTTTAAAAGAGTGCAGTCCCAGGAGTTTCTTATTATCTCAATGTCTGTACATACTCAAAAACAAAACAAAAACAACAATAAAGCAGGCATAAAAGTCACCAAGAAAATGGTGATCATATGCCATTCTTATTAGCCCTTCAGTTTTTGTCTTCTAACTTAAATGTCCTTTAAGTAGTAGTAGACTTATATTTTGATCACAAGTGCAGTCTATATGTGAATAGATACACATAAAACATCCTCCCCTTCACTGTCCCTGCTAAGTAGAAAAAAGAGATAAATGTCTCTTCATGCCCTACAGGGCCACAGTCCTACCCATGGTCTTAAACAGATTGTAACCTGACCTTCTAAAACCTTTCTTGAACTACAGTTCTTCCCGTTGAGACCATCTTGGGAAAGACGACCTCCTGACATTGTCAGTAGTCTCCGAAAGGTAAGGATGATAACTGGCTGGCGGGCAATTGGGAGGGGTCTTCAGCAAACTGAGGGCCATGGGAAACTGCAGGTGTAAATTTTGTCAAGAGGACATCAGCTCCTTCCAGTAAAGCTAGGAGAGTTCACTGCAACTGACCTGGCCCCAGCCAGTAGTCCATTTCTAGGTGGCAGTGGTTCTCCTTCTAAGGTATCACCAGAGATGGGATTCCAGGGTTTCTTCTCTTCATGGAAAAAATCCCCTTTAGACTTCAAAACTGCCCCCATTAATTGTGGCTCTCTGATTTTCAATAGCTCCTTTTAGTTTATTATTTACAATTTAAGAATTTTGAAAACCAGGCGGGCATGATGCTGCTCACCTCTTTAATCCCGGCACTTGGGAGGCAGAGACAGGCGGGATCTCTGTGAGCTCGAGGCTAGCCTCATCTACAAATCAAGTCCAGGACAGCCAAGGCTACACAGAGAGACCCTGTCTCAAAAAAAGCAGCAAACCAACAAGAATTTTGAAACCTCTGATAGCTTGAAAGATACCGTTGTCCGTGGTACCCGTGGTAAAACCACAGCGCAGCCACCCACATGCTTTCAGGGGCAAGGTTCCCTCAGGCACTCCCCCATCTTAGCTCCAGCCAGCGATGCCAACAGGTCCATGCTTGTGCAGGTTTTGTACAAGGAGTCACGAGGAGCTGGGCAAAAACACCTAGATTCAAATCCATATGCTTCTACTGTCATGGTCATAAAACGTTGTGTAATTTATGCCACGTGCTATCGCCTATTTCAAGAAACGTCAGTGGACTTGACACAGTATAGGCAAGTTGAAGGGTGAGCCCCCTTTTCTCCCCTTACCTGCCTACAGAACAAAATGAGGAGCATGAGTAGTGTATCAGGGAATATGAGCACGTTAGTGTCCGCAGACGCCACAGACCGCCCGCTAAGCCTGCTGCACTGAGGTGCACGTGTGCTCACATGGAGTACACATTTTATTGTTTCTTCTTCATTTGATGAACACAAAGAATACTATACTAATACTCAAATTTCATTTGATCAGAGCAAACAGTTTTCACATGTGTGTTATCCTTTTGCGTTTCTATTAGCTGACTGCTTATAATTGTCCGTGTTTACAAATGATGTCATATGGCTATTTTACTTACATGTGAAAATATCTTTATATTCTAAAATACAACGCTTTGTTATCTCTGCTGTTTATTATTTATGGCTTTTAATTTAAATGTTGATGTGGCCAAATTTAGTAGCGTTTCTTCTGTGGTTGTTAGCGTCTATCTAGTTTTAATATCTTGTTTAGAAGATATTTCTAAGATGACATCAGTAGTCAAGATTTTCTATCATATACTTTTATGCTGTTTTTTTGGGTTTTTTTTTTTGGTGTGTGGTACTGAGGATTAAGCACAGGGCTTCACACGTGCTAGGCAAGTTCTCTACCAGCTGAGCTCTTTCCCCAGCTCATGTTTATCTTTCAAGCAATCTCAATGCGATTTAATAAAATTATCCACGTACTTAACATATATTTTGCCTATCAACACCCACCACACCACCACAAGCCCAGTCTCTAGTGGGGTTGGCAATCTTAGACCCTTTATGCTGCCACCAGGATAAACTGATAGCATATAATTTATGTAACCATGTTTGAAGGGCTGGAGAGATGGCTCAGCCATTATAGGCTAGACTCACAACCAAAAAAGACTGTTTAAAAGCCTTGTCATTTTATATCAGTGGTGGTTGTTTTCCTACCCAGTGAGGAGAGAGAATGCCAACATGGGGAGACATGGGTAGAAAGTCCTGATTACACGGACGAGCCATTACATGCAATGAGCCATGCCTAAGTCTTAGAACTCCTGGGTAAAGGAACATTTTTCATTTTTAATGAAGTATATCAGTTGAAAGCAAGCACCATAAAGTGCTGTCTTCAAAGTCAAACATGTATATTGCACGTTAAAGCTGGTTAAGACTGAAACATTACCCCACTGTTAGAACTTAGATTTCCTTATTCACTGTAGTTGTCCAATGTTTGAAAAATAATTAGGTTAATGAATGACAAATTATTCAACAAGAAATTCAATAAGAAATAAGAAAACAAAACTCAATAAGAAATATTCTGAGGGCACTGGAGAGAGGACTCGAGTGGTCAAGAGCACTGTGCCATTATAAGCTCTGGTTTGAATCCAGGGGCCTATTTAACAAATCAGGCACCCTGCAAATGTCGTCACTCCAGCTGCACAGTTAGTACATACATTTTAATAGCAAACCTAGAGGTAAATTGTCTTAACTCTAATTCAAAGATGCGGACTGGCTGGCTACGTGAAAAAACAAGCCCCAAGTGTTTGTTGTCTGCCAAAAAAACTCACCTCACTTTCAAAGACATGCACAGGTTGAAAGTAAAAAGATTAAGATTGAAGGTGATATTCCAAACAAATGTAATATAAAAAGCAAATAGGAGTAGCTATATCTGACAAGTTAAACTTCAAGCCAAATAAAGAAGGTCACTATATATTTGATAAACTCTAAAGCAAAGTAATTATGAGACAGAATTCTTATTTAGCTTTAAGCAACTTTTATACCTTTATGGACTACTGAGAGTAAAATGATCTTGAAAGTTATTTCTGTATTACAAGTTGTCTAAAATTAAAACTTCCTCTTTTACAAGGTGGCTTTTGCACGAAAAGCATACACAACACCAGTTTACGGAGAAGAATCTACAGAATTCAAACCAAAAGTGAGTCCTGTTATCCCAGTCTGGTACCAATTATATTTGATTACTAGGTTTCTCCAATACTACATATGCATGTATACGTATATGTGTGTGTGTGTGTGTGTGTGTATACATGTGAGTATACATAAATGACATATGAATTTCTCAAAAATTTTATTAGAAATGTCTAGCTACCTTTAAAAAAATATTTCCAAGCTTATTTGACCTAATAAATTGCAATCTGGAAATGAAATCTTGGAATATGTGTTTCTGAAAAGCAAAAATAAACAAAGCCCCAAGAGATTGTTAATGTTTCACCTGGTATCTATTAGCATTTGAAAAGCAATTATAATAAATTGTAACAATTAAAGTGCTCTTTGAACTGAATTGAAGGGAAATATTAGCCTGGTTATTTCAGATTTTGCATTTTTCCAATCTCACAATGGAGAAGTTGCACCATGAGACTAAATGAGAGATTCTAAGAATAAGATTTTAGAAGATGAAGGCTGTAATAGCTGAGCTATCACCGAGCATCGCTTAGCTGAGCTAAGCCCTCTTCTGCTCTCTGTGGGCAACCATATAAAATACAAAATAAAACTAAGTTTTTTTAAAAGATACATAGACATACTTAATTTTAAAGATTGCTTCCATGATTGAATACATAAATCTCAGGTTAGTATGGCTAGTATCCTGAAATTTCACTGTAAGCCTGTGATTTTGACATTATTCTCCTAACTATATCTGAGTCATAATACTGTATACTCAAAAAACAAGATTCTACTGTGGCATATTAAGGATTGATTATGGTCTTCATTGTTGAAACTCAGACTTGAAGGCAGATGATATATGCCCCTAAGATGATCTTTAAAGAATAATGTCATGGACATTTACTGCATGGATGCATTTTTTTAAATTCTGAAATTACTACTAAATGGTAAACATTTTTAGTAGATGAGATTTTGACCACTTACTGTCTATGCAAACACAACTAAATTTAGCCATTAAAAAATACAAACGGCTTTTAACTATTTAAAGATTTCACTGTAGACAGACTGAATAAGGTAAAAGGATGGATCACTCGAACCCAGGCATTCCAAGCCTGCCTGGGCAATACAAGAGCTCATCTCAAAATAAGTAGATTAATAAATAAGTGAAAGAAAGTAATTTAAAAGCTAGCAATACCAGGGCCTCACCAGAAAAATTCCGTGTGTGTGTGTGTCTGTGTGTGTGTGTGGATATAAATAGTGTTAGAATTAGGAATTTAAAATTTTTTCACTAAAAATTTACTTTCATTCAAACTTCAAGTATATTAAAATAAAGTTGATTTTTATCCCACTATAAAAAAGGTGGGAGGATGAGTCAGTTAACGTGCTCTACAAAAACTGACTAGAAAAGTCATAATTTTAAATAAATGCTAAAGAATTTCTTTTCTTTTTTTGTACGGCAATTCCAGAAACTCAGCAAGAGAGGTCTTGATCCTTTTCTAAGGAACATAAACAAAATGTCATTCAAAAAGAAGAAAGACCAAGACATATACAGATGTCCAAATATTTTTGATACAGAGGTTTTAGAGCATGAAGATCAAGATCCGCCTTACCCAGAGCACTTAAGATCTTCAAAATGTAACAGAAACTTGGCTGAAGATCCCAGCCATATCACAATTCAGATGGTAAACAAGACAAATAGCTTACTTTCTGACCCTACTTCCACCACAGAAATTATTTCAGACAGGAAGAAAAAGTTGTCACATGATCCTACTGTCAACGTAGCTAACACTTCAAATGCAAAGAATATATTTCAAAGTGATAATCCTGTTATCACCATAACAAAGATTTCAGAGAGTGATAATAAACTGCCAACTGAGTCTCATTTTACTACAACAAAGCCTTCAGATAAGAGGCTGTGCCACTATGACTCTAGCACCAGTACGATAAAGCCTTCAGATACTAAGTTATACAGAAACTTTAATTGCAGTACATCAGATTGGGGGCTGTTCAGTGACGCTGGTATCAGCAAGTTGTTCCAAGATCCTAGCAGCAATGCAACACAGCTTTCAGGTCCTAAGAGGCTGTGCCATAATTCCATTATGAGTGGAAACAAACCTCCAGATACTAGTAAGTTCTCCCGTGATTCTAGTATCAGTCCAACCAAGTCTTCAGATCCTAATAAGTTTTCACCTAAGCCTAGTACCATTTCAGTAAGGTGTCCAAGTCCTAATAAGTTTTCACCTAAGCCTAGTACCATTTCAGCAAGGTGTCCAAGTCCTAATAAGTTTTCACCTAAGCCTAGTACCATTTCAGCAAGGTGTCCAAGTCCTAATAAGTTTTCACCTAAGCCTAGTACCATTTCAGCAAGGTGTCCAAGTCCTAATAAGTTTTCACCTAAGCCTAGTACCATTTCAACAAGGTCTCCAAGTCCTAATAAGTTGTCATATGATTCTAGTACAATTTCAACAGGGTCTTCAAGTCCTAATAAGTTGTCACATGATTCTAGTACCACTTCAACAAGGTCTTCAGATCCTAATAACTTGTCACATGAGTCTTGTATCAATGCAACAAAGTCTTCAGATCCTAATAAGTTGTCACATGAGCCTGGTATCATTGCAACAAAGTCTTTAGATAGTAAGAATAAATATCCAAGTGGTAATTCTAATGACTGTTTACAGCCTACTACCAACACAGCCAAAGCTCCAGTTACTAATAAGAAGATAGTACTGGATTCTCACATCCTCACAGTAGACTGTTCAGGTAGACAGAGCCCATATACAGATAGAGATGAGCAACTATCAAACGTACCTTTACCAAACTTCCAAAGAGAATCAGCAGTGACTAGAAATGTAAGCATGTGTCATTCCTCAACCTCAATAAGTTTTACCTCTGATATGGAAAATTTTAAACAGTCAATAGTACTCAAATCAATTTTAAGCAAAAATCTGCAAGACCTTTCAGATGAGTTATTTTCTAAATCAGAAGTCTGCACAAATGCCAGGGTGATACAGGCAAGCTGCTCCCCAACTCCAAATGTGCACACAAGGCTGTCAGATGGTACAGACAATAGAGAATTTGAAAAAGTCCAAGATATACACAGTTGCCTTTCATCAAAAGACATTCTAAATTCACAGACTCTTTTAAGTCCTGTAATTAAAAGTGTTCCTCAAGATTCACTTCCAGAAGGTGAACCAGGAAAAGCTTCAGACACAGAAGCTTGTGTTTCTGAAAAACTCTTAGAGGCTGCTGAAACAAATTTTCCAAAGCACAGAAAGAGTAGTTTCAAGACAAAACATTTAGTAGGTGAAGTATCCGGCTCCAAACAGGGTTTAACTTATGACTATTTCATCAAGCAAATATTCACCGCGCCCATATTCTCACAGCTGGGGATAGGACCGAAGACCCTGAGTGAGGTACAGATGGCCTTGCAGGATCAGGCGCTCACACCTTGGGAGAGCAAGATATATTCGCAGATTGTTAACTATGAAGAAAAAGTCAATGACATCCATTTGTCACAGTACAACTCTTTCATAAGTCAAATAATACAGTTGTTTCCTGTAAACACTCTCATAGAATCTGGGATAATCAATGTGACAGAGCTGGAGAAGGCACAACAGAAACCTCTGTTGGACACACAGACAGCCTCTCCTCCAGAAGAGCCGCAGAATCCCAGGGAGCAGCACTCTGATGTCAAATGTCCAACAACAGTTGTTTCCAGACAGAACACACCGTGCCCCACCCCTGTAGACGGTTCTAAGATTGGAGTGGAATACACAGAAGACCGACAAAATATCTCAGTGCAAGAGTCAAAGTGTTCACCCCCAGAGGGAAAGGCAGGCTCCCCCGTACCAACTGACCACCAGAGGCTTGATGCAGAGGAGACCGAGCTCATGTCTGCTTTAGAAAATTTAAGTAACTCACTGGGGAATGGTAAAGACACAAACACAGTAATGTTAAAATCTATCCTAAAAAATATTTTCAAAGTTTTCCTCAAATATAATCAGTCTGATGGAAGACAACAACCAGAAAAAGAGTTAGAAAGATCAACTCAGCATTCTTTACCGAGTGGTACAGAACACTTAGGAAAAGTTCAAGAGACTTTTAATAAAGCAGAGAGGGACCCCGTTTTGAACCCAAAGCTGTGTTTGTTTCTAGAGAAGCTCTCGGAGTCAGAAGTTAAAAACCTCAAGTCTGAGTTAAGTAAACACATTCAGCATTACCTCTTAGAAAAACTTTCAGAATCAGGCCACATCACCAGGGAGGACTTACCAAAGATCTGCCAGAATCTCTGTCAGATGAATGAGAAAACAGACTTGAAAGAGAAAACAGAATTAAAAGAGCAAGGTCCCTTTCAGGAGACATACTCAGAAACCGTAGAAGAAATCATGTCTTTTGTAAATAATTTTAACCATCATTTGGTAGACAAACATTTAGAAATAAAGCTTAAATCTTTTCTAAATGATATTTTTCAAAATTATTTCCTGAAGAATCTCACAGTGAGCAAGTTATTTAACGAAGGCGATGCCATGGCTCTCTGTTCCGGCGTGGCCTCCCCAGGAAGTGAGGGCCCCTCAAGGCCTTTTCACCAGCTAGGGCAAGAGATTGCAGGTGAGAGTTTTTGTTCAAGGCTTAAAATAGACATTAATTACCCGTTAAGCAATTCTCTACAAAATTATCTTAAAACCTTATCAGATAGTGAATTATTAAGTCTAAAATCTGATTTGAGCAAATACCTCCAGGGCCTCTTTCTAGAAAAACTTCATAAATCAGGAGTAATAACAGAAAGCCAACAAAAGGGGCTCAACCAGCAAATTAACTCCCTGCCTTCCTCCTCCACCCCATTAAAGTACGTAAAAACAAATTTACCTTGTAGAGATGAGGATTCAGAAGAGCTAAAGAAATATTCAAAAATTGGTCAAAATACCACTTTACAAACATTTCTTGAAGATAAATGTGGAGAAATGGAACTGACTAGAAAGAGAGAAAAAGGAAGTTGTTTTTCACACAATTTAAAAGAAAATCCACCAACAATTTGGGAACCAAAAACTATTGGTAGCAGGGAAGGTAAAACAGTAAATTTTGTAAAAGTACAACTTTCTCCCAACAAAAATATCCAGGCCAATCCGTTAAATAAGTCACCAGAAAGACCTGCAGACACATCACTTAAGAAACACAAGAAAGAACATGGTTTCACAAATCCTCAAGCAGAAAATTCTGTTTACAAAACAGATATTCAAGATCCATACAATTGGGATGCCAGATCGAAAACAATTCAATCAAAACTTGGCTTTGAAAAGACACTAAAAGTGAAGCCACTTGACAAAAAGGAGAACAATAACACTTATAACTTTATCGTTCAGGAAAAACTTGACACAGGATTTTCACCTCATCTAAAACTCCCTACCTGCAAAGCACCAAGAGAAAACGAATGTGGAAACAGGCTCTCTTTTCCTACCTGGCACACTAACACCTTCACCCATGTCAACACAGAGTGTGGGGAACAATCAAAATTGGACCAGTATTGTCAGAAACTGAAAGGAAATAATAATAACAATAAAAAACACTTGGTTACATTTGCACAATTCAAAAATGAAATGGAAACTCTTTATAGAAACCCATACGAAGACTGCGATGAGAAATGTGTCAAGATCCCTGACTCACAGCCATTTAAATACAAAGAAAATGAGAGAAACTCAAGGCCATTCTTCTTCCCGGAAGTGTTGAAAAGAGAAAACATGAAATCCAAAAGAAAAGAAAGAGACCATGCCACCAAACCAAAAAAGTCATTTCACAAGATAGTTAGGATCCTACCAGCCACACTACCCACTGCAAGACCTCATCTGCGGAAGTCTGTGCCAAGGACTTTACTCCAATGGACTGCCAGGAGAACTGTACATGTAATAATGCTTTTTCCTAAGTATTTTCTTCTATAGCTGGCAGTTTTGTAAATAATTTGCTTTAGAATATGTATGCCTTCTGAATGTAGGTGGTGTGTGTGTGTGTGTGTGTGTGTGTGTGTAACTTTAATAGTCCCAGGGTATACAGATTTCCATATTTAACACCAATGAAATTCAAGCATCTCCTCAACTGATTCAAAATGCAATTACAAAACCAGACTGACTTTTATGAAGTAGGGAAAGGACACCTTGTTGGGCCATAACTTAGAAAAGGATATTCTTTTCTCTAGGAAAGCCCTCTAGGCTGACAGATCTGATGCCTAGGCACACATCCCTTGTCTCTGGCAGCCTGGCTGGCTGACCACCCTGACTGAAAGCCTAGGATTCTGTGCAGTATAGCCTGCACAGCCATGAGTGGTGGCCATATATCATGGAAATGGAAATGAGATGTTCTTGTGCCAGGGATAGAGTTGTATACAGGGATTTTTTTTGTTTGGTTTTGTTTTAGAAATCTGGATTATCTCAGTAAATAAACATGAAACATTTACTTATTCTGTCAGTATATATATATATATATATACACATATGCATATATATGAATATATATGTGTATATATACATATGCATATATCTACATATATACATATGTATATGTACTTATATATGAATGTATATCTATATATTCACATTATATGCTATTGGATTATGCATTGAAAAATCTAAATTTAATGTCTACTTGTTTGGTCTTTTACCCTTTTGCTTTATCACACTTTTGAGATCTTAAATATTAAACTCCAGGTTTTTTAAATAAGCACTTTAAAACGCTCATAGTGTTTGGATCACATTCACTTCCTTCCCTACCTGCTCCCAGATCCACCTTTCTTCCTTACCTACCCAAGCTATGCCCTTTTCTCCCCCACTCACCAAGTCCAATTTGTACTGCCCATACACCTCGGATGTGTCCAGTGTGGGTGTGGAGTGTGGTCAGCTTGCTAGGGGCTACATTCTTAGAGGGAACTAACTCTCTCGGCCCTCGCAGCTATCAGCTGCCAGGATCTCCTTCTCTGTGGGCGGGGCTTCCCCCCCCCCCCCCCCCCCCGCCTACCCTCTCAACGCTGGGAATTTTGTCTGCTTTGACCTCACACAAGCTGTCCCAACCACTGTGTTTTCCTATGTGCACCTGTCCTTTGTGTCTTGAGGGCACGTTGTCTCTGTGTTCATTCATCGCCTCTGGCTCCCGGTCTTTCTCCCCCTCTTCTGAACCTGGAGAAGACAGGGAGTAGTGCAGAAGTTTCATTCAGGGCTGCTCATTCCACAGTTTCTTCTCTGCACCTTGGCCAGTTGTGGCTCTCAGTGTTAATCAACACCTACACTCAACAGAATCTTCTCTGACGAGAACTAATCCATGGCTAGAACAATAACTGTCTAATAATAGGTTCTTAGCCTGACCATGGTGCCAAGTATAGGTTTTATCTGCTGAGGGAGATTTAAATCCAAACATAAAGTGGTTGGCTACTCCCATAATGCTCATGCTGCTACCTTACACCAGTGAGCATGCTTTGCCAGGCTAGATGCTTTTAGCTTCCTAAGTTCACAGCTGTTCAGGACTGATGATTAGTTTTTTCCTTCCAGTACCATTTATAGTACCTTCCAGCACTAGGAAACCTAGATAATAGGACGGAGCCTCCAGGTCAGTACCAGCTTGTTACCTCCCTGTTCTGTGACTCAGGTATGTGCTATCTTCAGCAATATGGTCTTATCATCAAATTCTGGAGGGTAATCAATAGTGTTGGTAATAATCTGTAATGTGTGATTTTTCTTCACATTTTGTGAAGGTGCATGTCTGTATTTTCCTTTTTTTATTTTATTTATTTTATTTTTTTACTCTGTATCCCCCATAAGCCCCTCCCTTCTCCCCTCCCTATCCTACCCTCCCTCCCACTTCTTCACGCACACTCCTCCCCAAGTCCACTGATAGGGGAGGTCCTCCTCTCCTTCCTTCTGATCTTAGTCTATCAGATCACATCAGGAGTGGCTGCATTGTCATCTTCTGTGGCCTGGTAAGATTGCTCTCTCCTCTGGGGGAGGTGATCAAAGAGCAGGCCAATTTGTGTCAGAGGCAGTCCCTCTTCCCATTACTATGCATGTCTGTATTTTCAATTGTTAATTCTATACTGGTCAGAGAGCTAGGTGCTGACTGGATTTTGGTATTGTCATTTCTACTGCCCATCACCGGCTTTATATTTGTTAATACTTGTCCTTCAGCACCTGCTCAGATACTTGAAGGTCAGACAGCCCTCTGACCTTCAAGTATATGCCTAGAGGCAATCTAAGATATGTGTCAGGTGTTGTCTTACTGAAGATTGGTTGTAATAAAGAGCTGAGTCCAGTATCTAGGGCAGGAAGTAGGAGGGCAGAGCGGAATTTCTGGGCAGAGAGGGATGCTGAAGCCAGAGGAGGACCCAGAAGGTAATGGACACAGAACGGAGTGTAATATGGCTAGCCAAGTGGTGACTCGTAATGTTAGTTTAGACAGTAGATGGGAAACTGTCCCAGCAAAAGCCCTAAACTTTAAATTCTATTACAAGTCTCATTGTTAGTATGTAGTCGGGTCTGAGAAAGTCCTATAATACACTGGTAAATCACTCCAAAAGTAGTAACTCATTTTGGCAGTAGGCTTTTAATTTGTTAACCTATGGCATCTAGTTGGGACACTGTTATCCCACTATAGGTCCTGCCATAGGGTAACTCCATCACACACACACACACACACACACACACACACACTTCTAAAGTAACAGAAAGGTCTCTAGTGTTACCCTTCTCAGATTCCTCCTCTCCCTATCTCCCCCATCTAACTTTCCCTGTTCCACGGTCAGGATGTTAAGCTGATTATTAAGCCTTATGTGTACATTCTAAAGCAAGAAAATCTAGAAACAGAAGGGATTTCCTTTTGGCTCTTTTTGGATCGTGGCTCTTCTCCATTATTGTACAATGGGCACGATTCATAATTTGGAAAACTATTAGGATCTAGAATTGATCTTAAATCAATAACTTGATGTGCATGAATCTGCCTTTAAATGGAAAAATAACTCTAATTTCAGAATAGGTACTTTGAGACTGTTTCATACAGTAAACTATTAACTTAATAGTGGCAGGACAAACCGTTCTCTATGACATGTAATAGAAGTATCCTAACAGTTGTGTAGTAGTAGAATTTATATTCTTAACTTTAGATTTTACCATCTAAATAGCTAGTATTGAGCTAGAAAGTGTGTGTGTGTGTGTGTGTATACACAAGCATGTATATATTAAGAGGAAAACAGATTTAGTTTGTTTCTGAAGAACTATCTTTTAGACATTATTTTCCAAATGAAAAAATTGTGTTCATGTGAAAGCATGTATGATCTCATAACCCTTTATGCATGCATGTATGTGTGTGTGTGTGTGTGTGTGTGTGCATGTATATATGTATGCAGGTAAGTGTGCACATATGGTGGAAGCCAGTGAGCCCTGAATGTCGCTCCACATTTTTGCTTTGTTTTGAGCCAGGATCTCTCGTTGGTCTGGAGCTGGACAACTAGAATTGGTTGGCTGGCTGACTAGGACGCTGCAGGGATCCTCTTACCTGCCCACCCAGGCCTGGGACTCCAAGTGCTTACTAGCATGCCCAGGAAGGATAGGTGATGGTTATTTTCCTATGTGAGGACTAAGCATCCCTAACCCCTCTTCTCTGACAGATAACAGAGAATTGAATGGCATCGGAGCTTTTGTCAAATGATCACAAAAGATGTCCTTTTATTTTCTGAAATCTAAAGATTTCTAACATGAATCAATCAGAATATAGAAAAGTTGTGTTGTTGGGACCTGACCCTAGAGGTCTGCTCCTTAAATTTGTTTGGCTTTCAGCTTCATATTTTCCTACTCCTTTTGAAGCGGCAAACCTTTTATAAAATCTCAGACTAGGAGGTACTTCTTTTGAATCAGTGGTGTGTAGCTCTCACGTCCTTCCATTGACACCCTGGCTATCCGCTGTGAAGTTAAAGTTGTTAATAATTATTAATGCAGCAGAAACCCTCATGAGACTGAACTTGTTCCACCTCCATCAGAGGAAAAAGAATCTCTGAGCATGGTAGCATGCACCATCAACTCTACAGACCACACGATCTCAAGCTTTAGCCCAGCCTAGGCTACACACTGAGCTCCAAGCCAGTGGGATCCAGGCTAAGTGTGGGCTACAGTGTAAGATCCAGTCCACGAAAAAAGGTAAAAGAGGAAGAGTGTCTTCAAACACTCAAGTATGTAGGACTGGTTTTTAGGCTCCCAGAGTAAATGTTTTTGTGGAAATCTCTCTGGTTGGCCAAATTCTTACTAGTCCTGTCTAACCATCGTGACCCCACAATTCAACTAGTCAGCTCCTACCTCATCTCTCATCAAAGCAGCCCTCCCTGTGGGTGGCTGTCATAAACCCCACCCCAATAGTTGTGAATAAACTAGCTTACACAACTGTATGGCTAAATAGCTCCATACCCTTTGAGGGGTACATATAGATCTTCATATTCTTATTTTAAAATATAGTCATAAATTGTGTAAACAAGAAAACTGTTAATTTTTCTCTCTTGTTATTTTGGTGTTCTTGAACTCATGGTAATTCTCCTTCCTCCAACCTCTGAGTGAGGGGACTACACTTGGCAAGTTGTTTTTAATGTAAAAATTATAATAATCAAGCTGGATGTAGTGATATACACTTAGAATCCTAGCAATCAGAAGACTAAGGCTGGAAGATTAAGAGTGAGGGGTCACCTTGGACTATGTAGTGAGATCCAATCCCACATAAATATTACACTCATGTTCTTGAATGTTATGCTGTGTCTATGCATATATACTAACAAAGATGGTTATTAGATTAACTTGGTGAGACTGATCAGCAAGGGTTTAGATGATATAAAAGTAAAATATCAAAGTTGATTATTTATATTTGAGGTCATGGGAAAGATATTTTTGAATAGGAGAACTACAGACTAAGCTGGCCAGCTTTCTTAGTATGACCCCAGAGGACAGCTCTGTAAGTGTGTCTGGGTTTCAGTTTCACATCTTTCACCCTTTTGAAGCAGCAAGTCCTCTAAAAAGGTAGGTTTTTTGTTTTTGTTTAGTTAAACAGAAAAGAAAAGATTTCTAAAGGAGTGCCCTGTGGGAAACACAGGGTATACAGCATGAACTGGGGACTGCCTACAAAATATTAGCGCGTTCCTTTCTTAACTGTTGATACTACAAACATTAGCTCTTATAATGTTGCAATGTGTTTTTAGACGCCTAACCTACCTGTTTGATGTTTTGTTTCAATATTTAGGATTGTTTGGATAAATGCGAAGATTTACACATCCCCTCAGTTAAATGTCCTAAAACCTCAAAATCAAAAGCACGACTTTTAGGCAAGAGTCCAGACGACCCCCACAATCAGGCAAAACACTGCGATCGGCCATACACTGCTCCAGAGCCTAACAAGCGACGGGAAACCGCGGCCGGGAAAATAGCAAGTCTTCGGATGGTTTCAGCGGGCTTAGTTCAGTTACACACCACCCCAGAGCATGAGATACATAAAATTCGGTCCAAAAGAAAATTAAAAGAGGATATTGAAAAAAGTTCGTTCATTTGTGATATTATCCAGATGCTAAACACTGAAGAATGATTTGTGAGGCCACCAGTCAAAATATAATTTCTCCACTAACAAAATGGTTTGGGAGATCTATCCTTGTGTGTGATAGAAGTCAGCAACTAAATTTCATCTTGTTAGACCATTTTGTTATGATTAAAATGAAAAATAAACACATTCTATGTAAACGTGTTTTTTTTTTATAAACTTCCAGAACAGACTAAAAAAAAAAAAAATGTATATTCAGTTGGCATTCACTAGTAAAATTTTTCACCCCAGCTTTCCTCTTTTGGGATAAACTAATCTTTAGCTTCCCCAGCATTTGGGGTATTTGGTTATTCCTACCCCCAGCTTTCCAGTTCTCCATCTGCAGTGGACTGTTCTTAGCAACGAAGCTTTACTTAGCTCTAGTTAAATTTCTGGATTCAAAGTCTACACATCTTGTGTTCATTTCAATGTTATCTAATGATCTTCCAGGAAGAAAGAATGCAGGGGTTCATTTTACTGAGTGATGATACAGGCTAAGAATCCAAAAACGGTGAAAAAAGCCCAAAGCTAAAACAAAAAGTGCTCCCACTACTCAGAAAGGAAGTGCTGATATCAGCCTCGAGAGAGCCAAGAAACAGCTGCTGCCAGGCGTATCAGGTCAGCTGTGAGAACTGCCTCTCACACCACTCAAAATATAACAACCAGAGATTCTAGCTGTTTCTGCCCTAGATGCCAGAGGAACAAGGTATGCATAAGAAATAATGTGGTTCCAGGGGGGCAGAGGAGAGTGAAGAAATGACTTGAGAGGACCAGTGGTAAAGAGGGAACCGTGGTCTGGCCTTAGCAAAGATGTATTTCCTAAGAAGGAAATCTCAAATTTCCTGTGCCCCACTAACATTTTTTGACATTGCCACGTGCAAACAGTATTCCTAAAACATTTCACCACGGATATCTCCGAAGTTTTCCATTCAGCAAAAATGCTAACATTCCCCTGGTAATACCCTCTTGCCTGACATTAAGTAGGGAGTCAGCTTTTCACAGCCACTGGACTCAAACTCAACATTGTCTTGCCCTAGATCTTAAGCCTGACAGCTTTTGGTCCAGAACTGCACTGTCAGCTCCTACGGCAGACCTTGAGGCTTGTAAGCCTCCATGATTTCATGAGCCAATTCTCTAAGTGTACATATGTATGTGTACTACCTTATAAATAACATATGTACACACATTCTAATTCCCAATATACTACAGTAGAGGTTCTAACAGGCAACATCTCATGACAAACCCCATCTGCCTTCAGCATTTTTCTCAAGCAGAACTTCCCAGCTTGGGAGTTGCTAAGGCATTGAGTGGGATGAACTCCAACTTCTACTAAGACAACTGCTTTCAGCCCTGTCCTCGCTCTCCTACACTGCCCACTCTTAATTTCTCTCACCTTCATTTTCCACCTTGGCAGGTCTTGTTGGCTGTATTGATAGAGAAGCCCTAACATTCATTCTTGAGGCAAGGGTATAGCCATCAAACATAAACAGAATTGCTTCAAACTGCCTAGTCTTAATCATTTTATAGTAACTTCCAACGTAATATAGTCATATAGTTTAAGAAAACCATCTGATCCCAACTTATTACAACTTCAACTACAACCTATTTTTGAGACTGTGCTAGTTGGGATAAAGAATGTGTCCTGTAGGCTCACGTATCGCAATGCCTAGTTGGCTTTGTTGATCACCCAGCTGGCAAGACTCTAGGGGGGTGTAAAAGTTAACTTTTATTCTCCTGCCTCAACTGTTATTTCAGAAGTTTACTGCCTCCATCTGCAAGCCTAGGCCTAGTGCTGGAAGATTCTAGCCTCCATACAATCTAACCTAGGCCTAGAATGTTTTCAGCCGTTGAGACTTACTGCTGAATAGGCACACTCTTTCTTGTTCTTACTGAGCTCTGGGCTGGCTGGTTCAACTCAGCTGTCTGGCTCAAACTCCTCTCCCAGCTGACTTAATCAATCTGATTTCTCTCGGCCTCTGAATTACTATGCTTGGCCTCAAAATATCTCCAGCAATATGCTCTAAACTTCTGGCTCTTTCTCGTTCTCTGGCTCATTCTGTCTTCATCTGTGTCTAGTGTGTTCTCTCTTCAACCTCTCTCTGTAAAACTCTCCAGTAAACCTGCCTCCTTGCCCTCTCGTTCTGTGTTGCTCCTTAAGTAGCTTCCTTTTCCTCTCTCTTCTCTTGAGTTAGGTGTATCCTATTCTGTCAAATCTTCCTCTGATTTGTCATTTTTTTCTGCCACTCAATTAAACATCACCTTCAAACATGGGCGCTTCCTTCTGCAAACTTTACCTCCATTGTTTGGGATTAAAGGCGTGTACCACCAGGCTTAGACCTAAGCTTTTCCTTCCCAGAAGCCAAGCTGGCCTTGAACTCAGATCTGCTTGCCTCTATCTCCTGGATTAAAGGTGTGTTTGTATTCTAGCCAGATCACACAGACCTAGAAGGTCTTTCGATGTGATCTCTTGCCAGAGCAGCCATATTCTAAATGAACATTCCTTTAGAGAGAGGACATGAATTTTTAGAATTCTGAGCCTTGCTGGAGGAAGTGTGAACAACCGAGGGTACTCTGAGAGTCCGGAGTCTTGCCTCACTTCCAGTTCACCCTCTCTGCTTCCTGGGCATGTAGCTCAGATGTGGTCTCTTAGCTTTCCGCTCCTCTGCCATGCCTTCCCTGTCATTAGGTAACTAGCCCACTGCAACTCTTCCTTAAGTTACTTTGACCCGGGGATTTTCTCACAGTGACAAAGTAACTAATACACACATCTCCTGCTAAGGAGGCAATACCATTAACAACTATGTGGTGGACAGGTTTTCCACACCACAGGAACAGCCATGTAAAAGGCCGGAATGCCACTTGTCTCTAACACCTACTCAAGATTGCTTGCAATCTACTAGGTTATGTAAATTACATTTTGAAAAAGAGCTTTTCTTAGCAAAAACAAATTAGAATCTGTGTTCTAGCTTTGTTAAGCCACACAAAAGAAATAAAAGATAGGTTCAATGTAGTAAATCTTTATTGAGCTCCCACAGGGTGCATGAATTAAGGATCCGTAATTTACACAGGTAGAAAAGTGTTACATTAGCCCCCTCCCTTTTAAAATGCAAACTGCATCTTCTCTTTATAGTTCAAGTTAATTACTTAATGTGAGCAAGGCTCAGTTTGATGTTACCATATGTGAAAGGAATACTACAAACATTTTCCCTTCTCCAAATAAAAAGGGCTTTGTGCCAGAATGCACCAGCCTGTTCATCTAACAACAGCTGATCAAAAAGGCTGGAGAGTCTGGAAGAGAAGATGTTCCTGGAAGCACTGTGCTCTGAGGAGGGCTCATTCCCCAGAGGACAGCAACATGGAGAAGAAGATGAACTGGCTCAAAAATTACACTGAGATCCAGAAAGTAGCAGTCACAGCTTGGAAAGGTGGGGTGGGGCGGTAGGAGAGGTGACACTAACCAGCTAGACTGCAAGTGTGACGCAGCGGTTGTGAAGGTGCTGAGCTAAGCACGGGGTAATCCAGGCCCCACAAACAGAGCGCTTTTACCTCGTCAATTCTCCAGTGCACCAACTGTATTTTCAAGTATAGATCTGGCATTTGTACCGAACAATACAGAAGAGAAGCAGCAAGGAGAAGCTGTCAAGTATAGAGGACATGAAATGATCTCCAACCCTAGAATTCCCAGTCGGGGTCTCTGTCATCAGGAAACTCGCATTCCAGCTCACTCCAGGGCGACACTGGCGGCAGGGCCGCTGATGGCCTGTTATACGCAGGCGGCAGCAGTGAGAGTATAGAGTCCTGGCTTTCTTCTTTTATCTGTTAAAAAAGCCGAAAACAGTCATGTGGGCACACAGACTCAACACTTTTTTTTTGTTGTTGTTTTTCAAGACAGGGTTTCTCTGTGTAGCCTTGGCTGTCCTGGAACTCACTCTGTAGACCAGGCTGGCCTCGAACTCACAGAGATCCGCCTGCCCCTGCCTTCTCAAGTGCTGGGATTACAAGCCTGCACCACAGTGCCCAGTTAAGACTCAACACTTTTTATTAGCAATAAATAACTTTTAAAGAAATTATAAAACTTTAAAATTATTTTTTGGTCTTTTTCCTATAAATGCTTTTAGTTCTTATAAATCTTATAATTTTTCATCATAATTATTCTTCCCCATCATTATTTCTAGGTTAGACAGACACCAGTTTTTAAGTTGATGAAAATACAGAGTGTGTAAGAAAATATGCTGCTTTTACTCATCTGGTTTTGAAGAACAAAAGTCTTTTAAATATTCAATAATAAGGGCCATCAGATGGCTCAGCAGGCACAGGTGCTGAAGGCATTTGCCACTATACCTGAAGACCTGAGGCCCACCCCTGGGATCACACTGTAGAGTGAGAAAAGGCCTCCTGAAAGCTCTTCTCTGACCCTGACACATGCACGAACATACATCCATGTACACACACACACACACACACACACACACACACACACAGTATAAAATTAAACTACTAAAAATGTTTTCTTGCTTTAACTAATTTTAGAGGAAGGTTATTAGTAAAATTCTTGGTAACCCGTGTCCTATGAAATCAAAGGCTTTTGAAAACAGTATTTTAAATTATTTAAAATAATGAACAATGGACCAGCTCACCTGCTTGAAGAATACATGGGACAACAAACTGCTTGCTGATGGCCTGAAATTTTTGAAAAAGTTATTAGAAAATAAAGCCTAATATCAGAATATACATTTTTAGGTATATAATTACATTAGAAATGAGGTTTGGAAGCTGGGCTCAGTGGTGCATGCCTGTAATCCCAGCACTCAGGGAGGCAGAGGCAGGCAGATAGTTATGAATTTGAATCCAGCGCAGCCAAGGCTACACAAAGAAACCCTGTGTTGAAAAAAAAAAAAAAAAACCAATAAAAATAAAAAAAAAAAAGTGAGGTTCAGAACTATTAAAAATATTTAGAAAAAAGAACATAGATTAGAAGCAATTCTCAGCAACAGCCTTGACTGATAGGAAGAAATAATTCTGGAAATACCCTTACATTTAACCCATACTCAGCTGGACGTTGATGGTACATGCCTTTAATCTCAGCACTTGGTAGCCAGAGGCAGGCAGATCTCTGTGAGTTCCAGGCCAGCCTGGTCTACAGAGTGAGTTCCAGGGCAGCCAGGGCTACACAGAGAAACAGCGTCTTGCAACCCACCCCCAAATCACCAAAAAATCATACTTAACTTTTATGGTGCACACACTATTTGTAAGGAACAAAGGCAGGATGAAGGAACTTTAACAAATGTTAGATTCTCTTTCTTCTTTCTAAAATGCTAATGCTAGCATTTCATTATTTATACTACTAGTATATACAGTAAACAATACATAGTATATAGCATATGCTACATATATAATGGCATATAGTATATCTATGTCTATACTATATGCTAGGATTATGATTTGCTAGCATTAGCATTATATATGGATATATACTATAGATATACATACTACATCTACATATACTATATACCTATAGTATACACCTATATACTAGTGTATATAGTATGTATACTATATATATTTTTAATATATATAGATACATATGTAATCAGTATAATAGCAGCAAAACCATTTTATATGGCTTAGAAGATTCTAAAGGTGCCTTAACAGACTAAGAATTGATTTGTATGAGGTGGCTTGGCTGGATTCCATATGACTGAGAAAGGAGCCCAACTCTTCTTATTTTGAACCTGGAGTTCTTCATACTTGCTAATCACTCTGACTTGCTCTTAGCATTGATAGTCTCCAGATTAAGTTTTTGATCAAAAGACGTGAATTTATAAAAAGGGTAATATCACGAAACTGCTCTAAGAAATAAAGCACATATGTTTTGTGCTATTTAGAGGTGACCAATACCTTTTCTCAGGATCTTGCTGCAAACACAGCTGCACCAAGCTAAGAAAGGCAGGAGAGAAGGTTTTTGTGGAGGGCGTGTGGAGCCGGTCACTATGGACGGTGTGAGTTCCAGTGGAGACGAGCACACTCTCTCCAATCCCAGAGTCCACTCCTGACTGGGAGTTTCTCAGTCTAGAGTCTGACTGCGGAAGAATGCTGGCATCCAGCGGGCTATAGGGAGGACCTTTTAGTTTCTGTAATAGCATCTGGGGGAAGGGAAAAACATTTACAGGTAAAACACTGAGGCAAAAATGAGAGTAAAACTCTAGAGTCTAGAGCAAACATATTCACTGGAAGTTGTGCAGAGCTAAGAAAGCTATCCACATTAAGTTCGGGGGGTTCAGGAGCATTACCTGAGTCCTCTGCACGTCCTGGAAAGGCACCTGCCCACTGGCTAATTCACAGGCTGTGATCCCAACACTGTAAATATCCGACTTCACATTATATCCATGCAAGTCCTGAAAACACAATTTGAAGGCCTTAGTACAAATAACCACGAACGGCATAAAGGCGCCCTCTTGACAACGGATGGTGAACAATGGGGAGCCCCGGAGCACAGAATCAACATGTCCCCAACAGATGCCTTCGCAATTGAAAATTCCTAACACAGTTTTGAGAGGAGAAAAGGTCTCGTGGCAGCCAGTCACAGAAAAACGGGGACACAACTGTCCTTCAGTCAAACTCAAAGACATTTGAGACGCACAGACAACCCAATGCAACAGCCACACCTGACCTGTCTCAGCAGTTCTGGACTCAGCCACGGCTGCACTGAAGTGCTGAACTGTGGGAAATCAAACACAGCCCTATGCCTCTGTCCGTGCTTAACCAAACTATGCAGATGGGACAGGCCAGAGAGGGTCACCAGGCCATCACCAGAAATGAGGATGTGGCTGGCTTTAAAACTCCTAGAACAAAAAGAAACAATCCTAAGTACTAGGAATCTGGCCGATGAAGAGTGAATAAAATCTGGTGAGAACACACTCTTACACTCCCTTGGAAAGTAAACACCCTTTATAAAACAGCCCTGTACAGTTTGCACTGTGCATGACGTCTTCAAGGAGTCAGGGAACCCCTTAGGTACTTAATATAGTACCAGAACAGGGGAAAAGTCGCAAGGATACATGTTTGGGATTGTTAGAATTCTTTAAGAAATGAGATCAAATTATTAATTTTGCTATTTTAGGATGCATGGAAACATACCATTATTATTTAAGGTTAAATGCAAAACGATAGAGGCCTCTGTTGAATAACATCATTTATAAAGATATGTCTGTCATATTAAGGTCCTATAAATTATGCAAGAGCCTTAATTTTCCATCTAAAACACTAAATTTGGACACTAACAGAGTAGGACAGCCAATAATCTGGTGAGGCAAAGAAAACAGTTTGGAACCCTCAGTGAGAAGGCTGCTGGGAAACAAGCAGCCCTGTACCAAGCGCTAAGGAGATGAAAACAGCAGCAAGTCTACTCAAAGGTTAACTACGGAAACACAAGTTCGGAAGACCACAGGAGAACTGGTATTCAGTGTGGCGCTCGCACGGCTGAAGACCACTCAGAAAAGAAAAGGACTGTTGTACCTCACACAAGATAGAAACATGGAGTTAGCTGGAAAGCAGGTAGAGAAGCTCTACTTTCCTAAAAAGAACAAATCCCAGCTGATAACCCGGCCATGTGAGGCCTCCTGCCTACCCTCCCAGTAAGACACGCACTCTGTAAGTGTGACGCCAGCAAGCATACTGTTCACACTTCTAGTGAACGGACACAATGGCAGGCACCATTGATATCTACTGGCCCCTTCTATTTTCATTGATAAATTTCTTATTTCCTTCTCAACACTCAGCTGTTCTTTACTAAGGTCTCCTCCCTGAATGACTTCTTTTAAAATTCCTTCCTTTGTGTAGAATGTAAACAAGCAAATACCTATGGATACAGCCATTCTGGTGCAGGTAGTTCAACCCTCGTACTGCTCCGAAGAGAATATTTCTTATTAACGTTTCACTCATTCCATCAGGAAAGTAGGTCCTCAGGAGCTGACTTGCTGAACCTGAAAGAAAGCCCTGACATATTCAGATGAACACTTAAAGTGATTTTACTTTTTACTACGCTTTAAACATTCTTTTCAATCATAAGGAGACAAACACGTGTTACTCGAGTCTAGCCATTTTCCCAAGCAAATTTCCTTCAAGAATCACCATCACCAACACTACCACCACCATCAACCACCACCAGCACCACCAGCACCATCAACACCATCAACATCCTCACCACCATCATCACCACCATAATGTGGTACCGAGGCTTGAACCTAGAACCTCACACATGCTAGGTAATAATACTGCTACTGTGCTATATATCCTCAGCCCTCTTCCATTTTTTAATTTTAAGGTAGGATCTCATTTGAGTTGCTGAGGTTGGCCTTGAACTTATTCTGCAGCTCAAGCAGGTCTTGACTCGGCGTGATCCTCCTGTCACAGCTTCCCAAGCAACTTATAGCTCTATGTGCCACTAGGTCTGGCTAGAAATCTTTAATCCCAATCCTTAATTCTCCCTTCCCACTCCCTCTTGCTTTTCTTTGGAGAAAGTTATTTCTTTAGAGAAATAACTCAGAGGCAGAACATTTGCCTACCCGGCTCAAAGCTCCAGATTTCAACCATAGTCATAGTCATACCACACACACACACACACACACACACACACACACACACACAGTTTTTTTAGTGACTTTTTAAACCATAAAAGAATGTTTTTCAGTATTTCTGAATGAATGTCATATTTTAAATTTCGAATTCACTAGAGCCGTTCTAAAGAGCAAAGCTCTAGAATCCACTCACTTATTTATTCAGCGCACTTATTGAGCAATGTGCTGTGCTCAATAAAATAAAGCATAAATGATTACCTCCATTAAGAAGCACAGTAAGGGAGCTGGGCACACACACGGACACTTACAATTCAGTGACATCACTTCATAGCACAGTGAAACAGAGGCAAAGGCAGTGCACTTATGTGCATGAATGGTTTTTGCTTGCAAAACAACAGTTATTGTCTATTAGGAGAGAGAAGGAAACTGAAGGGGAGCCCAGAGTGTGCCAAGGTACAGAACTTCTAGTCTAAAACTCAAACTAAAACAAACAGAAATATATGAAGCAGAAATATACCATGAAATCTAAAATTGGCCACTAAATTTATAAATTAAAAGTAGTTAATGACAGATACAAGATCTCACTCGATTTTACAATGATAGCATCCAGGTTAAACAATCAGTTATTTTTCTTAAAACGATTTTCTTACCGTAGGCCATAAATGGAGAAATAACCCAAAGCCAGCTGCCAACAGTGAAAACTGTCCAATAAGTTGTAATATTGGGGTGTTGGAAAAAGTGAGATAGAATCACTGCTCTCTAGGAGAAATGTACAAGAGAAAAGACATTTAAAAGTCCCCTTTATCTTTCATCATAGCAGTGGCTGTGGTAAATACTCAAGGGAGTACATGAGCTTTTGCTTCTAAACTTCATACCTGCTCCAGAAAATACATGACACTGATCTGTTTTATAAGGTGCTTTTAAAATGTCAGAAACCCTGTCCAGAAGCACACAGTGAAAGAGCGTGACTCAGTTTGCCTCCAAGAAGAATATATTTAAATACTCTTAGTTTCTGTTGCAGCAATGTTTAAAAACATAAAAATGGGGACAGGAGCTGGAGAGATGGCTCAGAGGTTAAGCACTGGCTGTACTTCCTTCCAAAGGTCCTGAGTTCAATTTACAGCAACCACATGGTTCTGAGCCATGGTGGCTCACAACCATCTATAATGAGATCTGGTGCTCTCTTCTGGCCTGCAGGCAGTACAGAAATACTGTATAAATAATAAAATATTAAAAAAAAAAACGGGGACAGGAGAAATCATTGATAATACCATATCATGGAGAGAACCACTGTAACTATTCTGACATAGTTTTTCCTATTTTTTTCTATGCTGTTTATGTCCATCTATCTACCTATCTACCTACACATCTGCACATTAAGTGTTTTAAAAATATTTTTACATTTATTTATTTATCAGGGAGGTGCATGTACATGACACTGGTGGGAGCCAGATTGCAGGAATCAGTCTTCTCTTTCCATCAAGTGGGCTCCAGGGATCAAACTCAGATCGTGAGGTTTGGAATAAGTACCTTCATTTGCTGAGCCATCTCCTCAACCTCATACCAATATTTTAAAATTTGAGACAACACTAAAATAATAAATTCCCTGTTTGTATAAACTATAATATAAACAAAAAAATAATTTTATATGCCTGAAATATAATCCTATTAAAATTTATCAATTCTGAGGTTAATTTTGCTTATATGATAGAAAAGAAACCATTTTTTCCCCGTTTCTCTGGTTGTCACTAGATTGAGGGTGTTTCCAGTCTACAATGTAGCACTGAAATATGCCATTCACTTGAAGAATTCATATCACAGTATTTACGGGAGTTTGAATATATTTGATTTATCAGCTAATGCATCTCCCTTCCATGTATTTTTCCCAGTCTGGTGACTGTATGATTTAGTTAAATTTCTAACAGACCCTCCTCAAATAGACATCACAGCCAACACTTCCTTCCTTTCTGTCATTACCTGTAAGGCTTTCAGCCGTTCTTCGGTGCAGTTTTCCAGGTCTGTAATTTTTATAGTCACCAGAGTTCCCGTAGGAGTGTGTCGTGCGAGGTGAACAGAGGTCAGGTTGTCAAACCCTCTTCCTACAACCACATGTAAAACCCATGGTAACAATCAAAGCAGAAACAAAGTCAATACTGTATACATCAGCACAACTTAAAACTCCGTCTTTCAAAACCACTAAGAAGATGAAAGACTCCAGCCTCCTCTGTTCCATAGTGACAGCCCAGAGCTCAAACACTAGACTTTCCAACATCCCCACCCAGGCCATTCCCAGCTACCCAAGAGAAAGGTCATTATCACCCAGCCAGGTCCACATGGCTGCTCAGGAAGGCGGGGCCTTCCAAACCTGGGAGACGCAGCCTGGCTATCAGCAGTTTTCAATGGTACAAAGCTCAGGTCTCAGTCCTCATGTCTCAAATTGTCTATTTTGGGAATTTTGCCCACATGCACTATATATGTGCACCTTGTGTGTGCCTCGTATCATGGATCCCCTGGAACTGGAATTACAGGCAGTTGTGAGCTGCCATGTGGGTGCTGGGTATTGAACCTGGGTTCTAGCTTTAGGGAAAGCCAGTGCTCTTAGCTGCTGAGCCATCTCTCCAGCCCCTTTTTAAAATAATATTTTTATTAATTTTGAGAAATTCTTATATATATCTTGGTCATATTTAGCCTTCCAATTCCTCTTATGTCCACCCTCAGAGAGAGATTAAACTTTCTTTTCTTTACATCACCCTTAGTTTCCTGTCCACCCAATTTTGAGTTCTCTCCTTGACTTTCTAGTCATTCATCTTAAGGAAATGTCTTTGAAGGAACTAGAAGTTATATAGCTTATCGGACAGATTTTGCATAAAGGGTAATATGCCGTATGTTCTCAGGTCTCATATTTTCCTTCTACTGCTGTGGACCTGCTCGGCCTCGCTGTCTCAAAGGTCACGTAGCAGGCAACAGAAAGGCGCTCTGTGAACTCAGGAAGACACCTCCACCCCCAACACAGACACTCAGGGAGTGACGGCCAGTACATCATGACTCCTGTGAAGGATGAACCTGAATGAAGGTTTGTGTGTCAAACAGTAAGTACTCACTATGTTCAGACTCCACTCACTGGCTTTTTTGTTCACTCTTATTTATCAATCCACTTTCTTTTCTCATTATTGAAGTTTTACTTGGGTACTGAAAATTTTTTTTTTTTAATCAGGAGTGTACATTTATTTACCAATATACAAAAAATGCCATGAGGCTTGGCAAGGAACAATGAGAACAGTATCCTCTCCCCACAGTATTACTTTCTTCCACAGCTGCCTACTGCTCAACAGCTCTGTGTGTCTGCTATAGAGTGCTGGCTTTAGGGGTATCACAGACTAAAGGCCTCGTTTCTCTCTCAGACTCTGATGTGCTGAATAGTAACCAGCCCAAGAATCCATGGACAATTGTCTTTTTTTAAGATTTATTTATTTTTATGTGCATTGAGGCTTGCTTGCATGCATGTCTGTGTGAGAGTGCCAGCAGAGAAGCTGTTGACTGAAAATATTAAGAATGTCTGTATCTTCCAATTAAAAACTGAGGTACAGAGCTAAACAGAGAGTTCAACAGAGGAATCTCTAATGGCCGAGAAGCACTTAGAGAAATGTTCAATGTCCTTAGTCATCAGGGAAATGCAAATCAAAACTGCTTTGAGATTCCATCTTCTTCTGTCAGAATGGCTAAGACCAAAACCAAAAACTCAAGTGACAGCACATGCTGGCAAGGATATGGAGCAAGGGGAACCCTCCTCCATTGCTGGTGGGAGGGCAACTTTGTATAACCACTTTGGAAATCAATCTGGAACTTTCTCAGAAAATTGGGAATAGATCTAGCTCAAGAAACATCTTGGGGGTTGGGGATTTAGCTTAGTGGTAGAGCACTTGCTTAGCAAGTGCAAGGCCCTGGGTTTGGTCCTCAGCTCTGGGAAAAAAAAAAAAGACCCATCTATACCACTCTTGGGCATATACCCAAAAGATGTTCCACCATACCACAAGGACACTTGCTCAACTATATTCATAGTAGGTTTATTCGTAATAGCCAGAAACTGGAAAGAACCTAGATGTCCCTCAACCAAAGAATGAACACTACTCAGCTGTTAACAACAATGGCATCATACAATTTGCAGACAAATGGATGGAACTAGAAAACATCATACCAAATGAGGTAACCCAGACCCAGAAAGACACGCATGGTACTCACTTAGAAGTGGATAACCATAAGTACAAGATGACCATGCTACAATCCACAGACCCAAAGAGGCCAAGGAGGTCCCGAGGGAGGATGCTTGAATCTCACGCAGAAGGGGAAATAAAACAGTCATCTGAAGTAGATGGAGGGATGGAAGGGGATGGGAGATCGAGGTGGGGAGGGAAGGGGGACAGGAAAGGAATTTAAGTTGGTGGTGGTAGGGCCATCTCTGGAACAGGGGAGGCTCTTGGGAGTCATGGGTGTGACCCTAGCTGAGATTCCTAGCAGTAGGGGATATGGAGCCTGAAATCACCACCTCCTATAGCCAGATAGGACTTCCAGTGGGGGAAGGGAGACACCAACACACCCATAAAACCTTCAATCCAAAATGTCTTGCCTACAGATAGTGCAGGGATAAAAATGGAGCAGAGATGAGGGAATGATCAACCAATGACTGCCCCAACTTGAGACCCACCCCATGAGAAAGAGCCAACCCCTGACACTATTTGCTATGCTTGCAGACAAGAGCCTAGCATAACTGTCTTCTGAAAGCCTTTCTCCAACAGCTGTTGGAAACAGATGCAGAGACCCACAGCCAAACAATAGGTCAAGCTTGGGGAGTTTTGTGGTAGAGTGGGAGGCAGGTTTGAGGAAGCTAGAGGAGTTAAGGACACCACAAGAAGATCTACAGAGTAAATTAACCTGGGCTCCTAGGGGCTCACAGAGACTGAACCACCAACCAAAGAGCTTTCATGGGCTGGACCTAGGCCCCTACACATATATAGCAGATGTACAGCATGGTCAACACGTGGGGCCCCTCACAAAGAGAGTAGGGGTCCTCTCTGACTCTCATGTCTCCCTTTGGATCCCTTCCCCCTAACTGGGCTGCCTTGTCTATATCTATAAGATGGTCTTATATGTCTGTATCTGATAAGATTTCTACCCAGAACATATAAAGAACTTTTAAAATTCTATAAGAGCAAACAATTCAAAGTATTTGAGTTACTTTCATAGAGGATGGGTTTTTTACTTACTTTCAGTTTCTGGCACTGTAAATAAAAATTTCCCAACTATTCCTACACAAGTCATTAAGAAGATCTATCTTCCTTTCTTTCCGGCACATACCTACACGTGAGATTGCCAGGCTCTATGGTAAATAAATACAGGTTTAAATTTATGAGCTACCAAACTGCTAAGATGGCTGAGCTATTTTTGTAGTCTTAAAAAGAATACATGAGAGCTGTAGATGCTTGGCTCATTCACTCCCCAGAGCCTATAAAAGGCATCAGTCGATAAATTAATTAATCCCTCCATGAGGTCTGAGCCCTCATGTTCAAAAGCTCCACCTTTGATTACCAAGAACCACACCTTCTTTAACAGAATTTTCTCAGCAGGGTCTGATGTCTGCGGCAGAATATCCAAGCATGTGGCAATGCACTGCCAAGGCTTTGCTTCTGGTTACTCAGCTTCTTTTGGATTCCTCCAAACCTTTTCTTCTGGCTAACAATTCTGTGCATTAGCAATATTGTTCAAAACTTCCTAAGACAGCCAGAATTGTTCTCTGTGGTTTGTATTTAAGAAACAACAATGACAGAAAGTCCCAACTCCCTTTGAGAAGCCCTTTTTGCCATTATTTTTGACTCCCAAAGCTGTTCATCTGGTGCTCTATCTTCTCTACTCTGCTACTGAGCGATGAACTAAAATTAGTTAATTGGTTTCCATCCCCTACGCTAGGGGATAAATCTTTATACTAGAAGGCGTGTGCACATTATTAATCCGATTCAAAGCTTGGGAAAGGTATCTCTAACAGGCTCCTTCAGCAGAGTGTTCCTTCAACGCCTTCTACTGCCTGAAAAAGCACCATTCCATATGTGTTCACCTCCCAGAGAGGACGGACCGCAAACCAGAGCTTTTTTATGACCCCACACTCAAGAGTCACTGGCTTTTAGTGATTAATAAATGCTCCTGAATGTTCAGAGCAAATGTTTCACAAACGTAAAGCTATAAATAGGAACTGATTATGTTTTGTACTTAAGTGAGAATAATTTGTACAACAGAGTTTATCCTATAAACTAACAAGTAGTTTGGGTTAACTGGCATGACTGAAAACATTTATATGACTTGATTTAAATTCCTACACTGTAAAAATTAAAGCCATAAAAGAAATTTCCATCTGGCAGGCCCCACGTGTCGTGCGTGCTATGTGACCTTTCCCTGCCTGTTGTGGAATCTGGTGTGGTCTGTGGCCTTGTTCCTGCTGAGACGCTTCAAAGCCTTATTAAGAATGTCTGGGTCCCCACGAAACCCTACTATAGCCAGCTTTACCAGGAAATTTGGACAGGAATGGGGTTAACGACTTTCATCTTTTATAAAATCAGGACAGCTGATAAAAGAAATAAAGCATAGAAAGGCTCCAGTTCTGCACCTGCCCCTGGCCATCATTAACTGTTCCCTGAGTGGACTCAAGATCAATCACGTACTAAGCTTAAGTGCTGTTAGCTAGAAACACGGAACATCACTATAAACTTGTCTAAGTACCGTTCACAACGTGGCATTAATAAATGTTTGTGAGAAGCACCAAAAAAAAAAAAAAAGAAAGAAACTTCCTACAAAATGATACAAATAAGTACTTAAATTATCTAATGTTCTTTTTATTTTCTACATGTACTTCAATGGAAAAGTAATACTAGACAGAAATCTTAAAATATGAGTGATTACTTTTAGACAGACATAAAATGTATAGATCCATCTAACAGACCCAATTGAAATCCGGCTTTGTGCTGTGGGTGACAGCAAAGAAAGGCATGCCGGCAAACTAATCTCTGTGCCGTCAGCTTCATTTACAGTTATGGAATGGTAGTGATGTGCAGGCCAGGACCATTACCTATTTCCACTTGCAGTTCATAGTGAGAAACATTAGTGGAACAGATCACTTCATTGGCTCTAGCAGATGGAGGTGACCAGGAAATGGCTGGCTCATCAACCTGCATTTTTTTTACAAGATAAAAATAAAATAGAATAACCATCATTAGTATCCCATAGCAATATGAGGTCTCATAAGATGTTGGAGTCAGAGTCAAGTTCACATATAAATTTAGCAGCATTTTTTTATACAAGAAATAGAATAAACATTATTAGTATCCCAAAAGAAAACATTAATAGTTATCAGGAAGGTGCTGGAAGGTGGCTAAAGAAACTCTTAGAAAAAAAAAAAAGATTTATTTATTTATTATTTATATAGTATTCTGCCTGCACAACAAAAGAAGACAGTAGATCTCATTCTAGATGGTTGTGAGCCACCATATGGTTTCTGGGAATTGAACTCAGGACCTTTGGAAGAACAGACAGTGCTTTCAACCTCTGAGCCATCTCTCCAGCCCCTGCAGAAACTATCTTAAGATCTAGAAGGAATATACCACTTGCCAACTGATGTCAAAGAGATTTCAGCCTAAAGAGGGAAAGGCAGGAAAGTCAGATTTACAAAGAGCAAGAAGCATTTTCCATCTCAGTTTCCAGCAAAACTTGTAGAAGGTGCTAAGAGTAGATGCTAATTGCAAAGTGTGTTTGAGGGAGGAACTGCAAGAATGTGTGAGGGATATTCCAGGCTTTGCTCTTGCGCTGAGTCTGAGGTGTATGCTCTGTGTTAACAGTCAAGAGCAAACTCCACCCCACAGTCTACTAAAATAGATGAAGACTTTCCTATGATGAAAGGAAGTAAGAGAGAGGTCAAAAGAAAAATAAAACTAAGGAGATGGGAGCTCAGGGTTACAGGCCTCCCAGCTGAAGGTGCCCGTGGCAATATGAGGTCTCATAAGGTCAGAGTCAAGTTTGCAGCTAAATTTAGCAGCAGTGCAATATCACACACGGAGCAGAAAGAGGAAGCCCAACTCCATGGCATAATATGATATCCATGAGGCTCGCCAAAAGGACAGCAGGACACCGAAGGACACTTAGAATCTTTACAGCAGGTGGCAAGAATCTTGGGCCTCTCTCTAATGAGGAGAGAAGGAAGGGGGAAAACAGCATCACTATGTGTCAGAAATTGTGCTAATTCCTTTATATATCCAACTATTTAATCAGGAGAAATAGGTAGAGTTTGAAGCTAATAGATGGAGTTATACAGATCATGGCAAGTATGTTTCCTAAACTTGAGAGCAGACTGCTAACACTTTATTTCTGGTTAAGCAGAGATAAAGGTGGGTGATATCTAAGAAGAACCAAAGAATGAGAGAGAAATTCTACAAGTGAAAATAAGCCCAATTTGGGGTGGATGACAGTGTAAGTCAATTTGGTTTCTCTGGAACAGATGTAAAGAAAACATACAATAAAAAGAAGCATGTGTAACAATGTCCTAAAATTTAAAGGTGACAGCAATCTGTAAGTCTGTTAGAAATGCTAGAGACATAAAGCACCAAGGTTTACTTTTATGACTTATAAAATGGCATGGGAGGAGAGATGGCCCAGTGGTTAAGAGCACTCTTAAGAGCGTGCTGCTCTTCTAGAGGTCCCAGGTTCAACTCCTAGCACCCACACGGCTGCTTGCTATAACTGGGGTTACATCTGTAACTCTAGTTCTAGGGGATCCAATGCTCTTTTCTAGCCTCAGCAGGCACTTCACGCATGTGGTGCACATACATACATGAAGGCTAAACACCCATACACATAGAATAAGGCAAATTTTTTGAAAGAAAGGGAAGTGACATAATGTTACTGCATGATGGGCTGAATCAGCTCACCAGCCTGCCTCTAACTCCCTCCATCTACGTATTGCATGGTCTTCTTTATTTATTTATTTATTTATTTATTATTTATACAGCATTCTACCAGAAGAGGGCACCAGATCTCACTATAGATGTTGTGAGTCATCATGTGGTTGCTGGGAATTGAACTCAGGACCTTTGGAAGAGTAGCCAGTGCTCTTAACCGCTGAGCCATCTCTCCAGCCCTGCATAGTCTTCTTAAAACAAGAGGAAGCATATATGTACAGGCAAATATTCAAAGGCTGAAGGTCTTTTTGTTTGTTGTTTCTGAGACAGGGTCTACCTCCACAGCCCAAACTAACCCTGAACGTGCTCCCCCCCTGCTCCAGTCTCCGTTGCTATGACCACACACTGAACCACCAAACCCACATCCAAGAGCAACCGTTTTTACCAGTCATCCAGTCCTTCTTCCTTTAGTTTTGATTTTCCTTCCTTTCTTCCTTCTTTTTCTTTCTTTCTTTTCTTTTCTTTTCTTTTTTTTTTTTAAAGGAAAGGCCTCACTCCATAGCCTAGACAGGCTTGAATCTGTGGCAATTCTCCTGTCTCAGTCTTTCATATTAGGAGTACAGACATGAACTACCATTATCTGGCAAGAGATGCAATTTTCAAAAAGTAGAATACTACAAAGCAGCAAGTTTGAGGCTTCTGCACAGAAGCTGAGATCAAATGAGCAGAAGAAATATGAGCCATGAAGAAAATGTCATGGTAATCTTAAGAAGACAACATGGGTTTACAGAGACTGCTCATTGCAAACTAGCCTTTTAAATCTAGAGATTTAAAAGCAGAATTATGGCAGGCTCCTTGCCCTGCTTTCATTTCTGTTGCTGTGATAAAATACCCCGACAAAAGCAAACTTGGAAAGAAACAGTTTAATTTGGCTTATAGTTCCAAAAAAATAGAGTCTACCACAGAAGCAAAAGCAGAAATGCAGAAGCACAAGGCCAGCTTACACCGCATCAGAGGTCAGAGAGCAAGGGAGAGCAGGAAGGGAGAACAGGCCACAAAACCTCAAGGCTCACCCCAGCGATGTAGCTTCTCCACCAAGGCTCACCTCGTAAAGGTTCCATATCCCTCCCAAACCATAACACCAGTCGAGGACCAAGTGTTCAAACACATGAGCTCACGAAGATATTTCAAATTCAAACCACAGCCATCTTTAACCCAGGCAGTTGTTTAATGACTTCCTGAAGATGCAAAAGGCCTAATTTAGGAAGGAAAATCTGCTGGATCTCTCTAACAAGACTTCACAGAAGGCTGTCCACTGGTTTGGGATTTAAACCATGTACTGAGGTCTGTTGCTTAGCTATCTGAGTCAGAGCCTGGATTCAGACAGCAAACCCAGGGAATGTTCTTATTAGCCACACTGTTTACACTAATTGTCTTTAGCATCACCAGGCTTCAGTGAAGTGTCATGGGGAACAAAAATCATAATTAGAAATTGTATAGTTTCTAGTGGGGGACTAATGTCAGATGTCAAAGTACTTAAATTTGTATCATTTTAACCTAACATTTAATCCAGTGTACAGTATCCACCCTGACAAAAAGCTCTCAGTCACCAACAAGAGGCAACTGATAGTGTCTTCAGCAGGCCTGGGGAGGGCTCAAGAAGCCCTTTCTAAGCACTATTTACCAGTGTTCAGCAGGGCTCAATTTCCTTCACAGATCTTCTCCAGTCTGCTTTTCCACACAAGACGTCAAATCACACCTCTGCTTCCTTCACTTAAGATTTTTGTCTAACTTAAAATACAAAAGAGCTTCAACTCAGAGGTTACAAGAATACCAGCAAGGAAATTCCAGAGTTTCAGGTCTCAGTAACAGCACAGAGACAAGTCATGTGACTGAGTTCCCTCAGCCTGAAGGGCAGTAAGGGTTGGAGACCATCTCCTATTACACAAAAAGGCAGGTAACTTAAAGATAGAATTTTGGTGAATAAAAATGGCAATGGTTAAAGCAGGCCTGAGATAAATTATAAGCAAAAATAACTGGAATTACCTTATGTAGTAACAAATTTTTCAAAGCAGGTTTCATTGTATAGTAAAAATTGTAGTATAAATCCTGATTTAGAGGAGTAAAAATTTCAGAGACATATTACCAAGTATGTCCCTTTAAATATCACCTAATATGTCAGACACTGCTTAGGAGGGACCATGATATGTAAGACAAGGAACCTTCCATGAGAATCACGCTATGGTTGAAGACACACAGACCTCACAGCGCAGTAACAACTGTTTCACGAGAAGGTCTTAGGTGACAACACAATGAAAGAAAAAGGACCCAAGAGGGAAGAGTTACAGATACACAATCTGAATTGATTCTTTATGGATGAGGAGAAATTTCAGGGGAGGGCAGAAACAAGAGTGTTTTAAGCAGCGAGAAGAGAATATACCAGTAAGAAAGGAGACTCAAAAACTGGTCACATACCATACCATTGGGAGTCAAGCTGGGAGATTTGGACTTTACCCATTGGCTTCAAAGCAGCAGCAGCAAGCATCTTGGAACAGTACTGAAGGCTAGTGTGACTATTGTAGGAGAGGCTGCAAGGGTGAACACACTACAGGCAATGACTATGCCCAACAGGCCAGGTTGGAGATGGGACTGAGTAGTGGGCTCCTGCTCCCGAAGGGAGGTGTGCAGGCAGCACGAGGAGAACTCTGATGTTTCTAGTATGCATGACTAATAGTCAGCCTAATCGAGTTAGCCAAATCGAGAGGTACAGGGGCTGGTAAGATTTGGAAGCAGATTAAAGTTTCAGTCAAATCAGTAGAAATACCCTGGCAAATCTAATCAGATGTCGTCCATTAATAATGCCAGGGCCCAGGGAAGAGTAAGTCTGGTAGTAACCATCTCCGCTGAGAACAGCCAAGGCAGCTCCAGGACAGCATGAAACCTCAGCCCCTGGAACCATAGGAATGGATGACACTGCTCAGGGAGAGGAGGTTAAGAGGTCAGTCATAGGCTCTTAGAGACCAGCAGGAAGAAGAAAGAGTGAGAACAGAGCTACGACGATGAACATTACAGAAGGCAAAGGACAAGCATTAGCCATGTCAACCATTTTCTTACCAAGTGCTGATGGATACTGGTTTCTGACTGTTTTTCGGGTCTGAGTGATTCAACTCGTGTTCGTGAAGCACAGAAACAATCCTGGAAGTCAGAAATACATTAGATAAGCGAAAAGTGCGGTGCACACACAGTGCTAGCCTGTGTGTAAAGAGCTGGTGCCAGAGCTGGGAGAAAGAAAGAGACAGCCCAGACGGAGTCCTCATGGGCATGGGACAGAGAAGTAGCCAGGTGCACATCGCTTGTGTTCAGTGCCATCTCTGCTCTTCGCATCACTTTTCTTGCGGTTATCAATCTATTTTAACTGTTGTTCTTAACTTCTAAGTCTTTTAGCACCACAGAAATTTGCCAAATTCCTGAATATTTGGCTAAAAATTATCTCCTATTAAGCTAAAAATTATTCTGCTGTAGCCAATATATATATATTTTAGACAGAGTTTCTCTGTGTAGCTTTGGCTGTCCTAGACTCTAGGCTGGCCTTGAACTCACAGAGATCCGCCTGCCTCTGCCTCCCTGAGTACTGGGATTACAGGCGTGAGTGAGCCACCACTCCTGGCTTGTATACAATATTAAAAATTTTTCCTTATATTGTTTTCCTAAATATAGGCATCATGTTTTCCTACTTTAAATAATGTATTTCATTATGAGCACAATGACTATATTTGTAACCAATTTTGCTTCTGAAGGTGACAAACATGTCCAACTCAAAGCAAATTAAGAGACTTGCTTCTATTACCAAAATTTACATTTTCCTGAGTATCAATTCATAGTTTTACTATTAGGTATTGCCTATAATGAAATGTAGTATCTATATGTTATCTATCCCATCAGTAATTAGTGGAGTGATACTGATCTATTTAGAAAGAAAAAAGTATAAGCACATTATAGGAGAGAGACTTTTTTTCTTCTCTTTTTTCTTTTCTTTCTTTTTTTTTTTTTTTTTTTTGTTTTATGTTTTTTCAAGATGGAGTTTCTCTGTGCAGCCTTGGCAGTCCTGGACTTACTTTGTAGACCAGGCTGGCCTCGAACTCACAATGATCCACCTGCCTCTGCCTCCCAAGTGCTGGGATTACAAGCATGTGCCACCATGCCTGGTTTATGAGAGACTTTCGTGATAAATGATTTTCAAGTGTCTCATCAACACATATGTCAGCACTGAAACACAGTATCATGTGAGCCTCAAAGTCCACCCATGTCTGCTAACACTTTATTGTCAGTTACTTAAAAGTACTCACATTTATTTCTTCTAGAATACACAGAAATGTCTCAAATTGGTGTTTTCCAGCTAGGCCAATCAAGTAATCATTTAACATGGACTCCAGTACTCTGAATCTCAGAATCCGCATCACTCAGGTGAAGGGACTAGTGAAAAGGGCATTACACATCTTTTCTCACTTGCAACACCATGTAAACCTGTCAATCTTAAAATTCCTTGAGGACAGGGATCAACAAACTATGGTCCAGTACACATTCAGAGTTTTAATTGTTTTCTTTTTCATTTCCACACTGCTGACAGCTGCTTTTGAGCTACGAGGGCAGAAAAGCAACAGCATGTTATTATCTTCTGGCCTTTACAGAAAGTATTCGCTGACCTCACTTTAAAGAATGAAGCATTTCAATATATTTTCCAGATGCACACATTTACAGCAAATGTGTTATGTATTTTCCATAGAAAGCAACAATAGTCTCCTAACTTTATAGTTCTACCTCCCAGCCTGGGTGGCTGTTACAGCAGAATGGCAGGATGAGTCCAAACATTGGCTCTAACTTTTGGCAATCATGAGCAAACTTAAATGAGGGTGCTGCTGCCTGCCCTGCCAAGCTCACACAATTTTAAAGAGCAAGATCACTGTCCTGATGTTAACCTTTCCAATACTGTAGTGAATATAACCAAAAGTCCTCAGGCTACTTACTCTAAAGCAGATGTTATGTATCTAATATACAAATATATTATATTATATTATAAGCATTGTAGCTTACATAATGCAAGCATTCAAAAAAAAGTTTTTTCAGATTAAGTCAAATGTTTCTTTTTAAATGCTATCTTACCTGCCTTGGAAAACACATTAGAATTTATAAAAAGGATTTCTGAAGTTTTAAAAGAAAATCCATAACTAACTAATTAAAACTGGAATCTAAGAAAATATATATATGAAAAAATGGGTTTGGAACTAAGAATTGGAATAATGGGTATATTTGAAAAGAAAGTGCAGGAGAAACTCACTTTGAGAAAGACAAAATTCATTGAGAGTTTACATCATCCTCAAGACCACATGTCATTCAGGTCAAAACATCTGAATGTCTTTTTGTTCCAGATCTGATTACTCTGATGGCATAAAATTATAACAAGACTTACCAAAAGAGACATTGAATCGCTTTAGTTCACAGAAAGTGACCAAATTCCATCTATTTTCAAAGATTTTTGCTTTATCTTCCCTTCCAGTTGCAGATGTATCCACTAAAAAAAACAAAAGCAAAATTACTTAGATTTACATAAACTCCTTGCAGAACTAGATGTCATAGCTGACCAGATATTTAGGCTGAGGCTCATTGACACAAAGACCAGTGACATCCCTGAGTGGCTTTAAAAAGCACTGTTCTGAAAGGCAGGAAGCTAAAGAGAGTTTCCACGTCCAAAGTCTCTTTCTCTCCTTTTCTGCCCTGAACAAGCATGAAGGGATACAGACAAGTGATTTTGGACCCTCTTTATATAAGGAGTGCCACTTGCAAATAAATTCTAATAATCTCTAATGACTTCATTACAAGTAAACTTGGAGGATCTTCAAAGACATCTGACTAACCACCTCCTAACTCGTCAGGTCCAGGATTCACAAATCTGAAACACGATTTATAATGGGCTAAAACGAATAAATGCTTGTTGCCACGTGTTTAGAAAAGAGACTTCCTGGTTTCCATGTAAAATGATGTTTTCACAAGTTGAATCTCTTACTTTATGATTTTTGGTTCTCAACTATATCCAACTTGGAATGTTGACAGACACAAATTATATGTATTATTCTGCACAACTCCTGTGCATTTTCATTCACAGGCTCAGCATTCCAGCAGGGTAACGTCTTGAGGTTCAAGGAGCTACCAAATCACCACCCAGATCTTGTGCGTCTCATCCAGTAGTGAGGGCAATGCTGCTAGTGATGGCCATTCCCTTCTAAACACCATTTCCTGAAACTGGGTTTCATTGCTTCATTTTAGTCAAAGTCCATATTTGACCAAGGCTTCTACAGATAGTTAAACAATATGAGAAAAAGAAGATTTTATAGACCATAGATGTTATAAAGTACTATCCAATTTTATTGCTGAGGGCAGAAGTGGATGTTCGCAGGGCAAAGGTAGAGGAAGGGAAAGAAGGGCCAGAAAGCTTATTATTTTGTCACCTGAAAAGCATTGCTGTCAACTTAGGGTGGGGGCGGGGCCTGGGTATGAGGTGAGGAAAGCTATGCCTTGCTGCCTACCCTCCAAGAGGACTGAAACCAAATGAATGTACACAACACTTTATATACACTCTGTGTGTAAAAGACAAATGCAGCTGGGCAGTGGTGGCACACATCTTTAATCCCGGAACTCAGGAGGCAGAGTTGAAGGCCAGCCTGGTCTACAGAGCTAGTTCTAGGACAGCCAGGGCTACACAAAGAAACTCTGTCTCAAAACAAAAACAAACAGACAAAAAACCCAAAAGACAAGTGCAACACCTTAAGACACAATATTGAGGCTCATACGGAAAGCAAGCTGCCAATATCTGAATAACAGTGAAAATATTTATAGCTTGTGACCCAGGAGAAGCCAAGGAGATATCAAATACCAAAAGAAACCACACACGGAAAGTTTGTATTCACACACTCAGTGAACAGCCAGTATGGGAAAGGCACTGCAGGCTAGTACCAACACCGGCTCTGACCTGCTGCCGACCACCTGCGGCGGAAAGCTCTTGTGACTAACTTAATTTCTGTGGATATCATGATTCTGCACCTGCCTTTCACTTAGTATCAGCAAGTTGTTAGTGAGTCTGTTGCTTTAAACCACACAACAATTTAAAAAAAAAAAAAAAAAAAAAAAACAGGTCACAGGTCACAATCTTCTAGAACTGTTACTACCCAAAGGATTGCTTCTTTCTGTGGGGTGGTTCAATCTCGGGAATTTTGCCTTGGATAGACCACACTGTTAACAGATAAGTTTTCAAGACATTTTGAGGTCAAGGTCGCAGCTGTACCTGGCAAAGGAATGGAGTGAAGGATTTGCTGTTAGTTTTTGCTATCGCGCTATGATTAGAAATCCTAAAAAAAAAAAAAAAAAAAAAGGCGTGCCTTTAATTTCAGCACTCAGGAGGCAGAGATAGTAAGAAGCAGGCTATCAACGCAGTGAGACCCTGTCTTTAAAATGTGTATATATGTGATATGTATATATATTTAAGGAGCCTGTATTCCCAAACCCATTGGTCAGTACCTCAGTGTAGCCCCTTCAGTTGTACCTAAAAAGCTAATTACAAGAAAGCTTCATAAATAATCTAATTTGTTCCATAATATCAAAGTCACACCTGAAGTCTTTCATTTGAAAAGTTGACGCTTTAAACGGACACCAAAGGGGCTATGTATTTACAGAATCTACCGATTCTCTTTGTCGGGCATCAAAATTACCATAATTCTCAAGGTGATCTTGAAATCTCCTAAAACCCTAACAAAGATCACAGCAACGCACACAGCTCAGTAGCATTTACCGAACTTAGTATCATGACTCACGGTTTCAACAAATATTTGCGGAGCGCCAAGCACTGTGCTAGGTGGGTGCTGTCACAAACCGCAATCAAGTGTGGAGGAAAGGTATTTGACACAACAAACCCACGAGGGGAAAACAAACGTAAACACCGAAGGCAAAAGGGCGCCTGGACACTGAATTTTGGGACAAGGTCCCTTCGAAGTCTCCGAGCACACAGAGTTTGGGAAGCCGCCAAGGCCTGCGTGTGCCACAAAGGTGAGAGCCGGGGGCGGGGGTGGGTGGGTGTCTGGGCTCCTGCACCTGGCAGCGCCGCTGGGCACTCGGCCGCGGGGCGCCTGGCACGCGCGGCGCGGGCTACCGCAGACGCCGGCCGGCCGAGCTCGGCCCCGCAGCCTTCCGCCGTGCCCCCACCGAGCTGCGCTCCCTAACGCCCCCCGCGTCCCCGCACCGTGCCCTGCCCGCCCGCCTCCCTGCATTACCCCGGCGGCGACCCAGGCCGGCGACTCTCCGGGCGGCGGGCGCTGGGGGGAGGCGACACGCGCGAGCCTCCGGACTTGCCTCGCGGAGGAGCGGGGCGGGCGAGCACACCAGGCCCGCTTCCAGCGCGGGCCTCGGGGCACAGAAGTGCAGCGCGGCCGCGTCGAGGCTCGTCGGCCTGGACCTCTAGCCCTAGCCCCGGGCGACCGAGGGGACGGGATCTGCCCCACCCCGGCGGGGTCGGGGCCGCCGCTCCGCCCCACCTCGCCTCCAGCCTCCAGCTGGGCAGTGAGGAGGCGGGGTCCCAGAACTGTAGGCGGAACGGAAAGGAAACTACAGTTCCCAGAAGACCTTGCACTGGGGCCGCAAAGGCTACTGGGAGAGTGGGTTTCCTAGCTTTCCTAGCAGAGTAGGGGCTGCCATTGACCCGGCGTCACTGCAGATCCAAGGTCGCCGAATGATGATGTGAAAAGCCGCCCGCCAGTGCCTGCCACGCCCGTGCGGTTAGCTGCGGCGGCGGCAGCTTCGGCTGCTGCTCTCAGGCTGCCGCAGCGTTAGGGACTTCTTCCTGAGCGAGTGCGGGCGGAGGAGCGACGACCCCGGGCCGTCCCCGTGAGTAACCTTCCGCGTGTGACTAGAACTTGCTCTTGTCAACTTCTCCCGAAGGCAGGGGAGCCTTCCTGCCCCCGTCCCTCCGGTCCCCGGAGGTCACTCGCGGGAGGTCCCCGCCCCGAGATGGGAAAGGGATGTTTTCCGAGTGTGGGTGCAAAGTGATGGGAGATGGGCGCTAGCCTCCGGGTTCACCCCATCTGCACCTCCGAGGATTGGCAGCTTCCCATCCTCTGCCAGACAGCATCCATCTGGAGGATGAGTGGCTTTAGTGTCTGGACGTTAAACCCTAAGCTGTCGGTGGCCATCTGTGATATGAATGGGAGGAGAGGACGCTAGAAAGGGCTCTTTCTGTGTAGGGCTTTTCTTTGCAATTGATTTAGAGCCAGACGTCACATGTCTTTTAAAAGAAAAATGGAAAGAGATAAAAAAAAAAACAAAAAACGTGGACTTTAGGTTGAAGTGAAAAGAATGAATAATTGGCAGGTGGCCTTTCCAGTGCCAGCACTTCTGAGTCCCAAACTTTTTTTTTTTTTTTTAAATCACAGTTATGGTAGTGAAGTCAGTTCCCTGCTTGTGCACCTTTTTCTGCATCAGGAAAGATGGTAATTTTTCGCTGGAAATTCACCTCGCTTATATGGACCACAGAACGAGATGAACTGGACTCAGAGTTCTTGCTCTGCCTTAGTAAAAAATTTTGTGACCTTCAAATCTTTGCTGTCCTATTAAAAGTCTGAGCCACAGTGATCTCCAAGTAGAATATTAATGGTGGTGACATGACACTTGAAAACAAGTTGTGAAGGACATTTGGTGGTGGGGAAGGGCTAAATTAAAAGCACTTTATCATCTCAGCAACCATCCAGCTTTCTATTTTTAAAAGTAAGTAGTATCCAGCAAGGCTCAGACGTGTTTAACCAGCAGCACATACCTATGTGAAAGACGGTGTCTTTCATCTTACACATTTTTACTTATGTGATGGAAGGAAGAAGGAAAGAATCAGTGTCTGCATACTTGAAGTCTGCCAGGCACCCAGTTCAGCGTTTTCCGCACATGGTTCACATAATCACGTTAACAAACCAGGTGCTCATAATGTGAGGCTCAGAAGACTTTATGTAACAAGTCGAGATTTACATGTAGACCTGCTTTGCTACAAAGCTATGGATCAGGTATCATTTATCCTAAAGACCGAATGGTTACAAAGAATTTTTCATTTTGTTTCCATTTCCTCATAGTAGTTCCATCATACCTTAAATATGGATAAGTCCATAACCCCTACTTTAGTACTCTGAACAAATTGTACGCTCTGCCTCCTAGTCTCATCCCTCAAAGAACTGCTCATTAAGACACTAAGAGCTCATTCCAGTTCTACCTGGATGCACTTATGTTTTTTTTTTTAAATGATAGGGTTGGACTTGAATCACAAAGGTCTTCAATTCTCAGGCTTTATGGTTCTACAGTTATTATTCTTCACTGTAAATGCTTTATATCCATAGTTATAAAGAATATGAAAATTTTCCTTTTAAGTTTTTTATTTCGCCGTCCAAAGTATGGTAAAGCCAACATAAGGGGTGTGAGGTGGTAACATTGTCGTTCATACTTATTTTCATCTCTTCTACAGCTCATTTATATCATCTCTCTGGTTCCCTTTTTTGTTTCGGGTTTTCTTGTTGTTTTTTCTTGTTTTACTTTTTTGAGACAGAATTTAACTGTGTAACCCTGGCTGACCTAGAACGCACAGAAATCTGCCTGCCTTTGCCTTTTGAATACTGAGATTAAAGTGGCGTCCTACCATGCCTGTCTAGTTTTTAAAATGAGGTTTGTTTGTTTCTTTATTGCTGTGCATGTGTGCCTGGGAGCATTCATTCATGAATGCATGCGGTGATCAGAGGATAGCTTGTAGGATTCAGTTTTCTCTTTCTGCTGTTTGGGTCCTGGGAATCAAACTCAGGTCATCAGTGTTGGTGACATGCGCCTTTATCTCTCAGCCACCTTGCTGGCCCTGGACAAGTTTTGAACCTCATTATTCTATTTAGTTGGAAAGAAACCTGAGTCATTGAAGTAATAGTCACATTGAACATCCAATAATATCTGTTCAGACCTGCAGTGTTCTTGTAATAGCAATAATAGGAAACATAGAAATAATACAGTGTGCTGGATACCCAATGGGATGTTTTACCTAGTTATTGCCATAATAGCACCATCATAGGTTTTTTGGGTTTTGTTTTGTTTTGTTTTGACAGATAGACAACTAAAGCAGAAGAATATTAAATGTGCTCCAACTCATTTAATTACTGAATGGCAGAAGTGGCTGTCAAACCAGCCATGATCCAACCTTTACTTCAACATCTAAGCTCCTAACTGGGTAACAAAACCCTAACCAACTAGTTTTATTGTGATTTAATTGTTTATTAAAAATTACAACTACTTTAGTTAGAATGGAAATTTAACATTTTGAGCCAGGATTTGAACCTATGTATCTTTTCCATCAAGGCACATGCTCTTCCCTCTACTTCTCATCAGATCTTTATTAAATACTCACTCTAAGTTGCTGTCTTAGGTAATAAGGATAATCTTCACTGCTGAGAAATATATCCTGGAGAAAAGAAGCAAGAGTTGTGTTAGTATACTGAGCAATATGCTCAGCAGTGCTCAGAGACTAGAAACAGAGAAAAGGCACTGAATCAGCCAGGATGGGAAGGCTTGAGCCAGTCTTGGAAAAACAGATGGGAGTTAGCTTGGGTAGGGAAAGGGGGGAAGAGCTGTAACGGGCTCGATTATGTCCTCTCAGAATTTTTATGTGGTAGCCCTAGCTAAGCCTCTTTGCCTGAGAATGTATCTATATTTGTGCAGGCCTTCTGAGGTGACTAAGTTAAAATGAGACCATTAAGGGGATCCAGTGCAAACTGACAGGTGTTCTTACAAGAAAAAAAGAAGTGGACACACAAAAAAAGATATACCTGAAAGGAAGGTGCAAGTAAAAATTATCAAGAAGGCCAAGAAGAGAGGCCTCAGGGGAAACCAAACCTTCCAGTATTTTTATTTTGGGCTTCCAGCTCTCTGAACTCAGAGAAAACAAATTCCTCTTATTTAAGCAGTCCAGTCTGTGGTACTTTGTCCTTGTAGTCCCAACAAATAGCAAAACAGGTGTTGCAGGCAAAGGGCATCGCGGACAAAAAGCCTTTGAGATGTGACTAGGTGATTCAGGTTTCATGGTAAGCTTTGAGAGATGAAGCTAGAGACTGGGCTGGGAAGATAAGGATGACTTTGTATGAGATCCAAGGAGGTTCAAACCAAAGGAATAAAATGGAGGGTTTTGTAGCCGTGGGAGAACAGTACATTGCGTTTTCGAAAGACTGTGGCAAATGGGAGAAAAGCTGAAGCAGGGATGCCAGTTCAGGTGGCTATTTACTATAAGAAACTTAAATTCTCAAAATATAAGGCAGACTATAGTAGTCACAGCTGGATGTGGGGATACGGCCCTCCGGGTAAAGGCACCTGTCACCTGAGATTGGTCCCTGGGACCCTCATGATGAACTGAGAGAACTGAGTCCCATGGATTGTCCTGTGGCATCACCTATGCACCAGGGTGCAGACAAGCACATATACACACCAAATAAATAAATATAGTGAAAAAAAAATCACAGCCAATCTTAGGCCAGATGATTTAGAAAGAGTTTGCATATACCTATTTTTACTTAAATTTTGGCTTTGTGTTTGATTTTTTTTTCATAGATTGTAAAGTTTTATACAACTATCACAAAATGTGCAGTAATTTGCCACCCTAACGAGTGATTTTTTTTGGGGGGGGGATCTTTTATCTTTGGGACACTTTTATATTATTTACACTCTTGTAATCCCTTTCTCTGGCTGCCTATAAAATATGTACTGTTAATCTCCTTTTATACACAAATATATAGAAACATAGGCTACGTAGCTTTTCCAGGTACACACAAATAATGAAGAGCCAAAATACAAAAAATTAAAGGTATTCAACCATGTGTGACAGAAAGCAGGAAGAAAGGGAAATGAGTATATTTGTTCTAAGTAATAGACAGTTTATCTGAGGAGATAAGGAATAACTATTTTTTAAAAAGGCTTAAAATGTTTATTTAAAAACAAACAAAAAGAATGACAGGAGGTAATGCTCATTTTGAGTTGAGGCTCCTGGAAAAACATGATGAAAGAAGGCATTTGCACTGGTTAGAATTTGGATTTGTAGAATTGAGGGAGGACATCAGAATTGGAAGAAATTATGTGACCAATTATAGGATTGAGGATTTCCGGTGCTTTTAGAGAACTAGTAAATGCTTCCCTTTGTTTTGGCTGAATTCGTTGTCTGGTTGGTAAAGGAAACAGGAGAGTCAGCTTGTTGGGAGGTGATAGATTCTTTTTCTTTTTCTTTTTTTTTTTTAATGTATATGAGCATTTTGCTCACGTGCGTGTCTGTGCACGAGTGCATGCCTTGGAAGTTTGAAGAGGACATTGCAACCCTTGGGGCTAGAGTGATGGACAATTGTGAGCTGTCATATGGGTACTGAGGACCGAACCTGGGTCCTCTGCAAGAACAAGTCTTGAGAGTCCACCTCTCTGGTCCCACTTTAAGCATGAATGAATGAAGCATATGCTGGAAGGTGTCTTTTTATAAGGAAGGAAAACTAGTCCCGGTTCCCCCATTAACTTGTTCTGTTTACACCATCTCGCAGATCCTTGCTGTTGCCATCCACCATCCTAGGCCTTTCTTCCAATAACCTGTGTGAAATGTGGTAAAAATTCCCCAGTTATCTTCTGTCTCTGGTCGTTCTTTTCCTGAACCTTATCCTGTATTCTGTGTCCACATCGATTCCTCTCGAATGCCACTTTCCTGTGGGATCAAGTTCAGACTTCTTAACTTGAGCTGGTTTGGTTTAACTCTCCAAACCCTTGGCTGATAATCCTTCCTCACACTAATAGCTAACCTGCTTTGGGACCTCTTCCCCCACTCCTTTTCTTTTCTCTTGGATTCTGGGTTTGTGTTTGTTTACTTGCTTACTTTGTTTTATAGATGCCCTTGTTCTTAGCCAAATCTTCCAAACTTAAGAAACCTACTAAAATCTTAAATCTAGTATGGAGACAGACGTTTCAGCTAGAAATGACCTCCTCTTCTCTGCTATCCGTCTACAGAACAGAGATGTTATAATGGCCATTAAATATTTATTATCTTGCTTTCTTAGATTTCTCAGATCATTACAGTCTAGATCTAATCTAGATCACAAGATCATTAGCGCTGTCCCTGTTAGCGCTCAGGTGCCTTCGCTCATTAATCTCCTTTTTGTAGAGACTGTTGTACACTATAGTATCTATTTTTAACACTAGTTTTATTCAAGAAGCATTTATTGGCAATTGTTAGGTATATAGCCTATTGACAATTTCTTAACAATTCTTTTTTGAAATCATTTTATAATTAACCTCTTACCATGTAACATGCCTACTTCATTCCTAGCCTTGCTGCTGACACACAGAGTCTTGAGGACATCCTGTTCAACCACCCAGGAGTGCAGGCTTTTTACGCTAGGAAACAAGTGTACAGATGTGCTGGTATTAAAGAAGTGGGGCTGTTTCGTTTTGTAAAGATCGTGAGGTCTTTGGAGTTTATCTTCTGGTGTTTGCCAGATGATGAGTTTCTTTTCTTTAGAAAAGTCAGATAAAAAAAGGGAAGAAACTATTTAATTTTTTTTAAGGACATAATTTAAGAGTTGATAAATTAGCCAGGCAGTGGTGGCGCACACCTTTAGTCCCAGTGCTTGGGAGGCAGAGGCACGCAGATCTCTGTGAGTTCCAGGCCAGCCTAGTCCATAGAGTAAGTACAGGACAGCCAGCTACAGATACACAGTGAAACCCTGCCTTGAGAAAAACAAAAACAAAAAACCCAACCAATCAACCAGACAAAAAGAATTGATAAAGTAAATTATGCAAGTCAGTGGGGAAAGAATTTCTCCAACAATTTAGTTACTAGTTTGTCCCAGAACTGGAGATACAGTAGGGTATTTGCAGGAGACACCAGATTAGTCCCCACACTGAAAGAAACAAAATTCTAATTTGAAAAAAACAAAAACAAAACAGGGCTCTGGTAGTGTATTTGGTCAGGTTATTGTTTGAGTCCTTACCATTGAGTCCCCATTCTATCAGTGAGGACAAACAGGCGAGCAAGCTGGGAGGCTGACTAGATCCATGCGATCCCAGGGGTGACTTGTAGGCTGAGGCCTGAGGTGAGAAGCCGTTAGCTGTAAAGAGCAGGAAGGGTGTTCACCCAGCAAGCCAGCTACAGAGGCTGAGAGGAGAGTGTGGTAAGGAGGGGAAAGGAAATGAGACGTTTCTGTGGGTGAGTGCAGTGTGGAAGAGGGCTAGACGAGAGTAGGCAGGGCCTATTTGGAGGGGTTTTACTCCATTTTTAAGTTGGTACAAAGGAATGGGCTTCGCTAGGACATTCTCATGCATGTGCGCATGTGCACACGTTACTAACCCTGTTCCCTGTGCCCTTCCTTGCTGCTCCCTCCCCCTGGAAGTGCTCCCCCTTCTGCCTTCATGTCACATATATTCCATAGCCCTCTTTCCCTCCTTAAGATTTCTTCCTCTCCTCTCACACACACAATCACTAACACGTAAAATTAAATCTAGATTCTGCATACAAGAGAAAACACAATTTTTATCTTTCTTTTACTTAATGTAGTGATCTCCATGTTCCTTCAGATGTCATGAGTTCATTCTTATGGCTAAGTGTTTACTTAGCCTCTGTGTAAATGTTCCGTCTTTTCTTTATCCGTCTATCTGTTGATGGATATTTAACCTGCTTCTGTTTCTTAGCTAGTATGAATAGTGCAGCAGTGAGTAGATGCGCAAGCATCTCTGTGATGTGTTGGTTTAGTTCTCTGAGTGTTACTCAAGAGCTGTATACACTCTTTAACAGCATAAGGAAATAACCCATGGGGTTGCATTAAACTAAAAAGCTGCCTAACAAGGGAAACAGTCAGCAAAGAGAAGACACAGACTACAGAGTATAAGGGAATCTTCGCCCTACAGGTTTGACAGGGGATTAGTATATAGAATATATAAAGAACCCCAAAATTAAACTTCAAAACTCCTGTAGGATCAATAAATGTGTTAATGAGCCAAACAGACAGTTCTCAAAAGAAAATAAAAACGGCCAAAAGTATTTTAAAAGTTATTTCCTTAACTAGCAGGAAATATAGACTAAAACTACTTTAAGAGCCCATCTCACTTCAGTTAGAGTGACTGTCATCAAAAACAAACAAACAGACAAAAAAAACACCAAACTTTATTTTCTTTTTAAGTAGTTTTGTTTTACAAACATGATTCCTGCTGCTCCTCAGAGAAGGAAGGGAAGCAGGAGATCATGGCTGGACCCCTGAGGGCTAAGAGGTGATGATGATGGCTTGAAATAGGATAAAGGAAGAAAGCACAGGGAACAGTGGGTAGATTTGAGATACCTAATGGTAGTAGACTTCCCAGGATTGCTGATGGATGAGAAAGAATCGATGAATCCATCCTAACCAGGATGGAGGAAATAAGACTAGCACTCAGGAAGGGAGTGAAGAACCAGACTGAGTGCTGCTAATGCTGAAGGTGTCTAAGTGCCCTAATGATGGGCTAACAGACAAGGTAAATGAGAAAAGAAAAAGCAACAAGAAAAGAAAATGTTGCAGTCAGACTTCACAAGTACCAGATATAAGGCTCTAAAGGAGTTGGGGTCAGGGCATTAGTTACTTTTCTGTAGCTCTGACCAAAAACAACTTAATTTATTTTGGCTTACAGTTCCAGAGGCATAGAGTCCATTGTGGCAGGGGAGGAGGCAGAAGCACAGGAAACAGAGATGGGGGAGGAAGAGAGGGAAAGAATCAGGAAGTGGAATAAAGCTATAAAACCGCAAAGCCCACCTCTCCCTACTGACATATTTCTTCCAGTAAGGTCCCATCCCCAAAGGTTTCAAAACCTCCCAAACAGCACTACCATCTGGGGATAGAGGATTCAAATACATGAGCCTGGGGTGAGGGTCGTTTTTCATTCAAACTACCAAGGTAATTCAGTGAAAAGTCCGAGAATTAGCATGGGAAGAAGTTGGCCCCAAGAAGGCTAAGGAAGGGTGTCAGTGCTGAACTAGAAATGATGTAGTGGCTAAAGAGGCATGAATCAGATTGGTTACCAGAGGGGACGTTAGAAAAAGGAGAGCTTTCTGGAGGGTTCACACTGTACAGAACGGAGGAGGTATGAATGAGAGGTGAGGAACTAAAAAAGGACAAGAAATATTTTCTAAGAAGCTTGAATGGGTGTCTCCTGAGAGGGCAACGGCTGTTGAGAAGTTCCAAAGTCCCGAGGAAGGGAGTTTTTTAAACTCTTACCTAGTTTTAATAACAGAGCATTTGACTGAGCATGAAGAGCACAAGTTGGAGGCCAGCCATACGAAGTTCCAGTCCAACTTGAGCTACAGAAAGGGACTCTGATTACAAAAGAAGATTTTGAGCAGGATTAAGCCTGGGAAGATGGTAAAGTTGCTAGTCAGCGGTGTCCAGTGGACCGTGGTTCAGAGAAGACAGGAGGGGGCCATTAAGTGGCTTGCATGGAATTATTTTGTAATAGTGTATGTACACACATAGCAGCTCGGCCTCTCAGAGAGTGTCACTCTTTACCCCAGTCACGTGTGCGTGTGAGGGCATGGAAGCCCCAGAGCCTAGACATTTGTTGATGTGAACAATAAGCGAGTTGCTGAGAATTGGGAGCAGGGGAGTCAGAGATGGGTGAGAAAGAGGTGATGTGGAATGGTCTCCAAAGAGAAAGGACATTTAAGTAAAACTTGGAAGGCACACTTTTATATTTTAAATGTAGTCAATTTCTTAAATTTTTTTTTATTATTATCATTTGTTACAATTTATTCAATTTGTACCCTGGCTGTGGCCCCTCCCTCACCTCCTCCCAATACCATCTTCCCTCCATCTTCTCTATGCCCCTCTCCTAGTCCACTGATAGAGGGGGTCCTTCTCCCTTTCTGTTGGACCCTAGCCTATCAGGTTGCATTGTCTTCCTCTGTGGCCTGCTCCCCCATCAGGGGTTGGTGATCAGAGAGCCTGTCACTGAGTTCATGGCAGAGAAAGCCCCTGGTCCCCTTACTAGGGAACACACTTGGAGACTGAGTCTATGGGCTACATCTGAGCCGGGGTTTTAGGTCCTCTCTATGCATTGTCCTTGGTTGGGGTATCAGTCTCTGCAGGGCCCCCAGGGCTGTTTTATTGGCTCTGTTGATGTCCTTTTGGAGATCCTGTCCTCTCCAGGTCTTTCTACCTCCCCCTTCTTCCATAAGATTCCCTGCACTCTGCCCAAAGTTTGGCTCTGAGTCTCAGCCTCTGCTTTGAAACCTCAATCAGTAGAGTTTTCAGAGGCCGACTGTGGTAGGCTCCTGTCCTGTTCCAGTCTTCTCCTGCTTCTGATGTCTATCATGTTTGCCCTTCTGAATGAGGATTGAGCATCTTCCTGAGGGCCTTGTTGTTTAGCTTCTTTAGGACTATAGATTTTAGTATGTTTATCCTATATTGTATGTCTAATATCCACTTATGAGTGAGTGTATACCATTTGTGTCTTTCTGCTTCTGGGTTACCTCACTCAAAATCTAGTCAATTTCAAAACATAATGTGCTCAAAGACTGATAACATATTTAAAGTGAATGGTGTTTGGGGTCCCAGCACCAAAGCTCTGCTCTCATGTCATATACAGGGGAGGGAGTTGGTTATTCAGGCCAGTGCTATATATAAATCAAGACAAAGGGAAACTTGTTGGTTAAGAAAGAGCATTGGCTGGGAGGAGAGAGGAGCCTAGAAACCAGCAACGATGCATCTGAGATGGTCTGCTCGACCTAAAGTAATATTTAACAACTGGAAAACAAGTAAAACTCAAAGCAAAGCATTTTTATCCTGCTAAGTTACTGAGGTTGATTTTGTTTTCTCTCTTAGTCACAAAATTAAAAGACTACAAGTGAGGCCTATATGAGCAGCTGTGAATGTATTAAGCCATCTGATTGTTTGAAATGGTTTGTCAATCAGCTGTGCATGCTTAGTAGAGAGCATAGTAAGTCTAAGCACTGAGCCAAAACTGGGCCTTTTTTTTTGTTTTTGTTTTTAATTTACTACAAGGAAAGTGGGTACTTAGATACTGTTATTACTATAAAAGGATAGGTCATTGAACACCAAACCCTTTTAGTTGGAGCTTTTAATGACTCTTCCTGTGTAGCCGAGGCTGGGCTCCAATTTATAGTCTTCTGGACTCACCTTCCCAAACTGAGGTTATTGGCTTGGACCACAATGCCCATTTTGTATAGTTTTCCTAAAGCCCTTCTTCACAACACGGCGCTTCTTTATAATGTTTAGTCTTAGCTTGAATTTGCTTTCTAAGGCAATTCATTTAATTGTTACTGGACTGAAATTGTTTTTATGATCAACTTTGTTTGCTAAACTACTTCTGATAGCTTACCTGGTTATGTTGGTTCTTTTGTTGTTGTTGTTTTGTTCATTTTTGTTTTGTTTTGAGATGGGTTTCTCTATATTGTCCTTGCTGTCCTAGAACTCACTGTGTAGACTAGGCTGACCTCAAACTCAGAGAGAGCTGCCTGACTGTGCCTCCAGAGACTTGTGCCACCACATCAGACTTACTTATTTCCATTCAGTAATCCAGCAGGCTCTCACTGCTGTCCCTGTGTGTTAATGCTGTTAGGTTTGGGTCATGCAAAAAGATGCAGCAGAGAGCTCTGAGTGCAGTGAGGGAAAGACAGCAAATGAGCTCATTGTCTTCTGGGAGAGCATTGTCTGCAGAAGAGGATTCTGTAAACACCAGCAAAACTGCAATGAGAAATTAAGGTTTCTGTGCTTGTAATCCACTCCTGGTCTCTAGGTTAACAGGAGAATTCTTACAAAGGGAGGAAGGAGGACCTCCATTCTTTCTGGGAGGCAGGAGAGAAAGACCAGAGTGTTTATAGCCAGTCTAGGAGAAAGAACGGCAGGTGGGAGGGAAAAGTACTTGGTTATGGTGCCAAAAGAAGAAAAGGCGGCCAACCAAGTCCCTGGTGCTCAAAGGATGGGAACAGGCACTTAAGAAAGTGCCAGGGGTAGAAAAACAGTTCCTGAGGTTCAGTCTCAGACAGACACCTTGTTGTTTCTCTGATAACCTGGTTATCTGGTTCTCATCCCAACATGGGGCTAGCAAGGGAGAGGCAGGCTGGCACTGGCATGTGTAAGGGTTGATAGCCGCTCAAGGGATGAAGAAACAAGATTAGAAGTGAATTAAAAAAATCTAAAATAAAGAAATAAGCAACTTGGATGTTTGATGCAGACAGAAAGAGGTGTTTGAAGGCTGACCTTGGCGGCCTTCACATTACGCCATTAGGTACGCGCACATTGCACACACAGTAACTGTCGCTTACAGAAGTGGCCACTTCCCCTCCCTTAACCAGTTTCTGCCCTTTCTTACTATTGTGCCTTAACTGTAAATGGAAATTATCTTATTATCTATGCTTTTGTTTATTATTTTGCCATTATTACTATGTGAGTGGGGGGAGGGGCACGTGGAGATCAGAGAACAACTTGCAGGAGTTTATTCTTTCCTTCTACCGTGTGGGTACCAGGCATCAAATTCAAGTTGTCAGGCCTGGCAACAAGCACCTTTACCCGCTGAGCCATCTCTTCAGCCCCAGATAACTCTTAAAAAAAAAAAGTGTGTGTGTGTGTGTGTGTGTATGTGTGTGTGTGTATGAACAAACTGAGGATTTGTTTGCTTTTTTAGTCTTTATTCAGGAATCAGTGTATGTTTTTTTAAAATTGGGAAAGTTGTTTTACAGTTATTTTTGAAGCCCTTTCAAATGACCTACACTTCTTGTTCTCTCTCCTAGGCACTTGTCAGACTTCAGAGGTTAGGGGTATCAATAGGCTGTAGAATGGGCTTGGGTTTCATCCTTGGCTCTTACTAGCTTCAGCAGTTTTCAACTATTAACCCTTGGCATCCTGTCTATAAAATGGTGACAGTAACATCTACATTGTGGGGCTACTGTGAGGTAAAGGGGATTATGGGTAGAGAGCTTTGAAGTCAGTGCCAACGTGCAGTATGTGCTCAGTCTACACTAGATACTGTATTGGGAAAGAATTTTGAGCAAAGATGTGAACATAGTTTTTCATTGAAACTCAGGAAGCTCTTACGCCAGTATTCCAAATTGCTTCCATTAGAAAATGATCTTAGAAACTTCTAAATCTAATTTCATTTGGCATTTTCTTTAGTAAAGTCTGGAATTTCACCAGAATGTTTGGGGTTATGCCTTCAAGGTCAAAGAGCTAGCGTTGCTCAGAAGGACCTTCCTTTTTCCAGCTCAGGGCTGGGTCCTAAAGCCTCCGTGTGCTCAGTTTCCAAGGCTGGAGGATGTGTCACAGTACACAAAATGAGGAGCAAGCTTGCAAAGTGGACTACATATCTGTGCCCATACTTAGCATGTTCTCCTTTATAGGAATATTTGCCCAAGAACCCAGATTGCCACGGGTGTAGAGACTGAAGACATTCAAGGCTTAGCAGTAGAACGGGTGGGTGGAGCAGGCGAATTCGAACAGCAGTTATTGAAGGGAGAGGTGTGGCCTAAGGCCGTGGCAATGTCTAGGGAACTGAAGAGCAGAGAAGAGGGGAAGATGACTAAGTTTTAGGCTGTGCATCATGGATGAGCTTGAGATATGTGGTTAATTCTAGAGTTACACGTGCCTATAAAGTAAAGCGGGTAAAAACTAGTGATAAGCTGGCTGTGGTGGCACATGCTTATAATCCCAGCACTCATGAAGCAGAGGCAGGAGAATCTCTGTGAGTTTAAGGACAGCCTGGTCTACAAAGCGAGTCCAGGGCAGCCAAGGCTATACAGAGAAACCCTGTTTTGAAAAAAAAAAAAAAAAATAATAATAATAATAATAATAAAGCAAGTATCATGGGAGATCAGAAAAAAAGTTGAGTTTAGAATGTGAGGTTTTATGGTACCCATATAAATTGATAATGATATTTCCAAATTCAAAGTAATAGCAGTTTGAGCTAAAGATAGAAACTTGAGGTGTGACTATCATGGAGTTGGAAATGAAGGTCTTTGAAGTAATGTGACTTCTTTTTTTAAATTTTTTTCTTCATAGTTTATTCATTATATATCCCTATTGAAGACCTAAAGATGCTAAACACTAAGGAGGACCCTAGGGAGGATACTTAAATCTCATTCAGAATGGCAAACAGGATAGACACCAGAAGCTGTGGAAGAAAGGGAACAGGATGGGAGCCTACTATTGAGGGTCCTCTGAAAGGCTCCACCCAACAGAGGATTGAAGCAGATGCTGAGACTCACGCCCAAACTTTGGGCAGGGTACAGGGAGTCTTATGGAGAAAGAGAGGGGGGTGGGATTAGAGGGACATGGAGGAGACAGGAGCCCCACAAAGAGACCAACAAAGCTAAAGGATCTGAGCCCTGGGGGTAATGTGATTTCTAAGGTGAGAAAGACGGCATGTGGAGAAAGACTTTGTGAGTTTCCTCACTGCCCAGTTATTGCATCCTTCAAGTCTGGGTTCCAGTTATTTTCTGAGTTACCAGTAGCCATAGTTCAAAAAGTTCTCTATTCTTTGTTTCCTGAAATTTTATTGATAAACAAAAATCATCCATACATACACATTTTCACTCACTAACCTTGAAGGCTGGAGAGGTGGCTCCGCAGTTAAGAGCACTTGTTCGTGCAGAGGCCCCGAGCTTTGTCCCCAGCGCGCACAGGGGGCTTACAGCAGTCTGTGACTCCAGCTCCAGGGGATCTGTGTCCTCTTCTGAGCCCTGTGGGCATCAGGCTTGCATACCAGGGACACATTCAGACACATAAACAAAAAATAAATCTAAAAAACATAAATCTTGCCTTAAATTCCCGGACTGCTGTGACAACTGGCTTTGAAAAACAAGGTTTAAATCTAACTGAAAAATCTTCTGTGTGATAGAATTACATTAAAATACTTATACATCTTAAACATGCAGAAAATTCCAGAGCTGCATGCACTTAGAAATATGTTTGTGGTAAACAGGCTCCACCCTGACCATCACTCAGCCCTCTTTAAGCCGTACTGAATTCTTGGATACTCATGAGCACAGCTGCTTTGTTGAAGAGCCACGGTGCCTGCAGTTTTGCTCTGGATACCTGACCTATGGGAACTTCTGTTTCTGAAAGCTCCAAGTTCTACAGTTTTTACGCCACTGAAGTATTTATGATGATTCGAATAGCAAAACTAAATTATTCTTATTGTTAGAGCCACATAGAGAATATAGCGTATGCTATTGTTTTTAGAATTTTGATATTCCTTACTGCTGTATTCAAAGTGCTAGTTCAAGGGGTCTTCGCTGCTTGATTTGAAGAGCATGTTTTACAGGAATGGTCTTCAGTCTGACAGCACGTTGCCTCTGTTTAGTTAGTTCTTAATATTATATGGCATTAGAAACTCAACTGCCAACCTCTTGGTGTAATCTGGTGTCTTAATTTTGCCACTCAACACTGAAAATGCTTTCTGGCCTGCCTCATCCCAGAGGTACGGACATATTACAATCTATTCAGAACCTGTTATGTAAAACACCTCCACTTGAGATGTTTCCTCTGTTTTTGGCTAACATGACAGGAAATCTACAAACATTTTTATACTACTTATTCTATGCTACCCATATTTTAAAGACCTCTGTTCATATTTTTTTTCATCTTTTGCTGTAGTCAAAAAGATGTATATTTTCCTTGTTTAAGAAAGATTTTGAACTGATGGTTTTATTACTATTCCGGGATGTAAATTTTTGACAGCAAGTACCCTGTGAGTATGTCTGTGACTTACACGTCAGAGGAATGTCTAGCTCAGTGATTCTCAACCTTTAACACTGCGGCCCTGTAACACAGTTCCCCATGTTGTGGTGACCCTAGCCCTAACATTAGTTTGTTGCTACTTCATGTCTATAATTTTGCTGTTGTTGGGAATCATACTGTAACTCTCCGATATGCAGGATAACTTGTACGGACCCCTATAAAGGGTCACTCGACACCCCCAAAAGGGGTCATAGCCCACCAGCTGAGAGCTGCTGCTCTAGCCCCTCTACAACTAAACAGATGGCGGAACCCCTTCCCAAACCTCTGCAGTCTTGGTATTCTTGTGGCCCTCAGCTGCTGCCATCCTCTAGACCTGTGTTCCCTCTGCTCAGGAAAAAGAGGCAACTGCTCCCCGTTCCCTGCAGAGCAGTGCGGCCTCCTCCGACCTTCCACCCGGAGTGACTTTCCCACATGTTCCCTGGCGGTTGGGCTGCAGCCCAGTCTTGGCTCACGTGCTCACCAAACATTTCCCCACAGTTTCCTCCTGAGAAAAGCTTCTCTCCCAGCTGTGTAGCTGGGAGCAATGTGCAGTTTACTCAGTAAAATTTGATGATCATTATAATGCTTTTAGTAACACTTAATTTCTTCGGTTATCAAACTTTCAGCCATTTAAATATGGCATACCAAACTTGTAAGAAACCTACCTTGAAAAACTTTGATTAAAACATTCTAGTTTTTATATTATATGGCATTATGTAGCTCCTTTGCCAAGTGGCACAGAGAAGATAATGCCTATTTTACAGGATTGAATTTAAGCATCAGATTGTTTTTCTTAGAAAAGTAGTGCACCACTGTTTACTGAGTGTGACACTAGTTGGCTCGTTTGAAGTTTATATTTAGCTTTTTTTTTTTTGTCCCATTCCCTTTTCATAAACTGTGCTATGAGGGTCCCTAAATGACTTTTGACTACTGTGTTTCTAACCGTTCATGACAGTGATGGAGGGAAAAGGAGGGGATGGAGGGAAGAAAGGCATGAAACTAAAGATATATAAATAGCAGTGAGTCTGTTTTAGTATCTTCCTCCCTCCATCCTCTCCGTCCTCTCACTTCTGCCTCGCGAGGGCTGGAATTACAGGCATGTGCCACCACATCCGGTTCTCTTAAGCAGTTTAGTATGACTCCTCTGTCCTTTGATATTGTTGCTCTGAGACATCAAAATGAAACCCTGTTGAGAAGTGTAGTTTTCGAAGCATGGCTTTCTCAGTTTTGCTTGCACGTGTTGTGTGAGTGTCGTGTCCTTGTGGTCTTCTAATCTGTGTACAAACATGCCATGGCTTTGATTCTAGATCGAAGGGCAGCCAGCAAAAGTTTGGGTGTCAGATGATCGAATAAATAAGGAAGGGTCTTGTTGTTTAAGGAATTAACAAAAGGGAATGACAGCCTCATGCAGTAAATGGTCCTACGGCTTCACTAAAACGGTCCAACTCTTTACAGAAAATGTTTGCTGAGTCTCGTTACAGATCCTGAGTTTTTAAGTGAACTAATAAACTGTTGTTTAAAAATCATCAATGGAAAGAATTGGTGATTATGTAATTATATAATTCTAAATACTGGATCGTCATCAATAAAATGTTAGTTGGCTAATATGTTAATATGGACAAAAGACAAATATTTTGCTAACAGCTAAGCATTATATCTTGTGAAGAATGTTGAAAAATCATGAGTAGTATTGATTCTTTGCATGCTGTCATAAATTTTTAGATGCACTTATTGTATTTATAATGAAAAACAAAAATATATACATGAATATGTACATTACATTTTCCTTTTGCGTTGGAAAGGTAAAACAACTGAACAGAAGCGGCAATGCCACCTGTGGCTGATTTTGGCAGATGAAATAGAGGAATACACTTCATTATTCACCACACTTAGCCGCATTTGAACCTAAACACCTTGCATTAGAGCATTCTCTGGCTAAGCACGTACCCTCCTGAGAGCGTCTGCACTGAGGCTCTTACTGTCACCTTTGTTGGCCCTGCACTGCCGAGGAGCAGCTAGTTACATCCGAAAATGTGATGGCTTTTTAAGAAGTGGCCAGGAACTGTGCCACGTCGCTTACACCGCAGAGCTTGCTCATGCTGCTGTAATCAGGGCATCCAACACATGTTGATGTGTCCAGGCACGAGCTTAGCCTTCAAGAATGGAAGGGATGTAGCAATAATTATATGGCAAACTGCCAAAAAGAACAACAGGTTGTAAACATTTCATAGCTTTTAGAATTCCTTTTTAAATCCTGTACCTTCAAAGTTTCATTTTCCTCACATCAAAAGAAAACATTTTAATATGCTTCTAAATACTAAGCATGCAGATTAAATACGAGAAATACTTTATGTAAGTGGAATTGATTATTGCTTTACTCACATAGCATTTGGTCCTGGTGCATGGGGCCCTGCAGTGTGTCTACACATTTTACCTACACTTTGAAGGGAGTGGGCCCTGGCTTTCCTGTCATGACCAGTGCTATAGGAAACAATCCTAGCCATGTCTCTTTATAGCTGGCATCACATTTCTTTGGAGTGGATAGTATACGCAGGAGCAGAAGTTCTTGGACTGAGGGTACCAAGTCACTGTGGATAGTCACTGAGTGGCTGTGCCAGTGTGGATTCTGCTGTGAGATTTTTATTGAGAGTTTCGTAGAAGAGGCTGATCTTGAGCAGTGGTTACAGATGCATGTTGTTTCTCTTGGCTCCTGAATTATGGCTAGGAGCAGCCGCTGAGACTACATAGCAGGCTGGAATGAGGGGTATACATTTAAAAAGGGCCGTTAGCAAGGTAGAAAGATGGAAGCTGCTCTGAGCTATGCAGCTTCTGTGTCCAGACAACAGGTGTCATGAATAGTTTATTTGCGATTTCTGTTTCTACCTCTGAGTACGTAACTTTTATAGTTTTTAAAACATGATAAAGCTTAATGGGTCAGGGCATGGCTTACTGGGTAAAAGTACTTTATAAGCGAGCTCATGATCTCCAGGACTCATGGTGAAAGGAGAGAAGCAACAACTCCAGCTGTCCTTTGACGTTGACACGTGCACCTCCCCTCTCCCACACACACATCAACAACAGCAATAATAATTTAATGTATTAAGATAATGCTTACTATATACTAAATATTGGTACATATTTTTTACAAATACTAACTTATTTCACGCACATCATCCCATAAAAGGTAAATACTGTTCCCATTTCCATATTGAGGTAGTTGAAACACAGTGAGATTAAGCTAACCAAATGTAATTATTTTTCCGTTTCAGTTCCTTACAAATTAAGGAATATGGAAAACTAGTGAAAAGCCAATGAATGTGAGTTATGAAGTATGGATTATTTCATAGTCTTTTGCAAATAAAGGGGTGCTGTTTAATGTTTCTGACTTTAAACTTTTGAATGCCAGCATTTGCATGTATTAACATGTTTAGCTTTTATGCTGCTAAGAATTTGTACTATAAAAAATAAAATCCAAAGGTTGTGATAATCGCTCTTAAATGCTATATTTTGTACTTAACACACCTGGGGTGTGAATTTTGAATGTAGATAAAATATAATATGTAAGTACCAAGTAAATATCACACTTTGCTTTCTTGGGGAAAAAAAAAAACAACTTCATAATAGTCCTTTGCTTTGGGTTTGTTTGCCTCCGCCCCCCCCCCCCAATTCAGATGAGAAGTGAATGTGGAGAGTAGGGCCACGCTGTATAACGCACCTTTTCTGTGAAAGTGGTCAACTCACAGTGTACCTCACCTACAAAGCGCCTTCTTTGTTGCTCTTTAGACCTTTCAGCCGTATTCAGGACAGAGTCATGTGAAGGTCTTGAATCGCAGATAGTTATCAGCACTCTCCTGTTTTCTTCCCATTCCATTTGTTGAACAAAGCACAGAGACACTGTGTCCATTGCTACTTAAGCGGTGTGACCTGGACAACCTCAAAATACAACTTCAAAAGAATGCATATATCTTTGCTCGAGAGGTGCCAGCCAGGCGTCCCTAAGCTTCTTCAGCATGTGCCAAGCAGCCCTTCCTTTATGTATTGCAGTGGGCAGGGCGGCAAGCCCTGTCCTCACCTTGTGCATTAACTTTCTTGCAAATCTTCTGAAGCGCTGGCTCTCCTTAAACTTATAACCAGGCTTTTGAATGAAGGTCAGTTGTAGAGCGTGTGGCGGGCATGTATGAAAGCCGGGTACCATCCCCAGCACTGAGTAAACTAGGCATGGTGGCATACACCTGTCATCCCATCACTCAAGAGGTGGAGGCAGAAGGATCAGAGAACCAAGATCATCCTCAGCTGTACAGCAAGTTTGGAACCAGCCCGACCACGTTTCAAAAAGTATGGGAGTATTACAGCTTTCCTTCTGCTTTCAAAGCCTCAGTGGCAACGGATTTGTGGATTCAAAGTAGGAATGGCATACAAAATTTGAACACCTTTTCACATATGGTAGTAGGTAATAGAGACATTTATGCCGGACAGTTCGGTGGTATGCAAGGAAAGAGGCCTCTGCCGTTAATGATCAGCCAGGGGTGAAGAAGCGTGACGTGGTGATCTGAAGTGGCTTGGGCAGAGGACCACTGTTGACGTGGCCTGCCTCCTCAGAAGGTAATTCAGGTAAAGCTTAGGATTTAAGAGCTTAAAGGCTAAAGGTGTAGTAGGTGAGAGAGGGCTTCTGTGGAAACTTATCAAAACCACAGCACCCAGGGCTCAAGCCTTTCTTATCTTCAAGTGAAGCTCCGGTGTGGATTCCTTCCTTGCCAGAGGTTACCTCCCTTCTGGTGGTGGAGATTGTGGCAGGGAGGGGTTGCCTGCTTCAGCAGACAGATAAGCCCGAAATATATCATGTCAGAGGGAGTGTTGGCCACCCAAAGCCTATCTCTTATTCATGGTTTTGGATGCTTTCCTTGTGCACTTAACAGTCTTTTGGGTCCAAGCTGTCTGAAAGGAGAAGCTGCCTCCATGGATTTCATATTCTGAAATACACGGTCATGAATTCGAATGGCAATTAGGAAACAAAGGAACATGGACAGATTGCTGCTAGAGCAGCTGTGCTGGGTACAGCCCATTTGCTGCTGCCTCGATGCTGGGTACAGTGTGTGGTCTCCGCCTCCTGGGTGTCTGCTGCTCACTGGGCCCCTTCAGTTTAGGTGGTGGCACTCCCCATGCCTTTTCATTCAGCTCTTAGTACTAAAGTCATGACAGTCCTGATGTGGCATCATTGTTCCTGTGAAGTTTTGGTAAATTTTGCCTAAGGTATAGCCAGATACATTGCAACCAGTTAGACTTGGTCAGGAGTTAACTATTTCATGTAGAAGCAAGATAAACTTTTGTTTTTAAAAGCTTATCTGTAATCTGACTTAGTTTGCCGTTGCCTGGGGAGCTGTTGCCGCTTGGTGATTGGCACTGTTCCCACTTTTACATACAACTCAGAGGCCAACATGCATTTCAAATTAATCCCTAAAGTATTGTTTCTAAAATGAAACTTTGAGATATATTTTCAATGTAAGTTTTCCAGTAAATCTGAGTTTACTGTAATTCCAGGCTCTGCCTTCCCAGAAGGTGGGTTTCCCTGAGTTTCTAGTCTTTTTCCTGGTGCTGTTTTGTCAGAAGTATCTTGTTTTAAGGAACTATCTCCTTTTTTTAGGCACAGGGCCTATATTTAGGCTCTCATTGTTGGCCACTGAGTTCCATGTCTGAGCTTAGGAACTAAGTCCTCAGTCATGATGTTTAGGCCAGCAATGGTTATGACCATGACATGTTTTGGTGGTTCCTTTTAAGTCCCATTCTTATTTAAACAAGTACATTCGTTATTTTACTTGATTTTCTCCTAAATGTGCTTGATTTATAGAGGTCTGTTTCTTGTTAAATGTGCCATGCTTGAGTTGGTAGCTTGTAAAGAAAAGCAGTTGTTTCTTTAAAACAAAACAAACAAAGAAACCTAAATAAGAGCCAGCAGAGATCACCAATGCTATATCTGACAGAGGGCTAATATCCATAATATATAAGGAACGTAAGAAGTTAAGTACCAACAAACCAAGTAATCCAATTAAAAAATGGGGAACAGAGCTAAACAGAGAATTCTCAATAGAGGAATATCAAATGGCAGAGAAATACTTAAAGAAATGCCCAACGTCCTTAGTCATCAGGGAAATGCAAATCAAAACAACCCTGAGATTTCACCTTACACCCATCAGAATGGCTAAGATCAAAAAACTCAAGTGAGAACACATGCTGGAGAGGTTGTGGAGAAAGGGGAACCCTCCTCCATTGCTGGTGGGAATGTAAACTTGTACAACCACTTTGGAAAGAAATCTGGCGCTTTCTCAGACAATTAGGAATAGTGCTTCCTCAAGATCCTGCTATAGCACTCATAGGCATATATCCAAAAGATGCTCAAGTATACAACAAGGAATTTTGCTCAGCCATGTTCGTAGCAGCTCTATTCGTAATAACCAGAAGCTGGAAACAACCTAGATGTCCTTCAACAGAGGAATGGATACAGGAATTGTGGTACATTTACACAATGGAATATTACTCAGCAATTAAAAACAAGGAAATCATGAAATTTGCAGACAAATGGATGGAACTAGAAAAGATCATCTTGAGTGAGGTAACCCAGAAGCAGAAAGACACAAATGATATATACTCACTCATAAGTGGATATTAGACATATAATATAGGATAAACATACTAAAATCTATAGTCCTAAAGAAGCTAAACAACAAGGAAGACCCTAGGGAAGATGCTCAATCCTCATTCAGAAGGGCAAACAGGATTAGATATTGGAAACAGAAGACAGGGAACAGGACAGGAGCCTACCACAGTTGGCCTCTGAAAACTCTACTGATCAAGGTTTCAAAGCAGAGGCTGAGGCTCATAGCCAAACTTTGGGCAGAGTGCAGGGAATCTTATGGAAGAAGGGGGAGATAGAAAGACCTGGAGGGGACAGGAGCTTCAAAAGGAGACCAACAGAGCCAAAAAAATCTGAGCCCTGGGGCCCCTGAAAAGAATGATACCCCAACCAAGGACAATGCATAGAGAGGACCTTAAACCCCGGCTCAGATGTAGCCCATAGACTCAGTCTCCAAGTGGGGTCCCTAGTTAGGGAAGCAGAGACTTTCTCTGGCATGAACTCAGTGGCTGGCTCTTTGATCACCTCTCCCTGCGGGGTGCAGCCTTGCCAGTCCACAGAGGAAGACAATGCAACCAGTCGTGATGAGACCTGATAGGCTAGGGTCAGATGGGAGGGGAGGAGGACCTCCCCTATCAGTGGACTGGGTAAGGGGCATGGGAGGAGAAGAGGGAGGGAAGGTGGGATTAGGAGGACACGAGGGAGGGGGCTATAGCCGGGATACAAATTGAATAAACGATAATAATAAATGAATAAGAGGAAAAAAAAAAAAGAGCCAGCAGAGAAAGAAGTGATAGAGAAGGGGATAAAGAACTGTGTGGCTGCGGGGGTCGCTGAGGTCCTGCTATCCACACTTGCCAGAGTTTAGTTTCTGAGAGTTAGGACTCTGGACTGTTCTTCCTGTCAATTCATACATGAAAAGAAAAAGATGATATCCTCAGACCAAGTCACTGTCAGGACACAGCCTGGAAGCATGCATGACTTCCTGTGTTGAGAGAAGATGCCATCAGGCCATGGATGGTAGTCCTTTCCATTGTGCATTGGGAAAGGTATGATAACACCAATAATGATTGTAGTAACACGTTGGTGATGGTAGAAATAATAATGCAATACTTAAATAGTAGTTGCCTTATTCTACCTGGGCTGAGTTCCATAACTGTCCCAGTGACCCTCCGAGGCTGTTCTCACAACTCCTTCAATCCTCATCACAAGGCCCATAAAGTTGATCTGTTATTGAGCCCATTTAACAGATGAAGCAATAAGCTTAAATAGTTTGTGCAAAATTCCTCAGCCAGGGCCTTTGAGATGGCTCAGCAGGATAAACGCTTGCCACCTAGCGTGTAGATCTGAATTCCGTATCCTGGGCACACGTGCTGGAAGGAGAGGACAGATCATACAAGTAAGTGGTTGCACTGGGATTCACATTCTTAGCCACTGTGGTCGCCAGAATCACAGCCCTCAGCACCATCCATCTCGGAGTCCTTGGAAACTGTGAATGCTACCTTAGTTAGGCAGAGGGACTTTGCAGACTGATCTTGAGATGTTTATCTTGGACTATCCAGTTGGACCTTAAAGAGTGATTATAGGTTCCTTATAAGAAAAGAAAAGGAAGTGGTTGGGGATTTAGCTCAGTGGTAGAGCACTTGCCTAGCAAGCACAAGGCCCTGGGTTCTGTCCTCAGCCCAAACAAAACAAAACAAAACAGAAAAAAAAAAAAAAAAAGGGAAAAAAAGGCAGAGGAAGATCTGGCAGCAGAAGCCAGCAGTGTGACAGTAGAAGCAGGAAGAAGTTCGAAGATGCCATGCTGCTGGCTTTCAGGATAGTAGGAGAGGCCCAGAGCCAAAATATGCAGCTGCAGCCCCTAGAAGGGAAGGAGCTAGGCTTTTCTCTGGGGTGTGGCCTTGCTGACACCTTAGTACCAGGCAGCAGAGCTCATGGCTCCGACCTCCACAGCTGGAAGGTCACGTGGTGATGGTAGTTAAGCTTTTTAGCTTGCTTCGGGGAGAGCTTATGTAGTGGCCATCATGTTATGGACTCGTAAGACTTCCCAGTGCAAACAAGCTCCCTTCGAGTCCACAGGGAATGAACTCCGCTGATAATCCTTCCCAGTGTCCCCAGCCTTGGATGATGTGTTTGATCCTCTTGGTTCTTGTCTCTTTCTGATGGACGGTTACTCAGCGGATCTTCAGATGGGTCTGTTCTGTACTCAGGCAGGCCAGAAACTTAAGAAATAGGTTCTTTTCCCCAGGCTTCCGGGATAGAGAAAAACGAGAGTGAGCATTTGAGTGTCTGCTGTGTCTCAGGTGCCAAACTAGGGATTTTTACCTTTTTTAATTTAGTCTTCATATCTGATGCCTCTTATTTGTGAATATCTCCCTCTTGGAAAAAAAAAAAAAAAAAAAAAAAACCAAAACCTCATAAATGTTAAATAATGGGCACAAGGTCAGAATCACAGTAAATCAGATTAAAATTCCGACTTTAACATCAAGATTCGTAAACTGTACTGTAGTTACTGCCGCCACTCCCAACAGCCTTCAGTGAGGAGATGAAGTTTAGAGCTGAGCGTGTTCTTCGGAGTTCCCAGGAAAAATGCTCCACTGCTACACCACCCTGACCTGGTGTGCCATGTGCAGGCTGGGCAGGTTCCTGGATTGCCCTGGAGGTCTGCATTCTTTCTGCGTGACTGTCACTATGTACTTAGTCCTAAATTCAGTCTAGTTTCTGTACCCTTGCATGCAAATGTTCAGATCAAATCATTAAGAAAACTCCAGAGATAACTTAAAAGGCAGTTCTCTAGAGCAAAGGTCTAGAACCCATAATCAAAACCTGCACAAAGTTTTGTATTCTTAGGTGACGTGTATAAATATAAAAAAGCAAAATTAAAAAATAGAAATGGAGGACTGGAGAGATGGCAGGGAGGTTAGAGGACCTGGGTTCAATTCCCAGCATGCTGGTTCACAGCTGTCCACCCTCTTTTGGTTCCCGTGGGCACCAGGCTACACATAGTACACAGACATGCATACTGAGAGCAACACTTTCATACAGATGATTTTTTTTTTAATGAATAAAGAAAGGAACAAATGGAAACCAGCGCGGTGGCTCATACCTATAGTTCCAGGGGTTGGAGACAAACTGAAGAGTTGTTCATGGTCATCCTCATCTGCAGTGTAGTGAGTTCAGGGTAAGCCAGGAATATATGAACTAATATCTTTAAAAGAATTGAGGGAGATGTAATGACAGCTCAGATATGAGGATAAAGTGACCGGTGTGTTACAGAGTCATAGGCAGCCGGTCTCAAGGTCACAGTAGACTTTGCACAGTAGCCTTCGATCAAGTCATGATTTAAAGAAGAAGAAAAAACACAGTTCTGTTTTAAGAATCAACTTGGACCGGTTATAGATACTTTTATTCTCCTCATTTTTCACTTCTTTCCCTCTTCACTACCCACTGTTGACCCCCCCTTCACAGACAAATTTGTAACTTACTACTTTTTAAAAAAAGGCTTTCTCAGAAATTTACAATAGCTTTTCAATACACTTACAGGTGTAGAGAGTAGAAATCTGTCCTTTAATTACAAGTCTATAAATGTAGAAGGAAACCCAGCTTTCAGAAGTACATCTTGCAAAGCTTAGTTTTACATAATAGTATTTTGGTGACTGAATTATTTTACTTTGATTAAGGTTAGGAAGCTTTTTCTGTCAAATATCAAATTGTGTGTGTGTGTGTGTGTATGTGTGTGTGTGATAGCCTAGTATCTTGCCATCTATGTATGTACAACCAACAGCAGTTACCACATTTACTAAGTTGTCATGGAGTGTGAATGCAATCAGTGGACAGTATTCAAACAGGAGTGTATGTCTGTGCTCCAGCAAAACTTCATTTGGACACACTAAAAAATAATTGTCTTATTTTTACAGTGTGTGGGTGCCGGGAGCCAAAGCTATCTATGGAAGCCAAAGCCAAAGCTATATAGTGAAGACAAAGGTATCTACGGAAGCCAAAGTCAATTAGTGAGCCAGGGCTATCTACGGAAGCCAAAGTCAAAGCTACCTAGTGGAGACAAAGGTAGTTACTGAAGCCAAAGCCAAGTAGAGAGCAAAGGTCATTTAGTGGAGACCTAAAGCTATGTAGTGAAAGAGTTATCTAGACCCTAAATCATGGGTGATAGATTGTGAGGACATCCTTTGTTAGAGCATCCGTAAGATATCTTAAGAGAATATCCTTATGGTATCTTGCAGGTACAATATTCAACCCATGAAAGCACTCTTCTTATTTCCTGCAGCAGTAGATTAACCTTCCCCCTTTCCTGCCTTCTCCCTATATAAGTTGGGTACAAATTTCTAATAAACGGAAGCCTTGATCAAACAAACAGACTTGGCTTTCATTCCTGTGTCTCTTGTCCCTACCCCTGCCCCATTCCTTCCATTCTCCTACTTTAGGAACCCAGTTGAAGCCCCGAGGGCTGGGGCATGTGGATTTTTTTTTTCCTTCCAGCCATTTAAAAGTAAAAGCTATCATTAGCTCACACACTGCAAAAACAGGTGACAAACAGACAGGAATGTTGGCAGTAGTTTGCTCACCAGGCACCAGTGAGCACCAAGGTCATTCTTACACTTACATTGCCATTCTATCTTTTAAAATACATCACTAGGCTCTTTGTGTCTATGTGTTCATTGGTGTGCAGGGCCCCGTGCATGGGGGGAGGGGTAGAGGTCCGCCTTGAGCGGAGTTGTTCACCTTTTTTGAGACAGTTTCTCACTGGCCCAGAACTCACCGTACATGGCCAATCACCAGGCTCCAGAGAGCCAGCTTTCCCTGCCTCCCCAACATTGGGATTCGAAGCCTGCCCGCTCCCCATGCCAGGCTCCTCTGCACCCTAGGACTTGGCTCAGCCTCGTGCTTGCTTAGCAAGCCCCTCACCCACTGGGTCACCTCCCCAGCCCCCAGATTCTTACTCCAGCTTTTAGAGTATTTTAACTTTAAAAAGACTGAGTAAAAAGTGGATGAGACATGAACAGACCTTCAAAGTCATTATTTCCACCCTCTGTTGACAGAAACTCACAGTGTGTGTGTACCCAGATGTAGATCACCTCAGAGAAGGTGGCATCCTCTTCCACTCAAGTTCAGGAGGCAAAGCTTTATTGGTTTCATCCAAATACATTTCTATTCCGTTTACAGTGCTTGGTTTGGAAATCATAATTCTGAATATAAAGATTCTATGGGGAAACCACATCCATACATTAGAGTAGAAAGTGTATGAATTGTCAAGTAGATTTTTGATGGTGAGAATCACAGACCCTATCAAATATTGTGAGCTTTGCCTAATGTTTTTTGCACTGGCTGATCCTCATTTCTACATTGCAAACTTCTTCCAAGAAAATAGTTGTACATGTAAAAGAAACTTTATTAATATTAAATTTTAAATATTATTTTAGGGTCTGGAGAGATGGCTCAGTGGTTAAGAGCACTGTCTGCTCTTCCAAAGGACCTGGGTTCACATGTGAGCACCCACATGGCAGCTCACAACTGTCTGTAACTCAAGTTCCAGGTGATCTGACTCCCTCATACCAATGCACATAAAATAAAATTATAAAAAAAATTTTTTTTTAATTATCGTGTTTATTAAAAGCAACATTCAATTATTTAAAATTTTAATTTTTGTTATGCCAGCATGAAATTATAAACTTGGGGGAAGTAGAGTTTTGTTAATTCTGGTTTTATTTTTTATAAAATGTTTTATGTTTTAGGTAATAGAATGGGGGCTGAAGAGATGACTCAGCAGTGGCTGAGAGCCCTGGCTGCTCTTCCAGAGGCCCCATATTCAATTCCCAGCACCCACATGACAGCTCATGGCTGCCTATAACTCCAGTTCCAGGGGGATCTGATGCCCTTTTCTGGCTTCCACAGGAACAGCATGTGGTATGCCGACACTTTCAGGCAAACACTTTGTTTTTATTTTTGTTTTTTTGACACAGGGTTTCTCTGTGTAGCCCTGCTGTCCTGGAACTCACTCTGTAGACCAGGCTGCCTAGCCTCTGACTCCCAACTGCTGGGCTGCCACCCAGCACTCAGGCAAACACTTAAACCCATAAAATAAAAATAAAATCTCAAAAAAAGGAGGGTTATAGAAACACTTGAAAGTGAACCCCTATGCCAGAGACCACAGAAGTTTTTAAAAGTTTCTGAAAGTCTAGGTGTTGGGAAATTCTGCTCTGTATTCTCTAAACTCCTCTTTTGCTTTGTAATTTGTTCACCAGCCTGGTTTGGGATGTATTACAGTGGCCTCCAAAAAGGTCACTATTAATTCTGAAGTCTCTCAAATTTCTGCTCTGACTTCTCTGGGTCTGTTGCTTGCTTTGTCTCTGAAACTTGCATTCCTATGTTGGCAACTCATTCTTCCTCAGGCTCCTCTGCCTTGTTCTTTTCTGTGTTCTACTTCTTGACTCAAGACATAACTGAGTATTGATGAGGATGAATGGGCTGTAAACAGAAGCTGCCATGGCTGTTTCACAGATACCGTACTGTGAAGCTAAGCTTATGGTTAGGATTGGACACCCCTCCCTCCCACTCCTATCTCTGACAGGGCCTCGCTATGGAGCGCACCTGCTGTGGCCTTGTGCTCTCCCCATTTAGTACTGAGATTACAGGTGTGCACCACCACACCCCACTGAATTGAACATTTTCTAGCTGATAAGCTTCTGGGTTTTGTTGTTGTTCCTTGTTTTAAGTAAGCATATATGTAAATATATATTATATATAGTCTGTTGCAACCTTTGTTTTGTTTTAATGTCTTTTTTGTTTTGTTTTTTGTTTTTCGAGACAGGGTTTCTCTGTGCAGCCTTGGTTGTCCTGGCCTCGCTTTGTAGACCAGGTTGGCCTTGAATTCATGAAGATCTGCCTGCCTCTGCCTCCCTGAGTGCTGGGATTACAGTTGTGTGCCACCGTGCCCAGCTGTTTTGGTGTCTCTTACGACAACATCTCACTGTATAGTACTGGATGGCCTCAAATTCAGAGATCTGCCTGCATGCCCGGCTCTTTGACTGTTTTGAAACACTTAAGTTTCATTAAGTTGTATAGGCTCCCCTGAAACTATGTAGCCCAGGCTGGTCTCAAACTCACTATCATTTGCCTCACCCTCCTGACTGTTGGAGTTACAGACACCTGGCCTGGATTGTAATTCCTTTCATGCATATAACCACATTACTAAAACAGTATCCATTACATATATGCATTATTAAAACATATCATTATGGACATTCCACTTTTATGTGTGTGCTTTTGGAAAAATATTTAAGTCAGTACTGTGTGGCTATTCCTGTCCCTGTGTCTTGGCATGCTTTGTGAATATCTCCATTGTGTAAGTTCTGTCGGTGGAATTGGGTTGTAGTTACCATGCATTAAAAGCTTTGTAGACATTGGAAAAGCCTTTCTACAATCTCACAGCAACAACTTACACTGCTTCAGTAAAGTTTTAAAAGTCTCTTTTGTATTCCCTGTCTATCGGATAATGAGTAAAGCTTAGCATGTGATGTTATAGACGATAAAACTACTTGTCGGCATTTTTACTTATTTCAAATGAGTGGTATCGAGTTTCTTCTATATCAGTGGTTCTGAGCTGGGGGCAGTTTTCTGCCAGGGACATATGGCAGTGGCTGGAGACGTTTTGCGTGTTGCAGCGGGGAGAAGGCCCAGAAAGGAGCTCTACCAGCACTGGTCAGGACAGGGCCAGTGTTGCCAAGGCTGCATTCAGTGTGTTCCACACAAATGACTCAAATGCCGGTAGTGGCTAGACCTGAACAAATTATTTCATTTTATCTCTTTTATTGGTCTGTTATCTGTAACTCTTGAGTTATTACATTATTTGCTTTCTGGTTCATCATGTACATCTTTCCACTGTCACAGTTTGCCTTCAAGTAGCATTTTATATTCTACGTATAGTATAAAAACCTGACATGCGTGTGCTCCAGGCCTTGGGCTTCTAAAATACATTCCATTCCTACTCTATAGTAGGCCACAGTAGTAAAGGTTGATTGTCTGTAAAAGTTTATAATGATATTGAAACACAATATGCACCAGCTTCATACTTAAGCTGTATAATTAGATTGCGTTCGTGTTCATGTACTTTGAAGCTGTGCCTGAGTAAGCCCTTCCCTAGCCCAGCCACCACTGATCTGCTTTTTGGTACCATAGATATGTTGTTTGTTTGTTTCTGCAATTTTTATAAAAATGGAATCATAAACCATGAGCTGATTTTTTTTTTTTTTTTTTTTTTTTTTTGCCCAGCCTAATTACATTGAGATTTACTCATGTTGTTGTGTATATCATAGAAAAACATTCTTAATGACAGGCATGCCAAGAAATTAGAGTCCTGTTATTAAAGAGCGTGCTGAGTTTTAACCACCTGATGTGTTCTTTGTTTTAGGCCATGACTGTCTAAGGGGTGATAATCACATGAGAGCACTTACGGCTGCAGATGTCACCTGACTCATCGCGGAAAATCTGTCTTCAAGAAAATAACCACATGACCACGGCCATTTCTTTACTAAATGGCTTAATGGATTTCCTTTACTCCGATTCATACCAAAGCTGCCACTTTCAACCAAAGCAAGAAAGGATTCTGCATGAGTCAGTCCCAGAATGCCATTTTCACATCACCAACAGGTGAAGAAAACCTCATGAATAGCAATCATAGAGACTCGGAGAGCATCACTGGTGAGTTCAGTCTTATAATGCTCAAGTGTCATTTCCTATCTGGACAAAGTGCACATTCCTCAGTCTGACCTGTGTCGAGTGCCTTGATGGAACCCCTGCCTCCCCTTGCAGCCTGGAGGTCCTGAGACAGACTGACTTAAACAGTCCACCTCTTGATCTCTTCTGTCTTTATCAAAATCTGCCTCCTATGTGGTTCTGGGCCTGGGCCAGACTCCCGTATACCTACCAAGCCACCCTGTGAGAAGAACTGTGGAAGAGCCACGTGCCCATGTTTGTATACCTACAGTCATGTGACCACTGTGCCTGGCACACAAGAGGCCGTTGGGCCTGGGGAGGGTATGCAAAGAGGCCTTTGAGGTTATAGCTGCGAGAAAAAAAATAATTAAAAATAGTTGAATTAAGAAAAGAAGAAAAAAAAAAACCTCAGGGTCTGGAGAACGATGTTAGTTACAGAACTTGCTGTGCTGTCATGAGGACCAGTGTTTGGATCCCTAACCCGTGGGGCAGACTGGGTGTCCTCTACATGCCTGTAGCACCAGCTGTGAGTGGGGCACAGACAGATGGTCTCGGAGGCTTGCTTGTTTTCTAGCTCAACTAGAAAACACAAGCCCCAAATTCAGGGAGAGCCCCTGCCTCAAAGGAATAGGAGAACAGGGATCTCGTGTCCTCTTCTAGTCTCCTGATGTACACATCTACACACACCTGTGTTCACATTCTCACATAGACACAGGCAAAACAGAGAAGCAAATACAAATCTTTTCACAAACAAAATAATCAGAAGTGTACTTTCCTCAAGTGTTTTAAAAGTCACTAAATGCAGCCAGGGAGTGGTTGAGTGAGGAAAGCGGTAGCCACTCAGACCTTTCAACTCAAGTTCAACCCCCGGATCCCACATAACAGAAAAAAGTGCTGGGCACAACAGAGCCCAGCCGTAATCCCAGCACTCCTGAAAGTTGTCTCACATGTGTGTTGTGGCACACGGTTGCCTGTGCTCAAATGCGCACACACACACCACACACTTATCATTGTCCTTGTCAAATTAATAATAAGTCCTTAGCTCACAAAGCCTGACCAATGTAGCCTGTTCTAGACTATCTTGTTCATTAGACTTACATTCACTACAGATACATGAATACATTGTATTTCCCCAGACACAGCTGGGGGTGTTATAAAGCACAGTCCCGCATGTTCCTGCTTTTCTAAAAGCCCAAGTCAAGGAAGAAGCCAAGGCTGTTTTCACTCAGCTTTGTCACCACATGTTTACTAAGGTAGAGAACACTGTGCCCATTTTAAGTGCTTGAGTTCTGACAGATAGTGACTGTGCATTCGAGATCCTGTCAGATTCTCTCGCACCCAGATCTCCACCTCTCCCTGCCAGCTGTGGGCAGCCCTCCATCTGCTCTGTCCTTCTGTGGACTCCTGTGGGTGGAGTTTGCTTGTACTAGAATTTCAGATGAATTGAGTTTGGTTTTTTTGTGGCAAGGTGCTTTTTGAGGTTTTCCTTTTTCTTCCTTTTTGTTTTTTGCTTTGTTTTGTTTTTGTTTGTTTTGCTCTTTTTTGAGAAAGAATGTCTTACACAGTTTCAGATAGCCCTGGCTGACCTGAAACTCACTTTGTAGACCAGGCTGGCCCCAAACTCACACAGATCCGCCTGCCTCTGCCTCCCGAGTGCTGGGGTTAAAGGGTGTGCCACCGCACCTGGCAAGATTTTTCATTTGTGCTTTTAAAATTTTTTTTTGCCAATAAGTCAGGGCTAACCTTCTTTGCTGTTACAGCAGCCATGAAAGGATGAGTATGACTGTGATTGGATAAAACTTGTCTTTAAGACCAGCAGAGGCTGCAGGCTCTGCCCTGCTTACTGCCAGCCCCACACCATGAGCGCATGTAAGGTCATCCATTTGAACCATTCTTGTAGTGTGCCCCGGGGCCTCTCTGGGGTCTTCTTCAGTTTCCTTGATGACTGATGCCAGGGAGCATCATTTCATGTACAATCATTGACCAGTTCTAGATTTTGTTATCCATGCAAAAATCATGTGACCAAATTTTTAAAAGTTGAATTATGTGTTCCTGATATATGTTAGATAAGTGATTTTCTGTGGAGAGTTCAACTTTGTTTTGAGAAATCATTTGGTGATAAGGGTCTCATTTTAGGGTTATGCTTCATCTTTGTTAGATAGGTCCATACTTCAATATTCTTTATTCTAGGATTAGTTTAATTGCCTCAGGTATTCAGTGAGGTAGAGCTGTATGTGTGTGTGTGTGTGTGTGTTTTGGAGAGATGACAGTCATGCCCATTTCACCCTTGCAAAGGAGAGTCCTATGATGAAAGTATGGATGGTGATTTGAGTGTGTTAAGGGCAGCTCATATTTGAAGTCATATTTAAGAAAACCAAACAGAACCCCTGAACCTAAATGGAGGCATTGTGACTGGAAAGAAGTGAGTATATGGAAGAGTTGCTGAAGGACAAGATGATGATGATGCTTGTGCTCCTTGTTTCCATCACATCCTGGGATGCCTGTCTATGCGCGTGTGTGTGTGTGTGTGTGTGTGTGTGTGTGTGTGTGTGTGTAGTCAGTCTCTCTCGTGGAAGTACTAGAGAGGCAGTCTGTAATGCATGTGCAGCATGCAGAAAGTACATAGTCCCTGGGAGTTTGTAATGATAAAATGTGGATGTGTTTTCAGGGCTCTGTGTGATAATTGTTGGAGTTCTTTAGAACTCTGTCTGAGGCATAAATGCACCACATTTCTTCTTGTGCTATGAAGCAACTGTTTATCTTCTGGTTGAATGGAGACGAGTGATAGTGTGAGCCTTTTTATTAACTAATAGAAATGTACTCTCTCAGAGATTATTTTCTTAAACTATTTTTCTTTGCCAGCTGGAACATGTTTCTTTATACTACCCACAAAGGAAATGCCAGATCTCCTACAAGTAGGAGGGAGGATATGCCATCCTGTACTTTCCCTACTTTAAGCCATAGTATTTGAGTTGTGTTAAAAGAGATAACTCTCCTTTGTAAACACTAAATTTGGGTGCTGTTGAATGCTGGGTGATTTTGTAAATGTGAAGCCAGGAGCAGACACGTAAGAAAGCCCCAACTGTGTTCACGGCCAGCGTGTGAGAGGCTAGAGACATCAGCAGTATTCACTGGATGTCTACTGTGTGCCAAGTATAACCCGGGAGTATTAGACAGCTTTCTTCATTTTGGAGATGTGTGGGGACGGGGCTCAGGAGAGATGAGTCATATGTCTAACATCTCATCACTAATGTGTAGAGTCCGATTTAGAGACTAGATATGATGCCAAAGCCCATGTACTCTCTAATATTAAGACTGAAAAGTAGGACAGTGGGCACCTGGAGAATTTAGGCTCTGGAGAAGTATGTGTGGTACGTCAGAAACAGTGTGTAAGGACCTGTGCGTGAGTCGGCCCACCTTAGTTCATGTAGCCTAAATGACCCCACACAGGCGTTTCCAGAGGAGTCTCCCAGGCGACTGCAGAGTCTGCCAAGTTGACGATTAACATAACCTTCACAAGGTCAAAAGACAGTAGTAAAACAATAACAGAAAGCCAGGCTGGAGCCAGGGCTCGGTGGGTCAAGCGGTTGTCACGCACCAGGAGGAACTTCGAAGATGAGACGGGAGGTGGAGACAGGAAAGTCCCGGGAGCCTGCAGGCCATCTAGCCTGGCACACATACACTGTGGCAGAAGACAGACCCTGACTCACACAGGTAGAAGGTGAGGACCACACCTGTGTTGTCCTCTGACCTCCGCACACACAACTTCACACGCAACACAAGAAAAAGAAACGCTAAAGAGAAAGCTAACATTTAGGCAGCGTCTCCACCCATGCCAGGCATTATACCAAGATAGAAGTGTTTTTTCTGGTTTATATCAGATGGCGTTCACACAACCACTGTGGAGGGCAAGGACCTCCAGTCACCTGTTTTACGGAGGGAGAAACAGAGGCCAGAACTCAAACAGCCTGCTCCGTGTCACACGAAACAGCCAGGGCCCAAACCAGAGCTGACAAGCAAGCCAGTGTTCTTTCCCAAGCATCACACTGAACGTGTGGCTGGGGCGGCTTTAGGTGAAGACCACTTTTCCCTTTGTTCCATATTTTCTTCTTACACATTTAGTGCTCTAAGTGTATCCCATCTTCCAAATAAAATTGACAAAATATGTATTCCACTGCCAGAGCTTAGTGTTAGTGCTCTTCCTGTTTCTAGGAAACAGTAAAATGTACTGTTACTGGAAGCTTACAGGAAAATGTCAGTGTTTACAAAAGCTTCCAGATTGTCAGGAGTCCTCCCAAAAAGTCCAAATTTGCTTATTAAAGAAAATACGGTTTCTATCCCTTATGAATTGACTGTTTTCTGCTGCATGTTCTTGTTTCCTTCCCTAGCCCCAAATATATAAAGTGAAATTGATTCATTTTAAGTAGGGCTAAGACATATTAAAAGGAGGAAATAAAAAGTGTTCTGGTTAATTTTAAATTTTAAAAATATGCCTAAATGCACTAAGCAATATATTGTAGGTAACATATCATTTAAATTTGTAAGATGATTTTTATTTTAGAAGTTCTCTTTTCAAAGAAATCTGGAAGGCAAACTAAGGCACTAGAATTAATAATAAAAACCAGGAGAGATTACCATGTCTAACATTTCTTTGGTTTCCTAAAGGACAACTTGTGGGCATTGGTGTTTTGACTGCATGTACGTCTGAGTAGGGGTGTCAGATCCCCTGGGACAGGAGTTACAGACAGTTGTGAGCTGTATGGTGGGTGCTGGGAATTGAACCCAGGTTTTCTGGAAGGGCAGTCAGTAAGTACCCTTAACCACTGAGCCATCTCTCCAGACCTGGTTTCCTACTTTCAAAAAGCTAATTTCACTGAAGTTTGGTGAGGGCTGCACACTGGATTCACTTGTGGGCACTCTCCTCCTCAGATGTCTGCTCCAATGAGGACCTCCCTGAAGTTGAACTGGTGAACCTGCTAGAAGAGCAGCTGCCACAGTACAAGCTCAGAGTAGACTCTCTCTTTCTCTACGAAAACCAAGACTGGGCCCAGTCATCACACCAGCAGCAGGATGCATCCGAGACCCTCTCTCCAGTCCTTGCTGAGGAGACCTTCCGGTACATGAGTGAGTTTCGTTTGCTTGTTTGCTTATTTGTGTTTGTTTGTTGTTTGTTTTTACCTATCTAGACTCTGTACATGGAAATAAAGGGCACGGGTACTTTAGTATTTTGTCTTAAAATACTTAGCATTTAGTAGCTATGTTCAGTGTCTGGCTACTTTAACTCAGCCTGACCTGACAGGGAGAGATTACAGTTGTTATGTCTGAGAGATCTGGTTCCATGCTTTTGACTGATAAGGAGATATTGCAAACAGTTTACACTCTTTTGTCTTTTGCTTGACATTTTCCTCAGGGTGAGGAGAGAACAGAACTGCTTTAAAAGCGGCGCAATTATTTATGATTGTGCATCTGTATTTTGTCTGCCAACATTTTTTATCCCAGTACTTGGGCATCTCGTGTGCTGGCTTTGGGGTTCCTTTCTTTCCTTATTAAACACAGTCACAGGAAATATGCCATTCCTTAAAGAGCATAGCCCTTATATGCATAAGCACATTGTATTTTATTTTTTAAAGACAAGCAGTTATAAATGAATAAAGTGTAATTAATAAAAGTTAAATAAAAAATTAAAAAAAAAAAAAGACAAGCAGTTATGTAGCCTGGGCTGCCTTGCACATGCCATGTACCTGGTCTGAATTGATCATGCTGCCTGCACCGGCTGACTGCTGGGGACTACAAGCATGCTTCTACAAATGTACATTCAGTCATGCCAAGGAGAAACACATGTGAACTACATAATAGCCTTCATTTTTCCTCAGCGACCCCCAGAGTAAAAGACTGAGCTGAATTTGTCCCAAGTACAGAGCCCCAATAGGACTCCATTTTCTTTTGGTTTAGCTTTTCTTTCTGAATTTTTCAACTTGTTTCACTACTCGTTCAGTATAAAAATGTTTTTTCTGTACATAGAAGCTGTTAGAATATGTAGTAAAAGTCTCCAAGCTCAGCTTCGACATTTGTGACAGTCCCATCATTTGACTTACCTAGGAGATTACATCGGATCTTGCATATTTTCCCAGCGAGCACTTTAGGCTTTTTTTCTTTTTTTATTAGCTTTATTTATTTAGAGTGAGCACTTTAGGCTGTTTTCTTTTTTTATTACCTTTATTTATTTAGAGTAGGGAGGGGCACTGGTACTGTAATGTATATGTGGAAGAGGTCAGGGGACAGCTGGTGGGAACCAGTTCTCTCCTTTCGCCAAGTGGGTTCCAGGGATCAAACTCGGGTCACCAGGCATGGCAACAGGGCCTTAACCAGCTGAGCCATCTCATTGTCCAGGCTTTAATGACAGGCTATGGTTAGAGAATGGCTGGTTTGTTGTGTTTGGAATGCTTATTTTACAGTAATTATTAACCTGCTCTGAATGTTAGTTTTCTAGAACCAGGCAGTTTCTTAGTCCTGTGTGTGTGTGTGTGTGTGTGTGTGTGTGTGTCTGTGTGTGTCTGTGTGTGTGTGTGTGCACGCACGCGTGTGGAGGGAAGGAGTGTGTTGGGGGTGTAAATAATGTTTAATTTTGAGTTGAAATATGAAGAAGGCCAAATAAAGATGTATTTCTGCCTTTAATATTTTAAAAAGCTGAAGTAAGTTAAATTAAGGCTCTCAAGAATGTCTTTTTTATTAAAAATATTAAATATCTTTTTTAGAATTTCACATGAGTATTGATTTACATTATTTCCACCTTCCTGCCAGCTCCCTTCAACTCCTGTACCCCTTAAGTTTATGACCTTATATTCTGTAATTTTTGTTCCATTCATATGCTAGCATCTTTAGCTTAAATATAATATAAAGCTTTGCATAATGTACTTTTTTATATTTATTTTTGTGTTACATTTGCATATACATATATATACATACTGAGTCCAGTTGCTCTTATTGATTGTTGGTATTTTCCCAGGAATTTTTAGAAGGAAACCTATTTTGAATTAGCAGTTTTCTTTGCTTCTTAAGTTTTAAATTTGTGAGAACCTTATAATTCAGTTCTTTGATAGCAGCATACACTTTCAAATGTGAGTGCACCAAATTTACCTCCTGAGGGGCAGAAGTAGTTGTTACTTGATTGCCTTGTGACCACCTGATACTTTGTCAGTTTATTGTGTGTGTGCACTTTTTTTGTAATGGCTGCTATATCTTGGGGGCTATATACATGAACACTTGTTCTTGTTTTCACATGTATTTTATTCTTCTGAGTGACCTCTGAAAAACTTGGTATTTTATTCTTCTGAGTGACCTCTGCAAAACTTGCTTGGTATTTTGGATTTGTATGAGTAATTTAGGTTGTCTGGTGTGTAAACCTTATAAAGAGTTGTTTTTAACTGTCTTAGTCCTAGGCACAGACAGAGTGGAACAGATGACCAAAACCTACAATGACATTGACATGGTTACACATCTCCTGGCAGAGGTAGGCATGTATCTTTTTTTTCTTCATATAAAAACCTAAAACTTGAGGGTCATTTAGAATGTGTCTGGTTTGCACGGGTCAAACATGATGGTCAGCCTGATCTCTGGGTTGTTCTGCAGTGGTTGTTGCAGCTGAACAAGTGATATGGCAGCAGACATCCCAAGTTTAAGGGCTCCTGAAGCTCATTTTGAAGTGGGTGAAAGGGTGGATATAATGCTATCTGGCCCCCGTCTTAGGAAGAAGTAGTTGTTGAAAAAGTCTTGCCTTGTAGATTTTCTGAGGTTTTTCTTTGAGTCTTATTAATGACTGTAAGGACACGGGCGGTAGATTTGTGGAGGACCCGCATCTTGGAGAGCTTGGACGTGGCACCACCTGTCACCATGGTGACATGAAGCTGAGACAGTTCCACCTTCAGATTGTCCGGCTGTTTCAGCAGCTCCTTCTCCTTCTTGCCGCGCAGGTCCCGAGCCTTCATCTTGGCCATGGCTGCACACCCATCTGCTTTTTTTATACTCAAAGAGAATATCTATTTGTTACTTTACAGAGGGACCGAGATCTAGAGCTAGCTGCTCGAATTGGGCAAGCTCTCCTAAAGCGGAACCATGTCTTATCTGAGCAGAATGAAGCCCTGGAGGAGCAGTTGGGACAAGCCTTTGATCAAGTAAGACTCTGGCCTTGTATTTGGAATGGGAATAATAATGTGTAGGCCTTATTTAGTGGAGATGTATTTCCTTGGATATTTCTGAAATATTAACAACCTGTTGACTATACATTTCCATATATTGCAAAACACAACTTTCCTGGTGAAGGTGCACTGCTAGGTCATGAGGAGTCAGTTTAGTCTTATGTCTGGCCTAGCAGAATAATCTTAGTAGGTCCTCTCCCTGGGCCTATGACCTACCTGACCATGGGTTCTTGACCCTAAGTTAATGCTGTCAAGTATGAGTTGTGTCTTGTGAAACAAGCTTTAGATCTAATCAGAAAGTGGCAGGTTACTCTATGACATTTGTGCCACTATTGCACCAGTAAGCATTTCTTGCTGGGCTGGCTGTTGTTATAGGTGGCAGCGTCCTCAGCTATGTAAAAGGATGGTTACTTTTGTGCCCCAGTAGTGTGTATAGAGCACTTGTCAGTATTGTAAAAACTAGTCATTAGGGATTACACTTCCAGGTGAGTACCAACCTGATGGCTTCCTGTTTGATAACTCAAATATGTAGTATCTTCAGCAATAGGGTCTTACCATCAAGTATTGGAGGGTAGTCAAGAGCAGTGGCTACAGCCTGTAATATTTGAGGTCCTGCTGGACCCCACTGACCAACAATTCCAAAAGAGGTAGTGTGATTTGTATTGACCAACAGCTCCAAAAGAAGTAGTGGGCTTTTTATCTGACAGCCTATGGTGTTGAGACACCCAAATGCATCTTACTCATAAACCAAAACAAAAGGAGACACACACACACATATATATGTATATATGCTAGGAAGTTTGCATTGTTAGAGACAGCTTAAAAGTACAAGTCATAACAAGGCGTCTTGGCACACACCTGTAATCCTGACACTCAGGAAGGCAGAAGCAGGCAGATCTCTGTGAGTTTGAGGCCAGCCTGGTCTACAAAGGGAGTCCAGGACAGCCAGGGCTACACAGAGAAACCCTGTCTTGGGTGGGTGGGGGGGACAATAAGGAGTGTTTGTCACTCTACAGTTGTCTAGCAGCTGAAGTGGTGGGAGACTTTCACAGTGAAAAGCCATTGTTCCACGAATTAGAAGCTGCACGGCCTGTAAGCAGTGAGGAATGTTCTGTCACGCTCCGTGTACAGGTTAATCAGCTGCAGCATGAGCTGTCCAAGAAAGACGAGCTGCTTCGAATCGTCTCCATTGCTTCCGAGGAGAGTGAGACTGACTCCAGCTGCTCCACCCCTCTTCGCTTCAATGAGTCCTTCAGCCTGTCTCAGGGTCTGCTGCAGCTGGACATGCTGCAGGAGAAGCTCAGGGAGCTGGAAGAAGAGAACACAGCCCTTCGATCCAAGGTGCGGCTCCCTGTCCCCTCACACTGTATGCTCAGGGCTGGGTGCTAGCGAGATGAAACAGCACAGCATTCCAGATACCACCGTGCCTTCCGTTGTCGCCTAGGGCCTGCTGAGAATGGGTAGGAGCAGGTTGACAGATAAAACAGCAGCAGCGTAGCGTGTACACCTTGTGTAGCTAACAGACACTACCTGAGAAGAGTTATGTCATAAAACTACAGTTTGTTTGGGTTTGTAAAGTGGTGTGGATCAGGCAGGTGGCATCTCAGCTGAGGCTAGAGGTGCATCAAGTAGAGATGGAGACGTGTGAGCAGGCACATGCAAAGGCCTGCAAGGAGTGAAAGGAGAGGTCTGGTCTGTCCTACCTTTTCTGTTTTTTCTGTGAGAGATTAAACTTGATGGATAGCTTTATTTCCTTCATAAGTTATGAGCTTTATTCTTCAAATGGCAAAGCGCTATGAAGTGCTCACTGCAGATTCACCAGGAAGTACTGTCACATTGATCGTTGCTGTGTTCTCTCCCCTTGAAGGCTTGTCATATCAAGACTGAAACCTTTACCTATGAAGAGAAGGAGCAACAGCTTGTCAATGACTGTGTTAAAGAACTTCGTGAGTAGTAGCCTCTGCTGCCCTGGGGCAGTTAGGTGGGATAGCTCCAGCTCAGAAATTAGACCATTGGCTTCGATAGAACCAGTTTTCAATGGTTGCTGTCCTAGTCTGCTCTTGTGTCAATATTGCAAATTACCTATAGCTGGGTTACTTACAGTAAAGTTACTTAAAGTAAAGCAGCTATCCGGCTACAATCCTGTGGTTAGAGGGTTTACACAGTAGAGAGCTGAATCCTGGTGAGGTCCCCAAATTGTTTAAATATTATGGAGAAACAGAAAGGAGATTAGCTGTATGTAGAAGGAGCCAAACACATGAGATAGTCTTGTTTACAGCAGCTCGAAGTATAGGGAACTAGCTAGCACCCTTGGAGAGCCCAGTGTTGATCCTTTCCGAAGGCAGTACCTGGTAACCGGCATTCCTCCTGCTAAGCTCTGCTGTCAAGCCCCCATCACCTCAGCACCACCACACTGGACACCAAGCTTCACCAGAGACCAAGCTTCCAACCAAACTTTGAGGCTCAAACCATAACAGTTACTGAAAATCAAAATATCACATTGTACCCATATAAAGACCCAAATTAAGACACATACGTGTTTTTGTAGGAGAAAACAAGTAACAGGACAGGAGCCTACCGCAGAGGGCCTCTGAAAGACTCCACCTAGCAGTGTATCAAAGCAGATACTAAGACTCATAACCAAACATTCTGCAGAGTGCAGGGAATCATATGAAAGAAGGGGGGAGTCAGTATGATGTGGAAAGGGTAGGAGCTCCACAAGGACCAAATATATGTGGGCACAGGGGTCTTTGCTGAGACTGACACTCCACCAAGGACCATGTATCGATATAACCTAGAACCTCTGCTTTGGATGTAGCCCGTGGTAGCTCAGTGACCAATTGGTTTCCCATAGTAAGGAGAACAGGGACTATTTCTGACAGGAACTCAACGACAGGCTCTTTGAGTTCCCCACCCCCCAAGGGAGGAGCAGTCCTGCTAGGCCACAGAGGAGGACTTTGCAGCCAGTCCTAATGATACCTGATAAAACAGGGTCAGATGAAAGGGGAGGAGGTCCTCCCCAATTGGTGGACTTGGAAAGGGGCAGGGAGGCGATGAGGGAGGGTTTGGGAGGGAATGAGGGAGTGGGATACAGAGTTAATAAAATGTAACTAATAATAAAAAAATAAAAATAAATATCTTAAAAAAAAGATATTTATCTGCTCATCATCGTTAAGTAAAGACCTGACTTTCTATAGATAAGCCATAGAATCTTAGAGAAAAAGAGAGCCAAAGCTCTCACTTTGTAGTCAGAGAGAGGATACATCACTCTGAAGTCAGAGAACTAGTGAGTGGTAGAACCAGAGCTTAAAGGTTGGCACACAGCCTAACCATGGGCATTCAGTGCCAGCTCTGCTATTAAGGGATGCGATTTGATTTCAAGGAATGTGAGCTAAAAGAAAATTTTAATTCATGGAGAGAGATTGTTGGATTGCTCTGTAAATATACATCCCCTTTAATGCTGAAAGAGACAAGTGTCACATCAGCTCATCTGAGTGTGGGTCTCAAAATGGGAAACCCAGATCAACAGAGCACTGGAGATCCGGAAGGAGCTCCCAACTCCCTTCTACCTCATTTCCCACCTTCTCCATTATGCAGAGACTTGACTGTCCCTGGAGCTCTCCTCTCCTTTCCATTCTTAGCTGCCACCCTCTGACAGTGGGAAGATGGCAATTTAAAAAGTGAAAAGTCGTTTTTCTGCTTGTGTCTGGATGTGAGATTTGCTATATGAACTAAAGATTCCCCAGATTAGTTCTAAGGGTTCTGTCTCACCTATACACGTGTGCTGGGATGTAAGAATTAGTCTAGGGCCTCACTCGGTTTGATGGGTACCCCTGAGCACCTTGACCTACAGAAGCATCTCAGCAGCTTTGTCACAGCCTGTTGTGGATTGGGGCAGTTCCCTTCTAGAAAGCTTTTCCTTGTTAGGCCTGCTAAGGTTGATTTTCATTGCTTGTGAAATTTTATTTATGCCCCGGAAGTGTTCTTAGTGGCACTAGTACATGACTAACCTAGCTCTCCTTTCAGCCTTTCATGAAGATTGACACAAACATCTTTTTGTTCATGAAGAAAAAGCTTAAATCACCTCCTTAGCATATTTGCATTTTTAAGTCATCTCTCGTTAGCATTGTTGTCTCCAATTCCCAGTGTTTATTTATCGTAGAGACGTTTGTATTTTTCTCTGTTAAATATTTACTCACAGAACTTCAGTGCGTGTTACAAATGAGGGTCAGATTCCAATTCTGCCTTTACACTGGCTCTAAACGTTTGCTTTGCTTCCCAGGTGAAACCAATGCTCAGATGTCCAGAATGACTGAGGAACTGTCGGGCAAGAGTGATGAGCTGATTCGATACCAAGAAGAGATCTCTTCCCTGTTGTCTCAGATTGTGGATCTTCAGCACAAACTCAAAGAAGTGGGTTCCTTTGCTCACTCCGCCCATGGTGGTTAAGCGGGCCTGGTGCACTGCTGCATCCTAAGTGCTGCACACCCAGCAAACCTGGCTCTGCCCCTTTATGGTTCTCTCTGTTCTCTCAGTGTTGCTCCTCTGCCAGGGTATCACAAATAACTATTTATCTTTGAAGATATATCAGATTTTCCTGAGAAGTTTGTGATGTCAGTGATGAATTTTGAACACGTGTATTTTGTGTTCTGCTTATTTTATTACTCTCACTTGGCTTCTGACAGGCTCACTGCCTTAGGTGAAAACTGTGCCCCAGATAGACACGCCTGCTATGTCTTTGCAGGGAAGAAGTAGTTACACTTCCCATGGGAGTGCCTCACGTGTCCCTCTTGTATGTTGTTAGCATGTGATCGAGAAGGAAGAACTGAGACTTCACCTGCAGGCCTCCAAAGACGCCCAGCGACAACTGACCATGGAGGTAATGAGCGCTTCCTTTCTCTCCATCCTGCAGGAGGGGAATAGGGAGTGCCATGCATCTTTGTAAGAATTAAGAGAGATGCCAGATTTTAAGTGCAAATGCAGCAACAAGAAACAGTTGAGGTGAAGTTAGTGAGATCTAAGAAATAAAGCATTTCTTGTTTCCAAAGCTACTCATGACAGCCTTCCTCCTGAGTAAGACAGAAAACCTTGACTTTCTTTAAGAATATAGAACTTTAATTTTTTTCCATATAGGTACAATATGTCAAGAATGTTACCACTTGTACCCTTCACTCCTCTCCATTCGTAGTCCTCTTTGCCCCTCTAAATAGTTTCAGCTTTTTTGCATATGTACAGGCATGATTTTTATGTAGCAAATTTGAAATAAATTCCTAGGCACCATCCTGAGTTTATACTCAGTTCACCAAGTGAGAACTGCGTGTACATTCTTCCTTTATCTTTTTAACTTTGAAACAGTTTTCTATGTGGCCTAAGGCTAGCATGGAACTCTCTGTGAAGCACAGGCTATCCTCAAACTCGAGACCCTCCTACCATGGTTCCCCAATGCTGGGGAGAATGCACACTGTAGTTTAAGAGGATTTGTTAGCATTTACTGAACCTCCCTGTGTGGACACAGGGTCCCTAACACTTAATATCTGCAGCCCTACTGCTGAAGCAAGACAGGCTGCTGAAGGAGCTTTCCCTCCCCCCGAGCTTTGCTGTAGTTCCATCGCACCACACTGAAGATGGGCACATCTCCAGATTGCATTTCCCCGTGTCTGCTCACTACCTAGTGTCCACAGTCAGCACAGTTGACACGTGGGCAGAAGCTCTGCTTCCTCTTTACGCAGGAACATCTCACACGAGCTTTCTCAGAGTTGAGTGGATGATGTTTCCTCACACACGCACACGTGCATAAGTGCACACACACATACCCTACCCCCTCCCCAGTGTGTGGTGCGTCTGGTGTTTACAGAGCAGTGGCCGTGGGTCACATGTCCCGTGAGTTTCCAGGGCTTCCTCATTCAGGGCGGCTTTACAGCACATGGAGAAGAAAAAAAGGGGGAGGCTTCTACCAAGTTTCTCAAATGGGAGGCAGGGTAATGCACATTTTAAATAAGCTTCCTGACCCCTGTGATCCTGAAGAACTGAACACATGCTACCCTCAGAGAAAGGCTTTCTGTTAAAATACACTCTGAGGAGAGAACCTAGACCCGCTGCTCAGATGTAGCCCATAGCAGCTCAGTCTCCACAGGGGTTCCCTAGTAAGGGGAGCAGGAACAGTCACTGGCATGAACTCAGGTGCCTGCTCTCCTCCCCCTTATTAGGCCACAGAGAAAGAAGATCCAGACAATCCTGATAAGACCTGGTAGGCTAGGGTCAGATAGAAGAGGAGGAGTACCTCTCCTATCAGTGAACTAGGGGAGGGGCATAAGGGGAGAGGAGGGAGGGAGGGTGGGACTGGGAGGAGATGAGGGAGGGGGCTACAGCCAGGATACAAAGTGAATGAATTGTAATAAATAATGATGAAAAATATACCCTAAAATTTATCTTTTACTAGACTGCTATAAAAGGTTCTCAAACATGGGGGGGGGGGGAGCTTTTTTAGGTTGATGGGACAACCCGAGAGTAAATGAGTCACTTTCTAGACTCTTGATCTTGTTCCTGAAAGACTAAAGGGAAATGTTCATGAGAAAATATACTATTATGCTAAACCTGACTGGAGAGTGTGCTCACGCTTCCTCCATGGGTGTTTTGGGTCTGAGCCATCAGACACTGCATCGACAGTTTAGGTTGTCTGTGCAATTTCAGGCTTGAGAAGTTGTGTCTTTATGGCACTCGCCCAAGACCTCTCAGGTCCTGGCGGTTCAGCAGGAAGATGCTCTTACTGAGTTTGCATCAGAGTCTGTGTTGTTGAAGTGATATTTTCACAGTGTGCTGGCCCTGGGTAACATTAATCCCCCTCAAAACTCCTTACCTAGGGGTTCTCGGTTAGCCAGGATTGTCAGGGTAACAAAGTGTACCACTTTCCTCTGTCAGCTTCACGAGCTACAGGACAGAAACATGGAGTGCCTGGGAATGTTACACGAGTCCCAAGAAGAAATAAAAGAGCTTCGTAGCAAAGCTGGTCCTACTGCTCATCTCTGCTTCTCCCAGTCTTACGGAGTTTTCACAGGGGTAAGAAATATGAAAGATGCCATGTTCTTGAAGGAGGGAAGAAAAGAAGATTAGATTCTGTCTTACAGCATGTGATGTATAAGCTATCTGGGAAAGAGAGAACATGCTTTGCCCTTGTTTCTGGGACACAATTACTGTGCCAAGATTTAACTTGCGTATCCACATCTTCCTTAGCACTCATCTTTATTTTCACAGTTGACACTCTAAAACTTGCTGCAGGATTTGAGGTGAACTCTGAGGAGACTGTGTACCAGACTGTGTACAACTCTGATCTGTGTACCACAGAGCACTCAGATGAGGGTATCCTACCTTAGACCCATCGTATTTAAGCCATACTTAAATACATACCGCTTATTTCAGCCATACTTTTTAATCTTTATATCTGTTTGCCTTGTATGCATTTGATGTCTGTGATCCAGAGTGTAGGTGTGGAGGTCAGACAACTGGCAGGAGTTGGTTCTTCCCTTCCACCACGATGTGGGATTGAACACAGACCTTTGCCCACAGAGCCATTTCCCCAGCCATATACTTTTTGTGTGATTTTTTTTTCTGTTTAGTGTATGTGCATGAACATGTGCCTGTTCATGAGTCGTGGACATAGTTGCCAGAAGACAACTTTTGTGCTGGCTAGTATTTTGTCACCGTGTCACAGGTTAGGGTAACTTGGGAAGAGGGACTCTGGACTGAGAAAAGGCCTCCATGAGATAGGCCTGTGGGCAAGCCTATGGGGTATTTTCCTAATTGGTGATGAATGTGAGAGGCCCAGTCACTTTGGGGATGCCATCCCTGAGCTGGTGGTCCTGAGTGCTACGAGGAGGCAGGTGGGGCAAGCCACATGGCCTCTGCCTCAGCTTCTGCTTCCGATTCCTGCCGTGATTTCCTGCCCTGCCTTCCCTGGGTAATGGGCTTCTAATATCTAAGGTGAAATAAACCATCTCTCCCCAAGTTGCTTTTGATCATGGTGGTTTATCACAGCAAGAGAAGCTCTAGAACAACTTTCAGAGTTGGTTCTTTCTGTGCTGTGATTTTCAGGGATCCCATCAATAAACCTCGATCTGTAAATCTTAAGTTTCTTGGTAGGTTTAACTTTACTTAGAGTGCAAGTCTCTCATAGGAAGCTTGATTCTTTTTTAACTAATAAGTAGTATTTGGGAAATGGTAGAACACAACTAAAAATTGAGTTTATGACACACTGAGTTTATTTACCACATTGCTTCAAAGAGCTATTCTAACACCTGTTTGTTACAGAGACTATGTGCAAGACTGCTTTTGTGACTGTACTTTTTTAGTGCAGGCTCACCTCCAACTTGCTGTGTAGCACAAACTGGCCAGACTCGTGTGTGTGTGTGTGTGTGTGTGTGTGTGTGTGTGTGTGTTAATATTATTAGCAATTGTTTTCTTTCCTTTTCTGGTCATTCTTTCTTATGACCTCATTTCTTGGGCTTCTTTTCAGTAATTATCTTTTTTATTTTGTTTTTTTGAGACAGGGTTCCTCTGTGTAGCCTTGGCTGTCCTGGATTTATTTGTAGACCAGGCTGGCCTTGAACTCACAGAGATCTACCCGCCTCTGCCTCCTGAGTGCTGGGATTACACTGTACCCAGCCAGTGATTATCTTTTTCTTGTCTCCCTACTTTTCTTTCATACTTGATGGAAATCAAAGAACAGCTTTCTAGGGTCAGGCCTTTGCTTTCACTAAGTGGGCCCTATGGATTGAACTCAGGTCATCAGTTGTGGCAGCTGGCACCTTTACCCATGGAACCATATTGTTTGTTTGTTTGTTTGTTTGTTTTTTAAACATTTATTTGCCAGTTCAGGGAATTGAACTCAGGACCTATGCATGCTAGGCAAGTGCTGTACAGCTTACATCCTCAACATTTTGCTTTTTAATTTTAAAATAATTTGAAATTTAAGAATAAAATTCTAAAAAGTAGTACAAAGAATGTCTGTATTCTTCACATAGATTCCTTAGTTTTTAACATAATATTTGCTATTTTCTCTCAGTGTTTTCTTGATTGGTGGTTGTTTTTGTTTTCCTGAACTAGTTTATAGCAAGTTGCCAAGATCCCTATTACCCCTTAGTGCTTACGTTTATGCTTACTAAAGACAGGACAGTGTTTAGTAAAGACAAGAACGTGCCTGAATAATGGCACTACAGCCATCTGTCATCAGAGGTTGACTCAATACACAGAGCCCACTCCATTTCCCCAGTTCTCCCAACAGTGCCTCTTACTCGGTTACTTGTAAACTATGGTTTGTGTTTATTCCCTCACTTATGGACTCATCCATTCATTTTGAGAGGGTCTCTGCATTACCCGGGCTAGCTTCAATCTCCTAGGCGCAAGTGGGCCTCTCGCCTCAGCGTCCTCATCGCTTGAGACTCCGTGTGCAGGCCACTGCACCCAGCTCTAGATTTGTCCTTTGAAGGGCATGTTTGGGGACTGACAAGATGGCTTAGTGGGTAAAAACCTTTGCCACACTAGCCTAGAGACTTGGGTTTGAACCCTAGAACCCATGTAAAAGTGGAAGGAGAGAACCAACTCACACACACACACACACACACACACACACACACGGGTGGGGGCACAGATTAAAAAACAGGATAGCTTTGTGTGTAGTTATTTCAGTGTGAAATGATGCTGTGCTATTTCAGGAGGTACATTCATCCTGTTATCAATGTTAACTAAGAAGTTTTGGTTAAAGTGTTATCTGCCACTTTGTTACACTTGAAAGTTAATGCTAATCATGTGCTAACTAATTAGCAATAATTTACTGTACGTGAATTAAAGTTAGGAGATACTACATTAACCAAGTGTTCAATGGTCTTCATCAAACTTTCACCCGGGGTTTTAGCTCCACCTGGGGTTCTTTGGTAATTTCTACAAAGACTGCTGTTCTAGTTTCATTTTCATTGCTGTGATAGAATTCTCTGACAACAAGCAACTTGGGGGAGAAAGAGTTTCTTTTATTTCATAATTCTAGGTTTTTGAGTCTGTTATGGGAAAGGCAAGGCAGCAGGAACGGAAGTCACCTGCCCATATCACACCCACAGTCGAGAGCAAAGAAGACGAAGGGTGCACAGTCTCTTGCCAGCTCAGCCCAGCTTCTCCACTCTTACATAGTTCAAAAACCCCTGCCTTGAGAACGGTGCTGCCCACAGTGGGCTGGGACTTCTTCAGTTAGCTTAAATAGGACAGCACACACACTCCCACGCCTACAAGCCAACCCACTGTAGACGCTTGCTCTTTGAGGCTGTTCTCCCAGGTGATAGTAGGCTATGTCAAGTTAACAGTGAAAGTTAATCATTACAGCTACACGTAGTAGTTTTCTAATTCCATCTTTTTTTTTTTTTTTTTACTTTTCATTATTTACTAATGGACTTTTACTAGCACTTTTCTGACATATATCTTTGTTTAGTCAGTGTAATGCAAGGGTTTCTGTTTTACTTGGTGGGTTATGAGCCACTTTTATTATTTATTTTGATACTCAAGTTGTCGCAGATAAGGATCTCTTTTGTGCAAATTTTGTACTTTTTGTCCCAGCCCAGGAATCAACCATTTCTCCAAGGAGCTCTGGTGACCTTGAGAAATGACATTGGGAGCCCAAGACCTGAATTCCAGATATACCAGTGGCCACTAAAGTACTGTGGCTCTGGACTCTTTCAGATGGTTGTCAGGAGACACATGTGTTTCCTGCACGCTCCTCCGTGGATCTATCTTTCCATCTGTGAATCTGTGGGTGTAAGATCAGGTTCACAGCGGTCCCTTCAGGCCCAGCCTTCCCCGGCGCAGCCCCACTGAGCAAGGCATCCACCCGCTGGAGGGCTCATCTCTGACCAGATGGTCAAAACCATATATGTACATTAGCATTAACATCGAAATTACAACAAAGCAAGAAGAAAACAGTTTGCAGATTCGCCTCGGACTGGCCTGCTGGACCTTCTGTGTTCGTATGTCCACGTACATTGTGTAGTTTCTCCAGCTACTGGCCTTGTCCATTGCCACATCAGAAAAATGCTTCCTGAAAACATAGTTGGTTCTTGTTTACAGTCTTTATTTCCAGTCTCACATGCCCTTTGGAATTTTAGTCCTCATTTTCATGTCTTATAACATAAAAATACAAGGCTGTATAGACTCTGAGCTCAGTTAAGGGGAATAACCCTGTTGCAAATCTTGAACTCCTTTTCCTAGGAATCGTTGGCAGCTGAGATTGAAGGGACCATGCGTAAAAAGCTGAGTTTGGATGAGGAATCTGTGTTTAAACAAAAGTAAGTACAGGGCACAAGAGCTGATGCTGTGCCCCTGGAGTAGAAATTCCAAAGCAGTGGCCGGTGGGGAGTGCAGTGTGGGGGAGGGTTGCAGGCAGCGTGAGGTCCTGGGGAAGACGCCGCCACAGTGCAAAGGGACGGACGCCGGGCAGGCGTGAACCTGCCCACGGTACAGGCCGTCCTCTCCTGAGGGAGCCCTCCTGTCCAAACTTGAGAGCATCCCGGTCGGCTTTATTTCTGGTTCTGTCTACGTGCACAGCCCTCGTGAAGCACGCTAGTGGGTGGCGGTGACAGGAATGAATGCTTCCTTCCCTTCTTGGCAGGGCCCAGCAGAAGAGGGTGTTTGACACTGTCAAGGTTGCCAACGACACTCGGGGCCGCTCTGTCACATTCCCAGCCCTGCTGCCCATCCCGGGCTCCAACCGTTCAAGTGTCATCATGACAGCAAAGCCCTTTGAGTCTGGTGTCCAGCAAGCAGAGGACAAAACAGTCCTGAATCAAGGGATCGGCACGGAGGTTCCAGGGTAAGGCACGGGGCTTGGCACAGGGTCTGCGGGGCTTAGGGTGTTGGTAGAGCAGATTCACACACGCAGACCCAGCATCAGCCCACACTGCCCACGAAGCCAACGCAGCTGGCAGTTCTCATTGCGCTTTGGTGCCCTACATCCTGGCACCTGTGTTAGGAGAGGTGTGCATTCGCTTGCCATGTTCCTTCTACATCAATTCTAAGATACCTCCCAATTTCAGACTGCTGAAAAGTGAAAAAAATATGTATACAACAGAGACCCATGAGAATATAGTATTTTATAGTTTATGATCTTTGTTTTTTTTCTAAATATTATGCATGTTTTGGGGGTGGTTGTGGCCCAAAATAAATTTTTCACACCTTTGTCAGTACCAGTTGCTTTTTCTTTTTTTTTTTTTTTTCTGTTGTTTTTTTGTTTGATTTTGGGTAGGGTGTTTTCCTGTGCAGCCCAGGCTGCCATCAGAATCATGATTCTCCTGCCTCAGTCTCCTGAGCGCTAAAATTACTGGCATGTGACCCCACACCCTACCCACACTTTAAGTCCTCACATTTTGGGATTAATAGCACAAAGTAGTTTAGAGCTAGCATTTCTCTGTGTGGCACCTCTCTCAGGGACAGATTCTGTGAACTGTGGTAATCCTTACTTTGTGACCGCCTGGCCTGAGCGTAAAGGTAGTCATACCTGCAGTCTCATAATTAAATGGCATGGAAAAGTTAGCAAACACAGCATACTTCTTTGCTTTTTAGAGGTAATTTATAGAGTTGATATTCCTGTATTTTAAATAGCTGATTCTTAGGGTCAGTCTTTTGAATGCCCCATGTTATAGAAAGAGAGTTCTAGATTGCTCAGTCTACATGAGTGAATACGATTTCCCCACAGGAACTCCCAGCCTGCGAACCAGCTGGAGCCCACTGAAGAGAGTGATTTGGCCGTAGCACTGCATCGCCTTAGCCTGCGAAGGCAGAACTACCTAAGTGAGAAGCAGTTCTTCGCCGAAGAGTGGGAACGGAAGATCCAGGTTCTGGCTGAGCAGGAGGAAGGTAGTAGCAGCCGCGACGCCCTCTCGGAGAACCTGGCCTCATCCTGCACTGACCAGTCGGACACGATGGACCTCGGCAGTGCCAGCTGCCTTCGAAGCTTCATGCCAGAAAAGCTACAGATTGTCAAGCCTCTGGAAGGTACTGAGTAACAAGGTTTGGGAGCCCTCCTGGAATTGAGGCCTGTGCGGCAGCTCACCTAAGAGCACTGTGCGCACAGGCTGCTGCGTGGCGCTGCCGTGACCGGGCAGTTGGTGAGGGCCTGTGTCCGCCAGTCAGTCCTCTCTGATGTTTTAGCGTTGGTGGAAGAGGGAAACGGGAAGGCTCTCGGCCTGACTTTCGCTACGGGATACCATTGATAGCAGTTGTCATGGTAAGACCTACAGGTTGTGATAAATGAAAAGGATCCGCTGGAGAAGTGTCCTTGACACGGAGACACACGTGTGTGCCTGGACGGTTTCTCCGTCAGGTCAGCTTTATCTTAAGTGCAGCTTAAAAATGAATGAGTTATGGGGTACTGATGTGATTCTTTGATGCTGTGCTAAGGAGTTCCTGACTAAACAGACGTTTGACCAGGTGTCCTATGAAGACTGCTAGTGCGATGCAGGTGTTGGGTAGAGCTGCCGATCTTAGGACGAAATTACCACAATGCACAAATAGATGTTACACTGGTCACAAGGGCATCAGAGTCGCAAAGGCTGGAGCCAAAGCGATGTGCTCGCCACTTGATCACTGACAATTTTCTGTTCTTCTTGGAAGTCCAGGAAAGGGAGAGTCATGAACAAGTAGATAAGTGCGCAAAGAAATTCAAGTTATTTTCCAACCTAAGTGCCCAGTTTTTGCTCCGAAGTTCCTAGACTAATGTGGGTGAATGTTAGGTGCTGCCCCCTGGGAAGGTGCAGCTGTCCCTGAGGAGGGCGGCCTTCTTCCTGCCGAGCAGCCTGGGGCCTGCTGAAAACGCCTTAGTGGGTTTTTCCCTACTGTTCTTTAGATGTCCCTTTGAAGACTGACTTTCAAACGTTATTTGCTCAGACATTCAGCATCATGTCAGTGCTCTACAGAGAACTTAGATTTAAAACTTTAACAAAATGTCAAAACTAAATGTTTATGTCTGTCTCTATTGTTAGTGTTATTTCTCACATGATTCTAGCTTCCTGGAGACTGAGGGTTTGTCAGCAATGTAGAGCACGCCTCTCCTTCTCGCCTGTTCAGGGTCACAGACGCTACATCATTGGCAGCAGCTTGCTCAACCAAACCTGGGAACCATTCTTGATCCCCGACCAGGCGTCATCACTAAAGGCTTCACCCAGATGCCCAAGGATGTCGTCTATCACATCTCAGATTTAGAGGAGGATGAAGAAGAGGGAATCACTTTCCAGGTTCAGCAGCCTCTTCAGGTGGAGCAGAAATCTGCAGCGCCCACACCCGCCCCAGGGATCTTCCTCCCACCCATCACTTCAGCAGGTGGACCAGTTACAGGTGAGAAGGTGCTTGGGTGACCAGTACACTGTGCTGTCCTCCTGCGGCTATCCCGACATCCCTGCACAGTCTCACTGGAGTGTATTCACTAGTGGAAATAAGATAATAAAACCTGTAGCAGTGCAGACATTTCTAATTCCCTCCAGCCTGCAGAAGTAGGTTAGGAAGAACGAGAGATCAGGTCCATCAGTGGTTTGTAAGCCTTTGGTCTCAGGGTCCCTTGATGCTCTTAAAAATCCCTACCAATCCCAGGTTTATCTATATGTGTTATGTCTATTGATACTAATTAAGTTAGAATAAAAACTGAGAGCTTATAAAAAATTTGGGGCTGGAGAGGTGTCTTCACAGTTAAGAGCACTGGCTGCTCTTCCAGAAGTCCTGAGTTCAATTCCCATCAACCACATGGTGGCTCACAACCAACCATCTATGAGACCTGCTGCCCTCTTCTGGCATGCAGGTTTACATGCAGATAGAGCAGTCATATACATTAAATAAATGAATCTTTTTTAAAAATTAACTCATTTAAAAATAAAATTTCTGTTTATGCAAATACTGTTTTTTAAAGAACAACCGAATTATACATAGTAAGAAAATGGTTTTGTTTTACAATTTTGCAAGTCTCTAATTTCTGACTTAATAGAAGATTCTTCTTATGAACTTCTGCATTCAATCAGTTGCAATGTTTTGTATGAACAATGTGAAGAAAATACACTCTCAGACAAATATGTAGCCAGAAAAGGAAAACTTTCTTTTTTTGTTTTTTGTTTTTTTTTGTTTTGTTTTTCAAGACAGGGTTTCTCTGTGTAGCCTTGGCTGTCCTGGGCCTCCCTTTCTAGACCAGGCTGGCCTCTGACTCACAGAGATCTATCAGCCTCTGCCTCCCAGGTGCCGGGATTACAGGTGTGCACCACCACCCTGCTAGGAAAAAGTATTGTAATAGTCTTTTCAAGAATTATAGATATTGTTTGAAATTGGATTAAAAAAAAAACTTGGTAAGTGGTAGTTTCTTGAATAGTTATAACAATGTGGAATCTGAAGCCCTATCAATGAATTTTCGCATTTGTTTTCATTAAAATGTGTTTGTTTGTCTCTTTGAACATTTAACGTTCTTGCGTGGTTTGGTGACCTGCATCAGTCATTCAGACAGTTATAGTGTTGACACTTCCATTGGATGGTGTACTGATGTCACTACTGGTCACCTCAACAGGCAAGCCTGTATGTATTAGGATGTTTTCAAGCTCTCGGTAGTGGATGTAAGTGTTCAAAAACTGATTTTCACTTGAAGCTTACGTTTGTCATTGGCAGGAAATATTGACAGCTCTCTCCCCCACCCTGCCAAGAATATGCCTGCCCGATTCCCAAGTCTGAATAGTTATAGCCCATGTGTTAATTGTACTTTTGAGTAAGCGGTGTTCCCTGATAACAGTTTCAACTCAGCTGCACAAATGCTTTTCTGTAGGTCACTGCGGTTTATATCGGCTTCATTGTAGACAGTGTTCCTTCCTCTTTCTACATACTGCGTAGTAAAACTTTCAAGACTTCATCATAATCTTACTCCTTCATCAAAGACCTTTTTCAATAAATCTGGCTTTGAAAAAAATGCTGTGAACATACGAGAATGGAGACTACAAGTATAATCCGGTGTCACGGCTTTGGTTTGTGCTGAGGAGACAGAATTTTTACCCACCACTGCTTTTGTGCTAGCATTCAAATGTCAACCCTGTTTTTTTTTTTGGGGGGGGGGGAGATCTCATCCTGGAATTGCTATGAAGTTTTCTAGAATCAACACACAAAACTTCAAGAACCAGGGAAGTAGTTTGACCTAAGTGCCTAGATGACTTGAGCTCTTAATTTTTTTTAATGCGTGTTTCAGAGTGTCTTTCTCTCATTTCTGAGCGTTTTTACTTCTTTTATTTATAATTTTAAAGTACTGAAAGCTCAGTTATATACTATTCAGTTAATACCAGTGTGCTCTTTATATGTATTTCACTCCCACATATAGGAACTTTATACTACAAAAAGCAGGTGATGATGCTGTATTGCTAACAAAATAAGGAACCTTTATGTCATTAACAGTCTTTCAGCTCTGTGTTTGGCTTTCTAAAACTCTATTTCAGTTGCAGCTTCGAACCCAGGAAAGTGTCTGTCGTGCACGAATTCGACATTCACCTTCACCACCTGTAGGATCTTACACCCCTCTGACATCACTCAGGTCACTCCCAGGTAAGAGGGCCTGGGAAATCAGGGGCCTCACACACCTTTTCTTTTCAATTACCTTCAGCTTTAATTCCAGGGTTCTAGTTAGTGTTCCATGACTATTTGTCTTTAGAATATTTTGACATTGTATTTTCTCATTTGCTCAGAACTCTTTGAAGTAGATAGAATATGCTGGATAAGATGAAGAAACTGAGGCGTAGAAAATGAGGGTGACTGATCCAGGAGCAGACAGCTAGCACAAATGACCCAACTGAGGCTGTTGGTGCCCAAAGTGAAGCAGGCTCAAGGTTTGAGGTATCACGCTTCTTACTAGACGACCTCCACTGCTGATGTTCCTCAAGGTCAGGAGACTTCAGACCCCACAAGGTCAGGGCTCTGCTAGAAAGACCCACAGAGCACTGTTGTGCTGGTGGCCATGTTCACTGCAAGAGAAGGGATACAGGTTATAGCGATCTAATCAGACATTTGAATGAAGTCTCCATTCATTGAGGCTTCCATGAAGTGAGGCTTATTCTTGGATTCGTTATTTTACCTTTAATTCCTGACAGCACGCTTGGAATTCTGCCAGCCAGAAAGCTCACCCAAGCATTGGTGTCCAAAGAGTTATCAGGGGTTAGTTGGGTTAGTTGGGCGGTCGCCCTTGTGGTGGAGCTCCAGCCGCCTATCAGTGCTTCAGGGCCCGGGGCCCCCTCCTGAGCACACTGTTGCTCCTTCTAGCATGGCCAGCCCTCACCCACGACTGTCTAGCTCACCCAGCTCTGTCCAAGACGTTTCTACGAGCTATGACAGCAACTGCCAAGGCCAAATCATTCACCACACAGACTCCACATACTGAGCTGGTTCTAGCCTGCCAAGAATCTGAGATGGTGCACAGAAATACTTTGGTCTTTGTAGGGAAAGTATAATCAGATGAAGAAGAGAAACGATACAGAGGCAAGCCAGTGGTAGAGGAGTAAAATCAGTATGCGAATCCTACCAGGTAGACTAGCACACGTAAGGTGTTCCTTGAATCTGAGTCTGAAATTTCTAGCTGCCAGCAAGAGCAATGACAATAACTGAAGCATATGGAAGCAATCAAAAGCTCTGAGGTGACACCCAGTCAAGATGCTAGTAGAGGCGCTCATGAACATGTTTGCAGGTTTTTCACATTTGTTAGATGCCCATAGAAGCCCTAGAAAATTGACTTCTACCCCTCCCCCCATACAGGGTTACTCTGTGTAGCCGTGGCTCTCCTAGACTTGCCTTATAGACCAGGCTGGCCTCAAACTCAAAGAAATCTGTCTGCCTCTGCCTCCCTGAGTTTAGAAAACTGATTCTTAAAGGGATGTTTTGTGGGTACACAGTCTGAAGAGGGGCAGGAAATTCTTGCGAGAAGTGGGCTTCAGGCCAGAGGTTCTCAGTTGGGCTGCTTTGACAAGACATCAGGCTTTCATAAATGCTTTCCTTTTGTACAGCTTAGTGCTCTGGAAAGTTATTGGTTAAATTATTAATTTTATACTTGTCTTTAGTTTATACTCTTTAAAAATCTTGATACTATCATACATGTGATCATTTTGTACTAGTGAAAATGTATTAAACCCTGGTAGCATTGGTTCACAGAGGAAAGCTGACTAAAAGACAGGCCTTCCATCCTTCCATTTCACCATGACCTTAAATATATGATTTATTTAGCTTTTTTCTTAACTAAGCATAGAGTAAAAAACAAGATTTAATAGCTGTCAGAGCTTTTCATTATTTTTAATTTCTTAAAAAAATACACATTCCCGAGCAAGACTGGCCAAGGTACTTCATGACTATCCATGTGTCGCTATTGTTAGAGTTGACCCTGCTTAAAATGGCAGTTTAACAATTGGACGTTCACTGTTCTTCAGTGAAATAAAACTAGAAAGACTGTCCTTAAGAACACAGCTGGCGGCCATCCTCGCGCTGATGAAAAGCTGCTTTGCACATAAGGCCGAGCACTTTACTGTTTCCTTGGTGCATTTTCTTTATGGAACAGAACAAATAATAAAAGTCAACTGCCAGCATGGTGTTTCTGATTCCCTTTCTCTCTTCTCTTGCAGCTCCGGTTTCCCGTCACTGTCCTGTGGGAGCAGCGGGAGCAGCTCATCCAACACAGCTGTGAACTCCCCTGCCTCATCCTACAGACTCAGCATTGGTGAATCCATCACAAACCGGCGCGACTCCACCATCACTTTCAGTAGCACAAGGAGCTTAGCCAAACTCCTGCAGGAGCGAGGCATCTCTGCCAAAGTGTACCACAGCCCGGCTTCAGAGAGCCCCCTCCCACAGCCTCGCCCCAAGGCCCTGGCCACCCCTTCCACACCACCAAATTCCCCATCGCAGTCACCATGCTCCTCTCCCTTGCCCTTTGAGCCCCGAGTTCATGTCTCTGAGAATTTTTTGGCTTCCCGACCAGCTGAAACATTCCTGCAGGAAATGTATGGCTTGAGACCTTCAAGGGCCCCTCCTGATGTTGGCCAGCTGAAGATGAACTTGGTAGACAGGCTGAAGAGACTGGGGATAGCCAGGGTGGTCAAGACCCCTGATCCCCAAGAGAATGGAAAAAGCCAAGAGGCAGAATTGGGTCTTCAAAAGCCAGAGTCTGCTGTTTATTTAAATTCAAGTGGCAGTTTATTGAGTGGACTGAGGAGGAATCAGAGTCTTCCGGTCATGATGGGCAGCTTCGGAGCCCCAGTTTGCACAACCTCACCCAAAATGGGTGTCCTGAAGGAAGACTGAGGCTCAGCATTAAGTGACCTCATAAATAAACTCACATATGAAGGACAGAAATGCACTGAGAATGGGGACCGCCTAACTTGAGAGAAAAGGAATGTTGCAGAAAGGCTGTGAATGTGGAGAGGGTGTAGTGAAGGGATGGACACATTTGGATGAGGTCGTGGAGGATGGAATCCAGTAAAAAGAAAGTATGGACGTGAGCAGTTTGGAAACAGAAACGGAGGGAAGGGTTAGTTTGCTCCTTCAGCTGAATTCCCTTGCCTTGGAGATAAGAAGTGAATAGGAAAATAAATCTAGCTGTATGGAAACACGACAGTAATACTGGGCTGCCAGCACCTGTGTCTCTAGAGCGTACAAGCGAAGAGCCAGGGCTGTCCAGAAGGAAGCTGTTCCCAAGGGTCGATGCAGTGCGTTGCCTGTTACTGAGCGCGTAGGAGACGCTTCCCCTGCTGGTGCGTGGTCAAATGCATCCGTCCAATCGTGTGCTCGTATCTTTAGCAAAATAAGAATTTTATCTTGTCCTTTACACCAGAAATGGAGACTTTCTCATTTCAGGACTTTCAGGCACTTAAGAATCCAAACATACCCAGTAGATTCCTTTGTATTTATGGTTATTAAAACGCCAGTTTTTTTAAACTTGTATTTTTGTACAACACAACAAAAATTTTTAAAATAACAATGTGAGTGGGCTTGGGAGGGATTTTAAGAAGGAAAGTAGGGGATTAAATTGGAATCAGGAAAATTTTTTAGGATGTTTCTTCTGGACAATACAGTGGCCAAGGAATGCAAACATAATTGCATGTTTCTCAGATTTCCTTGGAGGCGGGAAGGGTTTAAACCAGAAGTGCAATCAATCAGTAGGCATTAAATTATGTTGTATATTTATAAGTGTAAACTTTTAAAGAAAAGTTAGTTGTAACATAACTTTTTCCAAAGTATGCTATGCATATTTTTAATGAAAGATGACATGTATTTGCACAAAAATTCTCAGGCACATTAAATTATAAACTGGAGTGCAACCCAGGTGCTTGCTTTGAGCGTGTCTTTGTTGAGTTGTGTTGTTTTCCTTATGTGCATTAAAGCATCTGCCTAGTTGTTGGTGCCTGCAGAAGTAGAGAAGGGTCTTGTTTGTGAGGAGCTGAGACTTCTTTTCCTCTGGTTTTTCTTCAAGCTGAGAAACCATTGAGGCATGAAGGTGCAGTTTCGGCCTTCAGCAGCGTGATGCAGGCCTCGAGCTGGGGGGCTACAGGTCTGCTTCCTGAGGTGGCAGGTCAGGGTCTGCCTCTGAGGGTGGTGTGGCTTTGTCTCGTGGGGTTGTTCAGGAAAGAATGTCACTGGTGGGAGAAGATGAGGGTGGAACCGCTCTTTTGTTTGTGAAAGCAGGAAGTCTTTTGTTTGGTCCTCTTGGTGCTTAACTTGCAAGCATTTTGCTTGAGAGGAATGCATTTCTGCCAGGGAGTTCCTTCCTTCTCTCCTCAGCCTCCTCCCCAAGAAGACTTGCACTCAAAGGGTTAAAACCAACATCCATACATATGGGTTTTCTATGTTTCTAGACTCTTTAATAAGACTTTTCTAAACAAATGTCTGAAACAAAGGGTAGAGCTGTCCCTGCCCTTTGTCCCCTGCCCAGCCTAGCTGCTGTCAACAGATCACGCACACACTTGTGAAGGGCTCCTGTTAGCAGGGACCCTGCACGAAGCAGGTGTTAGTACACAATTCCTGATGCTTAAATTTTCTAACTATTCCAGTTCACCTTTTAAAAATAGCGTTTGCATCTTTAGTCTAGAAATAACTGGGCGCCTCCCTCAGTGAAGTCGTCAGGCTTTGTCTTGGTTCTTGGCGAAGGGACTCTTTCTATTGCTCAGACATGTGTAGCTTCCTAGGAAGGAACAGCACGAGGCAGAGAAGCGTGGGGTTGAGGGGGTAGTGAAGTGTCAGATAACCAGGTTTGTATGTGTTACAGACACTGCTTGAAAAAGGGAGCTAGATCTTGGTGGAGTTCCTTGCTGAGAGTAATTCTGTACTTCTGCAAAGTGACCACTGGAGGCAGAGTGGTGTCTTAGCAGCCAGGTGACCTCTGGTCAGAGAACCAGACTGGGGTTTGTGAAGTTAAATTGATCTTGCTGTCCTGTCAGCAAGATTGTGCCCTGTGATTGTGCCCGTGCATGCTTGTCTCCGCAAGTGAATCCTGTCTTAAAGCTGGGGTTTGCTGATTTTGAAGCTGTCACCTAAAATTATTTTTGGTACAGCCTGAGAAGCTATTCCGTCAGACTGTCTGTGAAATGGAACAAGAACTAGAGCCTTTGATACTGTTTACATTTTTGCTTCATTTACGGTATCGGCTGGTCTGTGCTTTCATGCTTGCATGGGAAAACCCAGTGTTTTCTCCTTCAGGATTTTCTGTTGTGGTTTCTCAGGTATTTCTGAGTACCCTGTTAACCTCGTAGGAGAGTCTTCTTGAGCTCAGACTTAAAACTGCCCTGAATTTTGAAGATCCCAAATCTTCTGTAAATAGCTTTAGGTTTAAATCTTCAGATGTTAATGTTATCTACACAGGCTTTGTTTTTAGTTCTGATCAGACTCTGTCAAGGAAGGAAGCTAGAGGTAGCCGCAAGAGCCTGTGTTCTGTTGAAGGGACGCTGCACACGGCCTTGCCGGCTCCTGGTGCAGAATTGGTAATGGCAGTTCTCACGGCATCCCGGGCCAGGACCGTCTGTGTCTGGGCTCCTCTCTGCTGTCAGGTATGTGCAGACTGCGCTCCTAGCACACCACAGGCGTGCGCAGTGCCTGTCCCTAGCCAGTCCACACCGAGTGTGGCCCTGGGCATGGCATGGGGTCCTGGGGGCTCCAGGAAAATATTGTCATGTTTGGAACTTGACTTTGTCAAATAGCTCTTTATGCACCTTTTGCTTTATCAATTGTAAATCCGATAATAAATTGTAAATCCAATAATAAACACAAGTGGCTTCTTAACTTACCCTGTGTCTCCCTGTGGGTTTTGTTTCAGCCCTGTACAATCCAGCATGGAGCCCTTATGTTGGTTTTTATTAGAAAACATCCCCTATTTGTTAAACTAATAAAAAACTCAATTCATTAGTCAAATAGTAAGCAGATCTAATATTTTATAGATTTTTTTTTCACTTTTAAAAATGTGTTAATGTGGGGATGATGTGGGGTCAAAGACAGTTTGCAGGAGTCATTTCTGCTCTGCCCTGTAGCTCTGGGCGTGGAACCCAGGTGGTCAGGCTTGATGTCAAGCGCCTCCCCGCGCCCCCCCACCCATCACTTGCCAGCTCTCACAGATTTCTCTAGCATAGACTCCCCCATAAACACACACCACTGTAGCCCTGTACCTAACACCAACCCGCAGCCGAGTCACGGCTCAGCGGGCAGTAAATAGGGGAGGATTCCGGAAGGAGGCACTTCTGTCACAGTTCACACTTTTCCCATCTTAGAGAAATCACTTCTCAGTGTTGGAATCAGTAAAAATGATCTTTCAATAACCTTGTTTCTCCTTTACAACTTTGCTTTTTGCGTTGTTTGTGATTCTGGGGATTGAACCCAGGGCCTCATTTGTAGGCAAGTACTCTCCCACTGCACTCCACGGAGCTCCCTGCTAGCCAGGTGTGGTGGCACATGCCTCTGCCTCCAAGTCCCAGCACTTGGGAGGCAGAGGCAGGTGGGTCTCTGAGTTCAAGACTAGCCTGGTCTGTGATTCCACAAAAGGTAGGAGTGTGTTTTCTTTTCCTTTTTTTTTTTTTTTTTTCCTGAGAAACTGTCTCAAAAACAAGCAGACACAATCAATACACCTATTGTGGACATTTTAAGAATGAAATATAAAAGTCTGCTTTTTTTCGGGGGTTGGGGGGTCTTGTTTTGAGAAGGTTTTCTTTGTTAACAGCCTTGGCTGGCCTGGAACTCACTTTGTAGAGCAGGCTGGCCTTGAACTCTCAGAGATCTGACTGCCTCTGCCTCCTGAGTACTGGAATTAAAGGTGAGTGCCAACACACAGGTCAGAAACTCTACTTTTTGACATAAAACTTTGGTAGTATTCTCAGTATCTTTGTGCTTTCTTTCATAAGTAAGTATCAAAAACCCAACAAGATTGGAGGCTTTGAGGCTTTGAGGACCAAGCTGCCTTCTGCCTTGGTTTTCACTGTATTAAGTATGACTTAAAATAATATCAAGTTTAGTTTTTCATTGTTTTGTATGAAAGGCCCAAATGCCACAAAACTTTCAAAATAAAGTACAAATAGAGGCTGGCAAGTGGTGTCACCAGCAACAGCTAAAATGTTTTTTTTTTTTCATCATGCAAAGTTTGCCAAAGAATAAGGTGTTAGTGAAAAATACATCAACTCAAAAAATGCCATTCCACAAAATTTAATTTTCTTGTTATTTCACTGAAATCACTAAATTGTTAAAGAACAAAATTTTCACATCACATTCAGTCATTATTTATGAAAGGCCAGAAATTTTAACAAGAGATAGAAGAAAGAGGAGGAGGAGGAGGAGAAGCACCTACGGGTGATCCACGCCACTGAAAACCTCCTTTTTGCGGAATTTTGCACAGCTACCCTTCCTCTGTTTTGCCGTTGCTACTCAAGTCCTTCCTGTATTCTCAAGCATTACCTGTCCCCGCTGGCCACACAAAGCACAAACCTTCAAAGCATCAGAGCTCTCTCAGGTTTCCCCTGAAGGGGCGAGGGGCAGGAAGCAGTTGTGGTGGGCATGCCTGTGAGTTCAACACCTGGGAGTCAGTCCAAGGCCTGCCTGGGCTGCGCAGTGAGATCCCATCTCTCCTCCGGAGTGAGGTGGGGGAAGAAGGAGAGGAGAATGAATGAACCTACTCACCCCTGACAGGGGTCCATCTCGGTGTAGCTCTGTGCTTGGAGCCTCACAAGAAGAGCTGAATGCGTCCAAGAGGGTTAGCACCGCATCCTAAAGTCAGAACCGGAAACCAAGGGCAAACCAATTCTGGTAGCACGGCTGTCTGGGCTGTTTCCATTCTGGTTTTCCTCTATCTTTGTTCTCAGCCACTGCTCACACAACACTCAAACTCTCCCTACTAATCACACACACACACACACACACACACACACACACACACACATAAATATAAAATCACACGATGAACAGAACCGAAGTAGATAATCTAGCTGAACCTATCCAACTTCCTCTTCGTTTTTTCTTTCCCAGCTTTTAGGTTCTGAAAGTCTGTCTCCGTCTCACGTGCTCACGGCCCTTGGAGCTGTAGAAACCCTGAGGCTTCCTCAGTTGACACCTGGACCTGGCACAGCAGGACCATTCCCCCAGGCACGTGGCTGAGACCTCCCGTTGACAGATCTCCTTGGCTTAAGCCACTATTACCTGACAGCTGTATGCATTTGCACTGACCAGTCCCCTGCGCGTCCCCTCCTCCATCGACCACTAAATCTGTTTCTGCGGAACTTTGAGCAGATTCTCCGGTAGACATCCCCAGTTAGCTGTTCCTTTGACACCTCCACGCGTCTAAAACAAAACGCAAGGACTCTTCCCAAACCTGTTCATCTCCAGCGTGCTCTCACCAGTGGATGGCACCGACAGCGATGCAGGCGCTGGAGCCGACGACCCCAGAGTCCCCGCACGTCTCAGATCCCCTCTCTGGTTAAAGTTCTTGATTGCTGGGGCGCTTTCAGGCAGCGCAGAGGCGAGGTCTCGCTCGCCTGCCTCGCCGCAGAGCCTGCCATTCAGGAGGCTGCTCACAGCTTGTGTCAACCGGGAGATAATGAAGTGAGTATCCTCTGAATTCCCTGCTGTGGAGATCGGACACTGACTTGAGTGGGGGCAGCTTCACCGCTGCTTCTCCGACATTCTGTTGTTCAGAACAGAGCGCTTTGGGCCAATGAGGCACCACCATGCTGTTTCTATAGTGATGGAAGAAACAAACCTTCCCCAACTAACTCGATAGAGCAAGGTCAAAGGACTCTGGGTGATGACTTTCTCCTCAAATGTGACAACTGGGGGACAAATGAACTGTCGTCTAAGGGAAGCATCTGGCATGCCGGCTCCGCCCTTCTGAAAAGTCCTGGCTGGTTTTGCAGGCAGTTCTGGAGATTTCTGCCTGGGCTTCTCAACCACTTGGGGATAAGCCCTGAGTTCCGAAACATCTTGATTTGGTGTGAAGTGAACCCTGATTTGTGCTGATGGGGTCTTGTTTCCCTAAAACATTGCGGTTTCTTTAAGACTCTCTACTTGGAAAGGAACCACAGGGGGAATGAATCTCTGAAAGAATTAAGGTAAGATCTTGGGAAGGTTTTCCTGCTGGTTGATTATAACCCAGACCCTTTCTAAAGCTCTGCTTGCTCACAGCCAGCCCTCCAGACTGAAACCCCAGGGGAAAAAATACAGGAAAGGAAAAGAAGGGGAAACACACACACACACACACACACACACACATACACAGCCATTGCCAAAAGGCTCTCAAAGTACTCCGCAGCAGCTTGCATGCCTCAGTTTATCCGGACACCCTCAGACTCACGTCATGATTTGCTAATAGCCTGTTCTGATAGCTCATTAGGTTTGGATTGCTGGTTTTTAGTGCTTTGGAAATGACGCCTGTGGATGCGACAAAAACTTTTCTTTTTCAGAGCAAGTTGATAAACATCAAAAGCATTTTTTTTTTTTAGAATGAGAAAAAAGGAAACAAGCAAACTCTTCCCACTCCAAATCTGCTTAAAAATATAAATAAGTGCATTCGTAGAAGCTTAGAGCTGTGAGCCAAGGGAAACGGCTAAGGGAGGAGGGGTGCTTGCTGTGCTTCAGAGGACCCTAACTTGGCCCCGATCAACCTCATCTCGTGGCTCCCAACTGCTTGTACCTCCAGCTCCAGAGAACCCCATGCTCGCTTCTGGCTCCCAAGGCTCCCTGAACGGTTGTGCTGAACACTCACACAGACAAAAACACCTACACGCAAATGAAAACAAATCTTTTTTAAAATGTTTAGAATTGCAATGATGTGGAAACCTATCTCAGGCTTGTTTGACTGGTGTTTAAAATTTGCTCTAAAATAAAGTGATGTTGGAGGAGTGAGATGGAGAGGGAGGGTGGGAATAGAGGATCAGCCACATTGACAGTTGTTGAAACTGGGGGATGGGCACATTTATTATGCTCTTTCTTTACATTTGGCATATTTTTAAATTTCTTGATTGTAAAAAAAAATTACATTTCAAAAACCATGGGTGTATTTCTACATAATAGAAACTCATGGTATTATCTTCAAAAAGATATCCAGGATGCAAATATAGCTTGCTCCTGTTTATAGAAATTTATGTAAGTCTCTTTATTTTTTTTCTTTATTTATCTTTCATTATTATTATTATTATTATTATTATTATTATTATTTGAGACAGGGTTCCTCTGGGTGGCCTTGGCTGTCTTGGACTCTTTGTAGACCATGCTGGCCTTGAACTCACAGAGATCCACCTGCCTCTACCTCTCCAAGTGCTGGGGTTATATGCACGCACCATCACACCCAGCTAATCTGTTTCCTCTGAATGCAGAAAACACTGGAAGGCATTCACTCAAATATTTTCATATATATTTTCAAATATATTTCAAATATTTTCATATATTTCATCTCTGGATGTTGTAGTTTTGATATTTTTTTTACGTCCTTATTCTTTTCTGTTGTGATTGTCTCTGTAATGAGCTGATGTCAATTTAATATACATGTACATACAAAGAAACCTATACTCCTTTTTTTTTTTAAGAGGAGAAAGAAAAGTTTCTATGTGCAGAGTACCACTGCAGTTCATGGCCGTGTCCTCTCATGGTCTGATTAAATGCGTGCAGCAATGCGACCCTGCATGAACTGGCCTTTTCAAAAGGCTCATTTAAATATTTACACTTAAAACTTTAAAAACATTTAAATTTATAGGCTCACACTCACACAGGCTCAGAAAAGTAGGTTTCCCTGCTGTCGCAAGTCTAATGTGTAAAGAAAGGCCCACCTAATTTCAAAGCACCCCCAAAACTGTCCAAACAGATTCTGTAAGGGGAAACCATACATATAATCCTGACATGCTGACATGATTTCTAGCGTTTAATGCATTGAGCTACAAAGTCTCTTTCTCTGCATGTGGTGATGTATATCGCAGGCCCTGGGGATGGGCATAGAGACGGACCTGGGGCTGAAATGACAAGGACATTACTCATCATACCACATCCTCCATCCTATCTGTCGACTCCCTGCGTATCTGTGTCATTGAAAATTGTGCCTCTCTGAGGCTGGGGTCACCTGGGAGTTGTCTTCCACGCAGCAGTCGCGATGGGGGTTGTTTTAGTTCCCTTCTGCAATTCAAGCAGGTGACCCCCGTTGAGAAACAGGCTCGTTCGGGCTCTGCTTGCAGAAGCAGAGTGAGCTTCCCGGAGAAGTTCTGTGCAGGACCTGCTGTGAAGATCTCTGGACACGCGGAGCGAGCTAATGTGAATCAGAGGTGGGGGGGAGGGCTAGGAACCAAGGGGGGTGCTCCCTCCTCTGCCCCTTGTTAGCTCTGTGCCAGCCAGGGGTCACCTGGAAGCCTAGGGAGCAGCAGCTAGGCCAGGATCGTCTGCCCGGGTGACGGTAATAACTTCGGAGAGATTTCATTGCTTTCAGGCTCAGTGGCCAAGTGTGAGGCGTCACTCTACCGTGCCAGCCTGCGTCAGCTCGGCATTGGCATCGTTCTCTGGGCTGCCCCTTGACCCCACCCAATCTCTGTCTGCCTTCATCCTGAGCGGCTCAACTCTGTGCGTTGTTTTCTCCTCTTAGCAAGAGCCCCTGACAGCGGCGTCTGACCCTGACCATGTACCCCAATCCTCTCATCTACTGCACCTGCTGGGACCCCTGGAACTTGGGACCACGGAAGCTAATCAAGACCCCTCATCCACTTCCAAAGACCGCCCCAAAGAAGCCTAAGTAAGAATAAGCTGGGTCAGGCCAGGTCCAGGAGGTGAGGGCTTCCTTTGGAGTCTTCTGGGTCTGACAAGATTCCTCAGTCAACAGCTTGACACAAATTCTCCACAGAACAGGAAGCCCCGCCTTCCCACCTTCCCGCCTTCCCACCTTCCCGCCTTCCCTCCTTCCCACCTCCCCACCCTCCCAGACAGACCGGATGCCGCCCTGATCTTGCAAGCCTGTCTCACTCAAAGACCTTTCAATAAAGAGGCATCAGCTTTGCAGTACAGTGTGTGCATGGGTGCATGTGTGTGTGTGTGTGCGTGTGTGTGTGTGTGTGTATGTGTGTGTATACATGTGCCTCTGTGTGCCTGTGTATTGTCCATGTGTGTGCCTGTGTGTGTGTATACATGCATGCAGTATGTGTGTGTGCGCGCGTGCTTGTGTGTGACACCCAAACATAGAGCTTTGGTGGCAGCTGCCCCTCCCCAGCAGCAATGGACTTGAGGCTTGTACTGACAACCAGGAGTTCTTGCAAATAGTGGACAAATACCATGGACCTGAGGTCTTCAAGGCCTCAAATCTCCATGATCCCAGTTGTCACACCACACGCTCCGATCTGGAGTCACGTGGATATGCCCTTACTGGGGAGCACTGTGACAGCTCTTAATTCCCAGTTTATTTATTTATCGCTTTCAGCTCAACTCTTCTTTCGTCAGTTTCAAGAGACCGCAACTACCTCCTGCCCCAACAAGTGAAACCTGTTTCCTCAAAGTAAGTGCTTTTAACTCCACGAGGCAATGGGTAAAATAACACCGCACAGGACGAGCTCGCCTTGAGAGGGCCGGGGTTCGGTCCTGCCCCCATGCACTTTGGGGTTCTCCCTCCCTGAGGCACTGTGCAAACAGATTCTGCAGCTGCAGAGGCACACGCGCACACACTCATTCGTGGGCACACACGCATACGCACACCCACAGGACCTTTACGTCCGTGGCTGAGTTGAACTAGTCTTCTACCAAGATTGTCAGAAAATTGCCGGAATCCATTGATTTCCGCCCCACCCCCACCCCCAAACCAAATCCATGGTGATTTCAGCTCAGAGAAGGCGAGGAAGCAGTGACTGGCGGGAAGAACAGGGCTGTGGAGATGTGCCAGCCCGATGCCCTGGAGAGTGAGGAGCTGGAGCGGGGGGGGGGGGGGGGTCAGAGGTCGTCAGGTGGCTGCTCTGAGAAGTTGCCCCGCCTGTGCTTTCTGAGTGCAGCCGGTGCAGTTATGAAGAGGAAAGGGTGTCAGTCAAAGAGAAGGTGCGGACACTGCCGATGACCGCTGGGGACACTGGAAGCCTCAGAAGCTCCCAGAGGCAAGGAATCGGTTGCCCTAGGGCTCCAGAGTGTGGCCACACACACATCTGCCCTGGACTGCCCCCTCGCTCAGGCCCTCTACCAACATATTCCCCAGATACCCAGGGGTTCCCCCAGAAGGTCAAGGGCTGGCCTTGGAGAACAAGGGTCAGAGATGGCAACTGTCAGGGTGCAGCCACCGAGCTGGCCTCTGCACTGTTGCTTTCTGAGAGCATTTTCCTCTTACAGAGTCAGGGGCCAGCCAGGAAAGCCAGAGGAGAGCAGCAAATCGCCATCTGTGAGTAAAGATGGGTGAAGGGAAGGGGAGAGCAGTCATGTAGCCCCTACTGTGCGCCAGCATGGGGTTTTTACACTCTCACTCTGCCGAATTTCAGCAGAGCTCCTAGGAGCAATCCTCATATCACTAAGAGTGCACATTTTATGTAGCTGGTAAATGGCCAGACTGTAACCAGACCCAGCTACTCTCCCCTGCCCTTTGTAGGTCCCTTAGGGGAAAACAGAGACGATGCTGGGTTAGGCTACAACTCGTGCCCCAATACAGGAAGCCCCTGCCATACTGGAAGCCAAAAATCTTGAGCCAGTGGCTGTCAGGACACCTAGGACCAGCAAGTGAAAGGACACTGGCCTCAGAACACGACCAGTCTCCACAGTTCTGACATGGCATGAGATCAGGTTATGTTTCCATTTTAGAAAATGAACTTTTTCGTAGGGCTTCCTGATGGCTTTTAGTTTTATCATTTTCCCCATCCCTCCCCTTCCTAAACAAGGGTCACGCAGTCCTGTAAAGGGCTGTAGTGGTCAGGAACAAAGTAAGCAGGCGAGAAGGTTGTGCATGAGAGTGAAAGCCGAGAGATGGCTCCAGAGCCAAATATATAAACTTTGTCCTGTCCAATTTCAAAAGTTAGGCAGTTCTCACAATGGAGGATGGGGAGGAGGAGCAGGGTGGCATCAATGAGTCAGTTGGCACTGCTCAGTTTACCGGGTCCCTGGGGGCCGGGTGAGCGCTGGGATTGGGCTGTGAGGAAGCACACAGCAGGCTGAGGGATCTCAGCTCCTCCAGGTTCACTGTTTCCCTTTGCCTTCCACCCTGAAACCCAGGAGGTGATTGACGTGTCACCTGGCTATAAGCTCATTCGAAGTCGGGAACAGATTTCAGTCACTCTGGGAGATGAGATGTTCAATAGGAAAAAGCGCTTGGAATCAGACATCTTGAACAAAGTCAAATATTCCAGGTAAAGTCTTTGGATCAGTCAGAGCCAGCTCTGCCCAGCTGGTGAGCCCTGCCTGGCCCCAGTTGAGCACCTGATACCCATGCCCAGACCACCGGGCCTTGCTCAGAAAGAGCTACAGGAATGGGGAACCCAGCTAGCGTGACTTACACTGAAGAGGAAAGTGTTCCTGCCACTCAAGGGAGGGGGAGGTGAAATTCTCTAAAATAGTCTGGATTCCGAGTGGGGGAATTAAGAGCAAAGCCAGTATTTCTGGAAGACTGGAGTATACATCTTGGTTTTCATGATGTGTAATCCAGAAATACCCATCCCTCCGGGAGCCGGTGTTAGAAAGGTGTGGCCTGGTCCAGTTGAACACTAGCCATCTGCTTTCTCTGAAGCCCTGCCTTTCTTCTATCCTCTGATGTCATACTCACACCCATCCATCCATTTCAGTTCCACCTCCTAAACCTCTCATTTGTGGCTTCTACTTCCGCTCTAGAAGTGAGGCCCCTCACTTCTTACTCTGTCACTGGAGAGCTGGCTCAGCGTCGTCTCCTCCCAGCCGGAGTCTGCTGTAGAGCTCTCCTTCTAAAGCCAGAGTGGCACACACTTTTAACCCCAGGGCTGGGGGGCACAGGGGAGGGGGGAGGTGATCTCTGTGGGTCGCAGACCGGCCTGATCTACAGAGCAAGTTCCAGGCCAGCCAGGACTGTGTAGACAGACCCTTCATCAAAAACAAAGAACGAACAAGGAAAGGCACTGTGGTTCCAAAGGATCTGGGAAGATGTTCAGTCGATCAAGTTAGTTCCTATCTAAGCTGGGCAAGGTGACACATGCCCAGAATCCTAGCACCGAGAGACAGGCAGGAGGCTCCCAGGGGCTCCTCGGCAGCTGAACTAGTTGAAACATGAGATCTAGGTTCAGTGAGAAAGCCTATCTCTTAAAAGAAGTGAGAGCAACAGAGGAAGACTTTTAACATTGACCCCCGTTACACATACGCACACACACATACACACACACACGTAAATACACACATACAGTCACCCATCTGCTGATACACAGAGAGGTGACATCTGAATTCTTGGGGATGATGTCATGCAATGGAGGCCACGAGTCACCACTCTCAGCTGGTGCAGAGAAGCCAAAGCCATGTCCCTGTCTTCCCGTGCCATCAGGGCTGGGGTGGGGATTCAGCTTCTTTTTCTTCTTCCCCGGTCAACCCGACACCCTCTGCAGGGAGAGATGTGCCCATAAGCAAAGTACGGTCCATAGCTACCTGCTCTCGAAAGGAAGCTGTCTCCCTTACAGTAGAAGGAAACCGGCCGTGAGTGAACTGACTGGGAATGTCATTCAAAGTGAAGTTCACGTCTAAAAGACAAAATTTTTCCACTTTCCATCATCCTCATCCACTACTTCTCTCGTCTCCTGCATCCTTTCTCTTGTTTTCTCACCTGACACCTTGTCTATGCCAAGAGAAGAATTGGCAATGCCGAGGAAAGGAAACCTCTTGACCTAAGAACTTCGTCACAGCTCCACCACGGCGTCACCTCCGAAGCAGAATAGTTCACAGATTCACAATATACAGAAAGCCATTGCATGGTCTGAAAGCCACTTTTGAAAAAGCCCCCCATCCCAGGCATGGTTCTGCACACCTTTAATCCCAGCACTTGAGAGGCACTGGCAGGTAGATCTCTGTGAGCTTGAGGCCAGCCTGGTCTATAAAGTGAGTCCAAGACAGCCAGGGCTCCACAGAGAAAACCTGTCTCAAAAACAAAAACAAACAAACAAAAAAAATTGGAGCAGGGAGGGGACTGGAGAGATGGCTTAGAGGTTAAGAGCACTGGTTGCTCTTCCAGAGGTCCTGAGTTCAATTCCCAGCAACCACATGGTGGTTCACAACCCTCTATAACGAGGTCTGGTGCCCTCTTCTGGAGTGCAGGTGTACATGCAGGCAGAACACTGTACACATAATAAATAAATGAATCTTTAAAAAAATTTCTTTGAAGCACTATATAGCTGGGTAACCCAAGCAGGATGCAAACTCACTATCCTGTTCTTGAGTGCTGGGCTTGCAGACGCGTTCCTCAAACACATACTCCTTATTTTAGCCTCCTCTGAGTCCCATCCACGGCCCTGTCCATGGTCTGCTCTCAGCTCGAGTCTCCCCGACGTCCTCACTTCCTTAGGTTCAACTAGTGAGAGCCAAACTCCATGAGTGACCAACACACTCTTATTTCTCTTCTGCTCAGAAGGACACCCCACCACACCCTGATCACCTCCACCTCGATCACCATAAGGGCCAGATGCGAGACCCAGCCACCCTGCCACCAGACGCCTTATTCAGGACCACCCTTGGTGCATCCCGTGCCACAGTGGCAGAGCAGGCACAAAATGGACCAGAGTCAGGCAGCTCGGGGCCCGGCTGGCGCCGCTATCAAGCTTTGTGGGTGATAGACGTGTTTGTCCCACAGGGCTGATATCATTTCTGACCTCGAGGAGCAGATCTCCGAGTTGACAGCAATAATAGAACAAATGAACACAGAACACCAGGCTTCCCAGAAAGTGGTGAGTGACCCTTGCACCCACCACGCCCTCCAGACTAATAGCTTTGATCACCCGAGCGCCAGGCAGCACGCCGGGCACGTCCCAGGAGAGAGCCGTGCTCTCCAGCCTCGGGACTCTGCACAGAAGCCTGTGCACTGAGCAATATTCCCTGCCTCCGTCCTCATCCATCCCTGTAAAAACAGCGTAAAAATGGGGGGGTCTGTTTATTTTGGGACACGGCTTCTCTGTGTGTAATTTTGGCTGTCCTGGAACTCACTCTGTAGGCCAGGCTGGCCTCAAACTCAAAGAGACCCGCCTGCCAGGATTAAAGGCGTGTGCCACCACAGCCAAGCTTTGATGCATTTTTAACAGGTGACAATTTTAACATTTTGGTCATCAGTTCCAGTTTCCTTCGCTCCTTCCCCAGCTCAGGCAGGTGTGCCTTGTGACCAGGGCTGGAATGGCTGACCAGAGCCACGCTCGGAAACATGCACCCTGCGAGGCCCTGCCCCCACTCCCCCCAGCAGCCTCTCATGCTGATTTATACCAGGCTGTCTGAACCTTTCAGTCAGGACATGGCTCGTCACCAGACCTTTCCCACCTCTGATAGGAAGGAAGGAAGGAAGGAAGGAAGGAAGGAAGGAAGGAAGGAAAAAGAAAAGCCCTGCAGGGTTGATGTTGTCTTCTACAAACAAAAAATTGAGGCTCGAGAGATTTATATCGTTTGTATAATGTGGTGGGCTTCAGGCAAACTCAGGTTTTGGCTCTCCCACTTAGGCCCTGTGGAAGTCAACTTTAGAGTTGGTCTTCCTGAGAGGGTTGGGGGGGGGTTTGAACCTATTCCCACTGTGAGCAGCTCACTTGTGGTGTGACCTCTGAAAGGTCTCAGGGCCGGATTCAGGAAGACACTGAGACGGGTTGTTAGGGATAAGGCGTTTTTAGAGGAGTTATTAACACCACGGATGAACAGACAGACAACACATGGCAGAGACTCTGAGGAGTTCTCAGTTCCATTGCCTCAGTTTACTATGAAGAAGAATAGGGCTCACCACGTAGAGGAGGAGCCTGCAGCCAAGATGGCTGATTCCCCAGGGGAGGGCAAGGAGGGAGGGAAGCCCTTTGACAGGTCTGCAGTCAGAATGTTGGCCACAGGAAGCCCTTTGACAGGTCTGCAGTCAGAATGTTGGTCCTTTTCTACTCTTCCAGCCAAATGTCTTGCTAAGAAATCGATTCCCAAGTATGAAAGAATCCAAAGGCCACAGACTTTTGGAACCAGACCCAGTGACAAAGGAGTAGAGAGACGGTGCCTGTGCACCACCTACAGGGTGGCCTGATTTGGTACAGGATGGTCAGCACCGCTGTGTGCTGCCCTCTGCAGGGCAGAGCATGTCCAGAGCAGACAGAGGGGGCATCTCCTCTGAGAGGACCTCACAGGTGCAGGGAGAGCGGGCTGGAGTCTATATGCTGTGTTGTTAACGTTGGCCTCATTTCCAGCTCTCCAATGAGATGGAGCAACGCTGCGCTGAATTGAAAGAGAAGTTTGAAAACGAGAACAGGTATGCTCTCTGGCAAAGGCCCGGATGCTGAGAGCCCAGATGCCGGTGCCCAGGCAGGATTCCAGTTTCTCAGGGACTCCCAGGGGGGCCAAGGGAAGCTGGTAATGGGGGTGGGGGATGCACGCTCAGAGAGCAGGGCAGCTTCCTTCGAGGCCACTAAGATAAAGCAGTTTGTTTTGCGTTCCTGCTTTTGCATCATTCATCCTTTCCATTTCCACTGGGATATTTCTTCTGTTCAGTTGCTGAGGAAAGCTATTTCGTTCTCCACAAAGCCTCTGTCATAAATGATTTTCTGTAAGCACATTCTCCTTCTCACCCCTCTTCCTCCTCCTCCTTACCTCTGTTTTACCTGACTCTGAGGTCAGGGCCAGGGCAACAAAGGAAGAAGAGATGGGAGGAGAAGGGACAGGTCATGGCAAGTGAGGGGAAAATAAGAAAGAAGTGTGTCATCTGTGTGGGGAAAAGTCTTGCAAAGCCCTGAGGCTTCCTGTCCAACCTGAGCAGCCTGAGGAAGCCTGATGGGAGACAAGCACCACCCCCACTCTGCCACCCACAGCCACTTGTTTATTAACAGCTTCTGATTGTTTAGGATCCTGACAAAATGAAGGAGAGTCTGAACTTCCATGCTTATTGCACACCAGGGAATAGAACCAGCCTGTGTTCTAGCAGCAGATGAGATGTTTAAAAGAATGCTGTTCTACTTTGAAAGAGAAGGAAATGCTCCCAATAGCAAGAGAACATGGGTGGAGCAGAAGGACATTACGCTAAGTGAAACAAGCCAGGCGAAGACAAATTCTAGGTGTTCTCCCTCAGAGTTGAAATCTTTACCTCATAGAAAACAGAACATAGATGGGTGTTTCCTGAGGCTAGCCGATAAGTGGTGATTGTCAAAATGGACAGAATTTGGGCCAGTGTTTCCACCAGGCCTGAGGACCTGGATTTAACCTCCAGGACACACGTGGTAGAGGGAGAACAGGGAGTCTCTCGTGTTGTACTCTGGCCTGTATGCATACAGGTACACAGTGTTCACATGCATACACACACACACACCATACACACTAAATAAATGTATCAAAATCTCAAACAGAAATATTTTTCAAAGAGCTTTGCAGGCCTTAGGATAATCATGATATTGTGTGTTTTTCATATCTACTTGTGAAAGAGTACATTTTAAGGCTGGAGAGATGGCCCAGTGGCACAGAGCACATACTGCTCCTGTGCAGGACTTGGCTTTGGTTCCCAGCTTTGGGGAGCTGGCTGTCCAGCTCCAGGGGCTCCAACGCCCTCTTCTGGCTCCTGCAGGCACTACACTCACATATGCACACCTGAACACAGACACATACATATAAACAAGATTAAGAACCAAAAACAAACAAGAAGGAAAAAAAATAATTTCAAATATTCATGCCTCAAAAATATCAATCATTGAGTTGATGGCTCTGTCAACTACATTGATTTAATTATTCCACATTGCATTAATAAATTAGAAGAGCACGCTTGACTCCATATGCATATAAATGATCATTTATGACAAAACAGGAATCCCGGGAGAGACAGTACTTCTATATCAGCCACAGTGTTTTCTACATTGATGTATTTATTTATTTGTTTCATTATTTCTATAATAGTGTAAAGTTCACAGCAAAATTACCAGAAAGGCACAGAGGGCCCTTGCACCCCTTTTGCCCCACCCGATAGCCTCTCTCACTCTTCAGCATCCCTGGACGACGTTGCGTTTGTCACAACTGATGAACCTGCGTTGACACACCCTTATGATCTGGTCGGGAGTCGCTCCTGGTGCGGAACATTCTGGGGGCAGGGGGAGAGACACAACAGCTGCGTGTGTGGACATGTATTGGCTGTGAGGGAGCCGGGCACAGTGGCTTCACCATCTCAGCACCTGCTGCTCACTCCCCATCCCTTCCCAAGGCAAAGCCCAGATGCCTCTGGTTTTTCTGTCCCACGTCTTTTCCTTGCCTAATGCTGGAATAGTATAACAGGTAGTCTTTGCACAACCGCCTCTTTTCTTTAGTAATGCCTGTTTAAGTTTCTTGAGTCTGATTGAAGGCCTGGAGGCTCTCACTTTAATAGCCAGACACTATCAGCATGTGGACCCTCGGTTGGGGGCTAGACCTGGGGCGCTAAACTTATTCTGGGTGCAGCTATAAGTGAGCTGTAAGCAAACACTGTTGGCTGTGAAGGGGAATCTGAGGCCCTTGCCCAAGCTCTATTCAAAGCCGTGAGTGTAGGAGACACCTCGCTCTGGACAGAAACCAGGAGAATGCTTCAGGAAGTGAGGGCCCCACCTTGGTGAGGACAGAGAGGGAAGGGCATATCAGTGTAACAGATCAACTCTGGACTTCGTGGTGTGTGTGTGTGTGTGTGTGTGTGTGTGACACACTTGGTGTCACAGTGTCCCTGTGGATTGTGGAAGACAGCTTTTAGAAGCTCTTTCCTTCCTCTGTGGGATCCAGGGATCAGATCCAGGTTGTCCGGCTTCCATGGCAAGCACCTTTCCCTGATGAGCCGGATTGCTGACTCAGGGCTTCTTTTCATCAATTGTCCCACAGGGATCTCAAAAAGTCTCACAAAATGGAGCTTGAGAAGTTAGAGGACAGCTACAAAGAAGCCTTGAAGGCAGAGAAGGTTGCTTCCCAGGAGAAACTAGGTACTGCCAGGCCCCAGAGTGGAAGCCTAGGAATGGTGGTTAGTCTGGGCCCTGACAACCCCATGGCTGTGAGATAGCACATTCCATGTGTGCTGTGTAACATTTCTGTCCTGAAGCTTTTGGGGCAGGGGTGAGAGTGACTAAGAATAACACTGGGAAGAGGGAGGGTCACATCCTTGAAAATCCGCTCTCATCAGTGAAAAAATGTGAATATTTTTTCAAAGTGCGTTTTAAACTCTAAAATGATAATACCATTATGATTCCTCTGGGTTCTCTCACATGTAAAATAGCAGTGTTTTATTAAACCCTAACTGGAATACTATGATTGCAAGACTATACAGCACAGAGGGCTGTACTGGTCATATCTCACTGCTGTTGGGAAAAGCACCCTTCTGGCTTTAGAGACTAGTGTCTCTAGAGACACTAGATAATGGGTTTGGTACTGAGGAGGACACATAGCTTTGGAAAGTGTGGCCTTTCGCAGGAATAGTGATGGCCTCGTTTTCTTTCTGTGCAGAGGAGCTGAGCAAAGAATATAAGTATCTGAAGAACATGTTTCACATGTATCAGGTGAGATTCAAAGCTCTGTGGTGGGTTCTGAGGGGAAGAGAAGGAAGGCTTGTTGCTGGCCGACGACATGGGGATGCATCCAGACCTGCAGAGATTCTGCACAGGGTCACTATTGTCCCCAGCAGGAAGTATGAGCACAGCGGCTTCCGTGCTCGACAAACCAGCCGTGCAACTCGGAAGAGGCCTATTGAAACGAAAATGTGTTTGTGGTCATCAAAATAATAGCTGTTCATTGTTTTTAAAAAAATAAAGAGGCGCGGGGGGGGGAAGGGGCCGGAGAGATGGCTCTGCAGAGATTTGCCGCTGCTCTTCCAGAGGTCCCAGGACCCACGTGATGGCTCAAAACCATGTGTCACTACAGTGCCAGGGATCCAGTGCCCTCTTCTAGCTCTTCAGGCACTAGGCGCACACATAGTACGCAGACATACCTGTAGGCAAACACTTATACACAGAAAGCAAATAATTTTTTTAGTGGCCATAACCAACAACAGTTTAACACACACAAAAATAAATAATTGTCATTCCCCAGAGTAACCTCTGCAAACACCCGGGCTTTGCTGAAACTTTCACTGAGATGGTGGTATACCAAATCTCTGTACATTTTTGTGTCTTCTTTTCATTGGGAATTTTAGGGCACTTTGAACATATTTGATCCTAGCAGTGGATCGCTGGTCAAAGAAATGAACCTATTTAAGACTTTTCACAGATTTGGCCAAACTGCCATCCAGAAAGCCTTAACCTCATTCCCCCTTCAGTGAGCGATTTCAGAATATAAGCATTTCCTTTAATGCTGCACTGGTTGGGTTTGCTGTCAACCTGGCTCAAACTGGACTCATCCGAGAGGAGGAGCCTCCTGTGAGAAAGTGTTTCCACTGCCTGACGATAAATCTGTGGGGCAATGCCTTCATTAGTAATCGAGGTGGAAGGGCCCAGCCCAGTGGGTGGGGCCACCTGTGGGCAGGCGGACCTGGGGGGTCTATGAAAGCCACAGGGAGCAAGCCCCTGGCACCGGTCCCTTCCTGAGTCCTGACTTCCCTCAGGGCTGGGCTGTAACGGGACGTGTAAGTTAAGTAAACCCGTTCCTGCCCAGGTTGCTTTAGTCAGACTGTTTTAACACAGCTATAGAAAGCAAAATAGGGCAAGTCCCGGAACTTGAAGACATTCCAGAGTTAGAGCAGGCTGCCTTACAGGGAGATGCAGAATCAGATACAGAGAGCCTTGCCCGACTTCAGCAATAGAGGGGCCCCTCGGGAGGCCCAAGTGAGGGGAGAGCAAGGCCCCAGGGTCCAGTCACAGCCTTGGCAGTGTTCCCACGTTATAGCTCTTTCCACGGTACCCTTGTGCCTCTACAGGATAGCATCTACGACGAAATGGAAGACAAGTGGTTAAAGCGGAAGGCAGAATGGGAGAGGGATGAGAGGTTGGAAAGGGAAAAGATCCTGCTACAACAAAGTGAGTAATGCAGAAGGCGCTGGCTGTTAGCAATGACAAGAGTATCAACCTTGACCTTGACTTGAGGGAAGGGGCCTTGGCTTTACCAAGGGTGAAAGGGCCAGATGCTGAACTTCTGAAGGAAAGGTGCCTAGAGTTACTAGGAAACAAAGAAGGACAGTGAAGGCAAGGCTTTTTTTTTCCTTTTTTTTTTTTTTTAATTTCAGACATGAATTAAGGGGTCTAAATCTTACTTGTTTGCCTATGATGGGCTGAAACAAATAGTAGTATTGACATCTATGAAGAAATGCAGAACCAAAAGGAAAGAAAAGAAATATAGAATTCCAGGAGGGATTCTTAAATTAGAATTTAAATTATGCAGTGTGTATGTGTGTGTGTGTGTGAGAGAGAGAGAAAGAGACAGACACAGGGGGATAGCAGATAGCAGTCTATTTCACTGTCAGCCTGAGTGTCCCCACATCCTCCACAGAAGTCATGATGTACTTTCAGTCTAACACTTGACTAGAGCTCAGACCATACAAAGTGTTCCGAAGTCACAGCAATCACCCACTGAGCTTCCCACGAAAGGGAGGAACCAGGAAGATGCAGAAATTGTTCCTGGGTCTACGGGAAAAACTGAGGCGGGTGTGTGCCTCTGCACACCTGTTCCACATTCCACGCCGACTCCATCCCTTGGTTAAGATCCAGTTGGTCACATAAAGGCTTCTGGGAAAGTCACTTGCCTAGGCAGGGCAAGTGAGTCTGGGAAGGAAATGCAGAGCCACATCTGCTTAGAGCTTTGCCTGGAATACTGAAGCACCGGAAGAGTCCCACACTGAGGAGAAAAAAAAAAAAAAAAAAAAACTAAGTCAGGAGTCCCACACTGAGGAGAAAAAAAAAAAAAAAAAAAAAAAAAAAAACTAAGTCAGGTGCAACCCCATTTTGAAAAAGCAGAATTCAGCTTTAGGCACCCACCAGTCCCTGCAGCTGGACACTGAGGGAATTTGTGTTTGATTTTCCCCTTCCAACTGTTTGGAGCCGGGGCTCCCCAGCTAGGCTTGAAAGCTAGACAAGATATTTAAAGAGGAAAATGCCCAAGAAAGCAGTCATGACTTCAGTGGAGGAAACAGAACAATAAGGAGCAGACAGAAACTAAACCACACTCCAAAGAACAGAGCTGCTGCGGGCTGAGCCCCTGTGCTACTGTCCCTGCGCACACAGGAGGTCCACCTCCGCTCTCCAGCCGCTCTCCAGCTGAGGGTCGGTGCAGTCAGCCCTGGCTGAAACAGGTTCAGTCCAGTGTGGCACTGTTTCTGTTATCCGGGTTTCTCTTTGGCCTGCCTCTTCCAACACTAACATACAAATCTGCTTTTCTTCTTACCTCCACAGAACATAGGATAACAAAAAAGTTCGAGTTAGAGTCGGTGGAAGAAAAAAGGAGGATGAACGAATCCTTGAGTGCTATCTATGACAACTTCAATCGAGAGAAAGAGGTAACAGAACGCTCACCGGTTGACAGTGTGATCTGGGCGGGGCAGCCGAGCCTGGTGGGCCTGCATACTTAGGTGACCTCCCCCCCACTTCCGCCGTGGACATAACTCTCCTGGAAATACATGCGAAAAGAATGACTCTTGAGGTTTGCTTTTGGTTGCTGTGATAAACCGTGACCGAAAGCCAGTTGAAGGAAAAGGATTTGTTTCATCTCACAGGTTGCGGTCCATCCTCGGCTTCCAAGACAGGAACTTGAAGTGGGAACCACTGAGGAACACTGCCTCCTGGCTTGCTCATGTCCAGCTGCCTCCCTTACACTGCCCACGGCCACCTTGGGAGGGATGGTGATAGCCACAGCAGGCTGGACCATCCTGGATCCACTAGTTGTCGAGAAAATGCGCCACAGGCATGCCCACAAGCCCATGTGATGGAGGCAGTGGTTCCCCACATTGAAACTCTGGGTTGTGTTGAGTTGACAGCCTAGGCCACATAAGAGAATGGTCTCCTGGGGGTCCTTTGCAGCCAGACAGTCTCACCACGGGAGTTTGGAAATGAAGACTGTCATTCGTAGGCATTAGCAGTACACTAAACATGCAAAATCTGTAAAGTTCCGTGCTTTGCCAACACTGCATCTCTGGATGCCCCCCCCCCCCCCGCCCCTCGGCCCTTTCTGTAGACAGGTATCAACTAGTCAAGCCAATTTGGCCATGTACCAACCACTCCTACTAAATGAAAGTAGCTCCCCAAAGGCCAAGATAAGGCAAGACCCATGCACCTGCTAGCCAATAAGAAAGCCCCAGACAAGATTTTCCCCACAGAGGGACACTGACTAAGCGAAGATGTGTTAGCATGCCAGCCCCAAACACACTTCCCACGCCAGACCTCTGAGCTCTGGAATGCGCAGAAGGTTTGCTGGCAGCTGATGTGGTCGCATTAGAAGGGCAGAACGCTGTAACCACTGTCACCATCAGGCAGCCAGAATGCCTCCCAACCCAAGCAGAACGGAAGACCATTCTGGGATCAAGTCTTGGGCATTCGCCCCTAAAAACACAGGCTATAAGCTTTCTTGGATTCCTCCATCCTCTTCATGCAAAACGGAGAGTTTTCTAATATTTTGAGTATTTCACTTGTGTGTAAATGTCTCACCATCTCGCTGATTCCTCTTCCATTAAACCCATCCCCTTCACGCCTGCCCTCAGACAACCACCCATTGGTTTCTTCCACAATGGACTCAAAATTTATCAGTAGTTTTCGCTTCGTTTCGTTTAAAAAGAACTGTTGATTTTGTTGTTCTGATAGCATAATTTATTTTAAAGCAGGCACGAACACAGTTGCTCGTCATCCTGCCAAATGTAGAAAACATCCTCCTCCGTGAACGTCCAAGGACAGTGCACATGCTTGTCAGTCATCATACGATTGAGCAGCTTTTGTTTTTGTTTTTTATATCTGATTTTTAAGTTTAAGTAGCTCCAGGTAAAAGAATGCTATTTCCCCCACACACCGTCTCTGAACTCTGTCCACAGTTTCAAAGCAAAGGTCACTTTGTCCTTCTCAGCTACCAGAGACGATGACTTGGGCATTCCTCTTTCTGACAGACCGGGGCCTTCTCTGGGAGGGACCCTAGGAATGCCTTTCCGTGGAACTGAACTGTGACAGTGTGATGGCTGAAGGAACCGTGTCTTGTGCTAGACATCCATCTTGGTACCCACTAGCCATTCGTCTCTGACTCCAGTCCCTGGAACACCTTCTGGTGACCCCCACCAAAAATGCACAGCTGTTACCATCTATTTGTTATGATATGAATGATGGCTTTTGGCTCCTGTGACCTGCTTATGCAGTCAAAGACCATTTTCAGGTCGCCTGGACTACCTCCTCTTGGCAGAGCAGAACAGCGCCTGGCTTGCTGGTGCAGATACTCAAGGACTATAATGTAGATTGAGTCTGTGGTCTTTATGCTGGGGTCTCAACCTCAACCATAACAATGGCTACCTTGCCCAAGATTCTTCAATGGGTTTCCTGTGGCTCTCTCTGCAGCTGGGTTTACTTTTTGCACTTTTCAGCCATATCTTAACTCCCCCACCTTCCCTTTCCTCCCAAAATTGCTTTTTCCATTGTTCATTTTCTCCTTCTTTCTTCTCCCCTCCGGCTGTTTCTCACAGTTGCTATTTTCCTTTTGCCTTTCCGTGCAGACATTCTTTCGCTGGTTCCTTTGCTGACTTTTCTCTCTATCAATGAAATTTACTTTTAATTTGTCTTTTGGTTTTTCCAGACAGGGTTTCTCTGTGAAGCCCTGGCTGTCCTGGAATTTATTAATATCAAGCCACGCCTTTAGTCCCAGCACTAGAGAAACAGAGGCAGGAGAATCTCTGTGAGTTTGAGGCTAGCCTGGTCTACATGGTGAGTTCTAGGAGAGCCAGGGCTAGGGAGAGAAACCTCATCTCGTTATTTCTCCTGGCCGAATTCCTTATGCTTCTCTCCAGTACTTTTTTTTTTCATATCTCACTCCTTCCTTCCCTTTCGTAGCTGAGTTTTTTTTCTTGGCAGAAGTCTTGTTCCTTATTCCCAGCAGACTTCATTTCCTGTGGGGTCAGGGTGCTTTGTGGATGCTCCCTGTTTCCGTCCTGATTATTTTCTGACCCAGAGGACCTGCTGGAACCCGTGGGCGCCTTTCCCTGCAGGCTCCCCATCTCCACTGCATCTTTGCCCCCAGCTTCCTCCTCCTCCTCCTTGACCCTTCCACTATCATCTTCATCCAACAGAAAGCTCTGGTGGCTGTGGGGAGGTCACAGCAACATGGTGGGAGTCTTGCACCTCAGAGGTGAGCTACTGTCGGGTGTCACCCCCACCTCCAGCCTCAGATCTCAGGAGGGGCGTCGTGTGAGCAGAGGGGACACAGCCCACTGCCACCTCTGGCCCAGCAAGTTCAAACTAGCCAAAAAGCAGCGCTGCTAGGTTTTTGGGTTCTAAAACTTAATGTAAACATAAAGGGTCAGCGATGCCCTTTTTTCCTATTTATTTATTTTTGGATTTTCTTTTCTTTTTTAAGGTTTACTTTTGTTTGCATTGGGGTTTTAGCTGCATGCATGTCTGTGTGAGGGTGCCAGATCCTCTGAACTAGAGTTACAGACAGCAGTGAGCTGCCATGTGGGTGCTGGGAATTGAACTTGAACTTGGGTCCTCTGCAAGAGCAGCCAAGATGGCTGTTAATCACTGAGCCATCTCTCCAGCCCAAAAGTTACTCTGTTGTTGCTGTTTGTTTTGTTTTTCTGACAGGGTTCCTCTGTGTAGACTTGGCTGTCCTGGACTTGATTTGTAGATCAGGCTGGCCTCGAACTCAGAGATATGTCTGCCTCTGCCTCCCTGAGTGCTGGGATAAAAGGAGTGCACCACACCCAGCTTGGGCTATGCCCTTGTATGTACTGTTTTTCCCTAGAAATAACCGATAAATTTATTTGGTTTTCATATTCATAAATTCCTTTTATTAGAAGTGTTTTGAGATAGATCTCCATCTATAGCCCAGGCTGGACCCCAACTGATGTGTAGCCCAGGGTACGTTCCTGATCTTCATGCCCTGGCCTCCCAGCACGAGGGCTACAAGCATGAGCCCATATCCATCCGTGTTCCTTTTAACTGCTCAGTAGCGTTCCTTTGTAGAAATGCCATGCAGTGTGTTTATCGCTTTCCTGGTTTGGAATATTAGGGTTGCTTCCATTTATTGGCTTTTAAACAAAGCCTCTGTGAGCATTCTTGCACAAGTGTTTCACAGATGAATGCTCACTCTCCTCTTAGAGAGCTGCTGCTAAAGTGCCAGGGCACACACAGGAAATCTGGGGTCTCCACAGAAGAATTGTTGTTTTCCTCTGAGACCTTAAATATGTGAGTTGTGACTGTAGCAAATCCTCCACAATTAGTGTATCCAGTCTTTAATTATGACCACTCTAGCGCGTAGAAAGTGGCATTTCACTTTTTTTTCAGTCACTCTAATGACTAACCACACTGGCCAGTTTTTCAGATTTGGGTGGGCTGTCGTTGATATATTATTATCTTCTCTGATGTGTTTGTTCAACTCTTTTATCATTTAAAGGGCATGAATATAAATATTTCATGTATGTGTTATATATAACAACTTTCAGCCTGTGGTTTGCTTTTTCATTTTGCGAAAGTTATCTTTCAATATGGAGAAACTTCTAATTTTGGTGAAAGACAAATTGTCAGTCTTTTCTTTTTATAATTAAAAGTTTTTTCTGTCTTTCCTATAACACTACTGCCTAGCATAAGGCCATGAATATTCTCTTTAGAAGCTTTCTAACCTTAGTATTTTTGATTCTATGATCCACATCGAATTATTTTTCATGTAGCATGTAGAGGTCGTAGGTAATTTTTCTGTATGGATATGCAATTATTCCATCATCATATCTGAAAAAAGAAATTTTCCTTCTCTGAGTTGTCTTGATGTCCTTTGAGTGAAGGACAAGATTCTCTTTCCCACTCTCCTTGACCATTTAGCTACACTCACGCCAACAGCTCATTGTCTTGGTGTAGCTTAGAACCAGTTGGTGCATACAAATAGTCTGAGTTTGCTTTTGTTTTTCCTCTTGTTCTTTTATTTTATTTATTGTATTTGATGTTGTTTTCCAAGCTGATTTTTATCTTTTTTCATCCTTTTGTCTTTCTGTGTAAATTTTACAGCTTCTCATATATATCAGTTGATAGTGTCTAAAGTTCACTGAGTTTTATATTCCTGAATCCTCTGATGGCTGCTGCTTTTTTTTTTTTTTTTTTTTTTTTTTTTTTTTTTTTTTTTTTTTGAGACAGGGTTTCTCTGTGTAGCCCTGGCTGTCCTGGACTCACTTTGTAGACCAGGCTGGCCTCAAACTCACAGAGCTACACCTGCCTCTGCCTCCCCGAGTGCTGGGATTATAGGTTTGTGCCACCGCACCCAGCTTCTCTGATGGCTTCTTAATTCCCTAAAAGAATATCCAGAACCATGGAGCTAACCTTTTTAAATAAAATTGTTTTTTAGGAGCTCATGAAAAAACATAATGAAGATATGTTGGAAATACAAGAGCTGAAGAAATCCAAAGAGGTAATCATTTCCATTCAACTCTGTGCAACTAGTGTCTTCCAAATGATGCATTCTTGGGAAAATGAAATCCAGCTTTACCCAAACCAGTAAAATTAATGGAGCTCCTAAATCTAATTGTTGAACTGAGTAAGTCAAAATGAATCTCGAGCTGTATGCAAAACAAATGCAGCCTTTCTCAGCGTCAGCTGTGAACGATTACATCAGCAACAGGCTGAACAGTCATCGATGCTGAATGTCATCCATATTTAACAAAGGATTTTGACATAGGATTTTAACATAGGATTTTGAATCATAGAATATTGTCATTGTCTTTGTTTTATTGCTGTGAAGAGACACCATGACCAAGGCATTGTGTCATATATATATATATATATATATATATATATATATATATATATATCAGCCACCTCCACAGTGACACACTTCCTTCAACAAGGACACACCTCCTAATAGTACCACTCTCTGTGACCAATCATTCAGTCTATGGGTGGGAGGCAAACATATTCAAACCACCACAGGCACGTTCTTCCAAACGTCTCCTGCGGAACTTTGGGTGTAGCCTGCCCAAGGCCATTTCTGCAGGGCTCCCTTCTGCCGGGAAACACAAGGCCATTTGTGAAGGCAGATGAAAAAAAAAAAATTAAACAAAAGTAACGTGTGTTTCCCTTTTCACTGAGAAATGTGAGTTATGCCTGGAATAGACATATCTGAGAAAAAAAACTAGTCACTGCACAGACATGATGAAGAAATAATATCTTCAAGTCCCGGCGGAGCCAGCAATTCAAGGGCCAAATAAACACCAACACGGCTTCTGAGCCAGGGTGCCCTAATGTATTCGGAAAACAGCTTCTCGGCCAATCCTGCCGAGGTTCTTCCTGAGCCTGTTTCCCCCTGAAGACTTCGTTTGCCAGCCTGCTGAGTTTCCCGGTCGTGCTAGCCATCGTGAAGCTTACCTTGCTGGGTACTGAGTGTTCTTATGTTCCTTCACATGCTCACAGATGTCGTTCTGGGATGAGGCGCTTAAGTGGTTTGGAAGCAGTCTGAGCCTTTCAAGTCTTGCTGGTTGGAGTTAAAGCTTGGTGTAGAGCAACCCTCTTCTAAAGGTCCTCCCGACTCCTCTGCAACAGGTCTGCTCCAGCCTACCTGATGGGGCTACATTACTCTTAGTCCAAGGGCTTATGGTGCCTGCTCCTTCCTCTCCCTCAACTCACCTCCTTTATTTCTATCTTCCATCACTCCTGTCCAAAGTCCCTGAACTTTTTGTGGGGTCTTTAAAGGGATAGAGTGTCCTACCTTGGAGGTCTTGGCCTTTGACAGTGTGTCTTCCTAAATACCTCTTTCCCAGAAATTTCCATAGCAACTTTTTCTCCTCCTTCTGGTCTTTACTTAACTGGCAACCTCTTGGGAGTCAGTCTGTTTAAACGCTCAGCCCTCTGCTCCAACACATCCTCTTCTGCTTTGCTTTTCTACAGTAACTTAATCATCCAAGCAGATAAATTCACAGATAAATTCTGTATGTTTTCTTTACCATTTCGAATTCTTAGTTCCTAAAATAGTGCCTAGCACACTATGGGCTTTACATAAACACTAGTTGATCCTTGAATGGATAAATGAATGCGTGAATGTCATGCCCCCCTCCACACCTCAGCCCAGCATCTGTTTCCATTCACTATCTGAGACTGTCTTGTAACTTCCAAGTCACTAAACCCAAGGCTTGTACTGCCTCCGTCACCCAGGATGAGCTGAGCCTCAGACCGTTGGCCAGTCCTTCCTTGAGTCATTCCCCTCAGCTTCCCTGGGCATCTGGTGCTCCCTTTACTTGGATGCCTGCCTCTCCATCTTCCTGGTAGGTCCTCCTCGTTCCTGAGCTTCTGAGCCCAGGAATGCATTATCTTCCTTCTCCTTAGGTGGCCCCATCAATGTGAATGTCCCCTCTGTGTTGCTGGCTGGGGTTGATTCCTCAGACTGAACTCACCTCTGAGCTCCAGGCTCCAGTGTCTTCCTCCCAGCTCTCCACAGCTCAGCTGCCCTCACCTGAGCTACAGTGGCACCCTTTCCTCACCCCCTTGTTCCAGCCCACACTCCATGGAGCAAGGAGATGAAAACTGACGGTGAAGCCCATACAAACACTCACCTGTGTGAAGCCATGGGTGGCCCCCCTGTTTTCAGGTTATGGTGGCCTCCAGGATGACCGATTCTGTACGCCTTCACTGTTAGGGCTAGTTTTTAAACTCTACTTTATTTGGTTCCTTATGCCTCGACTTCCCTTCTCTACCCTTTATCCCTTCCAACACCCCAACACTGTGTAGGAGAGAAAGAGGTCAGTGGGGTAGGGGCCATAGTTCTCTTTCACTACTTCCTGCTGGTTAGGGTTGTTGGGTTCTTTGGGACAACGCCAATCTTTGTTTCAGGATATAGCCAACTTCTTCTCATTAAACTGCATCAACAGCGATCAGGAGCGGCAGAGGGGAGCACCAGCATTCTTGCCCTTTCTCAGGGCACCCCCAACACTCTTTGGGCGCTGGCATTATTCCCTCTGCAGAGTCCTCAGAATTAAACTCTGTGCAGCTGGCCCCTCTCAGAGCCTGCACCAGGCAAACAGTCCTCTGATGTGGACAGTCCCATATCCCACACCTGGGATTAAAAAAAAAAAAAGACATATTTACAATAATGTAAGTGAGTTTTTAAAGACACCGAAACTTTCTGCTCCACTCCACTTTGGCTTATTGTCTCTACATTCTAGACACACTAGTATTCCTTATAGACAGCTACACATTTTGCTTTCTTGGGGCTTTGCATGACTTTCTTCGGAACTTTGTTTGCTCGGTGGAGTATCTGTTAAGGCAAATTTAGGATTACAGAAAAAAAAATGAGGCACAGGTAGTCCTCCATCTTGAGAGTTCTTTCCCTTATCACATCCCATCCTTCTCCTCACGCTCCCCCTGCTAGCAGCTTGCACTAGGGTGATCTGTTAGTCACCGAGCAGCCAATACCAACACTGTTGTTAACTGAGGTCCCTGGTTTACATGTAATGGGTATCGGTTAAAATGTCATGCCAGGTATCCATCAAACAAAATAGTTTCCTGCTCTAACACTGCCCTCTTTCCCTCCTTCCTCCTTCCCCTCCCTCCCAACCTCTGAACTCACAGAGCTTTTTACAGCCTTTAGTGTTTCACCTTTTTCAGAGTATCACAGAGTTGGAGTCAGTAGGAGGAGGTATTATAATAAAGAAAATGCAATGTGGGCCTGGGTAATGCTTCAGTAGCTAAGAGCATTTGTTTTTCTTCCAGAAGACCAGAGCTTATGCCCTAGCATCCAAATCAGGTGGCTCACAACTGCTTATAATTCTGTCTCCAGAGGATCTGATGCTCCTTCTGGCTTTTGGAGCCACCCACACTCACATGTGTATGCGGACACACACACACACACACAAAAAAAAAAAAACATTAAAAATTAAATATTAACTTTTGTAAAGAGACACAAAGCTAGAAAGAGGAAGGGATGGATCTAGTTAGGGGAAAGTGAGAGGTTAATATGCATTGTATTATTCATGTGAGAAATTCTCAAAAATACTATATCTTAAAATACTATATCTTAAAAATAATAATAAAAAAAGAGTCAGTGAATGAATGGCTGATGATCACTGTGACTACCACTTGCATCCTGATGAGGTGAGGGCTGCTTTGGCAGCCATGGCAGTGAGACTAAAGAACAGGATACAGGTGGGAGAGAAAGAGAAGGGTAGAAATGACAGCATGGTAACTGGCTGGCTGTAAGGGGTCCAAGAGAAAGCAGCTGAGGTTGTCACAATGCATTCTATTCAAGTGCCCTGGAGAGGAAAAGTCCCTGAGTTCTCACCTGTCTCTGGGAGGGACATAGCATCAGCATGAGGTTCTGAGCCACTTTCCTCTTGTGCAGATCATGGAGGCTGAACTGCGGGCACAATCTATTATTCTGGAGACACTGAACACCAACTTTTACCAAATCCAGATGGAACTCCATAGAGAGGTGAGTCCTGGTTGGAGTGAGGGCCAGCCTAGAGAGGAAGCCAGGACATTGTGCTGTTCTGACTAAGAGCTCTGCCCCAGGGGCTCTGGTGAAGACAGCTATTCAAATTTATCTTTCAGAAAACTATAGCGGGAAATCTGGAGAGGTTGTTCCAGGCGAAGCTTGCTGAAGCCGAAGAAAAGTATAAGCACACCATACAGCTCCTGACAGAAGAAAATGCCCGCCTCAGGTACGGTGCTGTTGCTCAGGGCAGCTTGGCTGACTCACCTCTGAAAGCTGGCGGATGTTCAGGTGGGGAATGGGTCAGGACAAACCAGGGGCTGCTTGCAGATGTCTTGGTCCTGTTTATTTGAGAGGAGGTAGATACTGGGCCTGGACACACACTTACAATGGAGGTCGCTCATCTGAGGCCGGCAGTTTGTTGTGTATCAAGCCTTTGCTCCTGTGTGTCTGTTTTTGTGTAAAACAGGGCAAATCTGTCTATGGAGAGCTGAGCTGCTTCGTCTTGCCACTGAGGGTTGTTTTTCAGAATTCAGGGGGTGTTTAGCTCTCAGATTTGGGCACTTCTGGCTCCTGTTGAGCTCAGCTGCCAATCAGAACCACCAGCGCCTGAAGGACCTCAGAACGCTAAACTAGAAGATGTTACCCAGCGCGTCAATTCCACTGGGAATATGATCACCCAAACACCACATTTCACCAAATTTAGAGCGATTGCAGGGATGAGAGAGAAGGATTCCTCAGGCAGGCAGGAAGCCGCATTTCTCCCGCCCACCAGCAGGTAACCCTACATCCCCTCTCGCCTTTGAGGCTACCGAGATACAGTGCCCATCATCCTTTCCACAGACAAAAGCTCAAAACGAAGAACGAAGAAACTTCTGAAGAAACACCTGAGAAGCTGGCCTGCATCACTTTTTCTGTTCAAGAGTGGGACCCTCCTGTTGGCAGCAACAAAAAGCCAGTGTCGTAGGAAGCCAGCTTCGCTGCTCTGTGGCCGAAGCGACGACCCCGCCCAGCGGAGCTGCGGACTCTGGCAAGGTTTTCTCTGGAGGTGCGCGTTGAGTTCTTCTGTTGTTATGACTTTATCCCCACTCCCCACCCCACCCTTTTTTTTTTTTTTTTTTTTTTTAAGATTTGCTTTCTTTGGACTGGTTAGAAATGTTTGAATTTTTATCTCAATTATATTGTGACTCTTCTGCTTTTTACATACTTTTACTGGAGACTAGTTTGAAGGGTCTCCTTTTTGAGTGATGCTTGCATTTTTTCGGTGTGGCTCACATCCCCCGAGGGCAAGCAGCAAGCAAGACTTTTTTTTTTTTTTCAATTTTGATTCAATTCCACAAACTTTATTCCCTTATATATCATATTCCTTAACCCAGTGGCTTGGGAAAAGTAATTGACTCTGAGCATCTTGAGAATTCACATGCCTACAGGGCAGTGGATGGACACAAGAGGACCAATCACACAGCAGCATGTTAAGGCCTTGGTGCAGACAGAGGCAAAGAGAGATGGCTGAGGAACTCGGAGCCACACCCTGTCTGATCATGGCACTTCCAAGACTCATCGCCCGCCTTTTGGGTGCGTGGGGTCACAATGATTTTTTTTTTTAATATTCTGGTTTTCGTGTGGAAGTGCCCCTTTAAAGTGTTGGCAATGAATGTTAAACAGTGGTGGAGGCAAATACTACAAGATGAATGCCCCCATGTGTGAACATGCCATTTGTAAAACTGGCAAAACAGAACAAAACAGGAAAAAGCAAAGACAAGCAAAAGGATCCCCCTAGAAACAGTAAGGTAAATTTATAACTTGTTCGATTTTTTTTAACAGCCTTTTCTTCTCACTAACAGTTTATTTAGGAGGGAATAGAAAAATATGAAATTATATCAGTACAAATTCAGTAAACTATACACTAAGGAACAATGCATAGGGCAGACAACTTGGTCTTCTAAAATGTTATATGAAAAAATATATATTTTAAAAAATACGTTAATGTGGAATTTGAAATACAAACAAAATTCAAGATACAGATCTTGCTAGATCATGACTCAAATGAACTGTAAAAATACAAGACTGTGGGGAGATTCCGAACACTGGCTGGTATTTTACGTTGTCAAAGACTTTAGCTATCTAAGAAGGACCTCATCTTTAGAGACTCGGGTCTCTAAACCATACAGATGTAGAGAGATTCCACTAGAGGGACCCAGGCCAGGCAGGTAGAGACACCATTAGTGAGGACGCACTTCGGGGAGGAGGGGGCAGCGGACAGCTGTTGACGTGGGGTGATGCGGACACATGGCATCGGCAAGCTGCTCCTGTTCTCTTTCTGTATATTTGTGAGGATTCTCCTAATAAAATACAAACATTTTGCATGCACATGTGCGTAGTCTCCTCAGTCACTCTCCACCTAACTCATGGAGGCAAGGTGCCTCCTTGACCCTCTGACGCTGCAAGTCTGGCCCCACAGCGTGTCTCTGCCCTCCAAGTGCAGGAAGCACAGGAGGGCGGATGTGCCCATGGGCATTTATGTCGGTTCTAGGGATCTGAACCCGGGCCCTCACTAAGGGCGCTGGGAAAAACGTAGCCATGGGAGTGTTTTCACAGCGATTCCCTCCGGAATCAAAGGGAGCCTTTTCTCTTTATCTCCACGCATGTTTCCCAATAGCCCTCTCCTCTGAAGGGCTTTCAACTGATCATGAAATCACCCTGGAGATGTTATGAACTAGTGTCCAAAAACTAATGAAAACTACTGGGACAATCGCACACCACCCTGCCTTAATAGTGTTTTATTAACTCTCTAAGAATGTCACACAGTGAATGCTGATGATCTCTACCCCCGCCACCAAGTTGTCCCGGGGCCACTCTCCAATCTAACTTTCCTAACTCACCCAACTTTTATTTGGGGGGGGTAGGTTTTTTTGTTTTTGTTGGGGGGGGTTTTCAAAACAAGGTTTTCTCTGTGTGGCCATGGCTGTCCTGGAACTCACTCTGTAGACCAGCCTGGTCTCAAACTCAGACCTACCAGGGGGTCACACCATTTAAAAACAAAATAAAGCTAACTGGCCCTCTCCCGGCAGCTGCTAGGTGCTGCCAGGTCCTCAAGCTCCCCGCCCCGCTGCATGCTGGGATGCTGTCTGCCTTGAGCTTGCAAGGGCTTGTGTGTGGTGTCACAGGGGTTGAGTTCCTGTGTGCAACTACCCAGAAAAGGGTTTTGTCCAGAAAAGGACTGTATACTTTTTAGTTGTGCTTTTGTTATAAATAGTATGAAAAAGTACAACTTGAAAGTCCTTGCTCTTGTAAAGCCATTCTTCACTGTGTGTGTGTGTGTGTGTGTGTGTGTGTGTGTGGCCCACTTGTCCTTGAAGTGAGGTCTAAATTACAGACTGCCTTTGTCTCTGTTCAGGTTTCGGTTACAGGACACAAGAACCTACAAATCGCAACCAATATTCACTGGACTTTGATATCCACATGATCAATACAAGCTCTGTCTCTAAGGCACTAAAATAGGAAAGCGTGCCAGGCAGTCATGGCACTCACCTTTAATCCCAGCTCTTGGGAGACAGAGGCAGGTGATCTCTGAGTTTGAGGCCAGCCTGGTCTACAGAGTGAGTTCTAGGACAGCCAGGGCTACACAGAGAAACCCTGTCTTAAAGACAAAGGGAGGAAGGAAGGACAGAAGGAAGGAAGGAAGGAAGGAAGGAAGGAAGGAAGGAAGGAAGGAAGGAAGGAGAAAAAGGAAAAGAAAGAAAAAAGGGAACTGTGCATTTTAGATAGGAGGCGTGGGAAGTGCACACTGAGCACTCACCATGCCTTCGTTGAGGGCTTTGCTGATCAAAAAATTTTACTGCTCCCAGTTTAGAGACATGGAGCCTAATGTTTACAGAAATTAAATGCTCTGTCAAGACAGTGAGCTAGAAAGTAGAAGCCAGCAAAGTTAGCTTAACACCTTCCGGGCCCCCGGGTCTCCACCTTACTCAAAACTGATATTCAATTTATCAAGCTTCTGCTTTGAACTTAAAACTCCAACCTTTAATGATGTAGTAATAGGTAGGGGTTTGTACAGTCTTCCACGGCTTTTAATTCCAATTAAAAGGGAATGCAAAAGAAATTAAAACATACCCAAAGCCTACACAGAGAACTACAGACAACCAACGAATTTGGAGAGTGGGAGAAACAGTCTTTCCCAGGGAAAAGCGCACTGATTAGGCATCCAGTACCCCAGGGTCAACCCCCAAAACATATATCCCAACGACAGTATACAGACTTGGAAAGCTTATATTTACAACTGTGTGTGTGTGTGTATGCAACAGTTAATGAAAAAAGAGGCCATGAATTTGAAAGAGAGCAAGGAAGGTTATGTGACAGGGCCTGAAGGGACAAAGGGGAAGGGGGAAATGATGTGACTGCAAACTCAAAAGCAAAAGAAGTCATAAAAAATAAATTAAAACTCACTCACACTCTCTCTCTCTCTTACACGCGCGCGCACACACACACACACACGCACAGCACACGGACTAGCACAGCGTCAATTAGGAGGGAAGAAGAGCTTCTTGCGCAGGGTGAAGGTGGGCTGAGGCATCTGCTTCCCCATGTTCCTCCTGTCGTCCTTATTGCTCACGTCGTAGTTCACGCCTGTCAGGATGCTGAGAATATCTTCGCCCCTGAAACACAAAGCGGTGTAAAGTGTTGATCAGGGCGACACGGCGGCCGCCGTCTTGCTGGCTGTGCCCGAGGAAGGTTCTCTAGTCCTGTATGTCAGAGCGTCAGGCCTTTGAGGTTGTAAATCACTGAATCGAGGCCTCCCACGGCTGTCCTGGCAACCCCATTTCCTCACAGCACGCTGAATTACCTATGGTTTACTCCGGATCTCCGCCGGTTACAGGAAGCCTCAGCATCCCTGTCAGATTTGATTTCCTCCCCTCCTAATCTCCGAGCTCCTCACTGGGCCCCATGTATTGTCAGTTGGGCCCCACACGTGCCTCAACATCCCCCTATGCCCTCTGCACATAAGAGTCAAATGTTTCCTACAGCCACCCCCACCCCCACCCCCCACCCCCATCACCAACTGCCTGAGCAACTTCGGGACTCAGGATCTGTGTTACAAAATGAAAGCACCACTGATGTTCCCGTCTCCTCCCTGAGTGCTGTGGGAAACCCTCACTCTTCATACGCTCCAACATTAAGGTGCAGATCTAACGGAGTCTGTAGGCGGGCTCCCCGTTCTTTAGCTATCAGCTGGGTGTGAGGTGGCGAACCTGAAACACGAAGCCCTAACCGCAGATGGACAGACTTGTGGCTTAAAAGCAGACCACGTCAGTGGAAGCATAAGGGTCTCCTACTCTTCAGGACTTCCTGTGGTTTGCTACGAAGATTCGAGGTTAGAGAGTTAATACAGGACTTCCTTCCTAATTTTAAAAGCATTCCACTTACTTGTGTGTGTGTGTGTGCATGCGTGTGCCCACGCATGACAGGGTACACATGCGGTGGTCACAGGACAGCTTAAAGGAGACGGTTCCCTCCGCCATGCAGGCGCTGGGGCTCTAATTCAAGTCATCAGACTTGGCAGCAGGTGCCTCTCCCACTCAGCCGGCTTGCCAGCCCTTGGATATGACTTGGGACAAAGGTGAGACATGCTAAACAGAGTGGGCTCCTGCCATCTTGGAAGACTCCCCAGAGGGGCTGAGTTGCCTTCCGTCAGGTTCCTACCAGGAGACAGAGAGCTGGACTGTGCGTTCAGCACCCTCTCAGCTCTGCGGCACCCTGGTTGCCGAATAAAGGAAACATTAGCTTTCCCGTCGGTGGACTGACGAGAGTAACACGTGCTCTCTCTCCCACTCTGCAACTGACCCGGGAAACACAGCTGTGGGGGCTACAGCTAGACACTCAGAGATGGGACAGGCCCAGCGGGGACTGCTCTGCTTCAAACATATTATCTCATCATAAAGCCCTCTCTAACGGGCTCTGACTACAGCAACGCGCAATGCCGAGAAGGACCCAGCAGGCAAAACTCACTGAGGACATCTTTCCCTCAGGCTCTGGCAGAGTGACTGGATGTACCAGGTTCCATGCATGGGATCTCGGTAGGAAACACAGTTCTTCACCGTAGCCATCCCCAGCAGAAAGTCGGCCTCATCCGGAATATAGTTCTTGTGAGATGATGAGTCTATTTCTAAATAATTGTCGCCCTCTTGTGAGTCAGTCTCAACCGGTACAGCTTTCTGGTAGCTCTCCCCTTGACAAGCCTGAATAAAAAAGATTTTGGGTTTTCCAGCCAGGGAAGGACACTTTAAACCGGTGAAATAAGACGTGAGCTCATAGATGGAGGCTTCCTTCCCGTCGGTGCCGTAGATGATGCCCTTGTCTCCGTGGGAGAGGATACAGCAAACAAAGCAGTCTTTGTTCTTGTGGTCCATGCTTTGGTAGGATCGCAGGACCTGGCGCATCTCCTCTGCTCTGCAGTCCTTGTAGGACATTATCTCAAAATGAAGCTCCTTAAAGGTCTCAGTCAGAGCATCTGAAAAGTAAGATAGGAAAACCACCGGTTACAGTAGTTCCCAGAGCACAGCCCGGAGATGGATAAAACCCTGCAGGCAAGAACCAGAACCCGAGTGAGGCCTTCTGTATTACCAACTGGGCCCCATCATGTTTATTGCTGCCAGCTGGAAGAACTGTGCACAAGAAAATTTGTTGAGTTCTTGCATCATGAGGATTCGTTTTGTTCTCATTCATTTTCACAGTTTGGCTATAGAGAGAGTGTTCTTTTCAAAATCCCCTTTCTTCTGAATTTTCATCTTTTAGCTTCCAGATTTGCTATTACAAAATTCAATGCCCTTTGGTCCCTGACTAGTTTACATCTTCGTCTCCACCCTCCACCCTCACTTCTTGGATGGTTCTATTTCCTCATCTCTCGTCTTTTTTTTTTTTTTTTTATGGGACTCACAGTTGTAGCAGAATGTGAATTCAGAACATGGCTGCCCTGGCAAGAGATCACGTCCAAAGACCTTTTAGGTCTGTGTGATCTGGCTAGACTACAAACATGCCTTTAATCCAGGAGACTCAGGAAAAGGGATCTGAGTTAGAGGCCAGCCTGGTATAGAGCAAGTTTCCAGTAAAGAAAAGCTTAGGTCCAGGCATGGTGGTACACGCCTTTAATTCCAAATAATGAAGGTAAAGATAGTTTATAGAAGAAAGCACCCATGTATGAAAGTGAATTCTAGTAGAGTGGCAGAAACAGTGATGAATCAGAGAAAGACTTTGTCAGAACAGTATACACCCAATTCTCACAAAAAGAGGGAGGAAAAGGAAGCTACTTAAGGGGTACTGAGAGAGGAGGAGACGGCCGTTTTACTGAGACAGTAATAGAGTAGAGGTTGTAGAGAGAGAACTCAGTTGAAGACCGAATGAACCAGAGAATGAGAAGGAGCCAGGATTAGAGCAGATTGCTAGAGTCAGTTTAAGGCCAAACAGAACAACTCAGAGGCCGAGAGAGAAGTCACACTGTATAAGTCAGCTGGGAGAGGAGTCTGAGCCAGAATAGCTGAGTTGAGCCTTCTAGCCCAGAACTTAGGAAGAACGAGTAAGGGTGAGCTTATTCAGCAGTTGGTCTCAGAGGCTGAAAACATTATAGCCTAAATTAGATTGCAAAGAGGCTAGAGGCTTCCAGGACTAGGCCTAGGTTAGCAGACAGAGGCAGTAGGCCTCCCAGACAACAGATGAAGCAGGCGAATGAAAGTTCCTTTTACACGTGGTCACAGATCAGGTATCCTTGACTAGTATTCATGTTCTTTTGTTTTTGTAAAGCCTTTTTGTTCCATTTTCTATTGTCATATTCTTTTTGTTCAACTTTGCCTTCCATTTCTTAAATTGTTGCACATATATTTTAAATTATCATTTTGTGTGTATGGGTGTTTTTGGTTTTTGGGTTTTTTTTGTTTTGTTTTTTTGCATGTACATGTGCGTACCACATGCATGCCTGCAGAGGCCAGAAAAAGACACTAAATCTCCTGAACTGGAGTTACAGACAGTTGTGAGTTGCCATGTAGGTGCTGGGAATTGAACCTGGATCCTCTGAATAAGCAGCCAGTGCTGTCAACTGTCAGCTCTCCAGCCCAATGTCCCCATACACTTCTTTTTAAAGTATTCTTTCTATTCTGTGTCTTTTCATACCATTTTACTAACATTTTTTTTAACTAATCTCTGTAAGAATATTAAATACACCTGTTTTGTTTTGTTTTGAAGCAGGATTTCCTGCTGTACTGGAATTCACTCTGCAGAGCAGGCTGGCCTCCAACTTACGGAGCTCCACCTGCCTCTGTCTCCTAAGTGCTGGGCTGAAAGGCTTGAGCCATCACCGCCTGGCTAAATACAGCTTATAAAAGCTTTTTCCCTACGGTACGTCAGTTTCATTTACACTGATTTTCTTTTCTTGTTTGCATTTCCTTTCTTTGATATTAACTGGCTGGGTGGCTAAGACTTTGACAGAACACTTTGTGTCTGGGAGTATGCTCCGCTCATGGATGGAGTCTTCAGCAGGGTGCACGGATGGGGGATAGCCTGTTCTCCAGGAGATCTCCAGGTCTCCTGTACATGACAATCTATAGCGACTGCAAGTGTCTGGAAACAACTCGGGTTAGAAATCTGACTTCCCGCATCCAGTACACTGAATTTTCTATACTGACTCTTTTCAAAATGATGCCTCCCTGCTTCCTCTGCTGAGCCTGGTATCCCCAAACTAGAGTCTCTCCGGTACATTTTATGAGGGTGCTCTCTCTGCCCCTTATGAGGGGAGGGTAAAATCTGTCTCTAGGAGAAAGATCTGGGGTCCACTATGTCTCCTGTAAGCGTTCGGTGAATTGTCAGTTTGCAGCTCATTGCCTCACTGAAGCTTTGCACTTCGCATTCCTGAATCCTTCGTTCTGGGACTCTACAGAGTAAACAGGGTCGCCTCTGCTGCGCTGTCTTCTGCAGTCACCAAGACTGTGCCTTCCGCTGCTCTGTACACCGTCTCTCCTCCTCTATTTCCAAATATGCCTTCAAACCTTTTATCAGCTTTGTGCCCACTCCTATTCTCCTAGTCCTGGGGTAACCTGTTTGGTTTCTTTCCGTCAATGCTAAATATACACTGCCTGTCAGGAGATGATCCAGCTCCAGGAATGGAGAATAAAGCAAACACATTGGATCCTTATAAGTCTGAAGATCTTTTACAAGACTGTAAGAGCTTTGGTTCTGTGGAAGGTTTGGGATTCCCTTGGAATGTGGGAGGCAGATTTAAAAATGACTGCAAAGTAGTTCAAGAGGCACAACAGCCGAGTGTCACAGAAACCAACACAGCAGTACCAATGTGGAGCACTAAGTACAAAAAAGGTTAAAAAAAAAAAAAAAAAAGAGCCGTACAAACTCAAATACAGGTCACCAGCGCCAGGCACAAGAAAATGCAGAACCAGAGTAAGATATAACCCTTTCTTCTTTTCTTTCCTTCTTTTGTCTCTAAGCCCAGGCTGGCTTAGAACCCACCAGGCCACTGAGAATGATCTTGAATTCCTAATTCCCCTGCCTTTGGCTTCTGTTAATATTCTGTTATGGATATTTGTATATATTTGTGCTGTTAATTACAGTCTCATTTAAGTTAAGAGTTTTCAGTATCAACATAAATAGGCAGCTCCAAAGCATTTCTTGCTAGTTTAGCATTTTGTTGGTCACTCACAACTCCTCTGCAATCGGGTAACTTTTATAAGCAAAATTCCTGTAGTAGTACTGACACCACAACAATTCCCCCCCACCCCCGATTGAGTCATTCTACAGAAATGTTTTGTTTTGTTGACTTAAGAGTAAAGCTCAGGGCTGAAGAGATGGCTCAGTGGTTAAACCACTTCCCAGCTCCAGCTCCAGAGGGATTTGGTGTTCTCTTCTGGATCCAAGGACACACACACACACACACACCACACACCACACACCACACACCACGCACACGCACGCGTGCACACCCATACAGGCATACTCACAGAGACACATACACATAAATAAAAAATGAAATAAACGTTTAAAAAATGTTTAGATCATTGATGCTCTCTATTATAAGCCAATTAGTAAGAGCTGTCATTTTCATGATACATGTAGTACTTTGATTTTAAAACCTAATTTAAAATAAAAACAGAAAACTAACAGGTGTGCAAGAATATTCTTTACCCCAACAAGAAAATATAAATGAAATTAATAAAATGAATAAAAAATGGGACCTTTAGGTCTGACCATTGTTCTCTCCTTTTTAATAATAATAAGGCCCACAGAAATAAAAATTACTTGTGCCTCTGCTTTGATCCCACTGTACCTTCATCGTAGTTTGTTCCTTTTCTGTCCTTCATTGTGCGGAGCTTGGGTACATGCTTCCGTGCCTCGCTGAAATCGTTATTGTTGAAGATCAGACAGTATCCCCGAGGTTTGTTCTTCATTTGGTAAGCCTTGTCTGATGTCTGGAACACAAAAGCCCAGCCCGGGAGCTGAGGCTGCAGCTCCGACAGCAGCTACTGCCCAGGAAGGGGCTCTGTGGCCTAGTACCACTGGGAAGTGTGTGTTCCTGGCATTGCTCCAGCCAGATCCAGGGTGCTTTTCCTGAAGACTACTTTATACTCCTCCCCCCACCCCCGCGCAGCTTCCCATGGGCGGTACCCTAAGTAGGCCTGGGCCTATTGCCTACCCTGGGTGTATATCACCACTGTCATGGCTGCCCATTACCATTGTGCTTGCCTCAGTTTTGCTCATCACACGGAAGAGCTTCAGGCCCGGGAACACGAGCGCCATTTGTGGGGACTAGAGTCTGGGGACTTCGAGTTCCCTAAAGGGTGATGTCTTGGGAGGCCCCTCTGTGACTTTGAGACTCTTTTTGAGGTTTACTCAGCTCATCTGCATCTCTTGGCTAACAGCTAGGGGCCTTCACACATGATACAGCGCAGTCTCTGGATGGTTAAAGGTGATGCCTTAAGCCAGTGCCAAGGAACTCCATGGCAGGAGGAGAGCAAGGAGCTTTGTCAAGTTGTGCTTACAGGATCCTGACAGTGAAAACCAGAGGGCCTGCATTCTGCTCATTCTCTTACGGCTGTTTCAGGCTGAGTCTTGGCATTTAGGTAGAAGCCTCTGCTGTCTCCTGAAATACAGGCTAAAAGGTAATGCCAGGCTTCGATGGCTTGAAAACGTAGGACTTTGATCAACTCTCCTCATCTCCTAGTAGCTTAATAGCTTATACTAAGCTTTTTATAACACACTTGAGTTTCTCTACATATTGTACAAACCCTTTGCTTTTTAGTACGTTTTCTATGGCATAAAATACTTTACTAAACACAGGGTATATTCAGTATTTGTTATTATCCTGAGTGTTTCCTACTTAGGTAAATTTATTCTGATGCTGTAATTCTAGCAGTTACTAAGAGTAACATGACATCTTCAGCTGCCTGGCGAAGACAATTCTGTAGGGACCAGTACCACTGTGGACCTGTCTTTGCTTTCCTGACCAGCAAAGGCCTGAGACTCCGCTCGGGAACCCACCCTGGTACGGACTCTTTCTCAAGGTGGACAGGGTCTCCCATGCTTCCTGCCACAGGGAGGTCCACGGGCTGTACTTGGTGAATTGCTGAAGACTGTAAATGCAAGCTGTGTCTAGGAAGGAAATCTCTCTACAGGCGTCACTGAGACATAACACTAAGACACGCCGAGGTCCTATTTGTTGTCTAGCACAAAGGAAAACCTCTCTGCGAGGTCACGCTGAAAGAGAAGGCCTGAAAGAGCAACTCCTCCTGAGGCTCTGAGCCTGTACCCCATGTGCCCATTTTAACTGGCAGAACTACTAGAAAAGGGGGTGTTGGGGGAGGCACACACCCTCCCCTTCAACAATTCCTGTATCTTTGCCTTTGATCTTATAATAAAATTACAGCCCAGTGTGGCGGCCCACACCTATCGTCCTAGCACTGGGGAAATAAAGGCAGGGGTTCAGGAGTTCAAGGCCTCCTCCGCTACGTAATGAGCTCAAGGTTACTCTGAACTGTCTCAAAATGCAAACAAGTGAAAGGGATAAAGGCAGAGAAAACTGGAAAGGCTCTAACTGGTTTCTAACTGGTTCTTTTGTAGCTGATGTCTCCCCCATGTCCCCCAGTTCTCAGACTGTCCTAAAGGTCCTGCCTTTTACTGGTTTATCTAGCAACTTAAAAGGAACCAACAAAAACAAGAAACAGACACTTCAATGCAAAGAGGGAGGGAGGGGACGTACCTGGGCCTTGCCGTCTTGTTCTCTTGGGGAGTCCCACGTTGTCAGCGTTCTTAAGCATATCTCCCCTGCAAGAGACCAAGAAAAACATCCGGAATGAGAGGCTTTGGGAAAAGGCTGTTTGGTAAAGACATAGGTAACACTTAGGATAACCTAAGGACCTTAAAGACATTTTTCAGGGCCCACACGCATGCACATTCGAATGTATTTATGTGTGAGCTCACATGCGTGCGTGCGTGCGTGCGTGTGCGTGCGTGCGTGTGTGTGTGTGTGTTGGCGTAGGGGCACTCATGCTCTGGCGCATGGAGATCAAACAGGGCTTTGCAGAGTTGCCTCGCTGCTTTACCCTTACATGGATGGGTTCCAGAGCTCGAACTCCCATCACCTGGCCTGTATGGGCAGCATTGGCCTCTAAGGCGTTTTTTAAAATAAGCATTGAAACTGCCTTGAACATGTTTCAGATACATAGGTCTTGTATCTGAAGGGCACTTAGCATGCCTGCGACTGGAAAACCGAGTGCAAACTCATTTGTGAGGTGGTCATTGAAAAGGGCATGAGCTCAGGATGAGTCCCTGACTCAAACACGCTGAAGGCGCTGGGAGAGAGCCGGGCTCACGCAGGCATGGACAGAAGGAAGGACTGGCTCCCTTACTCAGGCAAAGCCTTTAAAGGAAGGTGATCCTCCGGGCTGGAGAGACGGCTCAGCTGTTGCAAGCTTAGCACTCACTGCTGAGGACCAGAGGGTCCCAGCACCCACACGGTGGCTGGCGACCATCTGTGACTCCAATTTCAGATCAGATGCCCTCTTCTAGTCTTTATGAGACCCCACACCATGCACACCTGTTCCCACACATACATGTAGTTGAAAAAGAAATCAAACTTTAAGAATAAACAAAAAATTTGAAAGAGCCAGTTGTGGTGCAAGTCTTTAATCCTGGTTGCAGAGGCAAGGGGATCTCTATGAGCTGGAGGCCAGCCTGTGACACATACCAAAGCTAGGGCTACAGAAGGAGACCCTGCATGGTGGGTTGAGTAGGAATGGCCCCCATAGACTCATGTTTGAATGCTTGGTCCCTAGGGAGTGGCGCTATTTGGTACAGCCTTGTTGGAGTGGGTGTGGTCTTGTCTGAGGAAGTGGGTCACTGTGGAGGCAGGTCTTGAGATCTCATATATGCTCAAGCCGTGCCCAGTGGCACAATCTCCCTGCTGCCTGTGAACCAAGACGTAGCAACACTCAGCTCCATCTCCAGCACCATATCTGCCTGCACACTGCCATGTCTTTCCATGCTGATAACCTCTGACACTGTAATCCAGCCCCAATTAAATGTTTGTCTTTATAAGAGTTGCTGTGGTCATGCTATCTCTTCATGCAGTAAAACCCTCACTGAGACACCCTGTCTCAAACAGACCAAAAAATTGAAGGAAACCTGTTTGTTCTAGCTAGCTTTCCTAGGTAAGAAAACAGAGGTCTGGAGAAGTTCCCCTCTGGGATGAGCTAGGCAATTTGGCTCGAGCCTCTCAGGGTGAGGCGAGCACAGGACGGAGGATCTCAGTTGCAGGTTAAGCCTGGAAACCTGGACTTAATGTACGCTTGGCCAAGGGGCCTCTCACAGAGCAGAGAGACTTGAGGAAACTTGATCAGGAATGTTCCGGAAAAAGTCAGGCTCGGTGTGGTGCATGCCTCTGATCGTAGCACAGTTGAGACAGGGGCAGGCAGATTTCTGTGTTTCAAAGACAGTCTGGTCTACACAGGGAATTCCAAGACAATAAGAACTATGTAGAAAGACCCTGTCTCAACAAAACAAAAGAAGAATGTTCTGGGGGGGGGAAATTGAATCTAGCTCCCATGACTCTTTGCAAAAGCAGAGAAGGTCAGAACAGAGCTAAGAGCCTCTTACATACTGAGTGCTCACTTCCAATGTTGCCGTGGCTCTTGCAAGGGACTGGGGAGGAGGTGAGTGGCCAGTGAACTTGGCTCGTGATTGGGGTGTGGCAGAGGGTGGTGGGAACAGGAGGAAAGGAAGCGCCGAAGGATCTGGAGAATGTGTCTATGAGCATTACCGTCCAGAAGTGAAGCTGACGACTCCGTCCTTCCTTCAAGGCTCATTCTTCTCTCTGAATGAAAAAAGAAAACTTGATCAGGGACAGCTGCCACTCTAAGCGCACTGCGGACTCCCCGCCATCCATCATCCGTCTACCTGTGCTTGATCTTTCATAATCGTCGATCTTCCCCAGCAGGCTCTTGTTGACCTGACCACAGATTGACTTCAGGATGTTCAAGTTTCCTTCCGCCAGGATGACTCTCTTCTCCATTTCTATGAAAATATCAAGCAGGCTCTGGGGAGGAGAGAACGAGGGGACAAACAGATTGAGCACACAGGCTTGTGGATTAGGGCCTTTGTGTCGTTTGACTTCCACTTCTTCCAAACCTGGGGCCCAGCCTTCTTTTCCAAGTAGGTCCCCTTCCCACCTCTGAGCACATGATGCTGTCTCAGAGTTGACAGGAGTCAAGAAGCCCATTCTGTTTCCTTGTCTACAAGGATTGAAAACTGGGAAGCTAGAGCAGCCATGTCAGGGCCACCCGTGCCCAGGCCTTCTTCTCAGTGTGTGGATGCTTTCATCTGTGGTCCAGCATGAGGAGTGAGGACGGGACAGCCCTGGACAGCTCATTGTACCCCCCGGCATCGCCCCTGGTCCCTCATCCACCTCTAAACCTCAGTTAATACATGCAGAGTCACAAGCACTACACACACACACACACACACACACACACACAGATACCACTCACTTGTACACATGTGTGCACTAAACAAATGCAGAGATACATTTGGACAAAGCATACATCAAAATTAGACCTCATACAAACACACATACACATACAAACAGACACACAGAGGGAGAGAAACCCCCACACACAGGTAACACACACACAGAGGCTCAGACCAACAGAGAAACCACCAAGAGGCATACACAGCACATACACAGGTACATAGCTCAGCCGGAAGAGTGCTTGCCAAACATGCAGGAAGTGCTGGCTGCCACATCCTGGACCCTTGTAACCAGGACGGGTGGCACACGCCAGTACTCCCAGCGCTCAGGAGGTGAAGGTTAAGGTTATCCCTAGCCACATAGGAAGTTTGGATTCAGCCTGGGCTACGTGATACCATGCCTCAAAAACAACAAACAAACAAACAACCTTGAATTCAGTTTGCGGTTAGCAGTCCTCTCTGGTCCCAGAAACCCCGGCGGTGACCCATCTTGAGGAGGTACCAGGCCTTACCGAGTCTTCATGCAGCTTACATTTGGGGATCTCTTTGTTCAAAAGAAACTTAAAAGATTTCAATGCCAACTTGTCCACGTCTTCCGAGAGATTAAAGAGCATGACCCTGTGGAGGCAAAACGGAGACGCCTTGGAAACACGTTCCTGCCTGCTGGGCCTCAGCAGGAGGCTAGCGTGGTGGTGGGCATCTACTAAGTCAGGTCCAAACAACCCACCCTGGGCAAAGTCCCACCGCCCATGTCTCCCAATTAACTTTAACTAAAAGGATCTTGCTGCTCTTACATTGATATAAAAATCAAGATCTCTGTTCGCTGACTCGGGAAATTATATTCTCCTCAGTGCGCAGCAGAGATGACTCCCTTCCAAGAACTGGCCAGTGTTCTCCAGGCCATTTCCTTCAGGAAGAAGGCTGGATATCTGAATATTTGGTTCTAGAACTCTGAACACTCACACACACGCACACACATACACACGCATGCACTCACTCACGCATACCTCCAACTCTGGAAACACCAAAGACTCTCAACACAACCAGCTGCTATTCCATCCTCCGGCTGCACGCGTCTACGGGCCGCCTGCAATCGCACCACATTGCCCGGTGTCCCCGGGGCTCTGTTCTCTCACGGAACCTACAATCATTCCCTCTAGAAAGATAACTTATCTATTACAACAGCCTGTTTATAAACTGCCTAAGTGCCCTGACAGCCTAGCCCATGCCTTTTCCCTTTCCATTACCCTGAGATTTGTGAGGCGGGGTGCTTGAGTGCAGGGGCCCAGATTACCCTCGTTGTAACTCTGAGCCCACCATCTCTGACCTCCGTGACTTTAGACATGTTACGCTTTTTCCCCCCCTCTCATCTGTAGATAGAAGTTAAACGTACATCTACCTCATAAGCAGGTGTGAATTGCCTGAGTTTCCTTGGATGACAGTCACATGCCGCTTACTGGGCGGGTGCACATTCTGAGACACAGTTTCCTCACTTCGTGGACATCACATCATGCTCTTAAACTAAGAGTACTGTGGCATCACGAGGCAGCAGGTCCTCCCAGGACCAAGGTCACTTAGGCAATCCGTCACTGCCCAAACCGTTAGGCAACACACGAAAGCACACTGAGAGTTCAGTAGGTCACGGAAGAATAACTATTCCCTGGCACACTTAGGATCTTGGAAAATGCTTGCCAAATGAATAACAGAATGTTTTAGGAGTCAGCAAAACTTGGGGTGAAGAGGTGGCTGTTGGAGGCTGGTCTGATGTGTGTTACTGGCCCTCAAGATCTGGTTACACCTATCTTTGGTTTGTAAACCTGCCTGAGACATCTCTGGTTGATTAATTAGCCTCTATGTGGTCAGGGCAGAATGGGGTATGTGTGGCAAAGGTTCCCAGGCTTTTGAGGATGGAAGAATCTCAGGAGGTATCACAGGAGACAGACAGACGGGAAGAGAGGAAGGAGGAGGATGCCAGGATGGGTTAGCCTGGAGAAAACACCATGTGGGCTGAGGAAGGACTCCAATAATGTTGTGAAAAGGCCCAGATGGAGAAAATAAGCAAGTGCTATGGGATTACGGCTGAAAGGTGGTCCAGCTGAGGATTGAGGTGGATGGCCTTGGATGGGGGCTGGGAGATGGATGGTGAGGATATTAGACAGTCTAAGTCCTGTCCGGCCCAACATAAATAAATAAATAAATAAATAAATAAACAAATCTAACAGGTGTCTATGTCTCATTATTTGTGATAACAGGTTAAATAATACCGCCATGATAATCTTAGGGCTAATAATAAACATTATATAGCCCAGCACCCATTTCAATTATTTACTGCAACAGATGTTTCAGCAGTTAGGAGCACATGACGCTCTTACAGAGGACCAGAGTTCATTTCTGGGTACCCAAATCAGGCTGCTCTTTAAACTTTTGAAAAAAAAAAAAAAATAATAAGTCAGCAAAACTCTCAATAGTATTGTATAAAGGAAAATAACCTTAATGAGCAAATATGTTGGTTTCCAAGTTGAGTTAGAAAATATAAAATTCTGAAAAAGAAATAGTATAGAAACAGAATATACCTCATATTACCACCATCTCAAAAACTCAATCCCAGAAATACTTCCATAAAGGATTCTCGGTTTGGCCAAGACTGGTCTACCCCAAGCTACTATGACTCTTTTAACTTTAGTTCAAAGTACCCTGACCCTGATGTCTAACAGTTTCCTGGAGATTGAAACTTTCCATTCTGCAGGGAAGCTCCTTGAGCGGGAAGGTAAACAACTCTGAACAGTTTCAGGAAGTCCTCGAAACCGGCCAGATTCACTCGGCCCCTCCCTGCCAGAGTAAGCAATAAAAGCCAGAGTCCCTCTCAGAAAGAAGGAAGCTGAGCTGCAAAGAGAACTCTAACACCAGAGCAGCTGCTGGGAGGAAGGGGAGACCAGGAGACCGGCCGAGCTGCTGGAAGAGGTCTAGACCAACTGAGGCACCTGGAAAGGTCCCTACTCTCCTGTCGAGCCGCCTTGAAGGCTGCGCAGTGCACTCTGGTTCCCAGTGTGTGAGCTGTCACCATCCTGGGAGGAGCTTTGGTGATTCAGCTATCTTTGAGTCATTTCTGTTCCCATGTGTAACTCCTCACCCATATTCTTGGAAGTAAACCCAATAAAACTCATAGATTCACCAGGCTGGACTTTGGTGGTATTGGTATTTTGATCTGACGTGGGCTCCTTATCTGGGGTGAGCAGGCATATGTGTTGTGTCTACCCAGAAAAAGTTGTGTCCCACAACAGTCCCTTTATCTTCCTTATTACCGAGACCAACTGGCTTCATTAGCATTATTTGAAGGGACTCTGGCCAGCATGGCTCTCACAGGCCTTGCCTTACTCCCCAATTCCCTCTGCCTTGCTAAAAACCAGTAGATAGCATTTCCAAAGCTAGCCGCCAAGGTCTATTCCCTTATTTTGCTGAGGCCAACTACCAAGGTGCAGCTATCAAAGTATGGAAATCCAGCAATCAAAAGCCCCCTTTGGTTCACCTAATTAACATGCCCAGTTAAAATTAAACACCTCATCCTAACATGGAGTTTCCCCTTTACCTTTATAAACTTCCCATTTTCCCATGGGCCACTCTGTCCCCTCTCTATCCAGGGGCAGTCCTTTGTCCTCCAGGACAAATACCCCTCTCCCTTGCTCCCTTCCCCTTCTCCCTAATCCTCTACCTTCTGTCTTTGTCTCTTATTCCCTGCCCTTTGGCCCTCTGGGACAAATAAACCTTCTTTGTGCTGAGAACTTGGTCTTGGGGGTCATGAGCCAATACAACTCACTTCATTAATGTACAGGCAGAAGCTATCATTTGAAGTAAAAGATCAAGTCCAGCGGTGGTGGTGCACACTTGGGAGGCAGAGGCAGGAGGATCTCGGTAAGTTCCAGGCCAGCCTGGTCTATAGAATGAGTTCCACGACAGCCAAGACAGAAACAAACAAGACCACCTAGAGTTTTCTCATGGTGGTAAGGCTCCACGTGTGCGTATTTTTTATGCTCCTGGCTCATGTTAAGACAAGGGTGAACAAGCCTTCAGCAAAGACCCTTCTTTGTGCAATCAAAGAGTTTAAGCCTTTGACAGGTACTGTCCTAGTCAGAGGACTTAGGATTCTCTACAAGGAGGGTAAAGACTACTGCCTTGGCATTGTGGTTTGCCTCAGCCTAGCTCACAGGGCAGGAACTTTTAAGAGCTCAAGATGATGGCACAAGTTGAGGACACACACACCCCTGACTTTCCTAATTCTGGGGCCATCACTTCTTACGATGAATAGGCACCTTAAGGCATAAACTCCTTATAAAGATCATAATTCTAGTAAACCCAAACAATACAGCGCTCCTGGCTGACTCCGAATCTTTTTAAAGTCACTGTATACCTATGGTGTGAGGAGTTGGCCTAATGTGGGCAAAGGGTGTTGTAGACAAAACAGTCAATTGGAGCCATCCTGGAGGAGGTGGGGCCTAATCCAAAGTCTGGTATCCTAATAAGAAAAAGGAAACATTGAGACCAACAGCTCAGAGAGGCACTTAGCCAGAGGCTAGAAGCTGGGTGTTCCTCCAAAGAGAAGTCAGTCCTGCTAGCACCTTGATTTCTGAATCTGAACCCCAGAACTAGTAGAGAATAAGATTTTGTTATTGTTGTTTTCAAGACAGGGTTTCTCTGTGTAGCCCTGGCTGCTCTGAAATGCTCTGTAATCCAGGCTGGCCTCAACTCAGAGATCCATCTGACTGCCTCTTTCTCCCAAGTGCTGGAATTAAAGGCATATGCCACCACACTGGGCTAGATTAATGTTTTTTTGTTTGTTTTGGTTTTGGGTTTTTTATGTTGTTGTTTTGTTTTTTGAGACAGGTTTTCTCTGTATAGCCTTGGCTGTTCTGGACTTGTTCTGTAGACCAGGCTGGCCTCTACCTCACAGAGATCCACCTGCCTCTGCCTCCCTGAGTGCTGAGATTAAAGGTGTATGCCACCATGCCCCACTTAAGTTAATGTTTTAAGCATTAATAATAGTGATTATTATTATTAATGTTTGCAGTACTTAATTATGATAGACCTGGGAAAATAATACATCCAGTATCAATATCACAACTGTTAAGCCTGAAGTAGGAAGCCATACGATAAGGAAAGAGTAGCTGCCAGCACTGGCTGGGAGGTATAGAGGAATGTGGATTCAGAACATGGCTGCCCTGGCAAGAGATCACGTCCAAAGACCTTTTAGGTCTGTGTGATCTGGCTGGACTACAAACACGCCTTTAATCCAGGAGACTCAGGAAAAGGGATCTGAGTTAGAGGCCAGCCTGGTATAGAGCAAGTTTCTGGTAAAGAAAAGCTTAGGTCCAGGCATGGTGGTACATGCCTTTAATCCTAAACAATGAAGGTAAAGACAGTTTGTAGAAGAAAGCACCAAAGTATGAAAGTGAAGTCTAGCAGTGTGGCAGAAACAGGGATGAATCAGAGAAAGACTTTGTCAGAACAGTATATACCCAATTCTCACAAAAAGTGGGAGGAAAAGGAGGCTACTTAAGGGGCAATGAGAGAGGAGGAGACGGCCGTTTTACTGAGACAGTAATAGAGAGTGAGGGTGCAGAGAGAGAACACAGATGGAACAAACCAGAGAAAGGGAGGAGCCAAAAGAAAGATTAGAAAAGGTTGCTGGAGTTGGTTTGAGGCCAAGCAGAGCAATTTAGAGGCTGAGAAAAAAAAGCCAGATTGAATAAATCAGCTGGAGAGGAGTTTAAGCCAGAGTTGAACCAGCCAGCCCAGAGCTCAGTAAGAACAAGAAAGGAGGAGCTGATTCAGCAGTAAGTCTTACAGGCTGAAAACATCCTAGGCCTAGGTTAGATTGTACAGTGGCTAGAAGCTTCCAGGACTAGGCCTAGGTTAGCAAACGGGGACAGCGAGCCTCCCAGACAACAGCTGAAGCAGGCGAATGAAAGTTCCTTTTCCAGGGAGGCTTTCCCATGCCACGGTTTACTAACAAGGAGAGATGATGAAGGCCAGCGCTAAAGCTCAAGTAGAAAGATTGTAAAAGCAGAACCAAAACCCACATCAAGAAGGGCTGAGCACAAGGCATGCTGAAAAGGAGAAGAAGACAAGGTGCTTCTATTTTAAGACCTGGTCACAGAACCATGATCTTGTCACTGCATGGAGCCTGTTTCACAGTGCTGCTGTTTCTAGAACCACTGAGAAGACAGATCTCTGGGCCTGTCAACGGGGGGGTGCAGGGGGGAAGGTTAAGTTGGGTTAACTGCAGTAGCTAAAGGCTGGCATCATTCTGTAGGCCACAGTCCCAGAGAGCGTAAGGGAGAGAGTGAGCGGAGCGGAGCACTGGCTTTTCCTCTCTCTGCCTCCTGACAGCTCACACATCTTGAATAGCCAGCTACCCCCGGCCTCTGTTGCCATGATTCTCTCATCAGGACGGACCACACCCTCAAACCCTAAGCCGAAATAAACCCTTCTTGAAGTTACTTTTGTCACAGCAGCAAGAACCATCACTAATACACATGGTCTGTCCCGCTGGGGTGCGGTCCAGTTCACAGGAGCGCAGCCGTCTGTGTGGGGCCGGACCTGGTGAGAGAGCCCAGTCCCCTGAGTCCTGAAGCCACCGAAGGGTTCCACGTGCATACACGGGTGGGGAGGGCGGGCTGTGTGGGAAGTAGTGAGGCCCTAGCCATGGACAAATAAACACATGTTGTGGGTGCCAGATATCAGGGTGTATTATTCACCAACGGGTGAACCTGCCTTAATGCAGGGCCATAGACCTGGTTTTTAAGTTCCAGAAGAGAATCCCCCAGAGGCACAGGTAAAGCGAAGTATTCCTGGCTTATTTCAGCGGGGGAGAAAACACGGCTGAAAGCAAGCACTTGCCATTCCCCCGCTAGGCCCAGGGGCGGCCTGCCGGGGTTCCTCAGCTGGAGTAGGCCCAGACTTCCTTAGAAGTAATCGTTGCCCACAATCCAATCCGTTACAATCTGTTACACTAGACACGTGAACATGTTTAAACGAGTGGCCACTTAAAAAGTTATTAAGTTTGCTAGGGGAAAGGGCAACAGTGCTCTCTTGTTTTTCCCAGAGCCGGGTCCTTCTTAGCTGGTGAGTGTGGCTGCCTCATACCCGGCTGGAATACGTGTTTATCTTCCTCAGGGTTCCCGGACTCACCATTTTATTAAACCTCCCCTCTTTTAACTCTCTTCAAGAAGAAAGAAGAAGAATGTTTATTTAAGACCCTACTCCAGGGGTCTGGAGAGATGGCTCAGTAGTTGAGTTCCAGAGGACCTGGGTTCAATTTCCAGCACCCGGATGGCAGCTCCCAAACATTTGGAGCTCTGGTTCCGGGGAACTCGACCGTCTATTCTGGCCTCCGTGGGTCTCAGGGACGCATGAGACACACATACATACATACAGGCAAAGCATTCATACATATTGTTTTTCGAGTGGGGGCCGGTCACAACACTGCTGATACAAAAGCCATATTCTGGGCTCGAGGACGGCTCAATGGTTAAGAGCACCGGCTGCTCTTGCAAACATGCTGGACCAATTCCCAGCATGCACACAGCAGCTCACAACTGTTCGTAGCTCCAGGTCCAGGCAATATAACGTCCTCTTCTGGCCTCTGCAGGCATCCTACATGCAAATGGCGTACAGACACATGCAAGCAAAATACCCGCATCATAAAAATAAAAATAAGTTTTTTTTTTAATCCTATCTCGATATCAGCATACCTGAAGGTCATGTTCACTTTGAAAAATGAAAAATTTAAATTTACTTGTTCTTTCACGTGTGGATATACACATTGTGGTGGTCTGAACGAGAAATGTCCTTCATGGGTTTGCGGATTTGAACACCTGGTCCCCAGGCTGCCTGGAGAGGTTACGGGGCTGCTAAAGCCCTGCCAGAGGAAGGCCACCCCTGGACAGACTTTGAGAGCCTCAGCCTCGCCCCCCTTGCACTTCACACTTCCTGTTTCCCGTGCGCACGGGGGTTCTCAGCTTCCTGCGCCTGCCACCACGCCTGCTGGCTGCCTTCTTTCCTCTGCCATTACCAGCCCTCTGGAACTGTAACCCAACATCCAGTCTTCTATAAATTGCTTTTCGTCGCGGTGTTTTACCACAGCAACAACTACCACACACAGGGCGTTGACCATATACCCCCAACCCTGGCCTCTCAGCCTCCTGTAGCCAGATTCCTTCCTCCCCCCACCCCTACCCTCAACCCCCATTAAGTGCCTTTCTGTAGCATGCTTCATGAAAAATAAATTCTTTTACGGACTTAGCATTTTTTTTTCCTCTTAACTGTATATTTAGCCCCTAAATGTCTTCATTTAGCCCAGTCTCACAAGCCACTTATGGACCCCAGCAGCAGCAGCCACAGGGACATGTCCCTTCTGTCCACACTTCCGGCCCCCCAACCCCAGCATCACTACCCACCTGTAGGGAGAAACCTGGGCTTTGTCTAGAACCTGCAGCTCCATCACCATCTCCTCCTTGCTGCTGTTTAGGACGTTGGTCAGTAGGTCCAGCCGTTGGATTCGGAAAAGCAGCTCCTTCAGGAAGGACAGATTGCCTTCCTCCAACATTTCCTTTTCCTGCAGGCTCTGAAACAGCATCAGGGCATCGCTGATGGACTCCTGTTTCTTCTGTGGGATGTAGTCCAGGCACAAAAACTTGAGGGCAGCCAGTTCTTCACTGCCCAGGTTTTCAGCAATTTCGTAAAGACAGCTGTTGAAATCCATTCTTACCCGGGGCTGGGAGAGCGGCAACCTAGGTCAACACATGATGCTGTGATCAAGCGAGGAAGTAAAGTGACAACTGCCAGCCCGCCTCCTGCCAAATGCTAATCACATTTACGGTATTCCAGTCACTTTACAGGAAAGAAACAGAGAAACAGGAAACAAAACCGGAAGTTCCTGCTTCTCAGGAGCTTTTGTTTAGGAGGTGGGTGGGTATACAGAAAGCCACTGGTCAGATGGTTGCCTCTGAGAACTATTTGACAGTCTTGGCAACAGGGGTTCCTGCAGGCGAGAGGAGGAGGCAAGAAAAGCAGTTCTTGAAGGAAAAGTGCCTGCGAAATGTGGAGACAAGTTGGACAGACACGAGAGTTCAGCAGAGTAACCTGACAGGGTCTAGAATGGATTGGTGGTTGACTCTGCAGGACAGCAAGCGTCGTGGCCAGGAACATGGGTTCCGCCTGGATTGAAGCCTGCCTGTACCACTGGCCGCTCTGCCTCGGGAAGCTGCTTCCTCAGAGGATTCTAAGTGTCTCCGTGTGTAAAGTGATGAGGAGAAGTCTACCTTTCTTCTGAGGTTGTGACTCTGAGGTACTATCCAACAACGCTCAGCTGCTAACACCAAAAACATGCCAACCTCCAGAAGAGAGAAACCCTGGTCATGGGACCTGTCTCCATTAGCTTCTGCTGCTTGGATAAATACCATGACCAAAAGCAACCTGGAGGGTAGAGGGAAGGTTTGTTTGCTCTTATATTTTAGAGTCCATCATCCAGGAAAGCCAGGGCAGGAACCCCGAGGCAGTAACTGATGCAGAGTCCGTGGAGGAGTGCTGCTTACTGGCTTGCTCCTCAGAGCTTGCGCGGCCTGCCTTCACGTAGCACCCAAGACCATCAGCCCAGAAGTGAGCTGGGTTCTCCCACATCAATCATCAAGAAAACGCACCACCAACCTGTCCACTGGCCAGTCGGGTAAGGAGCCTTTTCTCAACTGAGGTTCCCTCTTCCCAAAAGACTCAAGTTGACACAAAAACTAGCCAGAACAGGAGCCAAACTGGACCTGGTATACTGAGTGCTTTTCTCGCCTCCTTACTTTTTTTTTATTAAGTTGGAAACTGAGAACATTCATTTGGAAGTGGTATTCCTCAGACTCCTCCGCTGAGAAGATCTTTGTCTTACTCAAGAGATGCCTTGCCCTTAAGAGGTGAGTCCGGATGGCAACTGTCTGAGACCCTTCCACGAGAAAACCTTTCCACCCAGCCCAGCTCCATCACTTCCGTGGTATTCCAGACACTGCCCTTCATCTTAACCTCAAAACTGTCTTCTCCCCCACAACAAAGAGAATTGTTCTTGAGTCTTTTTTGTTTGTTTGTTTGAGACAGGGTTTCTCTGTGTAGCTGTGGCTGTCCTGGACTCGCTCTGTAGACCAGCCTGGCCTTGAATTCACGGAGATCCATCCGCCTGCCTCTACCCCCCCCCCAGGGCTGGGATTTCAGGCGTGTGCTGCCACTGCCCAGATTGTTCCTGAGTCTTAACTTTGGCAGTCCCTCTTCTTGAAACTTCATGGCTGGAAATGCTAAGCTGGTCAGCAGCAGGAGACAATGACCGATGGAACAGCCCATGGCCTTCTGTTATACATCTGACAGGAGGTATTTTTAGCTGGGTATGGTGGCTCTCCCTGTAATGCCAGCACTCGAGATGCAGAGGCAGGAGGATTGTTTAAAGCTCAAAGTCTGCACGGTTCACATAGCAGTTCCAGGGCAGTTAGGTCTATAGAACAAGACTCTGTCTCAAAACACCAAAAACAAAACAAAACAAAACAAAAAAACCCACATTAATAATTACTTAAATATATTTTTATTGTCATAGCAGAATAGTTTTCATTTTTTTAATGGCCCCAAGAGACTTGTAGTTTTCCCTTTCAAAAATGGCATTCCCCTCCATGGTGACAGTAACTATTGATTTCTGGGTGTAAAAAATTCAAAATACAGTAAACTAAAATACGGTCACATTATTGCTATCATATGCCACTCACATATTCACACATGCACACACAAGGATACACAAACATAAAAACTGGAATCAGACCACATATGAAGATGCACATGGTTGAGTTTTATTCTGTTGATGTTTATAATGAGCACTAATGTTCTACACAGCACATTTTTGTGTTTCTTCATTCATTGCATGTACATATAGTGGGACTTACTGGAAACAACTGTCTCTACATTGTTTTTTTTTTTTTTTCTTTGTTTTTGTTCTTTGTTTTCATTTGAAGAAACACGCCCTTTATCAGCCAGTGGTGAAGCCTGTCTTTAATCCCAGCACTCATGTGGCAGAGGCAGGTGGTTCCCTGAGTTCAACACCAGATGAGCTCCAGACTGAGTTCCAGGACAGCTAGGGCTATACAGAGAAACCCTATATCAAAAAAAAAAAAACAAAAAAAAAAAAAAAAAAAAGAGAGAGAGAAAGAAAGGAAAAGAAAGAAAGGGAAAAGGGGGGGGAGGTAATGACAGAAATACAGATCACAAAGACCAGAAGACCAAGGAGGAAACAGAAATCAAGAAAGAAAATATCCATCCAAAAGTCACAAATTCAGAAATCAGCATCTAGACCTCTAGTCATTCCAACCCCAAATGCTTACATGTCAGTATAGGAACATGATCAGACATCCAGGGAAACATGACACCTACTACAACAGGCCCTGGATATTCCAACACAGCCGAAGCACAAGAAAGTGACCTTAAAGCCTTTTTATGAAGATGGATAGAGGCCCTTAAAGAGGAAGTGAATAAATTTTTGAAGAGATCCAGGAAAATACAAACAATGAGAGGAAGTGAATAAGTCCCTTTAAGAAAGCCAAGAAAAACAAGAGGTGAAAAAAATGTATAAAACAAGTCAAGACCTGAAAATAGAAATAGAAGCAATAAAGAAAACACAAGCCTAGGGAATCCTGGGGATGGAAAAGGCAGTCAAACAGGAACTATGGACTGAAGCATCACCAACAAAATACAAGAGACAGAAGAGAGGCTCTTAGGCATAGCAGATATGGTAGCAGAAATTGATATATCGGGCAAAAAAAAAAAAAAGTTAAATCTAAAAAACTCCTGACAGAAAACATCCAGGAAATCTGGGACACTATGTAAAAGACCAAACCTAAGAATAACAGGAATAGAAGAAGGAGAAGGCTGGGAAATTTTTTTTTTTAACAAAATCATGGAAGAATATTGGGCTCATGGACCGTGCCTCCAGAGGAATTGGCACGGGAATAGCAAGACTGGAGCATGTTCAAACCCTGGACATCTCACATTTGAGACTTAAAATCTGGTCCTGAGAATGGAAGGCGTGGAACAAAGCCCCCTCCTTGCTTTCTGTCCTGGCCTCAGGAGCACATGACACAGCCCCCAAGGTGGTCACTCAAGGTTACGGGTCAGTCACCTGAGCTTGTCTCCTGTTATCTTTCCGCACGCAAACACAGCCTTGGCAGCGTCCTAGTCTCAGCCAATGACATGCATTCATCCCCCAAGCCCCTCCCACTGCCCAAGGTGTATAAGGCTCTGTCTGCTTCACATGAAATAAACGGGCCAGCACCATCTACTTCATCGCTGGACCAGGCAAGGACGGGCATTCGCCCACACCCACCTGCATGAAGATGTCAGTTTAACCAAAGAGCCGTCACACTGGGGTACCACTGCCAGCTTGACGTCAGAACTCGGAGTTTCTGCTGCCGTTTGCTACCGGGCATCCATTAAACAGAGCTAACTGAGACACGGGGAAAAACCTCTTCTCCACGGCTTCTCCACGGCTCCTGTGCTATCAGAATTCTTGGCGCGCAGACTTCATTCCGCACGCTCCAGCTGTTCCTGAGAAAATTGGAACCTGGGACCCCGAGTTCCATTCGTTTCTGCCCAGAAGCCAGCAGCACTCAGCTGACCTTCCTGAGATCACTTCCAGGGCAGGCCAGCGTAGGGGAAAGCGGAACCAGAGAAGAAAAATTTTCTAACTTTAAGAACATGCCTATAAAGGTGCAGAACACCAAAAATACCGGACCAGAAAAGAAGGTTCCCCTGACACACTAAACATACAAAACAAAGAAATAATAAAAGCCCCAAGGGTGGGGGGGTGCTGGAGAGATGGCTCAGAGGTTAAGAGCACTGGCTGCTCTTCCAAAGGTCCTGAGTTCAATTCCCAGCAACCACATGATGGCTCCCAACCATTTATAATGAGATCTGGTGCCCTCTTCTGGGCACCAGAATAAATAATATTCTGGCATGCTGAATAAATAATAAGTACATCTCTTAAAAAAAGAAGAAGAAGAAAAAAAAGCTCCAAAGGGAAATGGTCAAGTAACATATAAAAGAGCTACTAGAATTATACCTGACTTCTCAATGGAAAATATAATAGCCAGAAGAGCATGGACAGATGTCTTTGAGACTCTAAGAGACGAAAGAAAGAGGGAAAGAAAGAAAGAGGTCTGGAATTCACTGTGCACCAGGCCAGTGTTCCTGCCATAGTCTTTCAAGAGCTGGGATTAAAGACGCGTGGCACGCCCAGCAATCTGCATATTAATTGTTAGAATATCACCATACTCAGAGACTATCTTCTACATGTCCCTATTATTTTCCTTTTTAAAGTGAAACTGAGTTCAGTATTGGTATAGGCCTGTGTGAGCCACAGTGAGCGTGCAAGGGTCAGAGAACTCAGGGAAGTGTTCCTGCCTTCCACCTTCCCAGGGGTTCTGGGGATCCAGCCAGGATCCGTTCCTTTCTTAAATAACGTGTTAGAACTGGAGAGGGAGAGGGAAAATGAAAATGAAAATAAATGCTGACTTGGGTGTGTTCATGTGTTGAGGGCTGCGTGGGGCAGAAGACAGGAAGTGGACTTCTGGGAAGTCCACCGCAGAGGAGGAACTGCCTCTCGGGTGAGGCAGCAGCTCTGAAAAAAAGCATCAGAACCCAAGTTCTTAAGAGAGCTGGAAGCTCGGCCTCCCCCAGACAGCAGCAGCTTACACAGCTCTCACAGAAACCCAAGAAGAATGACCCAAAGGACAGTTACCTTGACAGGGCTTTTCAACACACTGTGTTAGAACAATGACTGAAACTTAAGGAAAGAGAGGAAGGGAGGGAAGGAGGGAGGCGGGGTAAGATTCTAAATGAAATCCTCACACCAAAATAAACTGCAAATGGGTAAAGAGTCGAACCACGATCGCTCTAAGCGTGCACACATGAGCTCGGCCGATGACGCGCTTGTTGGGGTGGGAAGACAACTTTGTGAATGGCTCTCTCCAAGGGTTCCAGGGATCAAACTCAGCTCGCCAGGCTTGCTTATCCAGCGGCCTTACCAGCTCAACCTTGTCACCACCCCTCAAAAACAATTGGAAATGATCTTGTGGTGGGAAATAAAGAAAGAAAGAATCAAAATAAAATAAAGTCATTTAAATCTTGTCATTTTTTAAAAATAATTCTCTGGTCACATTTGGCATTGTATACTGAAACTTATTCACATCTCTCTACATAAATATACATGTATAAATAAATGAGGAGTTTGTCGTATTATGCATATCTTATTATTGCTGTCAAATAATCTCAAAAAATGTATTTCCACTATGTAATATATAGGAACATTTTATATCTTTTATATGTATGACCTAAAATACTTAAACGTAGATCAGTGTTTGTATTATGACATATAAGTGTTCAGAAGTGTCCAGAACAGCATAAATCATTTATCTCATTTTGCTAGAAGCCTCTGAAGAAACTGTTACTACATTTTCCTGTTGCACTAAATCACAACTTAGCTCAGCTCCTCAGACAGAGATAGGCTCAGATTCCCACGTGTCCAAAAATGTAGGATTTCTGTGACCCCAGCCAGCCTGCCTGGGTAACTTGGTGAGTTTCAGGCCAGCAAAAGACCCAAGACAGAACACACAGAGCCACAGACAAACCTGCATGCATTCCCGCAAACATGCACCACACATCTATAAAAGATATATTATTCTACTGATACAGTGAGGAACTTCAACAGAGGAACACAGATAGTCTTATTTTCAAATGGGTACAACTACCAAAAACATTAAAAGTAGAAAGAAAAAAGAAAGAAAGAAAGAAAGAAAGAAAGAAAGAAAGAAAGAAAAGAAAAGAAAAGAAAAGAAAAGAAAAGAAAAGAAAAGAAAAGAAAAGAAAAGAAAAAGTTGCACATAAAATGGGGCACGTGGCCGGCCGCTACTGGGGAGGAAGGGCCTAGGTTAGACCTGAGGCCAGCTCCAGGGTCCAAGCTCACCACGGCCTCCGTGCCAGGTGACTAATCTCAATCTTTCGATGAATAATCAGGCATGTCCAGCTCTTCCGGCTCCTCCGTGGTTTAGATAACTTCCTTCAAGAATTGGGGTGAGATGGGGGGTGAGGGCAGCATGAAATGAAACTCGCTAGACTTTCCAGGGATAAAAGTCGACATGTCACCCAAAGCCTGAAAGGCTCCATCTGGCTGCTCCTGCCTCCAGGCAAGGTTGCTCTCAGAATTTGGCTCCCCTCAGCCCTAACGAATGGCACAGGCGAGCACAAACAAGACACCCCACAGGCCAGAGGGAATTCAATCCATCCCAGTAAAGGCAGTCAAGTGCCGGTAAAATGTACAACCAACCCCACCAATTTTCTAATTGAATGTAACTCGTAACTTCCCTTGTGAGACACCTAACGTCGCTGCCGGTACAGATTTCTGGGTTTTCAATCTGTCCTTCATTCTCTGGACTGTCTCGTTTCTTCTTAGTTTCTCAAAAACAGAAATGAGCAGCTGGGGAGGTAGTTTGGTGGGGCAGTGCCTGCCTAGCACATCTAAAGCCCTGGATTCAATCCCCAGCACTGCAGATTTACAAAGAGAAAGAGCAACGGCTAAGATTGTGTCTTGGGGTGTGCGTGTGTGTGTATCAGAAAGATGTGCCATTTGGGGGGGGGGTAAGTAAGATGGTGAGGAGATGGCCAGCCAAGTCAACTGAGATTTAAATTTTGGCTTCTGCTCAAAGAAGGGAGGCTTCAAATAGATGGCTGCACTTGCAACCTTCCAGGGACACCCAAAAGCACATTGCTCTAAGCAGGGGAACCCCTGAAGAAGCAGCTACCCACCCAGATAAAGCTCCCAGCTTCCTTTTCAGTATATAGAATCCCTCTATAGCCATGTGGACTCCAGCTCGCACACTCCGGAAGCCTAGAAAGCTCCAGAATCAAGATCCTCCCCGACTTAAAAGCCCAGCTGACCTTATCAGAAACAAATCCAGAGGTCCTCCTGAGCCACCTGGCCCCCAGCCCCGTCTCTGCCAGGCAGGGGGCAGGTGGAGAGCTGGAGGGTAGGGCCTTTTACACTTCCTGCTTTTGGGGAGGAGGCAGGAGGAAGAGGGAGTAGTCAAAAGAACACTGGCTGCTGGAAGTTGTGTACACTGTATGTTAGGTACATTCTCCCTTCAAACTCTGCCTGCACTTTCCTGTTAGTCCCTTTGCCCCCAGACAGTTTCACTTCTGCTTCATGTCATATACATGAGTTCATGTGACTATATAAAATCTAGCAACCACAAATGATAAAAAGAAAACAGCATCTGTCTTTCTGAGATCGGTTCTGTTTACTTAATTATCTCAATTTTTGTCCATTTTCTTCCAAACAATATAACTCTGTTCTGTTGTTGTTTGGGGCTTTTTGTTTTTTTGTTTTGTTTTGTTTTGTTTTTCGAGACAGGGTTTTTCTGGGTAGCCCTGGAACTTGTTTTGTAGACCAGGCTGGCCTCAGACTGAGGGACCCACCTGCCTCTGCCTCCCAAGTGCTGGGATTAGCGTGTGCCGCCACCTCCCAGCAATCACTAGGTCATGGTGTCGCCTCATAGCACTAAAACGATAACTAAGACACATGGGGAAAATAATTAAGATCAGGGTAGAAATTAATGAAACAAAACTAAAAAAAAAATTCACAAAGAAATAAAGAAACGGTGGATACTAAGCCGTTAGAACTGATACCTGTGAAATTTACAAAAATCCTATGAATATACTTGAAAACCTTTTACTCTACTTGCTTCTAAAATCTGAAAGGAATGGATTCACTTCTAACATTGTATCAACTGGTAAAATGAGGCCCCTCCGGTGGGTGGCTCTGGCTTCGAGAGGCAAGGGGGTAACTGCTCCCCACTACCCCACATCTCACACAGATAAAGCTCCTAGCTTCCTTTGCAGTATTCAGATCCTGAGTCCCTCTATGGGTCACTTTACCAACTAGAGCCTGATTTCTTTAGTCCAAACGAGAAACATGAACTGGATATTAAGAATTCTTTCTGTTCACATTTCAGGATTTTAAAGCTTTTGGGGGAGTTAGCCATCATGACTACAATGTTTTCACTCCCTAACTATTGATAACACCTGGGATGGGCCTGAAGTCCTGGGCTCTGAGGCTCTGCCAGCTTCCACAGCCGACTCTTACTGACACACAGGGATGTTCTCTTCAGTAGTTTCTGCTTACAGCTGCTTAAAGAACTCTAAAATCACCAAAGAGGCAAACCCTGGTCCCTTCACCATGCAGACAAACCAATGTACAAACACATTAGCTCCTTGCTGTGAATTAGTTCAAATATTTTCTGGTGTTAAGAGAAGAAAAAGAAAAGCACTTTGAAATTGTTTCCTGCTACCTAAAAATAGAATGTAAGTTTTCAGAGTACAGAGCCCCAACTTCACATCTGAGAGAAGTAAATGAGGTGCCTGAAAGCAATCTGTTCTCAGGAACGCTGGGCAGAGGTGACACCATAGTACCAGTACCTGAAGCTGGCTTTTGATTCTGCCCGAGAACCGGGACAAGGCCACAGCAACAGACTTGAATCCTGTTTGTGGCCCAACCTTCCCCAGGAGCTACTATGCTTTCCCCAGCATCCTTCACAACCCCTACCCCAGTCCTGGCCCACTCTGCTCTCTAGGACCCCACACCTCACACTCAGCTGGGAGACTCTGAGCTGTCCAAGACCATGAACTTCCTGAGGGCAGCAACTGCCAGTTTCACGGTAATACCTGACCTATACAATAGCCGGAAAACCATCAATGGATTGAAACTCTGGCAAAGAGGTGATGATTCTGAACACGGAGCTCCCTGATAAGCAGTAAGTCCACCAGAGCACAGGACGGCATATTAAATGGAACCTGGGGGCCGTTAAATGAAGCAAGAAGAGGCCCACTGTCTGATTTAAAAATTTCAAGTTGGAAGCTTCGAAAAACAAAACAAGCATGGTAGGGTGCTATCCAGGCTGCTGGAGAAACCATATTAGTTCTTGGAGAGGGCTTAACCAAAATGAGGATCTGACCATCTTACTGTAGCATAACAGCTGAATGACCTGGGGCTATGGGGTCACCCTCTCCCGGATGGGTGAAGAGACACAGAAGACACACAGCCGGGACCAGCAGCCCTTCTGTGTCCACATATGAGTTCTTGTATCTTAAATAGGATTTGTAAGAAACAAAAGTGCTGGTCCACCTAACGTAATACTACCATGTTTATTAAAAAAAAAAAAAAAAAAAAGACTTGTTGGGCTGGAGAGATGGCTCAGCTGTCCAAGAGCACTCACTACTCTCTCGGAGTGCCTGGATTCAGTTCCTAGCACCCACAGAGTGGCTCAAACTGTCTTTACCCCCAGCTGGAGGGATCTGTGACCCCTGAACACCAGGTGCACATACATACACGGCGGACAAAACACTCATAGACGCAAAATTAAAAAAAAAAAAAAATAGAAATAAATCACTCTTCAAAGAAAGAAGCAGACCTAGCCGAGCAGGAGGGATTTAGAGGGTTCCCTAAAAAAAAAAAAGTAAGAAATAGAACTATGACTATGTGATAATTATTTACTGATACTCAACGCCAGTCACTGTTGTAACTGCTTAACACACACAGAGAAATTCCTGGCCTCAGATCAGAGATGGTGCCCAGCGGCAGCAGGAAACACCTGAGCTGCGGGAGATCTTGGGGGGAGTGGGGTGCAAGAGAAGAGGGAGAGAGGAGTGGAGAGGGGGATGGGAGCGAGAGGGGTGGGGGAGAGCATTGGGATCGGGGTTGGGGGGTGTCGGTGAAGAGTTGGGAGAAGGCGCCCAAGAACCCGGAGGACCTGGCACAGTGACGTCAGCGGACGACTCCCTCCGCTCCGGGCCCCGGAGCCCAACTACCAACAAAGTTAAGCCTCGGAAGCTGAATAGAGTTTTCTGGAGAGGCGACGGAAGAGGGGGCGCGGAGGGTCCTGCGGCGCCCAGGCGGCTGCGTTTCGGGGAGCGCCACGCGCCACCAGGACGAGCCGGTGGGAGCGGGGCGAGACCGCTGTGCAGCACTCACCTGTGAGGGGGGTCCCAGCTCCGCAGGTCCCTGCTCCGCGGGTCCCTGCTCCACGGTCCCGGCTCGCGGCAGCGGGTGGCGCCCACACTCCCTGCCGCCAGCTTTTGCTCTCGGAGCCTCCACCCCTCGGCCCGCCACTTCCTGTTCGCACGCGGCCGGGCCTAGGTTTACTAGCGCCTCCAAAGAGCGGGACTTGAGAACTTGATCGCCCAAAGCCAGGGAAGGAGAGCCTGTGCGGTGCCCTCCGCAGGAGGATGGCCTCCTTCCTGCAGCGAGGGAGCCGCAGTGGAAAGGACTAGGTGAAAACTTTCCCCGGGGAACAGAAATGACTCATGCAGAGGCCATGAGTTAATCATTAGGTGGTACCCTGGTGCCAGCAGCCCAGGAAGCCACAGGCTGCCTTAGGAGCTCCCACCAATTCTTGAAGACACTTCCTCATTCCCCTGCCCCATGAAGAACCCCTACACCGTGTAAACCGGATGGGCAAACCTGCTTTCAATCTCAGCACTCAGGGAGGCCGGGCAGGAAGGTTAGAAATGACAAGTTCCAGGCCAGCCAGGGATACAGGAGACAATGAAAGAAAACGCACACACACACACACACACACAGAGAAGAGACAGAGGTAGAGGGAGGAGAGAGGTGATTCCACACTGGAAACCAAACTACCGGCAAGAGAGCCTTCATTGCCTGTAGAAACGATTCACGCTGTAGATTTTCGAGTTAGATGCTGAAAGAGAAATTTACTTGTGTGTCAGGGCCTAAACTCAGTACTGAGTCCCTTCCCGAAGATCATATTTTATAGCGCTGGTTTTTTTTTGTTTGTTGGTTGGGTTTCTCTGTGTAGACCAGGCTGGCCTTGAACTCACAGAGATCCACCTGTCTCTGCCTCTGCTGGGGTTGCAGGTGTGTGCCGAATTCTAGCGCTGTTCTGGTAGGGCCACACTGGCCTGCCGCTGAAGTGTTAGGAAGTGCGCACAAAGGAGCAGGCTCGGCTCCTGGCCATAGGCTGGGAAGTCACAGCCACTGGTGCTTCTGCAGCAGTGAGCCAGGATTACGGAGCCCAGAACACCAAACAGACACAGGGACTAACACCCCACTGCTGCCACATGCTAGCTCCCTTTCCCAGCACTTAGGGCTTGGGGTGATATGATGCATCAGTGTGAACAGGGCTACAGAATAAAAACTTGTCTGGAAGGAAGTGGAGGGGATGGAAAAGACAAAGAGTAGACCAGATGGTTAGACTGGAACTCAAGGCTGCTCCCAGGACCTCACTTACACAACCTTCCCCACTGGGACTCAAACCACAACACCAAAGCCAGGGAAATCTCCTGATAAGGCCAGGCCAGGCCAGGCCGTTGGCAGCACAATCCGGATCACAATCTGGGGGCTTCCTCAGGTGTGAAAATCTGGGCCAGTCATAAAGCGTGTGACAGGCACGTCACAGTGAGTCTACCCCAACCCGCAACAGCAGGTGTGGTTATTTGCCGTTAGTGAGCAATTAAAGAACACGGACAAACGACTGGTGAGAGAACAAAATACCACCATGGACAGCACAAGTGGCCCGGGTCTCAGTGTCCATAAATCATCTGTTCTGTGTGGGTTGCAATTGCTGTGAAGAGATGCTGTGAGCGCCAGAACTCTTATAAAGACATTTAGTTGGTTCTGTCTCACAGTTTCAGAGGTTTGGTCCATTATTGTCACAGTGGGAAGCAAGACAGTGCAGGCAGGCATGGTGCTGATGTTCTACAGACATGATGCTCAGGGTTCTACTTCTTGATCTGAAAGCAGCAGAGGGAGACTGCGTCACTGGGCTTTGCTTGAGCGCATATGAGACCTCAAAGCCCGCCTCCACAGTGGCATGATTCCTCCAGCAAAGCCCCAGCTCCTAATGGTGCCACTCCCTATGGGCCAGGCATTCACACACGCGCGTCTCTGGGGGCCGTTCCTACTCAAACCAGCACACCGACCCTTCCTCTAACGCACAGCCTCACTCTGCAGGGAAGCTATCAAAACCCCTACATCCCTTTTGGTCCCATTTGGGAGACTCTCACAGATGAGAGAGCTATTAAACATCATTCCTGGGGGACAGTGAGCCCCTCCTTCACCTACCCCTCAGGTGCAGAGCATCGGTGCTTTTGCTACGAGGACTTCAAAGATCACCACCAACTTGAGGTTTCTAATCCAACATTGTCCTTAAGGTGGCCACGCTGCTCGGCCTCCGTCATCCCCATGGAATAGAATCCAACATGCTGAAGAGAAACTTGGGCCACAAGAAGGACTGAGCCAGAACTAGAGTTCATCTTTGTGGCAGACGGATAGAAGAGGCCGTCCTTGCCAACGCCACAGTCAACAGGGGAATTTGCCCCCAATTGATGGGGCTTGAGAACCTTGGAACCCAAGAGCCATGCCTGGGGGGACGGAGTGTCAGATCATCCGCTCTCGCCCTGGTCTCACCTACAGACTTCTGAGGCGCCAAGCTCACTAAACACCTTCCGAGATGTCACCTTGCTCCTGTGCAAGTTCGGGGTACATAGGGGGAAGGGGGTGGGATATGAACTGGGAGGGGCAGCAGGCACTGTACCCCACCCTACAAGAACGTTTCCATTCCATTCAGACTGTGCCCACCGGGGCTGCTTAACCCCTGCATAACTGATGAGGTCACACCCTCGGCACTACGGACGTTGTCTGGGTTATGGTTTCTCTTATTAAAGGCACGCCTTGTTCACTTCCACCTGTCATTGTAATCTGCATATTCTTATGTTAGTAAGAAATCTCCAGACACTCTAACATCCTCTCGCTTCTTTGCAAGTGGTTATTTGCACTGTTAGGGATGATGATGATGATGATGATGATGATGATGATGATGATGATGATGATTCTCTCGTATATTACATCCTGACTGCACTTTCTCCTCTCCTCCCCGTCCACTCTTTCTCCCCTCCTCTTCAGAAAAGAGCAGGCCTCCCATGGATATCAACCAAACATGGCCTATCAAGTTACATTAAGACTAGGCACCGCCCTTCATATTAAGGCTGGACCTGGTAGGAGGAAAGAGGGTCCCAAAAGCAGGCAAAAGAATCAAAGACAGCCCCAGCTCCCTCTGTTAGGAGTACCAAGCTACTCAACCACGACATATACAGAGAGGGCCTAGGTCAGACCCATGCTCCCTGATTGTCGGTTCCGTTGCTGGGATCCCTTATAAGCCAAGGTTGGTTGAGTCTGTGGGTTTTCTTGTGGTGTCCTTGACCGTTCTGACTCCTACAAGCCCTTCCTCCCCCTCTTCTTACTGTTTGGCTGTGGGTTTCTGCATCTTTTTCCATCAGCTGCTGGATGAGGCCTCTCAGATGATGAGTACGCTAGGCTCCTGTCTAGTCCAGCAGAATATAGTTAGGAATCATTTCGTTCACCTTTTTTTTTTCTCTGGTTATGTTTGGTTCTATCCTAGGTCTCTGGCTATCCGGCCTCCGGTTCCTGGCTATCCAGGCAGTGTCAGGCATGGGTAGGGATGGGAACAGGAGGGATCAGGTTGGGGAAGGATGGAGGGAGAGACAACTGGAATTGGGGGGGGTGCATCTCAAGGATGAACTAGGAACCTAATGCAGTGGAAACTTCCAGGAATCTAGAGGGTGACCGCAGCTAAGACTCCTAGCAATGGGATATAGAGCTAAACTGGGCATCTCCTGTAACAAGGTGAGACTTCCAGGGAAAGGACTGGGACACCAACCCAGCCACAAAACCTTCGACCTACAATTTGTTCTGCCTACAAGATGTGCTGCAATATAAAGGTGACACAGAACCTGTGGGAATGGCCAACCAATGACCGGTCCAGGTTGAGACCCGTGTCACTAATCTCTCCCTTTATTCTTCCCCAACCTGATTTCTCTTGTTCCCATCCCCACCCATCCCCAGTCCCCCATTATAGCTATTCAATATCCCCTTTCCAGGGAGATTCATATATCCTTGCTACTTATGGGTCTGTGGATTGTAGCATGATCTTTTACTTTACAGCTAAAGTCCACTGATAGGTGAGTCCATACTATATTTGCCTTTCTCGGTCTGGGTTACCCCACTCAGTGATTTTTTTTTTCTAGTTCCGTCCACTAGCCTGCAAAATTTTTTAATGTTGCTTGTTTTAACAGTTGAGTAAATCTATGTCATATAAGTATACCACAGACTCTTTATCCATTCTTCCGTTAAAGGACATCTAGGTTGTTTCCTTTTTCGGCTATTATGAATAAAGCTGCTACGAACATAGTTGAGCAAGTGTCCTTGTGACAGGACGGAGCGTCTTTTGGGTATATGACCAGGAGTGGTATAGCTGGGTCTTGAGGTAGATTGATTCCCAATTTTCTGAAAAACTGCCATATTGATTTCAACCAAAGTGGTTGTACAACTTTACACTTCCACCAGCAATGGAGGAAGGTTCCCCCTGCTGCACATCATTGCCAGCGTGTGTTGTCAGGTGTGTGTGTGTGTGTGTGTGTGTGTGTGTGTGTGTGTTTTATCTTAGCTATTCTGACAGGTGTAAGATGGAATCTCAGAGTCATTTTGACTTTCATTTCTCTGATGGCTAAGAATGTTGAACATGTCTTGGGCTTCTTGGCTATTTGAGATTCTTCCAACGAGAATTCTCTGTTTAGATTTGCACCCCATTTTTAATTGGATTATTTGGTTTGTGGATGTTTAGTTTCTCAAGTTATTTATCTATTTTGGAAATTAGCCCTCTGTCAGATGTAAAGTTGGGGAACTCTTTGGCCGTTTTGTAGGTTGCAGTTTTGTCCTATTGATAGTGTCCTTTGCATTAGAGAATAGTTTCAGTTTCATGAGGTGCCATTTGTTAACTGTCAGTCTTAGAGCCTGAGCTGTTGGCGTTCTATTCAGGAAGTTGTCTTCTGTGCCAATACATTCAGGTATTCCTACTTTCCTCTTCTGTCAGGTCGGTGTGTCTGGTTTTATGTTGAGGTCTTTGATCCACTGGACTTGAGTTTCGTGCAGGGTAATAGATATACATCTACTTGCATTCTTCTACATGCAGACATCCACATAGACTAGCACCATTTTTTGAAGATGCTTTTTAAAATTTTTCTATTTATTACAATTTCTTCACTTTGTATCCCAGCTGTAACCCCTCCCTCATTCCCTTCCAATCCCGCTCTCTCTCCCTCTTCTCCTCCCATGCCCCTTCCCCAGTCCACTGATAGGGGAAGTCCTTCACCCCTTCCATCTGACCCTAGTCTATCAGCTCTCATGAGAACTGTCTGCATTGTCTTCCTTTGTGTCCTGGTAAGGCTGCCCCCAGCCTCAGTGGGAGGTGATCAAAGAGCTAGCTACTGAGTTCATGTCAGAGACAGCCCCTATTCCCCTTACTAGGAAACCCCCTTGAAGACTGAGCTGCCATGGACTACATCTGAGCAGGGGTTCTGGGTTATCGCCATGAATGTCGCTGGTTGGAGTATCAGTCTCAGAAAAGACCCCTGTGCCCAGATTTTTTTTGGTTCTCTTGCTCTCCTGGGGAGCTCCAGTCCCATCCAGGTCTTTCTATCTCCCCTTCCTTTCATAAGATTCCCTGCACTCTGCCCAAAGTTTGGCTCTGAGTCTCAGCATCTGCTTCAATACCCTGCTGGGTAGAGTCTTTCAGAGGCCCTCAGTGATAGGCTTCTGTCCTGTTCCCTGTTTTCACCCTCTTCTGACATCCATCCCAGTTGCCTTTCTGAATGAGGATTGAGCATCTTACTTAGGGTCCTCTTTCTTGCTTAGTTTCTTTAGGTGTACAGATTTTAGCATGTTTAGCCTATATTATATGTCTAGTTTCCACTTATAAGTGAGTATATACCATGTGTGTCCTTCTGCTTCTGGGATACCTCACTCAGGATGATCTTTTTTCTTTTTTTTTTTTTTTTCCATCTTATATTTCTGGTTTCTTTCTCAAAAGTCAGATGTCCATAGATGTGTGGTTTTACACCTGTGTCTTCTTCATTTTGGTTCCATTGATCAACCAGTCTCTTTTATGCCATGACCATGCAGTTTTTATTATTACAGCTTTGTAGTGCAGCTTGAGATCAGGGATGGTGATACCTCCAGAAGTTCTTTTATTGTACAGTATTGTTTTAGTCATCCTGGGTTTTGTTGTCGTTGTTGTTTTTCCATATGAAGTTGAATATTAATCCTTCAAGGTCTGTAAAGAATTGTGTTGGGATTTTGATGGGGATTGTCTTGAATCTGAAAATTGCTTTGGGTAAGGTAGATATTTTTACTATGTTAATTCTACTGATCCATGAGCATAAGAGATCTTTCCACCTCCTGATATCTTCTTAAAATTTTTTTAAAAGACTTGAAATTTCTGTCACACAAGTCTTTCACTTGCTTGGTTAGAGTTACCCGAAGATATTTTATAGTATTAGTGGCTATTGTGAAGGATGTGTTTTCCCTAATTTCTTTCTCAGCCTATTTGTCATTTGTATATAGAAAGGCTACTGATTGTATCCAGCCATTTTGCTGAAGGTGTCTAATCAGCTGTAGAAATGCTCTGTTAGAATTTTTTTGGGTTGCTTAAGTATACTATATCTGCAAATACTTTGACTTTTTTCTTTCCAATTTGTATCCCCTTGATCTCTTTAGTTGTCTTATTGATCTAGCTAGAACTTAAAGTCCTGTATTGAATAGATATGAAGAGATTGGGCAGCCTTGTCTTATTCCTGATTTTAGTGGAATTGCTTTGAGTTTCTCTTCATTTAACTTGATGTTGACTGTCAGCTTGCTGTATATTGCCTTTATTATATTTAGGTGTGACCCTTGTATCCATGACTTTTATCATGAAGGGAAGTTGTATTTTTTCACAGGCTTTTTCAACATATTATGAAATGATCATGTGGTTTTGTTCCTTCAATTTGTTTATATGGTAGATTACATGAACAGATTTTCATATGTTGAAGCATCCCTTCATCTCTGGGATGAAGCTTACTTGATAATGGTGGATAATCTTTTAGATGTGTTTTTTTTTTTTTAAATTCAGTTTGCAAGTACTTTATTGAGTATTTTTGCATCCATGTTTCTTGAAGGAAATTCGTTTTTAATTCTCTTTCTTTGTTGGGTCTATTTGGTTGGGTATCAAGGTGGCTCTGGCCTCATAAAATGAATTTGGCAATATTACTCCTTCTCTGTCTGTTTTGTGAAAATTTGACATTAGTTCTTCTTCAAAAGTCTTGCAGAATTCTGCACTAAAAGCCTCTGGCCGTGGACTTTTTTTATTTTATTTTATTTTATTTTATTTTTTGGTTAGGTGTTGCGAGCCGCATGATCGTCTCGCCAGCAAGAACGCACACGGACAACAGGATCCTTCTGCAGCAAGCTTTATTACAATGAAAAGAGGAAGACCCCGAGCCCCAAAATGGTGCTGCTTAAATACACCCTAGGGCGGCGTGTACTCCGCTGATTGGCTGCTTGCTCATTGCCCCATATGACGCCCCGGGCTGGGCAGTGACTTGGCGCGCTTTCGCAACTTGCACATGCGCTCTATTACTTGTTTACTAGGGCCGAGGCCGGATGTCGGCGCCATCTTGTAATGGCGATTGCATTCTCTTGGCTCTCCACAGAAAGGAGGCTTTTAAAAGCTACTTCTATTTCGTTAGAGGTTATAGGTCTATTCAAATTGTTTATCTGAGCTTGATTTAACTTTGGTAAGTGATATCTATCAAGAAAAAATTGTTTATTTCTTTTAGATTTTCCAATTTTATGGAGTACAGGTTTTTGAGGTACAAACTAATGATTCTTTGTATTTCCTGTGTCTGTTGTTACATCCTTTTTTTGTTTCTGATTTTGTTAGTATTCTCTCTCTGCCTTTTAGTTAGTGTGAATAAGGGTTTGTCTGTTTTGTTGATTTGTTGATTTTCTCTTTTGTTTGTTTGTTTGTTTGTTTGTTTGTTTTTTCAAGACAGTGTTTCTTTGTGTAATCTTGGCTGTCTTGGACTCTGTTGATCGATCAGGTTGGCCTCGAATTCATGGAGATCCACCTGCTTCCACCTCCCTGAGTGCTGGGATTACCGGTGTGCACCATTGTGCCTGGCTCTTGTTGATTTTCTCAAAGAACCAACTCTTGGTTTCGTTGATTCTTTGTGTTGCTGTCTTTGTTTCTCTTATTGATTTCAGCCCTCAGTTTGGTTATTTCCTCCCATCTACTCTGCTTGTCTATGTTTGCTTCTTTTTGTTCTAGGGCTTGCAGGTGTGCTGTTAAGTTACTAGTATAAGATCTCTCCAATTTCTTTATAAGGTCACTTAGTGCTCTGAATGTTCCTCTTAACACCACTGTTGAAATATTATTACTATTTAATATTGATCCATATGATTATTAATGCAGTGGTTATTATTTAACCTGCTGTTATTGATATAAAAGACACAAACATCTCACATTTTAAATATGCCTTAAACACTGGGTCTGGGCAGATCCTAACCCCCTAAGCTACTCAGCCACGCAGCCCAACCAAAATTCCCATAAATACTTGCATGTGCTCCATTTGGGCTGCTTCTCTCTATCATTCCAGTCCTCAGAGCAAGCTCCTCCTGGCCATGCGCTTCGTGTTCATGATAACCCACAGTGACCTCCTTTCTCCTTCCTCCTGCATCTCTCTCTCTCTCCCATGAGCCTTTTGCCACCCTCCAAGCCCAAGAATCTTAGTTCTGTCTACCTCCCTTCTACCCATCCCGGGATTGGGCAATTGTATTAGCCAATCAGGGATAATTTGGGAGGCAAGGTTACACAGCATCCTTGGTGTATGTGAGAATATGCTCATAAAACAGTAAAGATCTCAGGGGTCGAGCAATTAACACTTGAATACATAGTAGCTCCAGATCATCCACAGCACACCACTTTGATTGTGCCCATTAGTTCGGGTATGTTGTGCATTCATTTTCATTGACTTCTAGGGAGTCTTTAATTTCTTTATTTCTCTCTTGACCCTGTAGTCATTCAGTAGAGAGTTGTTCAGTTTCCACGAGTTTATAGGCTTTCTGTTGTTGAAATCCATGATGGTCTGATAGGATACAGGGGATTACTTCAATTTTCTTATATTTCTTGACTGAGCATGTAGTCAGTTTTGGAAAATTCCATGAGGTTCTGAGAGAAGGCATATTCTTTTGTGTTTGGGTGAAATGTTAGGTCCATTTGGCTCATAGCGTCTGGAAACTCCATTATTTCTTTGTTTAACCTTGTCTGGATGATCTGTTTATTGGTGAGAGTGGGGTATTGAAGTTTTCCACTAATATGTGTAGGGTTTAATGTATGACTTAAGCTTTACTAGTGATTTTTTTTTTTTTTACAAATGTGTGTGCCCGTGCATTTGAAGCATAGATGTTCAGAATTGAGATATCACCTTGGTGGATTTTTCCTTTGATGGGTATAAAGTATCCTTCCCCATTGTTTAATTTTGGTTTGAAGTCTATTTTGTTAGATATTAGAATGAATATAACAGCTTGCTTCTTGGATCCATTTGCTTGGAAAATCTTTCTCCAGCCCTTTACTATGATGTAATGTCTATTTTTGATGCTGAGGTGTGTTTCTTATATGCAGCAGAATGATGGATCCTGTGTTCTCATCCATTCTGTTAGCCATGTTATGGGTTCAGGAATAGCTGCACACTGACCACTCAGACACCAGACTCAGGCTGATGGACATTTATTGAATGCTGAACAAAACCCACATCAGTCAGGGCCATACTCTGGGCTAGGGAGCCAGACTATGATGCCGGTCTGTTTCTAAGGGGGGTTTTGTTGTTTCTTTTTATTATTATTATTATTATTATAAAAAAAACATAACCAGGTAACCAGATGTAGGAGTTGGGAGGGGGTAGGAGGACGGTAATTACATCATTTTGACTAGCTAAACATAATTGATTTTGTTCCAAGTGTATTGTGTTGCAGCTAGGTAGCTAGACAAAACACTTTAAGCTGATTGGCTGGGATTTAGGATTCTGGGAATAAGGAACATAGCAGGATGTTGCAATCTTTAGCTCAAGCAGAACTTGCATTTATCATCTATTTTCTTTGTTTTTCTAAGCAGCAAGTATTGAACTATTGAATTGTATCCTGGTCTCAGGTATGTAGGCCTGAGCACTGAACTTAATTTCACTTTATGATCAAAATGGAGACTTGGAGGCAAAATGGCTTCTGATCTGCCAAAGGCTACAGCAGGTATTAACAGAGGAGCTACAGTTATGCTGAGAACTTGTTTTAGGTCCCAGGTAAAACTGTCTGTTACCCTTGGGATAAAAAAGACTAACCCTTTAACAGTCCCTAGAGACGCTTGGTTTATATATACAGGTCTCTTCCCTTGTCTCTTTACAAGCCATTTCACAAAAATCCCTAAGTACAAGAGATGATTTAGAGTCAACAATTTGACTCTAGGGCAAAACTCAAATGGGGGAATGTTGTAGCCTGCTTAAACTCTATAGCTCCTCAGTTCATGTTTTCTTTACTATTTCTAACTTTTATTTTTAGATCTTGAACAGTTATAATCTTTTCCTTCACCTGTTTGGTTGTATTTTTCTGTATTTCTTTAAGGGATTTATTAATTTCCTCTTTTAAGGGCCTCTATAATTTTCATAAAATTGGTTTAAAGGTCATTTTCTTGTGCTTCAGCTGCATTGGAACATCCAGGGCTTACAGTAGTAGGTGAGCTGGGCTCTGGTGATGCCATATTCCCCTGGATGCTGTTGACTGCGTTCTTATATTAGCCTCTAGGGATCTTGGTTTGGGGTAATTATAGACTTAGGTGCTGACTTCTGAGTTTATCCTTGTTTAGTGGGCATTTTCCCTTGTTTTCTCTTTCCTTTCTGTTTTTCTCACCTTAGTGGCCTGTGGTTCTGGTGACTGGTGAGTCCTGAGGTCCTGTAGGGTGTCTGTTAGGGTGACTTTCCTTCACGTTGTGTGAAGGGGTGTTTCTGTATTTTCTGTCATTGGATACTGTACCAGCAGAAGGCTAAGTGCTAGCAGGATCTTGGTATTGTACTTTCTATGCCCCATCACCAGCTTTATGTTTGTAAATGCTTGTCCTTCTACACATCCTTGTAGTGGTTATTTTAAAAGTAAGATCTATTACTGTTTAGCCCAATAATTATTATGGGGCTGTTATCTAACCCATTATCACAGACTGCTTCACCTGCTGTTTCTTCAAAAATTACACGCAGGACGGCTTCAAAGTGACTATCCTCAAATGGCCCATTGTCACAGACTGCTTCAGCCAAAACCTCAGTGAAGCCCTAAACATTCCTAGCCCCAGATGATCCCACAGAGCCTGGACAGGAAGTGAAACATCCAGCTCTCCCAATATTCCAATTTTATTAGGGTCCCCAGGAGATGCTATCTCCCCCAGACAGCAGGAAACAATCTAAAGAACATGACGCCCTTACTCCTGAGAAGAGGGGTGGGTGGGTTGTGGTAGTTCAGGGGTGGGTGTGTGGAAGATTGTTGTCATTTATGGGGTTGGTTACAAGTTGTTGTTGGTCATGGTCAGGGAGGAAACAAAGGAAAGGAGGTTAGAGTCGGGGATCTTTTTATATCTCTCTCTCCTCTCTCCTTTCTCTCCTATCTAGTGTAAGGGGGGAAGAGGGAAAAAGGGGAAAGGAATGAAATGACAAAAAGAATGGGTTACTGTGTCTCCTTGATAGGAAAAAGAAAAGGTGGGTTATTGTATTTCCTTTTAGACCAGAAAGCAATAAGTCTCAAATATTTTAAATTGGTATGGGTTTTTGTATATTGATAGAAATATAAGTTTAAGTCATGTTTGTTACTACAAACTGTATGTGTTTCAGCTCTTGTTTATGTGCATGTACAACTCATTTAAAATGTAATGTAATGTTCTAGCCCTATGGAAGCTACTATTGTGAACTGTTTAGGATAGTTAAGAAAGGCAAGTTCATAGTCACCTATAAAGACTCATACTTCTTTTCACCAAGATGGCACCAAAAGTGAAGAAGGAAGCTTCTGCCCCTCCCAAAGCCGAAGCCAAAGTGAAGGCCCTGAAAACCAAGAAGTCAGTGCCGAAAGGTGTCCACAGCCACAAAAAGAAGATCCGCACATCACCCACCTTGTGGTGGCCCAAGACCCTGTGGCTCCGGAGGCAGCCCAAATACCCTCGAAAGAGTGCACCCAGGAGAAACGAGCATGGCTATTATCATCAAATTCCCCCTGACCACCGAGTCAGCCATGGAGAAAATAGTGGACAACAACACACTGTGTTCACTGTGGATGTCGAAGCCAACAAGCACCAGATCAAACCAGCCGTGAGGAAACTCTGCGACATTGATGCAGCCAAAGTCAGTATCCTGTAAGGCCTGGTGGAGAGAAGAAGGCGTATGTTCAGTTGGCTCCTGATTATGATGCTCTGAATGCTGCCAACAAGATTGGGATCATCTAAACTGAGTCCAGCTGGCTAATTCTAAATACACACTTTTCACCATAAAAAAAAAAATCATGTTAAGTACTACTTTAGTCAATTGCAGAAATAAGCTTTATTTGGCCTCCTAGATATGCTTTCAAAGTTGAGCAAAAAGTAACTAACTAGCAATAAGCAACGTTTGTGTTCTTAGGTATACATTAGATAGGTGGTCCTCAAGCACTTTTGAGACCCACATAAGATGGTAGTTAAGATGTTTTAATAATAAAAAGCTTTTCTGACAGAGAGACACATCAGCTCCTGGCAGCACCCCCATTCTACTCCAAAGAAGACGATGGGCACCTAAAAGCCTCCACATGGGGCTTGCTTCCGTTGCGGCAAAGCCGGCCACTGGGCAAAAAAAAAGCCCTTACCTCAACTGCTGACAGCGTGCTGTCCAAACTGTGGACAAGCATGTCACTGGGAAGGCGAATGCCCTACTTTGCCCAGACAAGTTACGATCATCCCTCAAAATCTCTGCCTCACAGAAAAGTCTGTCAGACCTTCTGGGCCTGCTGGGGAAAGATGGATGCTGAACAGACACACAGGAACCTTGACTGACTGTCCAGGTAGCCAGTAAGTCTCTGTCATTTCCTTAGATTTGGCAGCTGCTTGCTCCGCACTTCCTGTTTCCTCAGTTAAAATTTATCCTTCTCAGGTCTCTGATGCAGTTAAAGACTAGATAGTTACAGTCTTTCAGTTTTCCTTGTTAGTAGATTCAGGAAAGAAAAACAAAAGAAGTGTAAAGTTTATAAAGACTGAAAAACGTAAAAGCTTAAGCTGTTTAGGATCTAAGAAATTTTTTCAGGGTCTAAGCGATGTTTTAAGGTTGGTAAATGCAAGCTATGAAGGTTAGAGGATTTATATAAAAGCTTAAAAATGAAAGTGATTTAGGTACGGAACTTTGGACTCAACAAGACAGAATAGGCTGTGCGGTACTTTTTCCAAAGTTGCCAAATACAAAGGGACTGAACAAGGTGAATGTAATTCTTACCTGAGACTTCTCATAAATTGTCTTATTGTATCTTATTGATGTTAGAGATAAAGCTATTTCTTGGACTAAAATAGACTGGGGAGCTGTTGTGGCAACTTTCCTACACATTGTATGAAGCTGTGTCTCTGTATTTTCTATTGTTGCAACACTGTACCAGCCGAAAGCTAAGCGCTGGCAGGATCTTGGTAGTGCCATTTCTGTGACTCATCACCAGCTTTATATTCATAAATGCTTGTCCTTCCGCACCTGCTCAAAAAGTCAGACGGCCCTCTATGCCTACTGGCAATCTATGCCTACTGGCAATCTAACGTGTCAGGTGTTGTCACGCTGCTGATTGGTTGTAATAAAGATACAACTGCCAATATCTGAGGCAGGAAGTATGAGAGCAGAATTTCTGGCCAGACAGTGACTCAGAGAGACACAAGCTGAAGCAGGAGAATTGAAGAGGACACGGAAGGGAACACACACAGAGCAGAGAGAGCCACATGGCGATGGTAATGATAAAATAGGATAAGTTTAGACAGTAGCTGGGGGACGGCGGCCCCAGCAAGCAGCCTAAGCTTTGAACTATATAGAGTCTCAGATTCATTATTTAAACCACGGGCAGGATCTGAGAAAGCCCCGAAACAAGTGCCTCCGCTGGGGTTTTGGCCTGCGTGACCTCTGGGGGTCTTGTTTAGGAGCTGGCACTGCCAGCTGAGATTCTGGGAGCTGGCGTGGCTGCTGAGGATCTAGATACCAGCATGGCCTCGGGTGGAGCAGTGGGCTTTTGCTGGAATTGTGGGCCAAGATCCTGTTAGGACTTTAAATTAGAACTCATTGCAGCCATCTGTCTTTGTATAAACATATCTCCAACTTCTTTGTGTATGTTGGATAATTGCATAGCTCAAACTTCCTTCTGTGTGTGCACATATTCCTAAAGATACACACACACACACACACACACACACACATATATATATATATATATATATATATGCATGCATATATATGTGTGTGTGTATTTCTAAGTATATATTCTGAAATTTATACATGTATAGCCCTAAGTATATATATTATGTGTCTATATAATAATATATATGTTTCCTAAATATATAAATACAACCTGCTCAGTCCATATAATGTTGTTTGTATGTATGTGACTTTGGTTTCTGGGCTGACCACTTAGTACTGGATAACCAATAGGGGGCTCTCTTCTCTAGGGAGGACTATTTCTCCTACTTCGCTGCCTGTAGTTTCTTGTCCAAGGTTACTGTTACTGTAGCCATGTTGATAAGACTTCATGAGTGTTGCTTCCCTGGCATTTCCAGGAGATACAATGTCACAGCAAACTTCCTGGTCTTGCAATTTTTCTGTTCCCTCTTCCACAAGGATCCCAGAGCCTTAGATGCAGGAGTTGTGCTTTAGATGATTCAGTGGACGCGATCAACACATGATCTCTCGTTCTCTGCATGTTGATCAAATGTGGGGTTTTTTATTTTGTTTTGCTTTGCTTTGCTTTGCTTTTTGCAATGGTCTTTATCTGTGTCTTTGATGAGCGGTGAGGACCACACCATATATGGATATAAGGATAAATAGTTAGAATATAGTTAGGAATCGGGCTGATGTAGTAAAGTGATGGTTATGGGTTTTTCTCCAAGAACTCAGGGTAGTTGGCTTCTCTAGCCCAGGGTAGCTGGCTAGGTTTCCAGTGCCAGAGGAGATTTCCCTCTTGTTGAGCAGACCTTACACTCAATTAGAGAGTTGTTGGATATCATCAAGGTATGTGCGTCACTACTGTTCCTTTAGGGTTACCGTGTCACGCTGGTTGTTGTTGTAATTCACAGGCCTTATGCCTGGGTAGGACTGTTGGCTGCTTCCCTGCTTTGGAAGTTTGCGTGGCACCTTCTAGTAGCCTGAAAGCTAGTCCTCAGGGAGGGAGTTTTCAGGTCAGATTCAGCTCAGCGGCCTCTGGGTCCTGTTTCCTAGGGCATGGCGTCCACAATGAGGACTTGCCCCCTCCCCCGCCCCCCCAGCTCTGGAAGGCAACCGAGGGAAACAACAATAACCTACAATGTTTGGGGAGGTTCTTGATGACCCTGACCGACAACTCAAAGGCGGTTTCTTATGTCTGGTGTTGGGGGTTTTGTTATTTAATTTATGGTTCGTGGAGGGAACACTGTCAGCCCAGATGGGAAATTTTCATTTAAGCTGTGTATGTTTACACATGCAGGCTTCTTCGTATAATTTTAGGTAGACGGATAAATGAATCCCTGTGACTTTTTCAGACATCCTTGCCCTTACTTTTACCCTCCTTCACCTGTATTTATCTCCCTCACCCTCCCATAAGTAAAGCCCCCAATTTGTTCCGTTTCCCCCTACAAATCATTTATACACTGCTCTTCCCCGTACCAAGATCCTTTTTTACTTTCCTAGTTTTTCTAGTCAACTCCAGGTTATATACTCAGACCCCAAGACTCTGAGCCAGGAATTAGAGGTATGAGACGCAAAATTTGTCTTTCTAGGTCCCTTAGACTCTCAAAAATGTGTGTATGCTCGTGCACACATGCATATAACATGCATTTAGAAGTCAGAAGACAACTTCCAGGGTTAGGTTCTCTCTCTCCTCTGTGTTTTGAGGCAGGGTCTCTCCATGCCTTCTGTCCCTCTGCATACTCCAGGCTAGCTGGCCACAAGCTTCTGGCTTGCCTCTGCATCCGTCTCACCACAGGAGTACAGAGGAAGAGACTCGGGCCACCCAACCTGCTGTTTCACATGGGTTCCAGGTGTAACACTCAGATCAGCAGGCCTGTGCAGCGCAAGCTTTTCCACCACGAGGCATCTCCCCAGTCCCTAACTCAGGCTGTAGATAAACTGTCTACATTATGCTTTGTGCACCCGGCAAAATGAACTGGGCTGTGGCTATAAATACAACCAGCCCATGTGGTATAGCAGGGTGTTCTGAACCATTTTTAGTCCAGACTGCTGCCCAATGCTAGAATTATAAATAAATCCAATTAGGATCTGAAAGAAAATGAGCTTAGAAGCTACTTTTTCCATAGCTTGTCATTGCCTCAATAACAGAAAAAAAAAGTGTTTGAATCAACTGTACGTGTATTTTGTCATTTATTAAGTGAAAAGCAACATTGACCTTTTTGTGCATTGGAATTCTCTTCACCTTAGTACTCCCCTCTTGTGTGCGAATATTTTTACTGTGCGTGGTGCATGAGGTGAGGTGTATCCACCTATGCATGCACATGGAGGCCGAGGAAGGTGTCTGGTGTTTTTTTTTTTCATCATTTTCTGTCTAGTCCTTTGAGGTAGGGCTTTCCCTGAACCTGGTGCTCGGGTTTTCCGAACAAGGCAAGCCCCAGCAAGCCTCGGTGCCTGTGGAGCTGAGATTATACTCCTACGTGGGATGCCTGGTAGTGCCATGTGTCCTGGGATCAGATCCTCATGTTTGCACAGTCTTCTTAACTGCTAAGCCTTCTAGTCCCCCTTTCGCCACTTGCTCAGTCTTATGATGCCATGGTAAGATTATTGAATGAAATCTACCCCCTTGAACAGTTAGGTATACGCTATAACACTGTCAGTTATTGGGCCTGTGTTGTGTACCATATCTGCGGAGCACATTCACCTCGCCAAGTGAAAACTTGATGACCATGTATTAGCAACCACGCATTTTCCCAGCACCTGATAACTATCATTCCACTCCTTAAATCCATCAGTCCGAGGCTAGGGTGTGACTCAGCAGGCGAGTGCTTGACGAGCTCCTACTAGGTCATGGTGTTGAGTCTCCTCGTGGGATATGATGGGACTTTCCAGAAACATTTAGATCATGAAGACTTACTTAAGGAGCAGATTCACACACAGATAGATAGACTTATGATGTCACGGCGATGTTGGGAATGGCAAAAAGTAGAGGCAGGGGGCCTAGTTGAAAAAAGTGAGTATCTAGGGGTACTTTCTCACTCTGGTGTTGGGTGACAGAACTCTTCCTGGGAGACACAATACACCCATCTGCCAGTCAGGGAGCCCATGACAGAACGAAGTACAGACCCCAACAAAGGCCATCTCGGTGAGCCGATTATTGGGGTTCCGTACACGAGCAGAAAGGGCTCGAAGACAGCTGCACCACTAAGTCCCTCCTGGCATGGTGGCAGCTCACAACGCTGGGAACCCGGAGCTCACCGCACAGCCTTGGGGCAGCTCAACAGGCTGGAGAGTGTCCTTCCCAGGTGCCTCAGTTGCTCTGCGCCTCTTCTGGGCAGCTAGGCTACTCTCTGATCTCAGAATCTTCTCCACAGCTTGACTCTGGCAGTGTCCTTTTCCACCCATGGAGGGTACCTTTGGGGTTTTTGCTGTTGTTGCCTTTTTTATTTTTCTTTTTTCCTTCCAGTTAACCAAGCTCCAGCTGGGTTGTAGGTAGGTGCAAGCACCGTTGCACCTGGCTGTCTCTCCAACGGCTTCCCAAATCTGCAAAACTTTACTCAGGGGATAGCAGCATGTCACTGTAGACCAAAACCTTTCCAGAGGGTGGGTGGACAAAGGGACAGCCTGAACCAACATCCCCAACAAACGTGGAGTTACAAGGACAACCTTGGTGAAGAACCATCCAAGTCTGTGGTGGAGAGCCATCTGTAAGCAGCCTCCTTTAAAACTCTACTTTATTTGGGGTGTTTAGGCCTCTACCTCCCATCCACCCAGCCCCTTCCCAACCTTAAATAGGAGAGATAAAAGGTTAGTGGGCTACATCTCCCAGCTGTTTAGGGTCAGGTGTTCTTTTAGAGCTCTACACCAATCTCTGTCAACTGCACATGCAGCCAGCAGGCTCCTCCACGCCGCTGCATCCTGAAGCTTTTCTCTCCATCTGTCTGATCCAAACTGCCTCACTGTCTCTGGTCTCTCCAAACTGCCACACGCCAACACCTGACACCACACTGAAAGCCCCACAGTCTCTTTCTTGGCATCATATTTACACACTCAGAGTCCTAGAACTTGCCCCTCTCTCTGCAGTACGTGGAAGGCTGTTACCAGCCATCACAGATCGCGCCCCACAGATGACAATTAATAGGTGTGGACAAACGATAACCCAACTGAAATCCCACACTTGTTAAAACAAAAGCATATATAACATACAAAGAAACCAAAACTTCCACTACAAAAGTCCTTTGTCATCTGTTCTGAGCAAGTGTCCAGCGACTCCGGAAGCTCACAGCTAAGGAGATGCTAGAGCAGAACACCAGCATTGTCTAAGACATTATAGAAAGGCTCCATCCATTTCCATCAGTGGCTTCAGCCACAGAGCAATGTTGGGTACCAAGCATGGACGGGGGGTGCTAATTTAATTAGTTCTCTCTGGCCCCAGCCCTTCTCTCTGAGCCATTATATTTACATATTCTGAGCTCTTCCACGGAGCCCCCCTACATTTGTCCACACCTGACGAACTCGTGGGGCCTGACTTAATCTGCTCAGTCCTATATGGTCTTGCTCTCCCCTGCAGAACATGCTGGCTCCCTGGGTCCGACAGGCTCCCTGGGTCGACAGGCTCTGGAGCGGCACTGTGGGAGTAGCTGAAGCTGAAGCAGTTGCCTACCCATTCACAACACCTGGCTCCTCTGTGCTGTGAACAGCATTCAGTGTCAGGGTCCGGAGGCGCTCAGGAACGTCTGTGAGCTGCTTGGAGATCACTCATTTGGCTGGGCATAGCGGTGCATGAAAGCAGGTGGATCTCTACGAGTTTGATGCCAACCTGGTCTACACAGCGAGTTCAAAGGCAGCCAGGGCCATGTAGTGAGACTCTATCTACAAATAAGTAGACAGAAAATACAAAACTCCACCAGACCACTTATTTGGTATGCTCCTCCCCTTTCAGAAAGAAAGGAGGAGGGCACATGAACAAGGAAAGAAAAGGGATCGCAAGTCCATCCATGGTGCTCTGAGAATAGAGGCTCACTGGTCTGCGAAGAAGGGCAAACAAGAAACAGGTTTCCTGAATTCCTCTTTATCAGCAGGCAAACACTGAGCCCGAGGACACTGAAGGACATCAAGTCACCAGAAGCTTCACAGGCTAAAGTAGAAGCTTCCCAGTGTAGTGACACCGGAGGCTGGGCATCAGGTCTACCCGTGACTACAGGTGCCTCGACGGAGACGGAGAGGTAACCCTGGCTTTCAACGTGTGAAAATTCGAAGACCAGGGGAGGAAACTGAGAGGTTTGGCCACGAGCAAAAGCAAGTAAGCCCAACATACAAGATACTCAGGGACCGGGGCGAAGACATGGAAGAGTAAAAGCAACCTTTCCTTCCTTCCTTTTTCCTTCTTTCTAATTTTGCGAGACAGGATCTGCTGTTGTTACCAAAGTTGGGGTCACAGCCTGTGCCCTGAGCTGGGTTTGGACAACTGTCCTTAACAAGCCAACTGAAAGAGACAAATCAATAGTGAGAAACAGGAAGAAGGAGGTTTACTCTGTGTGGCCACACTGGGAAGAGGGACCAAGCGACAGAAAGGCTCTCCCAAGTCCACTTTCTGGGGTCCTGGAGTGAAATTGAAGTTTAACTAGAGGGTCAAGGCTACACACATCTAGGCAGTGCTGGTCAAGCTGCCATCCTGCCCACCGCTGACCCGTCATCGACCTGGCTTCTGGTTTGTCAGGTAAGGTGGTCCGGTGCTGCCTTGGGTGTCCAGGTACCATCGCACACACCAGGCTGGACTGGGGGGAAAGGGGAGTGGAGTTTAGCGAGGGCGCGTGGATGAGTCAGGATCTTGGTTGGTGGGAGGGAGGGGAAATAGCCTTCTCCAGATTTCAGTGAAACAGCTCTGTTTTTGGGGGGAACAAGGGCTGCATAGACCCTGGGAGCGCGTAGGGCGTTTGGGTGCGAGTGGACATTGGCGGGATTGCTTCGCTTGCATGAAGAGGAATTCCAGGTCCTTGTTGGAGAGAGGAGGTTTAGCCTGTAACCCAGCCACCAGGTTCCGTGACTACCCCAAGGGTGACAGAGGTGGGGGTCCCAAGGCCACGCGCATCAGGACGTGCAGGCCCAGAGCAGGGAGGAAGCAGTCTTCCTCCTGTTGGTCTTAGGACAAGATTTTCAGGGTTTGAACGTACAGACTTCACTCTTGCTCTGGCCCCCGCCCCCACCCCATTGCACGGCTCTCCTGGCCCCAGAGTCTGACAAGCTGCAACTGTGTGGAAGCTCTTTCTGGGGGTTTCTCCCTCGGGGTGCCTCCTTTTACTCCTCCCATCGTGAGACTCCAAGAGAAAGTCCCATTTCTTTGGGGTCCATTGTTTAGTAGTCTGATAGTCCAGCTGAGAGACACACGTGTCTCTTTAGATATCTTTATTTCTGCCAGGCCAGTTTCACTACGTAACCCACACTGGCCTGGCACTTATTATGTAGACCAAGGTGGCCTCAAAGCCCATCCTCCTGCTATAATTGTCTTGGCAGGAAGGGAGATATTCTATCTAAAGATCCGATGTTGGTTTACCAGGCCATTGAAATTATCGTCTTGGCCCAGAAGATGGCTCAGTTTGCAAAGGACCTTGCAGCCACGCCCGATGTCCAGCATTTGATCCCTGCAGCCCACGTGATGATTTCACGTGACTTCCAGACACACCACACACACACACACACACACACACACACACACACGAATGAATTAGAATTCTCCCCAGGAATCTCATGCTGAGAGAGAGAAAAGGCTAAAGCAGGAAGGAGGACAGCCCAGGGGAGAGCTTTGTCTCCTAGAAAGAGACTTCACACTCCTGACAATGTGTCAGTGGTGGGCGGGGCCATGGCTCCACCACACTGCCTAACCATGTACCCCTCTGCCCTCCTTTAGACCTAGAGCCCATTCGGGGCCCCCAAACACGAACTTAGGGGACCACAGGCTCCTTTTATTTGTTCCTCTTCCCCACGTGGACACATCGAATACATCCCGTTTCTCTGCTTCTCACCGTTGCTCGTCCCTTTAACTGGCCTGTGCAGGTGGCTGGGTAGGAATGCCAGTGGCCAGGCTGTAACTCGACCTATGCGGGTAACACTGCCTCGGCCTCCCGTGGGCCGGTATTACCGGTGTGTGTGCATTCCCGCATGTGTCCACGCACGGGCACACACACGCACATGCGCACACATGTACAAATGCACGCACAGGTAAATGCTTTATAATAAGAGAAAAGTGGATTCTGATTTTACCGTGCAAGATTTTAATCCCACGAAGACGTAGAGGTGCACATCTTTAATCCCAGTCCTGGGGAGGTACAGAGAGGATGCTCTCTGTGAGTTTGAGGCCAGCTTGGTCTACACAGGGAGTTCCAGGACAGCCAGGGCTGCACAGACAGACCCAATCTGAAAACAAACAATTATAATCCCGTCAAAACCACCTCCAGAGTCAGCCTATGACCTCACTTATCAAGAAGAGCGTACAGGCATTTCTTGGCAACCTTCAAGGTGCAACTTCAAGGTCACCAAAATGGTATATAAGGCGATTGCTAGGACCTTCCTTCCAGAAGTTCACAGTTAAGACTGGACACATTGTACTCTTCCAGAGTGGCTTTCTCTTCACTCTCATAATTTTTTAAAAGAGATTTACTTAACGTATATAAGGGCTCTACCTGCATGTACACCTGCATGTATGCCAGAAGAGGGCATCAGATCCTAGTATAGATGGTTGTGAGCCACCATGTGGGTGCTGAACTCAGGACCTCTGGAAGAACAGCCAGTGTTCTTAACCACCGAGCCATCTCTCCAGCCCTCACTCACCTCCTACTTTAACGTGTGTTAAAGTAGTCTTTGGGGCTGGGCAGATGGCTCAGTATGAAGGTTGTGCTACACAAGAAGGAGGCCTTTATTTCAGGTACCCGGCACCTCTCAAAGCCCGGGTGCTTGTCTACATCTGAAACTCTGCTGCTGGAAGAGGAAGGGGAAGCCCGGATCCCCAGGCTGCATGCTGACTGCCAGTGCAGACATGAGCTCTGGGCTCCGTAAGAGACAGCTGAGAGCAAACGGAGGGCCATGGAGGAAGATACCCAACACCGACCACTGGTAATCACACGCACTCGCGTGCACACACACGCGTTTGGAGAGGGTCTGAATGGTAGACTATGTAGAGTTCCTAATGGTGGCCTTGCACTCTGCTTCCGGTACCCCGCCCTTCTCCTCCCTTCTAACACCCTTTGTAATAAATTCATAATTGTGCCCTCCAACAATATGTTTCTGATTACAAATGTATTAGATATTCGCCAGACGCCATCTTAAAATGGCAAAAACCAGGCCAACGAGATGGCTCAGCTGCCACTCCTGCTGCCTGAGGGCCTGAGTTTGATCTGAGGGTGGAAGGACAGAAGCAGTAACCTGAAAATTGTCTTCTGACCTCACACACACACACACACACACACACACACGCACGTGCCATGTCACTGCCCACACACATGCACACCTACTCAACACACTCAAACAAATAAGTAATAAATGTAGTTTTAAAAAATGATTTGGGGCTGGAGGTATGGCTCAGCAGTTTAGAACAGTTGCTGCTGTGGCAGAAGACATGGGTTTGGTTCCCAGGACCCACATGGTGGCTCACAACCATCCGTAAGGAAGGCTGGAGCCAGGCGTGTATGTGGTGAGCCCAGATATGTGCTTACAAAACATTCCTATACGTGAAAAATAACGTAAACCAAAAATCTGGTGAAAATGCACCCTAATAAGACTATACGATCCGATCAATTTACCCACACTTAGATATTGCTTGTGTATTTGTGTAAAAAGCAGTAAATAAAAAGATTATAAAATAGCTGGATGGTGGTAGTGTGCACCTTTAATCCCAGCACTTGGGAGGCAGCAGCAGGTGGATCTCTGAGTTCAAGGCCAGCCTGGTCTATAAAGCAACTTTCAGGCCAGCCAGGGCTACACAGAGAAACCCTGTCTTGAAAAACAAAACAAAACAGAAAGTATAAAAATTACTGACTGCAAGATAAAAACTGTACAGAGGTTTTTGCATCAACTTTTTCTTTGATTTTTACCCCAATCCTCTTCCCAGTTTCCCTTTCCCCTCTTTTAAAGACCCTGAGCCCACTCCACTCTGCCAGTCTTCTGGCGGATACGAGCACGCCCCTATTGATGGTGCCTTGCTGCCCTCTGGTGGAACTGTGAGGCATTTGTGAAAGACCGCGGATGTGAAATACATGATTCTGCCAAACATGTGATCTGGGTTTAAGTGGCCAGAAATTTGCTACAACTTAAAAATGTGAACAACAACAACAACAAAAAAAACCCACTTCTAAATATTTTCAAACTAAATAACACACTTGTGAATAATTCACAGGTCAGAACAAGAAATCAAGAAGAAATGAAGTAGTGCTGTTTTAAGTGTTCACACAGAAGGTGTGAGACAGGGTCCCTCATTGACCATGATGTCACCATTTTAGCCAGGCTGGCTTGCCATAAAGCCTAGTGAGCCACCCATCTCCACCACACAATGCTGGGGTTGCAGGCACGCATGGCCGTGCCCTACATGGGTGCTAGGTAATTTAGATTAAGTCCTCTTGCCTGCACAGCAAGACCTCTTAGCCATGAAGCCTTTTCCTCGGCCTCACCTTTCCTTTCCATTTCAGTTAGTGAGATGATAGGGTGTCTCCAGGAATGCCTTGGATAGAATTAAGATCTGGTACAGTTAAACCAGGAACCATAGAGTTGTACAAGGGGGTTGGTACATGTCTTTTTCTATAACTGGGTTTCTAGTGAGAATCCCAGAACATTACAGGTTTACAGGCGGGATGGGAAAAGGGCCTGAAGCAGTTACTGTTCTGGGATTCTTGCTCCTTTGCTGGCACATAAGTTCAACTGGATGCCAAGGTGAGGGGTTCCCCTTCCTTCTCCTGTCCCCAAGATTCTCCGTGCCTTTCTATCCCACCTCAACATGACATTGTGGAATGAGCTTGGGCTTTAGTCTCTGATGGATCTGAATTCAAGTCTTGGCTCTGCCTCCCACTAAGAACTCAGACACCTTCCTTTGCTTCACCGAGACCCAGTCTTTGCACGTGGAAGTGACTGCTCAGCCAGGGAAGTAAACCAGTGTGTGTGATGTTCGCATACAGCGTCTTACACAAAGCAGGTGCTCTACAGACACGAATTCCTTCCCCTCCAGCAGCTAGGGGCCAGCTTCCTCCCGGTGCTGCCTGGACAAGGAAGGGAGGTGGGAAGCTTGGCTTTTAGCCAGACTTCGAACCAGTCCGGGCACAATGTGGACTGGGCGCCAACTGCTCAGGGCCTGTGATTCTCCTTCCTCCGAACCTTTGCCAAAGCTACTGACACTCCAGCGGGGAGTGCCCCTCTCTACCCCAGCTTCCTCGGAAACTCAGTCACCCATGGTCGGGCAACTGTTTTGTTTTTTGTTGTTTGTTTGTTTGTTTATTCCTGGCTCGGTACTTTGCCATTTATTAATTATTTTATTGTTTGAAAAACACCACTGATAGTGGTGATTTCTGCAGCTGAGAGTTATGAAAAGTCAACTGAGCTGACACAGGTGAAACACTTAAAGCAGCATCCAGGGTAACGCAGTGTGAACAAATGTGTCTGTGGGTGGGGAGGGGAGAGAGAAGAAATAAATTTTGCTTACTAAACCAAGGTCAAAGCTGGGCAGTGGTGGGGCACACCTTTGACCCCAACACTTGGGAGGCAGAGGCAGCCTGGTCTACATAGTGAGTGCCAGGACAGCCAAGACAAACAAAAGGACCAAGAAACACTAGGGAGCTTGGACCCGGCTCTAAAATATATAGATATAGATATAGATATATAGATATCAAGGTCAGTATACCCTCTGCTGTCAACATGCTGCATGTTCTCTGCTGCAAAGTCACTTTTCTGTTCCTTGTTTTGTGACAGTGTAGCTAGCAGGTGTGCCCGAGCTTTTCACATTATAACACAACACTGTATCCTACAAAGCTGGAGTTTAAAATTCACACAGTCAAGTTACAGAGAGAGAGAGAGAGAGAGTACCCCAAATATTCACAATGTTTTCGGTTGTTTGTTGGGCCCTGTTTTCAACTATCCTGCCTCGTGGCTAAAGGTGTGCCGGCCAGCTGTAGAGGACCTGCCTTACCATCTGGCACAATGTTAAGCTTTGTCTGTAGAGGGCGCTGAAAGGACAGTGCAAACCCTGGCAGAGAGGGCCTTTCCCTTCCCTGCTCCTGTGGTAGGGTAGCCACGTGGGCCACCCTGTGGGGCTCACTGGTAGAAAATTGCGGCAGTATCTGAGTGGGCAGGTCCCGCTCCCCAGCTCCTCACTGTTTCCCCATTCCCACTGTTAGGCTGATCCTGACTGAGGTAACACATAACTGCCTCATTCTCTTAGTGCACGCCATCATGTGGCTAGTAGAATATATCTAGTCATTCTCCTATTCGAAGGATTGCACATTGTCTCCAATTTTTGGCTACCATGAATTGTACAAGAAATAATGTGGTTTTGCCTTTATACTATTTATTTTTCTATTATTATTATTATTATTATTATTTACAAATTTTTCACTTTGTATCCTGGCTGTAGCCCCCTCCCTCAACTCCTCCCAGTCCCACCCTCCTTCCTTCTCCCCCTCATGTCCCTCCCCCAGTCCACTGAGAGGGGAGGTCCTCCTTTCCTACTATCTGATCCTATCAGGTCTCATCAGGACTGTCTGGATCCTTTTCCTCTGTGGCCTAATAAGGCCACCTCGCCAGGGGGAGGTGATCAAGGAGCAGACAAGTTCATGCCAGAGACTGCCCCTGCTCCCCTTACTCTTAACCCAAATGGAGACTGAGCTGCTCATGGGCTACATCTGAGCCAGGGGTCTAGGTCCTCTCAATACATGGTCCTTGGTTGATTCTGCAGATACCCCTGGACCCAGATTTTTTCGGCTCTGTTGATCTCTTTGTGGAGCTCTTATCCCCTCCAGGTCTTTCTGTCTCCCTCTTCTTCCATAAGATTCTGTGCACTCTGCCCAAAGTTTGGCTATGAGTCTCAGCATCTGCTTCAATACCCTGCTGGGTAGAGTCTTTCAGAGGCCCTCTGTGGTACACTCCTGTCCTATTCCATGTCTCCTCCCACTTCCAATGTCTGTATTACTATTTCTAAAGAAAATAAATACTGAGGAGTGAATTGATCCATCTAGGACCATGCAACTAAATCTATAAAGATGAGCTAGGTGTAATGGCGCATGCCTGTAATCTCAGCTCTTTTTCATTGCTGTGATAAACACTGTGATCAGGGTAATACAGAAGAGAACGTTTATGTTCATAGGTTCAAAAGCTTAGAGCAAAGGCGTGGAAGCAAAAGCAGGAAGATGAGAGCTTCTGTCTTGAAGAACAAACATGAAACAGAGAAAGCAAACTGGGAATGGCCTAAGTCTTTGAAACATCAGAGCCTGACTCCAGTGACAATCTTCCTCTAGCAAGGCCACACCTCTCAAACTGTCCAACCGACTGGGGACCAAGTGTTTCAATGCCTGTTAATTAATACATATGTTCTTATTTATACATATAATGTAGCATTAAGTTAGTAAAGCAACAGTTTTCTATAACCCGGTTAGCTCCCAAAAGAAGTGACACAGAAACACTATGATTTATTTTATAAATCTAAAGCACTGGAGCTGGGCAGATACCAACCTCTAAGCTATTTTGCTGTCTCCCAACTATACACCCTAAGTTACTTGTTAATACGTCGTCCTGTTTGGGCTGGATCTGCTCCATCAGGTCATGTCCTCTTTCTCCATCTTCTTCCTAGTCCTCATGCCTCCTTCTGAGACTAACAAGCCCAAAACCGTAGCTCCACCTACCTCTCCTCTGCCCAGCACAGGCTGTCAGCAACTTTATTAACCAATCAGGGATGATTGGGGAGCAAAGTAACACAGCATCGCTTGGTATACATGAGAATATGTTTGTCTGGGGTATAACCAGAAATTGGGGGACCAGTAATTAACAATTAAATACATTAGCAGCACAATACCAATCCTCCAAAAATCTCTTCCTCTTACAGCAACACACAACATACAATAAAAACAAATATGAAAATCATCATGTAGCAATTACATTTGCATGCAGCAACTTAGGAGACAGTACTCTAGAATTTATCCTCTCTTTGTGAGTTCAGAGTTCTATACCTACATCATTTTCTATCCTTACTAGTACTACCCATCTAAAAACATCTTGTCAGAACCTAAACAGCTTAACTTAACTGTAAGAATGTAACTATTTAGCCTTCAACCCCATTAGAAACTTGAGAAGGAAATAAATATTAGCTGAGTCAGCAGGAAGTGCAGACAAGCAGTTACTAAAACTATGGAAATGACAGAGTCAGCTGGCTGCTTGGACATATGATCTTAATAGTGACATAAAATTTCATTCAGTTGGTAGCCCATCATGACTATGTACTCAACTAAATACTTGGCTAACTACTAGTTTGAAATGTTTTAGGACACCTATCACTTCAACACTTAGGGTCAATGCCTTAAAGAACTATATTAAGAGTATCCATACACATATTTAGGGTATTTTATTTAAGCTGGGCATCCATTGTCTTCTTACATAATTATCTTTCAGTATGTCTAAAATATTTCAGTAGGAACCACACTCAGTGAAAAACAAGAAACCTCATGCTGTGAACAAAAGCAACAAAGAAGGAGTCAAAGATCCCACTATTAAAGTAAGGGAAATATCTTACATGACAATTAGCTGTAAGAGAAACGTGGGGCCTTCAAAGTTCTCCACATTGGGACCACATTCACCTGTGGTTCACCACCCACCACTACCCATTCCAGCTGCAAGCTAGACCCACAGCTGCTAAGCTTCCTGTGCATCTTCCCCATCTGCTCCTTCTCTTTGCTCATCCTCTTCTCTCTCTCAACCTGCCAAATCCCATCAACTTTATCAATGCTTGACTCAGCCCTTTTAAAACAGACCCTTCGTTGTGTGGTCTAATGACACAACTAATGTTAAAAGGGTGTAGCGCAAAAAAAAAAAAAATGGCTGTAGAGAACCCTACATGCTGTCCTTGAAACAGTCCTGTGAGGTACTCTTCCATAATCTTCCCAGATCCTCTCACCTCCCTAACCCATGCAACTTCTCTCACTCTCTCTCAAAACAGAAAGAGAAAAAGTTGAAAATGGAAGCAAACAAACAAACCAAAAAGAAAAAAAAATCAGTGAAAAGACAAAAAAAGTACATGTGTGCACACTTGCACACACACACAAAATCCATTTTGTTGCTGGCCAAGTACTCCTGGGCTTGGGGACTGCCTTGGAGTGTGGCTGATATACACAGTGGTACTCTACTGGAGAAAAATTATTTCCCTTTATCAACAGGTATCTATTGCACATAGCTTCTTAGCTGAGAGGGACTTTGCCTCCACTTCCCCCTTTGTGGGGGTCTCTGCAAACTCTACAAACAACAGAGTGTTAATCCAAGAGAGGCAAGAAGGAAGTCCAGTTCAACACAACCTAGTTGCTGCTGCTGGTTCAAACTTCGAGAGTCTAACAACAGACAGTTTATTTCAGTCACATTTTAAGCACAGCAGAATTTGGGGGAAAAAAAAAGTTTCCTTGTGACAGTTCCAAAATTAAAGACAAATATGAGAGTTCATCCTCAATGCCAGAGACCCATAGTTCCTGAAGCAATAGGTATTTCTAATAACTTAACCCCCTGTGTGCAAAAAGAAAGCTTGCTGTAGTCATGTCAAAACTCTTGTAAGGTAGAAGCAACATCTTCCATGAAGATGGGCCCTCTGGGTTAACTGAGGAAGGAGGCTCAAGGTAACAGTGCACCTGAAAAGGACCTAAGGGAGGGCAGAGCAGTAGATTGACTGAGATAAACAAAGGATAAACAGCTTGCATAGTGCAGAGGTCACCAGGCCGGTACTCACATCCTTTCTCAGCGCTGGGATTGTGTCTGGTTTGAACCCGTGCAGATCTTGTATGTGCTGTCATGGTCTCTGTGATTCATATGTACGTGGGTCCTGCTGTGTCTAGAAGATGCTGCTTCCTTGGAGTCACCCACTACCTCTAACTCTTAGAATCTTCCTGCCTCCTCTTCCAAACAGATCCCTGAACCTCGAGGATCTATTCTTTTTCTCATTTGTTTTTGTTTGTCTGTTTATATTATTTGTTTGTTTAATGCATATGAGTTCTCTGCTGCATGTATGCATGCATGCCAGAAGAGGGCATCAGATTCCTTTATAGATGGTTGTGGGCCACCATGTGGGTGCAGTGAACTGAACTCAGACCTCTGGAAGAGCAGCCAGTGCTCTTAACAGCTGAGCCAACTCGCTATCTCCTTGATTACTATTCTTAAATGCAGATAGAGATTAGATTATTAGATTGCTCAAGAGTACACAGAAGTAACATAACCATATTTTATAGCAGTTGATAAAATCACTGTTAGAATTCCTCTCTCTCCCCCTCTCTCACACAAACACACACACACACACACACACACACACACAACCTCATTACATAGCTAGACTGAGCTCAGAACTTGTGATACTTTGACCTCACCTGCCCTAGTACTAATATGGCTGGATTTTTCTTTCATGTTGTCAGATTTGTTTCAAAAGTGTTTAATAAATAAGTAAAGGTTTTCACTTATGCCATAAAAAAGTTAGCTATATGAAATTATAAATAAGCTAATCTGTTTCACTATTATTACTATTTTTTCTTTGTTTAAAACTTTTTGATTCTTTGTGACTTTCACATCATGCACCCCAATCCCACTCATCTCCCCATCCCTCTATAACTACCCTCCACCCTTGCAACCTCCCCTTACCAACGAAAACAAAAAATAAAAGTAAAAGTAAAAGCATCTCCATAGAAACTGTTGATGTATCACAGTGTGCCTCACATTAAACTCTTTTGTCCACACATCTTTACTTGCAAATGTTGATTGCAAACAGTCATTAGTCTGGTTGGAGGCCTCTGGCTCCTCACGGGGACTCCTCTAGGATGCCCTGTGTCATGGAGATCCTGCAGCTTTGGTTCCGCAGGACTGGCCCCTTTACATGCTCCAACAGTTCACAGATGGGGTAGGCCATCTCAAAACCCTGGGTGGTAGTGAGTTGGTAAGCCTACCCACTCTCCTGCACCAGAGCCACCAGGGCAAGCTCTCCCACTCTTCTGCCCTCGGGGCCAGCTCTAACATGCTGCCCAGGCAAGGTGTGGACTGTTCTCCTGAGTGCTGCAGCCAGTGAGGGGGAGGGCCAACTCTCCCTTGCTCACTAGTAAAATTTTTCCATCTTTATGTGTTCCAAAACATCATATTGTAAATATTAAACATATATAATAAAATGTTTTTTAAAAAAATAATATAGACGGCTAGGTTACAAAAATTAAAGACAAATATGAGAGTTCATCCTCAATGCCAGAGACCCATAGTTCCTGAAGCAATAGGTATGTCTAATAACTTAACAAGCTAATAATTTACTAAATGATTAGATGTATACACTCTGGACATAGGAACAATTTGCCCAGTTAGATGACAAACTCAGGCAAATCTCCTTAAGTTACACTCAAGTGTCACTTGGACCATTGACTATCCACTCTTATACTAGCTTGGTATTACTTGGTAGAGTAAACCTAAAAAAACAACAGGTTTATGTCTTACCATTCCCTGCACTGCGCCAAAACGTCTAACACAGGAACTTAAGGAGAAGTCTGCTTTCCCTCAGTTTTGGAGGACTCAACCCACTGGAGTGGGGAAGGCTTGGTGGCTGGAGTGACACGCTCCACAGCAGGTGTTTAGGGCTGATGTCTGTGCACAGGAGAGTCGGGAAGAAGGGCTTCCACCAGAACCAGAAGCAGGTATAACCTTCCTTCTCCCAAGCAATCAAGAGCTTTGCCAGCTCCAAGCCACCCTGGACGGAATACCAAGAACCCGGAAGGCTGCGTGCTTTCATGTACGAGACAGGATGAGCTTCTTTCTCAGAGTGTGCTGCAGGCTGAGATAGTACTTCTCCTTAGGAGACACTCTGCTGTTCCAGGCATACACTTTGTCCATGAGTTCAACGTGGAGATCCACAAGTGGGCGTCTCCTAGAGGAAAAGAGAAAGGTAAAACTTACTAACGTGCAAACACCAAAGAGAAGACAGATTGTCGTTAGAGTGAAATCAACCAACTGGTATGAGAGTTCTTTGAAAAAAAATTTTTTTAAGTGTTCCGCAAGTCGCTTGGCAAACAATCCAAACAAGCTTACAGTGACCTGGCTCAGTGGCCAGCCTCCTTCCACAGAGACAGTGGATGTTTATTCTGAGAACACACCCACTAGCAGATGAGCCCTCTGGATCACCTACGCAAAGACAGGAAGGCTGTAAAAGGCCAGTAGTACCCCTGGTCCCCAGAACGTCTACTTTGGAACGCTACTCCCAGCTCCCACACACCCTGCTGAGCCACCACTGAGGAGACTAGGGAGCAAAAGCTAAAGCTGAGTCCAAAAGCTAAAGCATTTGACTGGTAGCTCAGAACCATTATTATCCATTCTAATTAGGGGTCAAACAAAAGAAGGCCAATTAATCTTATACTTGAAAGACACAGTGGCTTCATTAACGGTCCCCTCATCCTAATACACATCAAAAATGTTTACAGTCGTCCCTTTATCTGTAAAAGCCAAGACACTCAGTGGAACCATGTCTGAAACCATGCCAGTACCATAGCACAGACGCTGTGCTTTCTCTATAATCCACACCTATGTAAAGCTTAATTTATGTTAGCCGAGTATAAGAAATACATCCAAACTCCCATCCGACTAATGCAAAGTGTTCATAAGCTGTGCTGAGTCTGTACCATCCCCTGAAGCAGCTCCAATGGGGGAGGAAAAGTCTGTGTCCTGTGGAAGTCCATTAGACAGTGTCATGGTGATCTCCATCTTGGCAGCAAAGCAATGAACACGTAGTCAGGAATAAAAGTGGAGGAAACAGACCTCAGCGGCTCACCTTTCTCGCTCCAGCTGCTGGGAGAGGTTCTGCAGGTACACAGAGGACGAGCTGGAGGGCCGCTCCAGCTGGGACACGTCCGCTCTGCACAGGCTCCAGAAGACATCGGCTTCTCGGTGAATGGTGCAGGAGCCGGGACACGGGATCTTAGAGTCCATATTCTTCATTGCTGGCCCATCTACCTCCAAGCTACCATCTTCCATCTGGCCGCCTAACACCTCATAGCTCTGAATGAAAAAGAGCTTGGGTTTCCCTCGGAGAGAAGGGCACATGTCTCCCATGAACATGCTCTTGACATGATCCAAGGAGAAACCCGGGTGAGCCGGGTCCACACCCATCATGCCTTGGGAGCCTCCTCGGCTCACCAGAACACAAACAAAGCTGTCATAGTACTGGTGTTGGTGCAGGCGGGCAAATCGGCGGAGAATATGTGTTATATCTTTTGCATGGGGAAACAAGAAAGGCTGGACATAATAGCCCAGGGAAGCGAAGGTCTCTTTCAGATATGCTGCAGAAAACAAACAGAAAACAACGCTGAAGTGAGGAGAGCCAAAGAGACACTGCTCATGACTCCTAGCATGGCCTAGTCTTCACTACGGAACTACTTTTGTGTAACGGTACTCTGAGGCCTCCCAAAGCAGAAGCAACTAAGCATGAAATGTGTGCCTTATCATGTCCCAGGCTTCTCACACGAAGGCATGTTTCCTGCTACACCACTGTCTCCGCCCACAGCCACCAGAGTCTCTGACAGGCCAAGACTCAAGTCATACAATGCAATGGAACCAAGAAAGAACAACACGGTTGTCTTTTCAACTAAAATGAAGTGAAAGGTTTTTCAAAAGATTCTTTCCTCAAGGTGCATAGGGCTGGGAAGTCTCTGCCTTGTCCTGCTTTCACACAGCTGACTCTGGAAAACCAGTACTATACCATGAGAGGTCCACATGTGGGACAGATAACTGGGGCCTCTTACCAACACCCATCAGCTTTCCAGGCAGACAACGAAGGGCCTACAAACGGCTCCCCACTTCCATGCAAGCCTTCAGTTGGCCCCAGGAGACTCTAAACTCTCACCAAAGACTTTACCCAAGCCAGAAGAGCCTACCTAAACTGTTCCAAAGTTCCCCGACCCACAGAGACTGGGAGAGATAGAATCAAATATGAATAGTTTGCTTAAGCCACTTAGTTCTAGAGTGACTAATCCACATTATTAGATAAATGATGCACCAAGTAAGTATTTTGCCCTCTCCTATCAGTAAGAAGGAATGATAATTGTCTATGTTTGACTGTGTTGTCCCACACCTTTGATCTCAGCACTCAAGAGGCAGAGGCAGGTGGATCTCTGAGTTCAAGGCCAGCTTGGTCTACAGAGCGAGTTCCAGGCCAGCGAAGGCTACACACAGAGAAACCCTGTCTCAAAGAAAATAATAATAATAACATACTTTTATCTTTTCCTGACCTCTCCTAGAAATGATTTATATTCACTAATGCTGAAGAGACAAAACAGTACAGACACCAGTAAGCTCACAGTTATGGAAATGGCGGACACGATTCACAGGTTGCTGATCATCTATTAGATATCCCTCTTCCCCTGTAAGATCTAGGTGGTAGAAATGACTGAGCCTCGCTGACACCCTAGCCATCCCCCTGGAGTGTAAGCAAGGTTTAAAGCTCTGAACTATAGCCAGGTTGGGTCCAGGACAGGAAAACAAGAGAAGCTACTTTAGGACTGTAACCAGCCGGCAGGAATGAAGATAGCCTAAAGGGAGGGTGCATGCACCACCCCTGCGGCAGACCATTGAAGCTACTGACCCCAAGACAATAGGATTACTCCTGGAATCTCATGCTGGGAGAAAGAAAAGGCGATTGGTCAGACAGATTTGCAGGAGAGATTCGGACAGAGTCATGGTGATGGGTGGGACCAGGCCTTGGCCAGGACAGCTTAGTTATGCAAGCCTCCTGCCTTCTATTCAAACCTAATTCATGTCAGGACCCTGAAGATAAACTAGGGGTTACTGAACCTCTTTGTTCCTCTTCCCAGTGTGGCCACACTGACCAAATCTCCTTTTTCTGCTTTTCACTATTGTGTTTTTATCTAGTCTACTGACGACAGGTGACGGAGCCTAGCTTGCTGGCACTATAGGGCTAGCAGCTGCTGGGTAGGAGGACTGCAGCCCCATTGCTAGCTCATTTTAAAAGGTTCCTTTCTTCTGCTGTGGCATATTCCTTCCGCTAGGGGACAGACGTCAACAGAAAACCACAGGCGCCAAGGCCCTCCTGTTCACTTATCACGTACTGGCTGGCTTTCTTCAAAGCCCTCTTCACTGATAACGTCTTTCCTTTTTCAAGAATGCCGGGAAGCCCAGGGAGGGGGGCTTCCTGCCCAGGCTGATGTGTGCATGGGTAGGGCAAAGGCTGCTCCATACCTTCTAGCACCTTCATTCTCCTCAGGCTCGCTGGTGCCATCCTGTCACGCCCCAGTGAGCAGGCAGCAGTGTGGAACACACTGAGTTAAGCCCCTGAGTTTAAGTCGGGGCTCCCTACCTGCTTTTTGCGAGTTTCAGTCTCCTCAGAGGGGCTAAGGATAGGACAAGCAACTAAGATCTAATGCAGAAAATCCTTCCCCAGTACAAGACGGGAAAAGTAAAGGTCCCAAATACCACAGACACCACCAAGAAGCCCAAATCTGGGACAAAGCAGAGCAGCCCACCAATAACCCTGGCAAGGGGAAGGTGCTCAGCAGGCAGCCTGGGGGCAGCACAGCTGACCCACCCACTAGTGCCACGTTTCCTCTGTGAGATGGCCAGGCGGGCAAGGATGCCAGCTGGAGTGGCACACACAGCAGCATTCCCTCTTGGGCCACCAAGGACAAGCATCAGACCTGTCGGATTTACAGGCTGTAAGGGGTGGGGACCAAGTAACTCTGGGTAAGTCAGAGCCTCCATTTGCTCATCAATGAAATGGGCTTAACACTACCACCTACACCAAACGGTGGGACCCAGGGGGGTTTCTGTAAGGCTGCTTACAAACTGCGGTCATCCAAGCATAAATAATTAGCGTTAAAGGAGACGAAGGCAGCCATATCAGCCCCTAAGTCAGGGACCCCGCCACGCCACGTCTTCCTAAGTGGCACTGCTTACAACTTGGATGGCACTCTCCTTCTTCTAAATTAAGATGGCGGTAGGGCAGGCCGGCTCTGCGTTCCATGTATGGCCCAGCTGCCACATCACTGCTGACAAATACAGGCAGAAACAGTGGGGTGGCGGGCTTGGAAAGTAAAAAAATCAACAAAACGCAGGAACTCCACTTCTCCTCCCGCCTGGAAACCCCGCTTCCCACTCAGCCACAGCTCAGCAGTTACAGCCACTTCTTAGGAAACACGGTTTATCCCCTGGCCTTGCGGTTAGTGCAAGTCTGCCCGTAACCACTCACGGGGATAAAGGATGAAGCAAACCCAGTAAGACACCAGGGCCTTCTTCATTTAGAATTTATTTTGAGCTAAATGAGCAGACTTGTCTCAGCACTTTCTAAATAAATAGATGAAGCAAATAAGAGGAGGCGCCTCCCCGGCCTAGCTACAGTCAGTTACTGGGTGCCTTCATGAGACAAGGCACCTGAGCGAAGCCCCAGGTGGGCCAGCGGATTCTAGGTGGGGTCATTGCATAGGAAAGACGAGGGGGACAAGGCTGACGTGGGTTTCTGAGCGTGTGCACCTGTGGAGGTCACAGACAGCCTTGCCTTGCCATCCTTTGTCTCGTTTGAGAAGCTCTCTTTGCTGTTTTGTCTCTGTGTGTGTCAGGCTAGCCGACCCATGAGCCCCCAGAGGTCCCTCCTCATAGGAAGGCTGGGATTACATGCACTGCATGCTGGCATTTATTTGGGATCTAGGGATTTGAACTTAGGTCTTCACAGTTGAAAGCATACATCTTTACCCATTGCGTAATCTAATCCTAAAATAGGTTCCTTCTCTTCTTTCCTTCCTTCCTTCCTTCCTTCCTTCCTTCGTTCCTTCCTTCCTTCCTTCCTTCGTTCCTTCCTTCCTTCCTTCCTTCCTCCCTCTCGTCTTTCCTTCCTTTACTTTTTTTATTTAGGCTTGAAGACATCAGTCTTTATTAGAACCCCCCCCCCCCCCGCCCGAGTTAGAAAGCTATAAACAGCTACCAGGAGGCAGAGAATAGGGAAGAAAAGGAAGGCAGAGACTAGGGAAGAAAAGGAAGGCTGTCGTGCCATTTGAGCCAACATGGAGGTCTGTCTTGTGGCAGGCTAGCAGCCACTTAACATTTGTGGCTTCTTTACGGGAAGCTAGATGTATGCACTCTGCCCCTGGGAGGGAAACAAACTACTGTACCCCCAAACTTTTGCTTTACTAAGTTCCCCTTATTACCTTACCAGAAGCTATGACAAAGGACACAGATAAAGCACACAACTCGGTCCCCGTCTTTCAAGGACCGTACAAGTTTGATAGAGAAGTATGCACATATGGATGGCTGAAATGTTCCATACTTCAATGTGGTCTTAGGGCAAATAAGGAGTCATTGAAACAAAGGCCACCACAGTTTCAGGAACTGGAGCAGACATTGTGGGGAAAGGTATAATCTAAGCCAGAGCCTGAAAAACCAGAGCAAGGGAAAGAAAAGTCCCCCTAACCCCTGACAAGGGGGGAGATGTTAGTGGACAAAAACACTGGTTAGGGCAACAGGCAGACAGGAGCAGGCATGTCCCAACCAAGTGAGATAAGGCCTCACTGCTCCAAGCACACACTCAGAGCTATAACCTGCTTTTTAGGAATCTTCATTGCTGGGCAGTGGTGGCTCATGCCTGTAATCCCTGCACTCAGGAGGCAGAGGCAGGCCGATCTCTGTGAGTTCAAGGCTAGCCTGTTCTACAGGGTGAGTTCATTCCAGGAGAGCTGGAGCTACATAGAAAAACCATGTCTCAAAAATAAGGAAAAGAATCTTTATTAAGTAAAGTTGATTACTGGTAATTCCTTCCAGACTACCTTGTATCGGAAAAAAAGAATAATAATATCAGTGCTACACAAACCAAAACAGGTTTCTGGGGTACCCAAGACAGCTGGGAGCAACCTGCTCTTCATGTCCACACACCTCATCTTTAATTCTAGCACCTCATTAGCACTCAACACCATTACGTTCTTTTCTGCCAACTCATTTTCTGGTAAAGCCTTTCAAGAGCCAAAGAGGCCTTTCCCATATCATGCGAATATCCATTCAGTTGGCAACTGAAGTACTAACATACGTATCAAAGGGGCTACCCTGACCCCCAGTACATGTACCGTGTTATCTTTTTAAACTCTAAGATAAGAGGGCCTCCAACAAGAGCCTATAGACCTATGCTTAAGTACATGCTGGATGTAGGCCTGGTGAAGTAAGGGCCTTCAAGAGACATTTCATTAATTAATAATGCTAAGCTTTTAAGCAAATATCTGCTTGGGTCCAGAAGATAGAAATGCCCAGAAATAAAAAGTGCCTCATTGAATGCTCCTTTTCCCGGATACAGACCATCCTCTGGGCACTGAGGACCAGGAGGGGCCTACAGGGTTTGTCTACTGCTCCTCTGAATGGTCATAGCTTCCCTCTACCATTTTGGATGGCATATGCCCCTTGTCCCCTTGAGCAAAGCTAATAGTGAGTGCTCTACTTCCCCTTGCAGAAATGTTCCTATTATGTAAGTGTTACTATAAGAAAATGATGTTTATTCAACATCTGCCCGTTCCGTTAAAAGAAAAAAAACCACATAAGGAGGCACGGAGAAACCCCGGGCCACTGCAAGAAGAGGAAGTTTCTTAGCTCTGCACAGTGGAAACTGCAGGGTTTGCTAGAAAATGTGACTTAGTTGGTTAGAGCATAGCAAAAATATCAGCAGCAGCAGAAGGAAAAAATACTTCCCCTTAGAAATCTGTGGACGCTCTCTGCCTGCAGATCAGGATGCAGGCAGCAGCTTTCACCAACTTCTCCAGAAGCATGCCTACCATGCTTCCCGCCATGGTGGTAATGGACTAAACCTCTGAAACCCCAGTGGAGCCCAGAACTTCCCTAACAACATCCCTGCCCATGTTGAAGGCCCAAGTTCGGCAGCGGAAGGCTTTGCCATGGAGGTGAAGGAAGCCGATGGGGAACTATATGTCTGGGAGCTGTCAGAAGGTCCACCTTCTCCACGCAAGATGTTTTTAACGAGGACTGGGACTTGGAGCTGAAATCGGACCAAGAGAATCCTAATGATGCTAATGACATCCAGGGGACCAAGCTTCACCAGATAAAACCTTGAGTGTGGTATGCCCCATGAGGAGACATGATGTATGACCCCAGCTGGCATTATCCACCTCCACTCCTCTTCGGATAATCAATGCCCTCCTGCTGCTCTGAGCCTCACAAAGGGATCTGGGACCTCTCAGCTGACAGCACAATTTGAGCAAAGCCATACCATCTCGTTTCTTCCCTGCTGACTAGCCACCCGAGCTGGGAGGTTCCATCAGCAGCCTTTAACCCAGCTCAGAGGCAAAGGGCACATGAGTCAAAAGAAGGCTGATTCTCCAGGGGACAGAGCAGTGCTGAGCAGCTGTGGGGCCAGGCCCTCTCTAATCACCTGCTCCACCTTCAAGGTATGGACCTTGGAAGGTCTGCACTGAGCATTTACTGCCTGGAGCGCCTTTCTGTGCATGGGTGTGCCTGGGGGAGGGACACGTGTGCCATCACATATGTGGATGTGTGCAGATGTACGCATGTGTTGAGGCCAGAGGTCAACGCCCGGTGTCTCCACTTTACTTTATGAGATTTCCACGTGAGGTCTGTTCCCTCTAAAGTAACCACGTCCATCCACCGTGCCATTGCATGAGGGAAATGCCTCACTCACCCCCTCACCCCAGGGTAGTCCTCAGGCCCTCTGTTCCCCTCACTCATCTGAAGCCAACAAACTAAGTGCAAGGCCATGGGGGGGGGGGGTTACGACTTAGTAGTTGTCCACTAAAGTTAAACAAACAAAATGAGAAAACTAACATTATCTGACACTTTGCTCCAGACTCTGACCTATGCCCTATATCTAACGCCATCACATAAGGGAAGTGCCCAACGTCAAGAGCTGAGACACCACAGAGGCACGATTAAAATCTGAACCATCTTCTGCCAGGACCCAACTCTGACTTGTAGGCGATTTAGCCCCGCCCACAACTCAGGAACAGAATTCAGCACAGGCCCTGGGTGCTAGTCACGAATAACTGAGTTGTTTGGTTCTCAGCAGGTTGTGACTTCATCTTTACGAGTCCCTTAATATAATATAGCTGTAACACGGAAAGCTGTGTATTTTAGACATTTCCTGGTGATATGTGAAACAAGACCAACCGTAATCAAAAGCAAAGGGACAATCCCACAATGTCCTTTAAAACAGTAAGTGATTCATTGAGAAACTATTTCCTCACTTGTCTACGGAAGCTGATAGCTGAAATGGTGTCTCAGAGTTAGGGTTCCTATTGCTATAGAGACACCATGACCAAGGCAACTCTAATAAAGGAAGCGTTATACAGGAAGTTTGCTTAAAGTTTCAGGTTGGTCCATTACCACCATGGCGGGAAGCAGACAGGCATGGCACTAGGGCAGCAGCTTGGGAGCTTTACCTCCTGATCCACGGGCAGCAGACTGGGCCTGTGACACACCCCACCCAACAAAGTCACATCTACTCCACCAAGGCCACACCTCCTACTCCTTCTCAAACAGCTGCCAACATATGAGCCTATGGGGGCCACTTTCATTCAAACCATCACAAAAGGAAAGGATACTTCTCTACAGCTAGAGAGACACATATCTCACACCTCCCAAAATAGGACACGAGGAAGCGGGATCGTAGCTGAAATCCTGGGAAATACAGTTTCATACTTGCTAATTTGACCTTCTCTTAGACTCTCTTTTCACAGAACTCTCCATGGTAATATTTCAAGCGAGTCATCTCTCTGACTCATGAATGTTGAGAGGTACAAAAGTCATGAACTACAGCGATCACTCCTCTAAAAGAAGGGAGAGCTGATTAAATGACTGTTATTTCAGGCATCTAGACTCTCCTTATTCTCTCTCGATGCACAGCCAGTGAGTGATTCACTCTGCGTCAGACATCCAACAACTGAGCAAAACAGCTCAGATCCAAACGGTGGTGGCTCACAGGTTGATCAAAGGGAAGGCAGATCTAAGTGCCATGTGGCACAGACATCAACCACATCCCTCTAAGTTAACACAGACAACGTGTTTTCGATGGCCTCAAGAAGGCTTGCACAGTCTATTCAGGTAAAAGGGTGAAACGTCTGATAATACTAAAAGCCAGAATGCCTTTCGTTCTAAATGTCCCTTGCAGACCAGGGCGCCACCTCTAGCCACATTACCCAGGATGTGCAGATAAGACTAAGGACACACCAACTCCCACAACTTATAGTGTGTGTTGTGTTCCCCAAGTTCATCTCCTGTCCCTCCTAACACATAGCTCAATTAGTTTATCTGCGTTTGTAGTAGCTAACTCAAGCCACCTGATTAAGTACTGACCAATAGAATTGTGGGTAGGGATGACACACATCGTTCTCAGGCCAGGCTTCTAAAATCTGTGATGAGATCCTCTACACAGTTTCTACCCCTTCACCTGTCAGTCACATACAGAGGGCCCTACAAAGATTCCAAGGCCTCAAAAAGATGCTGGGACCACTGGCTGACCACATGGAACAAAGAGACCTCCTAGCCCGACCCACAACTAGACTATGACACGGCAGTGAAGCAAGCATCGCGACTGAGTGTGCTCTGGTACTGCCGTCAGCATTTGCCATGCGGACAAAGCTACCTCGATTGGTTATGACCATGCTGTGAGGAATCGGCGTCTACACCTACCTGTGTCATTACCAATGCAATCGATGATCACGCAGATCCCCAAGGGCTTGCTCTGCATCCTGTAACTCTCTTCATGTATGTGCTAGAAAGGAAGGCAGGGACAGTTAGAGACATTGGATGCTTCTCTGTTCCCTACAGTCTCACTCAGGAGCCAACTCTTCTTTTGGGCTGTCTTAAACATCCCTTTGGCAGGTGAATCAATCAACAGATGGAGGCTAAAGTCCTCACAGCTGACTTTTCCCGTTAACGTCAAAGTTTTTCTCTGTTACGGTAATATGTTTAAGACGAACAGCTACATCAGTACTCAATTTTAGTGAGAACTGTAATCTCTTTGCCATGTGTCTTTGCAGAATAAAGATACTTTGGAAGAGATAAGGAAGATGGTCAGTTGCTGTCACAGAAGCCTAAAGCAGCAACAAGAGACAACTGTTTAAGCCAGCACAAACAGAGGCCTTCCATTGTCTCCTCTTCAGAAGAGGAGGTTGTCAACCCAGACAAAAGCCAGGGCCAAGCACAGTTCAGCAAAGTGTCACTGTCCGCTGGTTCAAGCAGTAGTCACCTGGCTGAGGTGAGAGCGGCCACTTAGAATTCGCCTTCATTCCAAAGCTCACTAACAATGTCCCCCTGGACATTATTTTTCTTTGCTATAGTCAAGGTTCCCAGCTGATATGTTCTCAGGAAAATTATGCACAGGTACCCAGTCGTCACAAAGAATTTTTAAGAACAGTTTTGGCTGTTTGTTTGCTGGCTTGTTTTTTAAGATGTCAGAGTTCGTTCTAGTGAATAATTTGCATACACTACCAAATCAGAGAATTTATTCTTTACCGGAGGCAGAAACACTCCTGATTCCTGAATGGATGTCTTCACTGGTTTTCCTGGGGGATAAGAGAGAGAATCATTTACAAAGCAGAACTAAACCACACCCATGCTAGCCAAGTTCTTTCTATCATGACTGTTTTCTTTGTCCTTCTGGTTTTCTTTACTGTTCTTCCTCCAGCTAGACTCAGCCTAAAGTTCTAACCTCGAATGGAAAAGCCTGACCCAAAGGAAAACTCAAGAGGCCTGATACTCCAAGACTATGTAGAAAAAACACGATGAGCAAGTGAAAGCAGGCCCTTTACCCTCCTCAAGGAGACCACTAGGTGACTGGAGAGTTTTTAACCTGATAAGGAGAATTTAAAAATGTCACTTCATTATACTGATGGCTTTCCTACATGAGCCAAAACTAAGGGCAACATCTAAAGAAACCAGCTTGGGCGCGTGCGGGAGAGGGGGGCTGATGTATGTGTGCTATGTACAGAACAGATGGTCAATGTTTTCATAGTTCAGTGATGCTGGGAGATGAGAAAATAAAATGTCAGCAGCGAGACAGAGCTCAGCAAGCCTGGAGAGTGCTGATGAGCCCACAGCAAACTCGGCTCCACAACAATGACTCACTTAGCCTGCCCAAGTGTGGGAAGCACTGGGCTTTGAAGGCACCACAAGAGGGCTGGCTTATACCTTGGCACTGAGGAGCTGTCATCCTGTTATCTCATTTAGTGTCCAGCCCAAGACTGCTGCAAAGTGAGAAGTGATGTCTAAAGATAAGGAAGGAAAAAGAAAACCTCACCAGTGTCTGTTAAGACTCGGGGGAAATGAATTGGGTTGCTTGGTTTTGTTTTGAGTCTGGTCTTGCTTCAGAGGTAGTCTCTTGATATGTAGCACACACATCAAGCTGGCCTCACACTTGCTCTCCTGCTTCAGCTCATGGATGCTAGGATCATAATCCTGTGCTACCATACTCAGCTTTGAACCAGTCTCTCCCTCTCCTTCTCCCTCTCCTTCTCCTTCACCTTCTCGCTCTCCCCCTGCCTCTTCCTCTCCATCTCCCTTTCTCTGTGTGTGAGTGTGAGCATTGGTGCATCCACATGCAGGTGCAAGGCACCCCTGCTTTCACATGTGGAGGTCAGACGCTGATGTCAAGTGTCTTTCTTAATCACCTTTTATCTTATTTATTACAGCATCTCTCACGGAACCCAAAGCTTAACTCACAGAGGCTGGCTGGCCAGCAAGCCCCAGGGATCCTCCTGTCTCTGTTCCCCCAGTGCTGGGATTACAGGCACGCACCACTGCAGCTGGCTTTTGTATGTGGGTGCCAGAGATTGAACTCAGATCCTCATGCTTATGTAGAAAGCATGTCACCAACTGACCCATCTCCCCCGACCGACCCTGAGACAGGCTTTCTAAAGGGTGCTAGCAATATCCTTTAAGATAAATTGTGCAATTATTCTTTAAGATAAGTTTGGTTGGTTGGTTTTGGTTTTGCTGTGGGTTTATGGGGTTTTGTTTGTTTGTTTGGTTGGTTGGTTTGCCATGACAGGGTTTCCCTGTGTAGCCCTGGCTGTCCTGGAACTCACTCTGTAGACCAAGCTGGCCTCCAACTCAGAGATCCACCTGCCTCTGTCTGCTGGAGTTAAAGGTGTGCTCCACCACTAACTGGAACTTTTAGAAGTTTTTTAAAAAAAATAATAAAGCATTAATTTAAAAAATGTATGACAAAGACATCTGTTGCCTGACTGCTCACAGTGGTCCAGGCTGGGAAAAAGTCACAAGCATGAAACTGGTTAAGTCAATTATGATACATGTGATTGCATACTCTACCATGTTTAAAAGGCTAAGAGTAGTTGCTATGCATTTGACATAACTATGCAACACATTTACTTTAAAATGGATGATTAAATAACATATACCTAATATAGACTAACATGTACAGACCTTTTTCTTGTCATTGTTCCATAAAGGATTAAGTATAAAAACTATAGCAATCCCATCGCACTGAGCATCGTAAATAAGCCAGAGATGGCTTAAGTGAGGAAGGGAATGTGGTCAGGTCATACGCAAACACCACACCTTTCTGTAGAAAAGACACGAGCATTTGTAGATTGTAGAGCCCACGTGCGCCCTGGAGCAAAGCACCTGTAGACACTGAGGGACAAGTGTGTGTTTTCTAGGTAAAGGCCGAGGGGTTTAAATCAAGCGCTGGAGAGGTTGTAGCTCAGTGGGCGAGCACTTGACCAGCATGTATGGGGTTCTAGGCCGAACCCCCAACAGCTGAACAGGAACACAAGCATGTAAATCAAATACCAGCCGGGCGTGGTGGCCCAGGCTTGCATTTCCAGCACTGTACTGGAGGGTGGTTGGCAGAGGCCTCTCTGAGCTATGCAATGAGACCCTTTCTAGCAAAAATTAACAGTGGAACAAACCAATCCAAGCATGAACTGCGGCTACCTCTGCTGTATGAAACCAGGAGGGAATTTTACTTGATTTTCTTCTGTTATAACAATCACTGTTCACTTTAACAGCAAAGAAACCCCGCAAGATAGGCTGCTCACGGCATTCTGGTTACTTCCCAGCCTGCTTTCCCCTTGGCAAGTACTCAGACTATATTCCCTGTGGCAGGGACACGCGTATCTCAGTGGCTTGGCATCTCGGCTGAAGATTTGGGAGCCTGATAAAACGTGGTCACCACGACCATCATGACCTTTCTGTAGGAACCAGTTGGAAGTTCAAACCGGCTTGAATCCACTATCTTAAGCTTCTTAGTTGAAAGCCAATTTAAAGGAATGCCTTCCCTTCCATGAGTGAGTCAAGTCCTGGTCAAAGCAGAGAGGTGGCTCTCCTAACAGAGCCAGCAGGGGCTAGGAGGCTCAAGGCACACCAGACCAACCTGTGATAGGATCACAGAGGAAAAAACCCATCTGTTTTACGCTCCTAAGCAAGCCTTCAGGGTGCTAACTCTTCCACCTCACCAGGGTTTTAAGAAACAGGCTGTCGCTTCAGGAATTAATTCCGTTCTCAACAGTTTTCACTGGAGAGAGGAACGTTGGGTAGGGGAGCGGCAGGCGTGAGCGGCACCATCTGGCTAGCCGGGTAAAATGGTTCTCAGCTTCCAGGAGCACCTGCAGGCAACACACGCGGCACCCACACGGCTTCCCTTCCGTCAGGGCGCTGCCTCGCTCAAAGCGCTCGGGCTCCCCTCTCACGTCCGTGCCCCTTTACCGCGCACACAGCTGATTCGAAAGGCCCCTAGGGAGCACTGGAGCCCTCCATGTTCCATAGGGGCCTGCTCAGGTTGGCTTGAAACGCAAGCTACCTCACCAGCGTAAGGCTGAGTCCTGACACTTTCGAAAAGCCTCAGTTCAACAACAACAACAAAAACCTTTTATTTTATTTTATTTTATGTTATGTGATAAGCCAGGGGAATGGTGGTACATCCCTGTAATCCCAGAGCTCAGAAGACTGAAGCAGGAGGACTTGAGTTTGAGATTAGTCTGGGCTACCTCATAAATACCAGCCCAGCCAGGGATACACAGCAAGGTTCTGGCCCCCCTCATAGAAACATAAGAATAAATATGCAAATAAGTAAGTGTAATATTTTAGGTAATGCATGAGCTCAAACGCTGCTGTTTTAATTGAGACCATGCAGATTGAAATGAACAGTCTTTAAATTGCCATTTCTTTTCTGTCTTCTCCGGAGTGCCCAGATCAGCCCTTCTTCTGGCTGCTAGAAGTTCGGTTTCAGGTACCTTATTACCGTGGTTGGATTAACGTTTACCATAGTCTGGTTATAGCTGCGTTTCAGATGTACAAATGTCACTTCGCTCACAAACCCAGGCGAGGTAATGCCTGAGGATGTTGGTGCTCCTCAGATTTAGATGAGCTAAGCCACAGTAACTGTGTCAGTGAGTACATAAAATGTGTTTACTGCTCCTTGAGAGCTTTATTAAAATACGTGACTAAAAGAAATAGCCAGCTCTAAAATAAAACTTCTCTTTCCTTTTCTTTCTGTTTCTTGTTTTTAGAGGACAGGGTCTCAGTATGTTGCTAAGGAGGCTGGTCTTGAACTCCTGGGACCAGGAGATCTTTCTAGTTCAACCTCTCAAGCAGCTAGGTCAATAAGCTTGGACCACCACACACAGTAATGTGTCATTTTTTTTCCCCCAGTGCTGTAGATCAAACCCAGGGCCTCATTCACACTAGGCAGGTGCCCTATCACTGAACTATACCTCAGCATCTTGTACTGAAGTTAAACATTTATAAAGAATAGAGAAAAGAAATTGATGGCTTACTTTGAATGCCAAGGTGTTCCACAAATCTTTGTTCTTTACTTCTCCCATTCTGGAGCTTCAAATATAAAAAAGAAGGTCATATTGTGTTAGTTTCTTCAGAAGCTCACTATGTTACACCTCTTTAAATAGCTCAATATTTTTACACAGGAGGGGGAAAAAATAAAAATATCACCTTCACGGTTACCTAAAAACGAACTGCAGGGACTGTTAACTCCATAGATACCATATTCTATTGTGGGAAATCAAGTCACTCTCCCAGTAAGCAATGAAAACACTATGAAGGTGGAACTATATTTAAACTGCATACTACACTGCTTCAAAACAGCTGTGAGCCAGCGGTTGTAGTACAGCACGGGTGTCAGCAAGGCCCCTCCAAACCTAGAATTTGCTGGGACCTGAGACTGACGCTCGGTCTATTTCTTTAACACAGGGTCAAAGCACAGCATGGCGACCGTGAGTTTTAGGCTGTACACCTCTGGCTGCGAATCCTGCCTCTGTCAGTTCACACCTATGTAGCCTTGAACCAGTCACTTTACCCCTCCAGCTGCTTCTTCAGAGGCAAAAGTGAGGATGAGAATGGAATAAAACCTACCACGTGTACGGGAGTTTTGTTTTCTATTGCAGATGAGTGTTTTGCATGCCTGTGTGTGCCTGTGTGCATGCCTGGTGTCCATGGAGATCAGAAGAGGCACCGGACCCTCTGGAACTAGAGTTATAGACAGTTGTGGGCCATGGTGTGGGCGCTGAGAATCGAACCTGGGCTCTAAAACACCCAACATAGAGTAGCGTGCATAGAAGCACTTAATAAATGTCTATTCCCAAAGCCCTGGGTCCAACCAGTAGCCCCACCAAATAAACAAGTAACGTCCGATTATGGTTTTTTCAAAAGTGATCTCTGAGCTACAAGATCAGCGATGCGTGGGTACGAAGCACCCCTCAAAGACCGAACTGATCCTTTTCTCCTCTCAGAGGCCGGGACCTCCGTAAGGTGTCCGCACACCCTGACCGCTCATATTTCAATAGCAGCTGACCTCTTTAGCTAACCCCACCAAAGAAAGACATACACTATCCCGTTACACTGCATTCTGCGGGTGCGTCGGCGTGTAAACTGAAAGAAGACAGGCAAGCGAGGGCTCCTCTCGACCCAGGAACAATCGTGACTTAGAGCCGGGTAACTGTCACCCCGCCCCAAACAGACGCACGTTCACTTTTCCATGCTAACGAAAAGGCATCAAAATCACAACTAGACTCTCAAAGCATCCCAGTGCAGTCAGATGACTTGTTTGATTTCGCCACGCCTCAGATTTTTGTATCGGGTAATTCCATTGTAATTTCTGAAGCACTCATGTAGCCTTATATGAGTCAAAATTTAACCCAGTTATATGCGTAGTTCCTAAATCTCGTGAGAGAGTTACCAGTGCTTGCTCACTAAATGAGAGATTAGGTCACGTGCCAGGTACAGCAGAGGGATTCTGGCTACGGGGATGGCGAAGATGCTTAGCCGTGCTTGCACAACAGAAACACAGTAGTGAAGCTACAGACGGACGGAGTTTAACCAAGAGCGATATTGTGGGCAATAAACAGGCAGTGGGTGAAAGAGCTCAGGAAACCCGGAAGGACTGTACTGTAACTTAGTGTCTGCGGCTAGAAGGATAAATGAAAGCTGGACATAAGGAAGACACGACCACAGTTTACAGATGTAACAGGACACGGAAAGAGCACAGCCCAGGCCTGGCCTGCAGGAGGTGGGCGTGGACAGGCACTGTGCCTTCTTTCGCTGAGGGAGTAGGTGGGGCAGTACAGTCCTTACGAGCCTTTCAGCTTTTCAAACCTATTGCTCAGTGCTAGCTCCTAGCACTAGTGTTCTCCCAGAAACTGCTGATAAAACAGGAGCGATGTTTCCATGATACACATTTATAGAAGTGTTTGTAATTCAACCACAAGGCTCTGGTCTAAGTGCCCACCTCAAAGTCCACATAACTTCAGCTGCGGTTAGGTTAATATTCTACCACTGTTCTTCTCCCGATAAAACATTAGCCAGGGGTCAAGCCTAAGATGATTTGTGCTCATTGGAACACAGCCATAAAGACCATGAGAAATTTAGAAAAAGGAATCTTTTGTTACATCACTCAATAAAAGTTTGCCAATTTTTAAATTATTAAGACACACTCAGTAAAAAGGCAAATGGGAGATTGGAGAGACGGCTCAGAGGTTAAGGGTGCTGACTGCTCTTTTGGAGGAGCTGGGTTCAATTCCCAGCACCCACATTGTGGGTCACAACTGCCTGTAACTCCAGTTCTAGGGGATCTGATGCCCTGAACACACATGATGCATATAAATTTATGTAGTCACAAATGCATACACATAAATAAAAAATAAGAAAAATATTTTTATTTCTTTTAAAAATAACATGCACAAAGAGGTCAAGAACCAGGGTATTTATTTTGTAACACGTTTCTGGTAACAAAAGAATGGAGGCAATCTATACATCAGCAAGAAAAAAATAAGTAAATTTTGTTACATGTAGAAAATGGAAGCCATGAGCCCTCCTGGCAGGGCATGCCTGTGTCAGCACTTAGGAGACTGAAGCAAAAGGAGGGTCATTACAAGTTCAAGGTCCATCTGGGCTACATAATGAAGTCCAGGCCACCCTGAGTGAGATCATGCCTCAAAAGAAAATAAGAGGCGGGGGGCAGGGGCACTCATTCAAAATAATACAAATAACAATTAAATAAAGACAATCTCACATGAACCAGATAGAACAATTTCATAAAAGTCTGTGCTCACAAAAGTAGGTGTGCTATGCTACCACTTGTACAAAAGAAGACACTCTGTGTGGGTAGACTACCTCTGCGTGGTTTTAGAAGAAACTGGTCAAGAATAGTTGCCCTAGCAGAAAGGAACTGGGACATGAGTATTATGGGGTAGGAAGAAAACTTAACTTTGAAATCTCTTCAGGGACATTTAATTTTTTTTCTGTTTCTATGTACACCTTATCTGTTTTTATTTTAAAAGTTCAACCTTCAAAGAAACAAAAAAGTGAAAAAATATTCAATTGTATAAATAGACACATTCACTAATGCGAATAGGAATGAGATTGAAAACATCCCAAAATGTTGACAGTAGCCGTACCTAAGCAATAGATACATGAATTATTTTCTTGTCATCTATCTCTTAAAATTCTCCAAATATATTATTGAACATCGCTACTAAGGTTTAAAATCCTAGGAAGCTGTACACATTCATCATCAAGTACATGTCTGTCATAATTCGTTCAGCTAGTACGACACATGAAATGAGATGTCTAACGTTCATTACATGTCTGAAACTGATTCATGCTGGTACTCCGTACACTGGCTCCAGACTCACCCTTGAATTATATAAAGACTCCTTGATACTCAAGTTTGGGAGAGAAGCCTGGAGAGAATTCATATTCGACTCTGTTCCTTGACCTGGGGAGACAGAGAAAGGGGCTAAGAGTCATACATTATCAAATGAATTTTCAACAGTGCCTCAGGCCTGGGCAACTGTCACCAACCTGCACCACCTGAACTCAAAACACCAGCTAGATGACTCTTCTGCCATCAGTAAGAATGACTGGAAAAGGGCTGGAGGGCTGATTCCAGAGGTAAAAGCACTTGCCACCAAGTCTGGCAACCTAAGTTCAATCCCCGGAACCCACGTGGTAAAAGAAATATCTTGGTTTTTTCAAGACAAGGTTTCCCTGTGTTGTCTTGTCTGTCCTGGATTCACTCTGTAGACCAGGCTGGCCTCAAACTCACAGAGATCTGCCTGTTTATGCCTCCCTGAGTGCTGGGATTACAGTGTGCCACCGTGCCTGGCTTATAAACATACTCTAAAATTAAAAGGCAAACTGAATGCCATTCCTGTCATTCAGAACGAGGGCAGGCTGCCCTGTAACTCAGCGGGCCTCAGTCATGATCTTTATGCCATGACCCGATGGTAACAGTGACCTGCTAAGAGAATCCAAGCTGAGGCTGAGGCTGGGGCTGGGGCTGGGGCGGAAAGGAGAGGTGGTGTAAAGGAGAAGGCTGAGCCCCTTTATTAAAGAAGGAAATCAAAAGAGACCTTTCCCATGCCTCTGAATGAAACACAGCACACGTGTAGGGCGGCGATCAGACCCAGCGACACCACCCACAGATGGATGGGCATCATCAGGGCCCTCCCGGCACCAGACAGGGTTCAACCTACAATCAAGGTCCTGAACGTTTATGGCCTCTCTGCCTGTGAAGAACAGAGATCCACACACCTTGTAGAGCCCAGAATGTTAAGAAATGCTTGGTGGCAGTTTTCAGAGGGAGGAGATTGGCCAATGGAATTGGGACGTTGGGATATTGATGGCTATAGAGGAACATGACCCTCTTGACATAGGCTATGGGGAGGGCTGGGATGCTTGGGGGCTGTTTCAAGCATGCATGCAACCAATGCAGCCTCACTGGCCATTCCTGCCATGCCCAGAGTAAAGTACGGAAGACCCCAGAGAAGCTGAAACTCTCTTACCGGCCTGAGTGTACTTCTGGATTTTTGTCTTCAGGTCCATTCTGTGGATGTTCTTCAGGCACTTTTCTAATAGAGTCAGCTGATCCGAAGCAATCAGACTCAGTTTCTCCAGTTCAACCACCAGATCCAAGAAACTCTAAGAGAGCCATCAACAAGAAACACATGTGAGTGGAGCTGAACGGTCCCTGGGGGAAACTCTAGGCCATCTGGTCATAACAGCAGGAAAAGGTGACAAGATGAGACCTTCCCATGACCCTTGTTGATCCCAATCCAGACAGCTCCACCCAGCCCAGAACAAATAACCCTCCTGAATTTGAGTCAAAGAGCTAGGGTCGGGGGAGGCTGAAGCACCACCTCAGGTGGTGGACTGTTTGCCCAGCATGAACGATGCCCGGGTTGATCCCCAGCACCACATAAACCAGATGTGCTGGTGAACATCTGTAATCCCGGCACTCAGGAGATAGAGGCAGGAAGACCAGAAGTTTTAAGATCATCCCAGAAGTTTCAAGGCCATCTTCTGCTACACAGTGAGGCCAGCCTGGACTACAGGATAGTGTGTGAGTGTGAGTGTGTGTGTGTTTAGAGGAGTGGTGCTCATCCTTTGGCCATAAACCTGTCCCGGGACAGAGAGACACAAGGGCTGTTTTTCTTCAACATGGAGTCATTAATGATCAGGCCTAAGAATAAGCTCTTCCTGAGATAATACTCTTATAAAAACCAAGACTGGCATCATACTAAATGCAGTATGCACCCCCAGAGTGGGGGTGGGGCGGGGTGCTGAAAAGAGAATGTGGCTAAGGGAAAGATTGATATAAGAAATCCTCATAGTGCCGTTTGAAAGTTCTTCAACTGCTTTCATCAACGCTCAGCGTTCCAGATCATTCTGACTGACAAGGTGGCTACGAGGAGGCACAGGACTCTCCTACTCACTGAAACCACCAGCATCATTAAAGAACTATATTTTGAAAGCAAGCATTGCTTTGGATTTTATTTTGCTCACATTTAACACCTGGCCACTTAACTGTTATTTTACAAAGACAGTAAGCATAATTAATTATATATAAATGACAGGAGTTGATTAGAGAGCGGCCTCCCAGCCCCCCAAGACCCCTGTTTTCATTTTCTTCCTCATTCTGCATTTGCTGTGGGGACATGCCTGAGGAAACTCCCAGAGGCAGAGGAGCCACCCGAAAGACTGTCAACACCAGGGATGTAGTTCCCCTTGCCTCACCCACAGGTTAGGCAAGCCAGGTGGGGTTGTCAGGAAGCACTCCTCAGCAATCCCAACAGCTCTAACCCCCACGCCTGCCACTTCCCAGATAGATGAGTCAGAAGGAGCGACACCTCCCACACTCCCCCAAACCACCTCCAGGGGCTGCTGAGGGCGAGCAAGAGGAGCGGGCCAGCAGGCCTCTCGGGGCTCTACTCCACACAAGCAGAAGAGAGCGGCCACATCAGAGAACTGACACAAGCCAGGCCTGTGGATTTTGCAGATATCAGGACCAAATCAAAGCATAAAAGAAAACACCCAAGGCCAGGAGACAGCAGTAACCTATTTTCTTCTGAATTAAAAACCGGATCTCTTGCTACTGATGTGATGGAAAACCACCTCAGATGTGTGGGAACACTCTCCTCTTTCATACCACGAGGAGCAAAGCCCTACTTCCGGTGGCTTTTTGAAACAGGACCCCCACACACACCAAAAAACCCCAAAAGGACAGCTCACCTTGTCCTTGGCCACCTTGCCTCGGCCTGTGTAATCTCTTGTAAGGAAGACTAATGAGGACACATCAGATTTATCCAGACTCTCACCAATTTCCATCATCAGCACCCTGCAAACCACAAAAGTTTCTTTAGTAAACCCAGACAGAAGCTCAGAGCCCACGCTTCCCTTAGGGTAACCATCCCCTGGACTGCGCCCTGACTCCATCAAACAGGGGGCTTTGCCACTTCCCCAGGGGGTTATAAGAAAAATTCAAAAAGAAGACTGATCCTCTTCCACTCGTTCGTTTGGTTTGGTTTTCAGAGACAGGCTCTTGCTGTGTAGCTCTGGCTAGCTATACAGTAGCTGTCACTGTGCAGACAGATCGGCTTCCAGCCTGCCTCACCCACCTGCCTCTGCCTCCCAGGTGCGCGCACTACCCCACCTGGCCCTCCATTGGCTTGCACTAGGACACAGTACTTCCCCCTTTTAACTAACAGCTCTGAGAACAACTGGGAAAGCAGAGACTTCCCTGAAAAAAAACCCCTAGGTCTCCACAAGTAATAGTGAAATGAAACAAATGAGTCATGGGAAAGAGATTTAGAGTAGCCTTGTCCTCTGTGTGACAAGCTCTGGGTGATACTGCTCTGAGTCTCAGGGTTCTAAAACGAGTATCTTCAATTTACAAAGAGTGAAGTGTCCGCCATGGGGCTTCTGACCACAAATGTTTAGTCTAGAAAGCCAGAACGAGGTTGCCTCTGTTCTGGCCGGAGCAGCCATGAGTGACACTTTATCAGGACTCCTTGGATGCCTTATGGCACTGTGTGGAAGGCTGTTTTCCCAGGCAGACTCTCATATTCTTAGGGATGTGAGTCTTCAGTTCTTTCCTGCCCCAAGCTTAGCTGGACCCCTGGCCTGTGCTGATAGGAGGCCTGCTGAAAACATGGACGAATGGGTCAATCGCTTCACCCCAACTGCCAGCCTCTTCCAGAGGGCCTGATGTTCCATTCCTACTCACTGCACCTGAACCTAGTGTCTGAGACCCGGTCAGTATCCCCCAGATGTGTGAGATCACTGACATCAGGCAATGGCTGAATGAACAGGTGAAAAATTAGCAAGAGTAACAATAACCCCAAGCATCTTCCATGTGCCACTTGGTACACTACCCGAAGAGACGCATGAACTTGTGAAGCGACGTGATGGTTTGTGGTACTGGGATTCAACCTAGAACTTTACACAGCCCAAGCAAGCATCTACCGCTGAGCTCCAGCAAACATCCCCACACCCGCTCTGCCTTTTCAGCAGGGTCTTCTTCAGACTGGCCTTGAACTCACAGTCTTCCTGCCTCAGTCTCCTAAGTAGCTGGGGTTGTGGGTCTCTGTCACCAGGTGTAGCTGGTTGAGCTCTATTGTTCTTTACTTTGTAAGGCTAGAAACTGACTCAGCTTGTATGGGCTGTGACCAGTACGTCAGGTTTAACAGAGGCCTTCCAACCCCAGCTTCAACACTTTCCAAAGCCCATGCTGCCTTCAGCTCTTTTCAGAAGTTTTGATAATAGACACCATCTCCAAATACATATTACACAACCAGGTGAGCTAGCAGTCTGGAGGAACAGGAAGCAATTTAAAGAAACAAGGTCACTTTGTTGCCTCAGAAAACTCAGTCCTTCCAGGGACTCCTGCATGGGGAGCAGCTCGGAGGCTTTGGACTTAAGGGTCTCTGACAGTTGGCCCAGCTTTAACCAGAAGGGTAGTTCGTGGAAGAAAGGTCTGTCTTGAGCTCCTCAGTGCCAGAAAGAGAAGTACAAGAAGGAACACTGCAATAGGAACCACCCCACCGCACTTCCTTGCCTAGCCAGGGCAAGGGCGGAGAAGATTTAGAAAGGGTCACAGTTCTATGAAGGCAGGAAGTTTACTCAGGCTTGGTATTTCCTTTCTCAGTACCAGAAATTTTCAAAGCATTACAGCTCCTGCACCATTGGTGGCTGGCAAGAGAGCATGACACTATACTTCCTTCTTCCTTCTTCCTTCTGTTCTTTGGGCAAGCATACACCATCTGCTCTGTCCACCTCCAGTACGATCTTTTTCCCAGTTGCTTACCCGTTAAACAGCCTTTTTTTTTTTTTTTTTTTTTTAATTCAAACAAGCTATGATTCCACATCTGAGGCAAGAGGATTACTGAGTTGGAGGCCCAGCCTGGGCAACACGGTAATTTCTAAGCTAGCCTGGGCTATAACAGGCTACTAAAGAACAATGCAAAGCAAACAAACAAACAAACAGAATCCAGAGACGCCAGGTAGTGGTATGACAGGTAGCCCGGCCAGAGGCAAGAGGACGCGATGGGGTTCTTCTCACTGCCCTCAGCATCCACACCACCCATCTCCCCTCCCCCAGTGCATCCTGGGCTGGAGCTGGTGAGTTACCTATAATCAGAAACAAGGTGAGGGTTTCTGCTCAAGTGAGCCTCCACAGTCGCTTTGTCAGTCTTCAGAATCCTCTTGAGCAGGTCAAAGCGCCTCACTCTGTAGAGCAGTTCAGCCAAGGCAGCGAAAGACAGCAGGCCTCTCTCACTCAAGCTCCCTAGGAGGTCCCTGACATTAGGTGGAGCCAGGTTTTCGGCCACATCTCTACATAAGAAGAGCATCATCTCCTTCTCTTCCTCGTCAAGACACTCTTCCACCTGGTGAATGACCTCGGCGGACACAGGACCCAGCGCCATGCTCAGCAACTCGGCAGCCAAGCTCTCACCCGGCTTCCATCCACTCAGCAGGGTTCCTCGAACCGTGAGAAGCCGACACCATCTCTGCAGGCTTTCTTCATTGCCTTCAGAGTTCTTGCAATAGAGGCACTCTGTGATGAGAGAACGCTTTTAGTCCTCTTATCAAAACACTTAACGCCTGGGAGTCAAAGCACAGGGTGTTCCTTTCCTACTGCTCTCCCTCAGTGGTAAGATTTGAGTCTCCCTTTTAAGTCACCAGAAAGAGAAGCTCAGGAGACAGAGTCAGAGACTGACACCAAAAGCCAAGAGGCACAGAAGAAAACCCAGACAGTCAAGGAAATGAAATTGAAGACAAAAATCATGTCCAAAAAATCCCACATGGTTTAGTGAGAATGTAAAGTACCAGAGGGGAAATCACTGCTGGGTGCTAATGACTAATGATGAAGTTACGATGACAGGCCTCATGGAAGGGGGAAAAAAAGTCCAGTAAGCAGCTGACTTGAGAAACTTGTCACAGGTTACCGCCCACTCTCCTAGGCCCCACGAAAGCGTCCTAAACAAATGAACAAGAGGTTTCTGTCCTCTCCCCGCTCCCCTTCCCCAGTTGCTCTCTCACTCTTACACCCCTCGCTCACATCAGTACATGCTGCTGTGCCCCCCCACCCTTGCTCACAACTTCATCACGAATGCCCACCATGAATGCCTGCCGGTGGGGCCGGATGAATAGCTTTGTGGGTTCTGATTAGGTCCTCCAACCTTGAGCTCCAGGAATGTACCAGATCCAATCCTCACTACACTGCTCACAGCAGCAACGGCCATCAAAACGCTCACTGGTATCAATGGACGGAGCTGGAAGGCTTGGCAGGAGCAAGCTTCCGGGGAGAGCTGCTGAGATGTCCAGCTCCAGGCAAGACTGTATACTGTCAACCTCTTCTATCAGACTGAGCAGTTCTAAACTTTAGGCTACAAAGGATAACCACTGACTATTCTTTTGGTTTTAACTTTAAGATACATTTATTTGTTTGTGTGTGTGTAGGCAGGGAATGGGTTTCTGGGCATGCCACATACAACTGGAGGTCAGAGGCCAACTCTCAGGAGTCAGTCCTCTCCTTTTACATGGGTCCCGGGGATTGAATTCAGATCATCAATCTTGGCAACAAGCACCTTTATCCACTGAGCCATCTTGCCAGCCCTTATACATGAGACCTTGTCCCTGAGCAAAAAACAAAGAAACCACTCTGATCTCAAAGGAAAAAAACAAAAACAAAAACAAACCAGAAACATAATCCAACTCTTAGTTGATAATGGTTTCACATATTTTGTATAATGATATTTAAGTATTTATCTAAGATTGGTATGTCAATCTAAACACCCATTTACTCCAAACTTAAATAGAACTACTTATAGCTAAAGGAATGAAACTTACAAGAATCATCTTTCAATGTAGCGAAAGCAGTGCTCAGAAGACTTAAGAAAAAAGTCTCCATACCAGATGCATGTCTCTCAGATGTCAAGAGCCTGCATGCCATTCACAGAACAGCGCTGCCAGTGCCTGTGACAAGAAGGCAACATCCTTTCCCATTCCCTAGAAGCCGTGACATTCTTAGCAAGCGCTATTATACATTAACCTCTGAAATAGTCACATGTACAACAAGAGGTAAGGGGGAAAACAAAACGAGGTCACGAAACATAAGAGCGAGAAACAGTACCCAAAGTCTCCAGACATTCTTGAAAAAGAACCAGACAAAACTACAAAACTAGTAGAAACAAAGGCAGTCATCTGACTGGGGTGGCTCATCCGGAGTTAACCCAGGGCAGCTTCTGTCAGGTCTCCCCTACGACGGTCAGGCCCACAGTACCTTCCGCCAGCCACCAACACTCCGTAAGAGCACGGCTGAGCTATCTCCCGCTGCGCTCCCACCCAAATACCGGTTACTCAGGGGAGCCTCCGGTAGGGTAAGAAAATATCAGAAGGAAAAATAGGGATCCCCGAGCAGAGCCAGGCCACCGCAACGCAGCAAATCTCTGTGTCTGGAAGCTGGTGTCACCATGGGCCACTCTCTATGGCTGTGGGCTCTGGACATGTGACAGAGAAAAAGCACAGAAATAAGGGGTTTAAGCAGGATCAAAATAGTCACTCTCTTGTTGGGGTTTTTTTTTCTTTGTTACGCCCAGGCCATGAAATTATCATAAAAAGTTCCCCAAAAGACTAGAAAAGTCAACAAAGCCTTCTGAAGCAAAAGCCCTTCAGAAGATCCCCTTCCTAACAAAGACAAAGGATTTCTTTCTCTCTCTTTCTTTCTTTCTTCTTTCTTTCTTTCCCTCCTTCCTTCCTTCCTTTCTTTTTCTTTCTCGTGTGTGTATGTGTGTGTGTGTGTGTGTGTGTGAAGCAGGACCTTGCTCAGGCTAGCCTCAAACTCATGGCAATCCTCCTGTCTGAGGCTCTGGAGTGCTGAGATTATAGATCTGCATTATCATATCCAGCTGGCAAACAGATCCTCTGCTGGAGAAAAACTCATGCATCAGTTAGTTTCAGTGAAATTAAAACCCTTGGGTGGCAGGGATGGCTCCACAGTAAAGACCATTTTCTACTAGAAGCCTGGGGTTTGGCTCCCAGCACTCACAAGGTAATTTACCACCTTCCCTTACTCCAGTTCCAAGGAATCTAGTGCCCTCTTCTGGCTTCTTTGGGCACTGCATGCATACAGTGCACATACATAACATGCAGAGCCAAACACTCATACACATAAAATAAAAATATATAAACCTTTTAAAAGTTAAAATCACCATAAGAATAGACAAGGCAAACAGAATTCACATCCTACATCTAAAGGTCTACAAGAGTCTAAAAGGGTAAGGGGCCTTCCGGCGGTCTGTAGGCCACATCAGCACTTATGCATGGCAAATTTGTTCTCCAAGGGCCATTTGATGATGTCTGCTTCTGGTCATCAACCTCTAGTGGTAGCTTGGTATCTGGGAGACCGAGGCTAGGATGCTGTTAAACATCCCTCAATCTCCCATCTCGCTGGGATCAAAAATTATGCAACGCCCCCATGACCACAGTACTGAGGCTGAAAAAAACTAAAATTTCAGTTTCCAAACTTACTAAGTCTTTCTGCAACTTACTAGTGTTTTCTAACTTAACAGCACCATAGCCAGAGACTGTGATGTGAGCTACGCTGATCCTCACCTCTTCGAGGCTTTGCATTCTGTGGTGCTGCACACTTGTGACCCAATGCTAAGGGGAGAGAGACCAGGGATGCCTGCACTCACAGGCCAGCAGCCTGGCCTATTCTGAGAATTCCACGCCAATAAGAAACCATCTGTGGCCCCCTCAAAAGTGCTGATTAATCTGAACAAAACAAAACTCTGGCTACAGTGTACATAGAAATGTAGCATGAAGCAGAGAAACCTCTGCTCAAATACACGGTTGTAGAAAATTAAGAAAAATTATAGTGAGCCAAAAAGTTTTAAAAGTGCAGTGCTGATCATTTAAAGTTTACTGTATATTATCACGCAGATACCAAACAGGTAGAAAGAGCCAAACAAAAGTTATGCAAGCCCTTAATGGAAAAAAAAAAAACATGAATTATTAAAAAGATATTACTAAAGACCCAGATAAATGGAGAGCCATACTTTATTCATGAGGAGGAAGATTCGGTATAACAAAAATACTACCTCTTGGGGCTGGAGAGATGGCTCAGAGGTTAAAAGCCCTGTCTACTCTTCCAGAAGACGTGGGTTCAATTCCCGGCATGCACATGGTGGCTCATAGTCCACTGTAACTCCAGTTCCAGGGGACCTGAAGGATCTGACCCACTCCTCTGGCCTCCACAGGCACCAGGTAATACGCATGGTGCACACATACATGCAAGCAAAACACCCATACACTCCCCCCCCCAAAAAAAAACATTGGTGAGTAGATTAGAAGTAAGAGAGTTATCAGGCAGCAGCAATTTAGAATCAGTGGAAGGGTAATTATGAGGGGGAAAAGAAGAGAGCACTGTGCTTTCTGACGTGTTACAAGAATTCCCTCAAGATTCAAGCTTGAGCCTGAATATGAATGTTAATACTCAACAGTTTACTGAAGGGCAAAGCCAAGACAGTAAAACAGCAAAGGAAAGAGCATAATCAAACAAATATGTGTGATGACATGGACAATAAGATTTCCCATGTAGAAACAGCAACACTGACAAACCAAATGCTGGGTTAGTGAGAGATCAAAGTTTTGGAATCTATGATAAATATAAAAATATAAACAAATAAATAAATAAATAAATAAAAAGTCTATAAGGTAGCAACAAACGGGAGAAGTGTGAATTTCAAAAAGATACCCTTTAAAACAGCAACAACACCTCACATTTAGTAATAAATCATTTAAAAGAGAAACAATGAAACTTGAAGAGTTAAGCAGATAGCTGAAGATACATGCCATAAGCTCTGTATGTGTGTGTGTGTACAGGCACACATGAATATGTGTGCATGTGTGTGTGTAGAGGCTCGGGTATTCTTCAAGCATCATCCATCTTGATTTTTTGAGGCACAGATGGTTTCTCAGTGGCCTGGAATTCTCAGAATAGGCCAGGCTGGCTGGCCAGTGAGTTCAGGCATCCCCTGGTCTCTGTCTTCTCAGCACTGGGGTCACAGGCGTGCAGTACCACAGAATGCAAAACCTCAGAGAAGGAGGATCACGTCACAGTCTCTGGTCATGGTGCCATTAAGTTAGAAAACACTGGTAAGTCACAAAGAGACTTGGTAAATTTGGGAACCAAAATGTTTGTTTCTGTCTATTCTGTACTGAGCCTTTACCAAGCACAAGTTCTATAGGAAAGAAAAACAGGTATAGGAAGCACGCACCACGGAGAAACTTTCTGAACTTCCTCTCTATGTATGTAGATGGGCGGACCTTAGAAGAAGACCTAAAGGCTTCCCAAAGTTATACCCCAAGGATGGGCCAGATTTTACTGATCTGTTCAATGATGGAGTAGGTACTGCAGTAGCTGTAGGTTTTTTGCTCTATTTCTTTTGAAACAAGAGCCCTATGTAGCCCAGGCTGGCCTCAAACATGCTATTTTGCAAAGGATATCATTGATCCTCCTGAACTGAGATAACAGGGTCATGCCTGTACACCAGGGGTTTTAGTTTGTTTGTTTGTTTGTTTTGATATTTGTCTGAGACAGGATCTCACTATGTAGCTCTGAGCTTGATCTCACCGTATAGATCCGGCTGGCCTTGAACTCACAGAGATCAGCCTGCCTCTGCCTCCCTAGTACCTGCTTTTAAGCAGCGCTGGTGACTGACCCCAGGCTTTGTGCCTGCTAAGGAAGCACTGGAGCAATGGAGTCACATTCCACCATCTTTTAAGCTCAATAAACGGACTCAGGTCATGGGCATCTGTCACCCACCTCTGAGGACTCCATCCAGAGCTCCACATATGTCTTCTGCAGTCTCTCTCTCCTCACTCCTGAGGGAGGCACAGGACTAGCCACGCTCAGATTCCTCCCTGCTTTTCAATACCCAGTCTTGGCTGATCAACTTCCCATCACTTAGCTCCGGCCCTCTGTTCAAACCGTACAGCTTCTATAGCTGGGCAGAACCTGTGTGTGGGCTTTTCCTAGATTCTAAAGGAATCTCCCTTTTCTTCTGAGGAAATTCTCACTCACGGTCCCCCCTTCTTGTCCACACCTACATATTTTCTCATCTGGTGCACACAGTCTTTAACCTTGTCAACCAGAGTACCGAAAAACTAAAACTGGTCTCAGTTTCATTTCCAAAAAAAATCACGAGGCCATCACAATAACTGCTCAAAATAGCAACAAAAAGGCTCCGAAATGGAGACAGGTCTGGAGACTGAATCACTCGCTCCAGGCATTTCAGCGGGAATGCACTTGATACTGACATTTCCAAAACTGCTGAGGACTAAAGAAGGAAGCGCTAGGGTGAAGATCTTGCAAGAGAAGCTGGGGCCCAGACTGGGCAGAGGCAGTGTAGTGGTCAAACACTGTTTAGACACCAGCACCTGACTCAGAGCCGCCACTCAGAATGCAAGGGACAAACGAATGAGTTACATGTAACAGTACTGGGAAATTATCTCACTTCCTTTTTTTTTTCTTTTTTTAAACCCCCGAGACAGGGTTTCTTTGTGTAGCCCTGGCTGTCCTGGAACTCATTCTGTAGACCAGGCTGGCCTCAGAAATCCACCTGCCTCTTCCTCCTGGGTACTGGAATGAAAAGGACTGCGCCACCACCACCTGCTTTCATTTACTTTTCTCTGTACTGGACCTGAAACCAAATTCTCTGGCCAGAATCTTAAATTCCCTCACTTTTTGCCTCCTGACATCCATCCCTGCACACCTCAGGCAAGCAAACAAACCAGGCAGCCTGGCTAACTAACAGGCTTCAGCTTTAGTGCCAAAGTTCCTACATCTCAGGAAATAGTCTGTCCTGGGCAAACTAGAATGGCTGGTCACCCTGTACCCCATTTTCAGATCCTGAGTCTCTTCCACTTACAACTAGAGTAGCAAAAAGCTGAAGGGGAGAGGATCAGCGAAAACTAAGGAGTATGAAGAAAACATGTGGAAACCTCCTATTTTGTAAGCTAATTAAAACACACAATTTTAAAAGCGTTTTAATAGATGCTCAGAAGAATAATTCTTCTCTTAGAAGCCAGACGCTAATGTCTATGTTATAAAATATGTAATTAACACACACAGGGGTAGGGGTTGAAATGGCTCAGTTTTGAGTAAAGGTGCCTGTCACCTAGCCTGAGAATTTGGGCTTGATCCCCAGGACCCACTACCCCCTGGGGATTGAGGACTGATCCCCTTTGAGTTTTCCTGACCTCCACAAAAGCACCTTAATACATGTACACACACATTAATAGTTGATTGATTGATTGATTAAACAGAATAGGCAGCTGGGCATGGTGGCACTCGACTGTAATCACAGTACTTGGGGAGGCAGAGGCAGGCAGAACTCTGTGACTTAGAGGCCAGCCTGGTCTACAAAAAGAGTCCAGGACAGCCAAGGCCCCACAGAGAAACCCTGTCTCCAAAAAGCAAAAACAAAAACAAGAAAACCAGAATAGGAGGAAGCTGAGGAAGGAAGTCGCTCAGACAGCACAGAGCTGCTGCCCTTCTTCCAGTGCTGTTGTCGGCATCTGCTGGACAGGACTCTGGTTAGCCTCTTTTCACACCCCCAGGAGAAACAGCTTAGGTGTCAAAGGATGAGATAAATTTATAGCATGTCATAACATACATGTGTGTGTGTGTGTGTACCACTGAATACCAGTCAGCCTCAAAAAGAGAAGATTCTGCCATTTACCACATGGATGCGATGAAAGGAAATTATGTGAAATAAAACAAGAGAAACATAGACTCTAATTTAAGAAGAAAAAAAGGTCACACATATGGAGGTGGGGAATAAACAGTGGTTACTGGGCCCAGGGTGAGGCAGGAAATGGGGAGATCCGAGGTCAAAGGATATGAAGTGACAAACAGGCAGGCTGAGCAATCGAGGGGCTGAACTACTCCCCAAGGGTACTAGAGTCAGCTAATTGTTCTCAGGATTTTTTTGCTCTAAGTGTTTCGTGCTGGAATTTATTTTTTCCTGAAAGTGTGTTGGATCTAGGATTTCTGCTGAGTAGATTCAGAGCTCCTCTCCCCACAGGGCGGGAAATGGGTAGCTAAGTCAGAAAGTGGACCCGTCCATCTGTCCCTCTGTGCAGGCATTTACTACCTGTAACTACCTTAACAGGTCATGTACACGACAGAGTAAGTAAATGAAAAGAAGTCTTCGTTCTCCATGCATCTGCTCTACTCCACCAGATACCTTTATTTTCTCCTTAAACCCTTCCCTTCTCAGACCTCTCTCCGCTATTTCTATCTGGCCCATCTCTGACCATCCTACCTTTCCCAGGATGCTCTTGTGCCTGCTCCTTAAATGATTCCTTTGTCCCCTGGCCGATCAAAAACTTGCAGAAGTTCGGGTTCATGCTTGAAATTCTCTCCATGCAAACCCTTCAGTGACAGCTCTTGTCCCACCACGGATCGCAGTACTGTCTGCACAAGACCAGTCATGAGCTGATGTCTGCCCTCACCTCAATACACACACTGCACTTTCAGCCTTAATCAAACCCCAACGAGTTGTCTGCCATGAGCATCTGCCTCGATTCTACTTTTCCACCTATCTGCACAGCAAACCCCTTCACTTGCAGTCCCAGCTGAAGCCCACCTACCTTGCCAGCCTCTCCTGGAAGGGCAGCAACTGCTTTGCACCTTCCTGCCCTGCAGACAAGCCTCCAGTCCATCACTTCACACAGCCCTCCGCACCTAGAGTTACCTTCAACAGGTGACAGTAAAACGCAGCAACTTTGGTCAGACATCTCAACCCTGTCTCACTGAATGTCAAGTGCCTTCCGTCCACCTTGTGTTCAAAATACAAAAATGTTCCCGTCAGCCACACAGCAGCCAGGATGGCTAGTTAGCTTCCTCAGGACATATTTGATCTGTTATCTGCCCTGCCTTCCACCTGAAGCAAGGAGAGGGCATAGAAACCCAGCAAAGTCATCTCCAGGAGGCCAGTGAGAAAACAAATGTAATGTGTCAGCAAAAGTACAAGCCAGGTAGGTCACGTTAAGCCTAACTTGCCAGAGGCAGAAAGCAACATGCCAACTTGCAACTTCCCAGCACCCAAGCAGCAGTCATGAGACAAGAACATGAAGTACTGAAAAGCCTCACCCCACAGTTTCCTAGAGCATGATGGAGGAGCTGCGAGATTCTGAACAAAACAGTGTGGCCATCACCCAGAGCTCTGTGCACCTACCTTGAAGGTCCCAAAGCCCATCTTTCCATTGGTGCACAGGACCCACAGATGGTGACAAGTAGAAGAGCTAATACAATAAACTGACCTTTCCTTTGTGAGTGTTTTAAATGCCGGTATACCTCAAATGCCAATTTCCACCCTTCTCAAATTAGTCAGAGGAGGATGTGCAATGGTCATCTTGTGACTCCTGGTTAGTGTGTCCTGCAGACATGCACTGAAAACACAGTATAGTAGACCGTTGGCTGGGGTGCAATAAGGAATGCATGCTCATTTGGAATGTTGCTGTCTGCAGTGATTTATCAGTGATAAAACATGCACTAAAAACTGTGTGGCTTCGCAAGCAACACATTTCATTAACACAAATGATATTGCCCCACAGTAAACGGTCCCAATTATAAAATGACACAAAAGCAGGACGTATGTTTTATACAGTTCTTTGATGAAACTGCTTTGCAGGTGTCCCTCCCAAGGTAAGAGAATCGCTAAGTGGGGTCTTTAAAGCCAGGCGACACAGACCTGTAATCCCAGCTACTCGGGAAGTAGCAGAAGAACTGAAGGCTCAACACAAGACTGCTCAGCGAGTTCAAGGCCAGCCTGGGCAACTTAGTGAGACCATCTCAAAGAGTAGAACCAGAGCTCGGGATGTAGCTCAGTGGCAAAGTACTTGTTCAGTGTGTGCAAGGGCCCAAATTCAGTCCTTAGTACCACAAATAAATGAAGTGGGGACTTTAAGAAGGGGTTGGAATCAGGCATTGAGGCACATGCCTAGAATCCCAGTATTTGGAAGAGGAGGCAGACCTTCCAGCTGGATCCAGAAACATGAATAGAGTCACCAGGATCAATGAAATTGAATCCAATTGATGGCGTGACCTTCTCCATCTTAACCAAAATTACATTTTTGCTGGGACAAACTTTTTCCACTGTGCATATGGAATTGTCCATAAGCCAATTCCAAATACCTCCATGTTCTCCAACACTTTTTCTACCTCTTTGTACTTGCCTCCACTCAGAAATCTCCCCCGCCCCTCTCAGCATCACGCTGAAATTCTGCATCTTTCAAGCTTTCTTCCATAGCTTGTCCTGGTCCCCACACTGGGTCATTGAGTCCTGCTTCATAGCAGTTCGTACTGTCTTCAGGCATTTATTTTGTGCTGTGCATGAGTTGCTCCACCTTCAGTGCTGTGTGTGGTAGGCGCTAGGCAGGCCTGTCAGGCTCAGATAACCCATGGCTACACAGCTGTGGCAGATAGGCACACACAGAATGTCCACCTGTCCCTCTGCAACCTACACTGAAGCAAGATGGAAATGGCGGCATGATGGGATATCACCCCTGGAGCCTGGACATAGAGCTTGTGAATGTTCTATGTTGAATGAAGTAATGACAGGGCTGGTTCTAAGAGGCTGGGTATGCTCTTAGGCAGAACCGCCTGTGAGATTCACCTTAAATGGCAAGACAGTGTCTCCAGCCAAACGCACCAAATATCCTCTAGCCTCTCAGTAAAGGTGAACCAATTCTCAGTACATTTCGATGAAGAATGTACCCTCTGTATTTACTCTAGAACTGGCTGTCATTTCTAAGACTCTTAAATTTATGTGCCAGTCTTCATTCGTCCAATCTCAAACCAAATTTTCTATATGTGGATTAGTTCCAGGATAGATTCAAAAGTGTCTAAAAATTGTTTTGTTTTCTGAGACAGGGTCTCTCTACATAGCCCTGACAGTCCTGGAACTCATTATTTAGACCAGGCTGGCCTCAAACTCATGAGAACCGCCTGCTTCTGCCTCCCAAGTGCTGGGAATAAAAGGCATGAACCACCATGCCAGCAAAAGGTGCCTAAAATTTAAAGTTATTTTTTTCCAAATACGACAGCAGTCTAATATCCCTGGTACTTCTATCTTGCATGCAATGGTGTCAGTTAAAAATATAATCACCCATGAACTGTTGCAATATTCACCCGCTTTGTTCGGGAAAGCCACAGGACAAAGATTTGCTGTATTCGTAAATTACAAAGCTTCAATTTCCTTGGCAGAAAAAGACAACAGGCCAAACTGCTTGGTTTAAGCAAGACTTCAAATTTTAATGTTTTGGTAAACATTCTGAGTTCAGAGACTGAATCTCATTTCTAAGCCGTACAATGAAGGGTGGCCGGGTCTCGTCTTTTGTTATCATTGCTGTAGGTCTCTAAACCATCTGATGTGGATCGTAGGAGAACGGGGTGTATATTTTCATGTAACAGCCGTCAGGAAGAACCACATTCTTTCTCAAATTCTGGTAAGATACACATACAAATCCAGCACTCAGGCAGAACAACAGTGAATTCAAGCCAGTCTGGGCTGGCTAAATACTGATACAGCCTTTGGAAAATAAAACAAATGCCGAGAGGCGGTGGTGCATGCCTTTGATTCCAGCACTCAGGGGACCAGAGACAGGTGGATCTCTGTCAGTTCGAGGCCAGCCTGGTCTACAAAGGGAGTTCTAGGGCAGCCAGGTCTACAAAGAGAAACCCTGTCTGAAAGATAAAACAAATTAAATAAAACAAACAAAGTCAAGAAATAACCCTAAATACCTGAGAGAACTCGGCTCAATATTTAGTTGATTTGAAGCTTGGCTTGGCTTGATTTAAAATTTCAGCCAGGATAAATTTGATCAGTTACAAAACTGTTGGAGGTTGGTCTGATGCTAGTTACTGGCCCTCTGTGTAAACCTGCCTAAGTCATCATACCTGATTGGCTAATTAAACAGCCTATACCTGGGCAGGGCAGAAAGGGGTAGGTGTGGCTAAGGTTCCGAGGCTTTGGAGAATCCCATGAGGAATCAGGGGAAAGAGAGATGGATGGGAAGAGAGGAAAGAGGAGAATGCCATGATGGGTTAAACCTCGTGGGGGTGGGAGGCAGGACTCCAGTAATGGCATGAAAAGGCACAGAGGAATAAAAGCAAGTATTTATAAGATTATGGAAGGAAGACAGGGCGGTTAAGGAGGTTGACGTTGGATTGGGGCTGGGAGATGGATGGTGAAGTGATTCGGATAGCGTAGGTAGGAGTAAATAAGGCAATTATAAAATCTAACAGGTGTCTGTCTGTGAGAGTGGGATAAATAATACCTCCGTGATAATCACCGGGCTAACGATAAACATTATATAGCCCAACACCCATTTTATTTTTAGCTTACTACAACATACAAAGACTCTCAAGACTGGCTCCTCAGGAGACAGATCAGTTCAAAAACTAAAATCATACTATAATGATGACGATATAAAGTCTCTAAAATTCCCTTCAATATAGAATTTTTTTCTAATTATTAAAAAGTTCTCTTTGTTTTAAGAAACCCTGCAGCAAGCCAGGAGGCAGCCCTCCTCCATGGTTCCTGCATCAGTTCCTGCCTCCAGGTTCCTGTCATCCCTGAGTTCCTGCCCTCACTGCTTTTGAAGATGAACTGTTACACAGAACTGTGAGTAAAATAAACAGTTCCCTCCACAAGTTCAAAACAAAACAAAAACTCTGAAATGGACAAAATAATAGAGAAAATAAAATAAAAACTGCCCAGCTGCTTCCTCTGATTTCTCACCTATCTGATTCTTTAAGATTCTCTGAAAACAACCAAGGTTAGAGAGAGAGATTTGGTCTACATTTAGGCTGAATGATTGTGGCTTGTTTACAGAGAGCCTAGGCAGAGAGTAACGGCATCATTTCTCCAGGGTATAGCACTGAGCTATATATACATCTCCCCTGTTCCCACCACATTTTAATAGGCTCCCCAGGCCTTTAAGCACAGCTGTACATATCTGTCAGATTAAAATAGAATGGCCTTGGGGTTAAGGGCATAAGTCAGGCATAAAACTTTTGCTCAAGTTTCAGTAGTCACCCAGCCATGGTTCTGCAAACAACCTTTTACTACTTTGTTTTTCTTTTAATTTTGGTTTTTTTCCAGTGTTTCTCTGTGTAGCCCTGGCTATCCTGGACTCACTCTATAGACCAGGCTGGCCTTTAATCCACAGCGATCCGCCTGCCTCTGCCCCTCCGAGTGATGGGATTAAAGGCATTGGACACCACGTCTGGCTACTCTTGTTTTTTTCATAATTAGAAATGGGGTTCAGCCAGCAGAGGAAGATCTGGGTACACATTTTCATTTCCAAACTCTACAAGGAACCTTTGGTGGTTGGTCAGGGACTTTCATGGGCTCCCTCCCCTAACACCCAGAGGTGGTTATCAAGAGATCTGTCAAGTACCTACCCTTTAAAACAAAGATCTGACTTTAAGAAACTGCTTTTCAGTCAAGTATGGCAGTGCACAACTGTGACTACAGCAGGAGTTCAAGGCTGACCCAGGCTTCAGCAGACTCAATCTCAAACAAAAACAAAAACCAAAGCTACAAGAGGGGATCAAATGATACATAAAGCAAAGGAGATTTTAAAAACCTGGAGCATTTCACAGGCACATGAATCTCTGGTTCCCACCTGTAAAATAAGATCACTGAAGGAAGTCATTTAACCCTTGGAGTAGTGAAAGCAGCAGGTGTTTTCAAGTGCACTGAAAGACTGAAGCATCACATATAGATCCAAAGCAGTGATGGACCTGGGTGGCAGCTCATGTCAGTAATCTTAGCACTTGGGAAGCTGAGGGAGAAGGGTTTGGAGAATTCAAGGCCAATCTGTGCTACATGGTGAGCTGTAGGCCAGCCTGGACTATGGTGATATGCTGTTTTAGAAAAAAAAAAAAAATAGTACATTCCTCTTCAACTAAAGAAGACACAGTTTTGAGTATGTGGTAAGTCCGAGATCAAGTTGGTAGAACTTAATTCTTTCAATGGGTACAATCAAAGAAAACCCGGAAAGAGTTAAATAAGAAAGCTAAGATTTGTTGTTGTTTTCTGGCATTAAATAGCCAAATAAAGAAAAAGAGGCTATGAGTACAGATCCTCAACTGATCACAGACATAGAATAAAGTACAAAGAGCAGAAGGGTACAATTTTACCTGGAAAAAAAAGATTCAAGGACACACACACACCGTCTTTTTCTTTCAAATGTGACACAAAAGAAGAAATTATTCCCCAAAACTAAGAACTGAAGAGGGAGGAGAAGAGAAAAAAAAAAAAAAAAAAAAAACAATCAGGGCCAATGAAACAAATGGAAGGGGCTCACACTGTCAAGAACAAAATGACCACTGCATGAGATGGGAAAGGGGAGGGATGGTGGGAAAAGCAGAGATAACGCCATACATCCGCTCTCAAAGACAGTTTGGAGAAAGAACAAAAGTAAGTGGGGAGGCAAAATATACACTTTTTTTTTAATTAAAAACAAAAAATGCAACCAAAAGACTGTATATGAGCACACCAATGTGTCAGACTGGGATTTGAAACCTTTGGCTGTCTCTTGGGAATCGGCTCATGGAGGTAGGGTATCTCTCTTTCCTTTGCAGGAACTAAGCCCAGGTATATTTCACTTACATTACAACTTGCCTGAAAGGTTTTGGATATTGAAATGCAATGCAAAGTACGAAGTGAAATTCTTGGTAAGGGGCAAGACGGCTACTCCGGCTTGTTAAAGGTTGAGAACATTCCGGTAGACAGGTGTTCAGTCTTTCCAGAGGTGCTTCTTGCTTCGGAGACTTAAAACTAACAATGCCTTGAGTATAGGAAGGCCCCTGGCCAAGCCCTCGCTGCCCCACACTTGCCCACCGGCAGCTCACTAAATGGATTATACTGAATGAACGAGGAGGCATTCAGCCCAGCAACGAATTTAATCAGTCTTTGGTCCTCTCCAAGAAAGAACCCGAAGTTCTGCCACAAGTCTGGAGGTGCTGTGAGTGGGTCCCCCCCAAAAACACACATACACACACACACAGAAGGGAGCAGGGGGGAAGTAGGAAAGGAACCCTTTCAGGTGATAAGGGAGGAAACGGCAGGGTTCTCAGTTTACTCACACTGGGCAGTCGCAGGCCCATCCCACTCACGGTGGCTCAGACTGTCACCTGTCCTCGCAGGAGACCTCCAGAAAACTGGATCGGACGAGACACTGCAAAGAACACAATATCAGGAGGCGTCCCAGGAAGGAGACCGGCGGAGCCGGCCCCAACCGCCAGCAGTGACCTGTTGGCCAGCAAGTCCAACAGGTTCAAAAATGAGGCTCGCAGATACCCTCCCACGCGCAAAGGACATGGCCAGAGTATTCTCCCAGTGACAGACTCCCCCCACTCCCCGAGTGTGACCAAAGAGAAGAAGAGCTCTGAGACCACCGAGACTGACAGCCAAGGCCATCGCTGGACTGCACGACCCTAACCGGAAAGCCGTGGAAAGCCAGAGGCCAAACCAACTTCCGCCTCCGCTGCGGGGGCGGGGTGGGTGTGGGTGGGAGGTGGAGTGGGGGTGGGGAACAGGCCAGCGTAGGCTCCGAAACCCACCCGTGACCCCACCCCCGTGCCCGCCACGCCCACTTCCCTGGAGGAAGGAACACCCCCGGCTTCTCACAACCTGGGGGACCGGTTTAGGTTAGCCTCAAGTTGTGACGTGCTCAAGAGGCAAATGTCATCGAAAGGAACGTACAACCTAAAACTTGTAGAAAAAGACATTTAAGCTTAGTGTGGTGGCGCACGCCCAGCATTTTTGGGCGGGGGGGGCTGGAGGGGAATGCGGGGAGTGGCTGCCGAGGAGGAAAAATCAGGAATGGCAGGCCATCCTGACCTACATGGTAAGACCCACTTAAAAAAGAAAAGCCCACTGTCACCGGGTCATTCAACACAAAAGCCACAAGTAAAAGAACTGTTGACCAAAAAGAAATTTCCTGTCAGGAGAACACTGGCTGAGAATTGGCTTAACAGCTAGGAGCTGGTGGTGGGGTGTGACGACAGAGCCAGACAGTGCATAAATTCCTCTCGAATTCTTGCTGAGGCCATCTCAGGTTTAACCGGAATTTGAACTTGATGGAGAATACCATAGAAAATTGCCCAACTCTATCCTAAGAACCCAAGTTCAAGATGCCCCAGCTGGCTTCGCTTCCGTTGTGCTGCCTTGTGCAAACCTCCCTCTCGAGGTGTTTACCTCAGCTTTCCTCAAACTGCTTGCTTAGGCAAAGGCTCCCATCCCTTTGCCTAAGTGAGACGCGAGGACACGGTTTCTGTCTTCAAAAACCGGTGCTCTGGCCATTGGGCACTGAATACACCAAATACTACCCAAGGGTAGTCCCAGCTGGCTGAAATACTTTCAGTTGGTTATCAACTGAGGCTAAGTGCTTCTCTCCGGTGGGCCTCAGGTACAGTGACTGACAGGGGAACGCATCTTTAATCCTAGCAACGCATTCAGGTGGCAGAGAGAGACACGTGGATCTCTGCCTTCTGGGCTAGCCTGGGCTACACAGCAGGGCTACATAGAGAGAAACCCTGTCTCAGAAAACCAAAACATAAAATAACAAATAATTGGCTTACAAACCAAGGTTGTTTGTGATACCGGAGAGCTGAGCCTTTTGTTTTTTGTTCAGAACCTTTTTTTTTTTTTAAACTGGGGCGGGGGTGGGGTCTTCATTTATCTAAAATCTCTCCCTAGAGAGGTTTTGGATCCTCCCTGTTAGTCAAGGCCTGACTTACCGGCCCCACACCCCTCAGAGTAAGAACAAATTCAAAGGTTAACTCCAGCTGAACCCGAGGGATTTATTAGAGTCCTTGAATTTACTTCCAGCTTCTCAGAACTTAAGAGTAACCTTTGTTCTACTGCATTCCTTTGTTAAAGTTCAAGGGAACTTGCCCTTCCAGATAGATAGATATATAGATAGATGAGAAAGTCAGAGGAGAGAGAATTTATGTTCTTGTGCTTTGGAAAATAGCAGAGGCACTTGACTACACTCTTGAGAGTGAAATTTCAGAGCACTGAGTAAACGTACTCTCTCAAAAAAAAAACAAAAAACAAAACAAAAACCAAAAAGAAAAAAAACAAAAACAAAAAAAACCCAACTTTTCAAAAGGAAAACTGGTAACGGGATGGTTTAACCCCAGGAAATGAGTAATGCCCAAGACATTTACACAATGTTTGTGCAAAGCTGTTGAGGCCCAGCCAGCAAAATTAATCTTCGTGTTTCCGCCCAGGGACAAAGGAATATTCTCCCAGGGGCTCATGGGTGCCCCCTCCTGTCCTCAGGGTGCTATAGCCTCTCTACAGCTCCGGGGCGCTCCTTCCCCGAGGGTCCCGTCGCCCGAACACGGCGGCGCCCTGCTGGGCACCGTCCCCCGAGGCCGAGGCGCAGGCCCGCGGGGCGGGAGCCGGGCGGCCGCGCCGCGGTCGGGCTCGCTCAGCCTCCGGGTCGGGGCAGGACGCGCAGGGCGCAGCCGCCGGGGACGCAGCGTCCCGGCCGTGAGCGGCGCCGCGAGTGTCGCGCGGGTTCCACCGCGCAGGTCACCTACCGGTCCAGCCCTCAGAGGCTCAGGTCTCGGGTCTCCAGGGCTTCACTCTGGGTCTACGCCGGCAAGACGCAGGCGCACGGAAAGCACAGCGGACCGCTCGAGAGGCTCAGATCCTGGGTCTCCGAAGGCCTCATTCTGAGGCCTCTGCACAGGAAGGACGCACAGAAAACGAAAGCTACGAGCAGACGTGGCAGCAGGCGCGGCTTCTCTGACCTCCCGCCCGCAGCCTGGGCCGGGCCTGAAGGAACATTTTGACAAAGTTAGATACAGACGGTTGTGAGCCACCATGGGCGTAATGGAGACCGGGGCTCCCAGGCCCCTTCCTTGACTTTAGAACGACAATGGAAGGGCTTTGGTTGGATATGTATTTCGATTTTGTTTTACAGAGACGTTTAAAATGGAGAAAAGCACACACACCAAGAGCAAACATCTTTATTTCTCTCACTCTGGACTGAACATGTGTGCTTCCTTTCTCCTCCAGCGCGGCCGCCCCAGTGGGAGGGCACCGGTGGCCAGCAAGTCTTCTGGCCCCTCGCTCTGATCTATTGCCTATTTCTTATTCCTGCGGTTCCCTCTTTACTCCCGGTAGTTTTTCTAGAGAGGAGCCTCCTTTTTAAACGGTTAGGGTAATGACTGTTGGCTGATAACGTTACCTAGTGACTGTAATCTCATAACTTGGGCGGTAGAGGCAGGAGGGTCAGGCGTTCAAAGCCGGTCTGGGCTACCTTGCAAGAGAGGGGACTGGTTTTTAATAAGCCGGTTTGACTCGCTGACAGGTTTCAAAATTGGCTTCAAACTGAACAAGCCTGAGTTTCCTTTTCTCAGAAAACAAAACTGCAGTCTATTGAAACAAGATACAATAACTCAATACCCCCCCCCCCGAAAATTAGAGACAATAATTTAGTGACCGCTTTGAAAAGTCCTCAAGCACTTGCCCAATCAAAGGTTAGCTAGATATGCTTCGTTTAGCTAAGTCAAAATGATATTGTTACCTGGGCACACCTTGTTACCTGGGTACTACACCAAGTCCCCGCATCCCCTAGATCAGCACCAACCAATCAATGAAAAGATTACCTAACCACACCAGAGAAATCCCGTCTTTACGTTGAGTCTGGGTGCGCACAGCATGCTGGCAATTTCTGCAGTATAAACACTCCTTGCTTTTGCATACTACCTGAGTCTGACGTCTTCTTTCAGCGATTCCCCAACCTAACTCAAGTTCAAGGCCAGCCCGTGCTGTATGAGTCTGTTTAAAAAACAAAGACTTTGACTAGTAAATCGTCTTTCTTTAAAGAACCTAGAGTGTCTGATAACCTTCATATAACATCAGAATCTTACCTCCTTTTATTTATGATTTTTAATTTAAATTTTTTGTATAGTGTACTTTGATTATATTCTTCTCCTCACCAAATTCTTCCCTAATCCCTACTCACTCAACTTCATGTTTTTCTCTCTCCCTCACCCAAATGATCCCCAAACCAAAAAATTTAAAAATCAAAACAAAAGCTAATAAGAAAAAAAAAAAGAATCAAAACAAAACACACACACATAAATGCAAGTGGATTCTGTTTTGTGTTGGTCAGTTACTCCCTCACGTGGGGCCTTGACCTGAAATGTAGTTAATACACCCAGTGACACTCCCCTGGAGAAAACTGACAATCCCTTTCCCAGCAGATATCAATTGCACATAGCGTCTTGGCTAGGGGTGGGAGTTTGTGTCCATTTGTCCTTCTCAGTGCTGGGATTTTGTCTGTTTTAAGCCTCAGCAGGTCTTGTGCCTACTGTCAGAGCCTCCGTGAATTCATGTGTGTATCAGTCCTGTAACCTCTGTGGTTATTTGGACTAAAACACACATGTATAAAGATTAAAGGCAAACATCTATATAGAAGAAAAAAACATGCAATATTCATCTTTGGGGGTCTGGGTTACCTTACTCAGGATAATTGTTTCTAGCTCATCCATTTATCTGCAAATTTTATAATTACATTTTTTTTCTAACAGCTAAAAAATATTCCATTGTGTAAATGCACCATATTTTATTATCCATTCAAAACAGATGATGGACATCTAGTCTCTTTCCAATTTCTGGCTCAGTGTCAGTATCTTTATGAATATTATTTATATTTCACAATTTTTTAAAAGTTATATTTTTAAAATCTAAAATAATAAATTTTAAATAAGACTGAAAGTCAATTCTTTCGACTGAAAAGACAGACAATAGGGGCTAGAGAGATGGCTCAGCAGTTAGAACTGTTTGCTTCCAGAGGACCAGATTTCAGTTCCCACACACTTCATGAAGCTAATAGTTTCCAGTAACTTCAGCTCTGGGGAATCTCACACCATCTTCTGGCCCCTCTCAGCAGCAGCATATCCATGGCATACACAAACACACATACACACACTCACAAGCATACATACATGTATACACACAGATAAATAAAAATAAATCTTTTAAAAAGGAAATGGAAAAATAGAAGGAAACTTCCAGAAAGTTAGAACAAGAAGTTAAAAATAGTAGAAATTCAGAGGAGGAAAAAAAAAATAAGGAAATTCAGAAAATACAACATTCAAAAGCAGAAAGAAATATTACATTTATCTATTTCATAACTATACATGTTTGTGTGGCCATTGGCATACGTGTGTGTATAGGTCAGAAGACAACTTTGGGCAACTTACAGGTGTTGGTTTTCTCCTTCTGCAAATTTCTTGAGTTTGAGAACCAAACTCAAGTCATTAGGTTTAGTAGCAAATGTCTTTATCTGCTGAGCCAGCCCACTGGCCCAAAAAGGGGAAAAGGAAAATTTAAACACACAAGAAAAAATGGAAGAGACAAATCACCAACTAAACAGGCAGGGAGGAAAAAAGAAAAATATATTTCAGATTGAGCCCTGAGTGCCCAACAGTGTGATGGCAAATCCTAGAGCAAAAGAACACATTGCAAGGTTTGAGAACGTTAAAGATGAAGTGAGGCGGGCGGCACACTTCCAGAGAAGAGTGGGAGTGAGTTTACACAGATAAACAAAGCAAACAGAATCACAATGACCTTGATGACTCAACAGCAACACCAACGAACAAGAGTGGCTTGAGTGCTTTCACATTCTGAATGAAGCAGGTTTCCAACATCAAATGTCTTAGAGCCGAAAGAGCAACTTGAGGGTAAAGAGGCTTTTACAAACTGAACGAGGCACCTGTTGCCCAGGCAACCTGGCAGATTGAACCAGGAGGATAATTTGCCACCAGGGATCCTAGGCCAGCCTGGGCAGCACAGTGAGCCCCACCTCAAAACAAACAAGACAGCCTAGCAAGTAAACACGTCAAAGACCAAATAAAGGCACAGACAACCCACATGTTCCCACCCGTGCCCAGGAATCTGCTAGGATTTGGATGAGCTCATTGAACAAATAAACCAAGAGAGAAGAGCAGAGGGTCTATGTGTGTAGGCCAAAGGACATTTTGGGGGTCTCAGGCATCAAAATTAGTCAATCAACCAGGCATGGTAGCGCATGCCTTTAATCCCAGCATTCAGGAGGCCGAGACAGATGGGTCTCAGGGTTTGAGGCCAGCCTGGTCTACAGAGTGCATTTCAGGATGGCCAGGACTGTTACACAGAGAAACCTTGTCTCAAACCCCCGGATGCCCCCAAAATATTGCTCAATCAAACTTGACGGCAACCACCTACACCTACTGACCTATCTTACCAGCCCTAAAACTATTTTAATTGATATGTGCTAATTAATTATACAGAGTTGAGGCACACATGTGCATAGTGCGAAATGATCAATTCAGGGCAATTAGAAAATCCGTCACCTAAAAATTTACCTTTAAAATTACAAGAGCACAAATTTCTACCTTTTGATGACCTGTCTTTCCTTTTTGTCTCTTTATTTTTATTTTATGTGCATTGGTGTTTTGCCTGCATGTACGTCTGTGTGAGGGTATCCGATCTTGGAGTTACAGACAGAGATGTGGGTTACCCTGCCATGTGGGTGCTGGGAATTGAACCCGGATCCTCTGGAAGAGCAGTCAGCGCTCAGCCCTGCCCACCCCCGTCTTGCTTTCTATTACTGTGATAAAGAACATGGCCAAAAGTAATTGGCAGGAGGAAAGGCTTTGTTTTCCCTTACAGCTGCGAGGTCACAGTCCCTCACCAGGGGACATCAGGGCAGGAACTCAGGGAAGGAGCCTGGAGGTGGGAACTGAAGCAGGAGCCTCCGAGGAGCGGAGCACTGTTTGCTGACTTGCTCCCCATGGCTTGTTTGGCCTGCTTTCTTGTAGCACCCAGGGCACTTCCCCACGGGTGGCCCTGCCCGCAGGGAGCTGGGCCCTTCCATTAATACATTTGTCAAGTCATTAATCAAGAAAATGCTCCACAGCTTTGCCAACTGGCCAATCTGGTGGAGACATTTTCTCCATTGAAGTTCCCCTTCCGAGATGACCTTGGCTTGAGTCAGTCAAGCTGACAAAAAATAAAAAACTAACCAGCACATCTGACTGTTTGAAATAGATCATGAAATAGATCATGAGATATTGTTAGTTGTGGACATCCCACTGTGCCTTGGAGTATCGTAACTTATTCCTCTCATCTAAGTATATTTTTGCATCCATAATCACCTTTCTAATCCCTCACCTTCCTCATACATAAATTATTGTTTATTTTTATGTTTAAGTTTTAGGGCTCTCATTCATGCCAGGCAAGTGTTCCATCATCAAGCTATACTCCTAGCCTCTAGTCACAATTTTTAGAAGTTTATCCCCTACTTCCTTTCCTGTTTGCATTCATTACAACACTGTCCTAAAGCCATTTAGTGGGGCCAAAGGGACGTGAGGCAGAGCGGCTGTGTGTGGGGTGCTGTGTGGGGTGGAGACACTCACGGAGGGCAGGGTGCAGCTGTGACACTGGGCAATTGGCTACATACGAGGCTTGCTCAGGGAAGTTGTTCTCTCACTGGAAAAGGGGAATTGGAAAAATGCAGAAGAATAAAAACATCATAAACTCTGAGTTTCTGTGTTTCAATGAGAATTGCTTGTTGGAACCTATAGATTTTGAGAAACACGGGCATATATAGAAGTAAAAGAATACGGATGATTTTACACACACACATACACATTTTGACTGTGTCCATTGCGGGACCTTGGAGCAGTTACTTACCTGCCTAAAACAATGAGCAGACCCAGCATCTGAATTGTGGCTTCTACATACCAGATGCTTAGTTAAATGGAATCAAGACTCCTGAAGAAAGAGCAAGTTGTTCATGGAGCAGTTGGAGATCGCGATCAAGGAAGTGCTCAACCAACCAAAGGAACCTGACGTCAACTTGAAAGGTTTTCTCTGGATCAACGAAGGATGAGTTAGATATGAAAAGAAGTATTGATGGACACGGATTTTCACTCATTAATTGAAGTATGAACTCATAAATCAATACCAGTGTATATGGGTGAAGGCATGTGCCAAATTGTCCCATCTTCAAGTCCTCACCCTGATGAAAGCTCCTGGAGGTTCCCAGGACATTGAGTGTGAGAAAACAGCCTATGAAAGATTCATTGGCTCAGGAAGGAGGCTTCCACTTTACAATACTGTTGGCCAGAGATTTACAACTGAAGAATGGAGAACTGCTATGTGGTTGGCAGCTGAGAGCAATATTAAGTTGAACCCATTGCACAGCCTAACAGAAAATGCAGCAGGCTCTAGTCTAATGGCCTTTGTGGAGTTTAAGATGGTTTTTGGAGCCTCAGGCACCCCTCCCTGGCTTATTTGAGAGACAGGGGCTGTGGTTGGGATGAACTCGTATGGATGGATACCTATGTCAGTGTCATTAAGTTTTAGAACCAAAAGATGCTTCCGGTGGAGACCATTGTACTCTGAGCTTACATGCCCTCAGACCCAGCAGGGAGCAGACAGCGTTTACAGCACGTGCTTGTTGGTTTCATGTCAACTTGAGACAAGTGACCTGAGAGAAGGAACCTTGGCTGAGAAATCGACTTTATAAGATAGGGCTCTAGGGCATTTTCTTAGTTCCTGGGGGAGGGCCCAGCCCACTGGGGGTCGTGCCAATCCTGAGTTGGTGGTCCTGGATGCTAAAAGAAAAACAGGTTGAGCAGCCTATGGTGAGGAAGTCAGTAGGCAGCACACCTCCATGGCCTCTGCTTCAGCTCCTGCCACCAGGTTCCCACCCAGTTTGAGTTGCTGCCTTGGATCCCCTCAGTAGACTGTGATCAGGATATGTAAGCCAAACATACCCTTTCCTCCTAGTTGCTTTTGATTGTGCTGTTCCATCACAGCGAGTAACCCTAAGACACAGCTACATTGTCTGTTTTCCTGGACACCACGGAGCTTCTAATAAGCTGTCATAGTCAGGTTTTGGCAGCACTGGAATCACTAAAAGCATTTTTGGACATTAAGGAATAAGTGGATGATATCTGGGTATTCCCGCCAGAAAAACTCAAAGTGCAACTTAAAGTGCAATAAGTGAAAAAATTGCATTAGGAGATGAGCTGTCTGTGAAGACAGAGGAAGACCCAGGCATGCTCCCCAGCTTCCTGAACACAACCTTTTTGGAGCTGGCTGACCACATGGAAGAGACCCTTGAAATAAAATAATGTACGTTTGTGGGATGCAGAAAAAAGTTGACTACAAAAGCTGAAATACGTTTTTAGGAAATGAATTTTAAGCTCACCATCCTAGAAAGATCTGACTGTGCTCTGGCTTGCGGAGTTTGTCACACCTGTCTAGTCAATGGTGCCATTCCTGGTCAGACTTGTGATCTGCTGGTGTGGACAACCTTCCCACCTAATCTAGTAGAGCTTCAACATCACATTGGTGATGTCCATGTTTTATGCCAACTACCTTGAAATGTCTTGGAGGACACCCTAAAGTCAGAATGTAACCTTTCTGTGATGAGCTGGAAATTTAAAAAAAAAAAAAATTATCAAAAAGATTTGCAGTACCTTAGAAAATGTAAGGCTGGGGGTTGGGGAGACGGTTCCAAAGTTAAGATTGCTTGCTGCAGCTGGGCATGGCGTTGCATGCCTTTAATCCCAGCACTCTGGGAGGCAGAGGCAGGTGGATCATTGTAAATTCAAGGCCAGCCTGCTCTACAAAGTGAGTCCAGGATAGCCAAGGCTACACAGAGAACCCTGTTCTGAAAAACTAAAACATGCACTCCTAAAAGTACATATATATACTTGTTAAATTTTATAGTTATCCAAGTATTGTTTTAAGAACCCTGTAAGAATGAGAAACAGAACTTGATACACAAGAAAAAAAATAACGTATATTAGTGAATGTTTGGATTAGAAATTTGAGCTGGGTCTGGCAAGCACAGGCCTACCTGGAATCCAGTTCCTTGGGAGGCTAAGGTCAAAACACCTTTTTACCGTAGGTTGTAAGAACAGAGGTTATTAGAGATGGATGTTCAGGGAACGAGTAAGACACACCCAAGTTTGGATACGGGCTTCTCAAGGCACAGCTGTGCCTTTCTGCCTTTCAGTGGATATATGTTCTGCTCCTTTCTAAGTTCGCATATTTCACATTCCTATTTATTATTTTGTGTGTTCCTTGTGTGCCTTGGTATGTGAAAAGCAAGGCACACATGTGGAGGTCAGAGGCCACCTTGATGAAGTGGCTTTTTTCTTTCCTGCTTTTTTCCGGGTTCCAGCAATCCATCCTAAGTCAGCAGTCTTTTGGGGACAGGGAAAAAAATGTGCTAGTTCTGGCATCTGGACCGGCCTTTAAATTTACATCTTTTAAAGTGTAACTTAGAACAGGGTTTAAAGGTTAAAGGCTTACTTTTAGCTTTTGTATTGCCTTCACATGTGTGGCCACACATGCCCCGACACACGTGTGTCTGTCAGAGGACAACTTGTAGAGCTGACTTTCTTCTTTACTTTCTGACCTCTTCCAATGCATGGGTTCCATGGATGGAGCTGAGGTGGTCAGCCTTGGCAGCAAGTACATTTACCTGCTCAGACATCTCCTTGCCCCAAACTTGCTTGCCTTTTTTTTTTTTAAGTAAGTCTAATTGTAAGAATTTTTTTTTTTGAGAGGTATGAGACAGAACTGCTACAACTCAAGGTCCTAAATAATTTTGTCCGTAATATCCTGTACCAACAGTGACCTGCTTGCAAGGCGTGCTAGTGCAATAGTGACATAACTGTTATAGCAGTAACCAACCACTTTTTTAAAACTCAGATTGAAGGCCCACTCCATGAGATGACGCTGCTAAGGTGGCCAAGAACCTGAGGCGAGAACCTGAGGTTGTGAACCCTCGGGGCAAACCCAGTGCTGTTTGTCTACTAAAAGAACAAAGTAATAAAATGACTCCCAACGACATACCCCTGTACCCACAGAACAGAGCATCACTCAGCCCTCACCACAGAGGCTTCTTCTTGTAGTGGACGGGAAATAACAGAGGCCCACAACTGGACATAAAGAAGGGAAACGGGCACAAAGTCCCACCCCTAACCAAGAAGCCATGTGCAATTGATACCTCCTGGGAAAGGGAAAAAATCCGTTTTTTTTTCCCCAGCGAAGTGTCACTTTGTAAATTAACCACATTCCAGAGCAGGCCCCATTACTAGGAGTAGTTGGCCAGATTCCAACAGACTCCATTTTTGGGGGAGGGGGTGATTTTTAAAAAATGTGTAAGTTTTTTGTTTTGTTTTATTGGTTTTTTTTTTTTTTTTAGTTTTTTATTTTTATTTTTTTGAGAAAAAGAAAGTATCAAGTTGGGTAGATAAGGAGGTGAAATGGATCTAGAAGGAGGTGGAGGAGAAGAACAAATATGATTAAAATATATTGTATAAAAAACTTTTTAGCTGGGCAGTGGTGGGACACACCTTTAACCACCACTCAGGAGGCAGAGGCAGGTGGATCTCTGAGCTCAAGACCAGCCTTGTCTACAGATCAAGTTCTAGAACAACCAGAGCAATATACAGAGACTATTGTCTCTACTCAAAAAGGAAATACAAAACAACCTCCCATTTTCTTTTTGTTTTTTCAAGACAGGGTTCCTTTGTACAGCCTTGGCTGTCCTGGAACTTACTCTGTTGACCAGGCTGGCCTTGAACTCAGATATCTGCCTGCCTCTGCCTTCCAAGTGCTGGGATTAAAGGCGTGTGCCACTCCCACGCAGCACATAAACATATGTTTAAAATTTTATTAATTCATGTTTTTTGAGACAGAGTCTCATGTAGCCTAAGTTGAAGTCAAGCAGTCAAAGGCTGCTTTTGAACTCCTGACCCTCCTGCCTTCACCTCTCAAGTTTAAGAATTACAGACACATGCCACTATGCCAGGATATAAAATATGAATATACAAACTTTAGCAAACAATTGTAAAAACTAAATTAAGAAAGCTCAAACAGATGTTGGGCAAGTTTATCTGAGTGGCTACCTTAATATAGCAGTGTGATGTTTGTTTGTTTGTTTATTGTTTTTTGTTAGGGTTTCCTAGACCTACCAAGCACAGCTTATCCACCGAAACTTCTCCTATCTTATTGAAACATGTAATTGCTTCTGTGACCTTACTTCCCCCAGATACCCTCTCCCCACCTCTTGGATTATTCTTTTGAAATTTTTTGTTTGCCTTTTAAATGCTGGTTCTGTCCTTAACAGTTCTCATTCATCAACCAGAATTTTACTCTTTTTTAAAAAATATACGTCATCTAGAATCTTGTCTTGTTTACATGTTTGTTCTTCATGCTGCCATATAACACTTCAGAGTCAATCAAATACATAATATCAATAGATTTCCTCAACTCTTTTTTGCTGTTATTACTGTTTTTTGAGACAGGATCTCTTTGTCTAACCTTGGCTGTCCTGGACTCCCTTTGTAGACCAGGTTGTCCTCTAACTCACAGAGACCCACCTGCCTCTGCCTCCCTGCGTGCTGGGATAAGAGGTGTGCACCACAGGGCCTGGCTGGTTTCCTCAGTTCTTAAAGATTCAGTCACAGTTCTAATCCTGTATAAGGCAGCTTCAATATCCAAAAGAGCACAACACAGGAATTGTGGTATTAAATCCCATTTTTGTGCAAATCTAAAGAAAAGCAAACAAAGGAATATTATCAAACTACCCAAAATCAGTGCTGTCATTATTTTGTATGTATATTTTTTAACTCTTTAAATTTCTTTCTCAATACTGGGCAGTTTTAAAAACTATCAAAACCTGGACTTCACCCCCACGACTTGCTTTTATTGTCCCCAGGAATTCTCATGTCAGCCAGAGTTGGAAATCATTTCTCTAACCGAGGAGTATCTAGTTAAGCAAAAACAGGATTAATTTAAAAGCACAGCACAGCACAGCATAGCACAGGAAAATTACAGGCACGAGGGGGAATAGATTTAGAAACCAAAAGGACGCGCTCTGCTTTTGAACAATTTTTGCCTCTTTTAAGGCTCAAATTCTTTGTTTCTGCAGCCATGCATTTTTGGCTGTGCATTTTTGGGTTTTGTACCCACAAAAGCCCTGCAGTTTTCTGTTAGGGTCCTGTCTCCTGAAGCACTAAGGAAGCATGACTATAGTCAAAGTCAGAGGAGAGAAAAACATCAGAGCCTGATGGCCACCAGCTGGTTCAACAACGTCACGAGCTTAGAGGGAGATGCTGACACAGATGGAGGGCAAAGGCAGAGTACAGAGACAGCATCTTTGTTTCATACTGTTTCTCTATGCTTGTGATGACCTCATTCCATTCTGCTGTTCCATTCTGCCAAAGTCAAGGCTTAGGCACCCTGCTCTCCATTCTTCTATTTGTGATATATATATATATACACACACACACACACAATGCTGGGGAAGGAAATATAATGCCAAATGAGAAAAAGCTAGACACAAAGGCATATGCACTGTTTCAATGCCTAATACTAAAGTTAAAAATAGTGCTGTTCTCTCCATGGTGCAGGCAGGAGCCCAGGGGAGTGGCTCATGGACACATCCCCTCCTGGGACCTACAAAGCTACTTTTGTCTGAAGGCAGGCATATGATAAATGGTAGCTATTATGTCTTGGGCGTGTTAATGTGTGCTTTACATACAATTACTTCATGTAATCTGCACAAATTTGGTACCGTTATTTCCAGCTTGCTAAGAAAAACCTGAAGGTCAGACAGGCTAGATAATAAAGCCATTATAGCTTAACGTCATGTGGGAACTGACAGAATTGCCTTCCTCTTTGACAGACTAATAAAGGCAGACATTTAGTTCCCTGCCTCCTGCATCTTTCCCATCTGTGTCTCTACCAGTCCTCAGACATTGACTGTATATCCATCTGGGGACATTCCAGTCTCTAAGTCACACTCCATCCACATTCCCCAAGAAATAGCTTAGGCTTGAAATGCAGTCTGCCCTCGAGTTATAGGCTTGAGGAAGAGGTAGAGAGCTTAAGGGTCTTTGATCATAAGCTACAGTTCTTGGGCACACAATTCTAGAGGGCAGCTTCTGTGTGGAATGTCCTCTGGGTCTCACAGACTCTCCTCACCTTTCACCAACTTGGGAGGAAGATACAGCCTGGGAAAAGCTGGAGCAGGTCCATTAAAATCAGGGCCTGACAGCTTCCCTGGCTTCAAGGCTCTGTTTTCCCACAGATAAAAAACAACCAGGAAATATGTATGTTTTCATTGACTCTAACAACCATTAAGCCTTGACTGCACCTTGAACTCTCCCTGGGAAACTTTAGCTTATCCCAGTCTCCATAAATCCTAGTCTCTGCCACGGGGACTCAAGGATGAGTAGTTTTTTAAGCTGCCCAGATTATTTCATTGTACAACCACACGTCAGAACAATCGATCTAATCCGAAGGCTTTCTGTCTCCTCAACCGTCTATTCAGATGAAGAATACAGGATTTATGTAGCTAGTAAATACATTAAGATGCTTCACATATATAAGCGGAGAGAGCTCAGTTGATAAAGTGTTTGCCATGCAATCACAAGAATCTAAGTTAGATCCCAAGAACCACATAAAAACCCAGTTGCCAATGGCAGGGACGGGCGTCTTCTCTACAGGGGTACCCTGAGGCTACCAAAACAATACAAGCATTGGCCGAAAAACTACATGGTAAGAGCCTGTTACTAAAGACACCACATGCTGTTCTAATAGGACTGGTTGGAGGAAGTGTGTCACTGTGGTGGAGGGCTTTGAGATTTCCTATGCTCAAGCTCTGTTCAGTGGAGACATCCAGTCCTCGTCTGCTGCCTTTGGATCAAGATGTAGAACTCTGGGCTCCTCCAGCACCATGTCTGCCTGCGTGCTGCCATGCTTCCCGCCATGATGATAGCGGACCAGAGCTCTGAAACCGTACGCCCGCCCTAGTTAAATGTTTTTCTTTGTAAGAGTTGCGTTGGTCATGGTGTCTCTTCACAGCAATGGAGACCCTAACTAAGACACCCACCAACATTTTATCATAGTGAAGGAGGGTCGCATGAGGCCCCACTGCTCTCTGAAGATCCTTACAGTGAGATACTACCTCAAGAGCCAATAACAATGGAAGAATGAATACAGAAAATGTGACATATAGACACAATGGAAAATTTAAAGATTGGTTTTCATTTTATGTGTATAACACATTCCTGCATGTATGTACCTGTACACTGAATGTGCAGTGTTGGAGAAGGCCTGAAAGGGGGCACTGGATCCCTGGAACTCGAGTAATATAGACACTGCAAGCTATAACATGAGTGCTGGGAACTGAACCAGGGTCCTCTGCAAAGAGTAACTGTGTACTTCACCTCAGAACCATCTCTCCGCTGCCCACAAAAAAGTTTTTTCAGCCATAAGTAACATTTGCAGGAAATGTTATTTATGCAATTGGAAATAATCATATTAAGCCAGCCTTACAAAGACAAATAGCGCATGTCTCCTCTCATATGTGGTTCCTATATTTTATGTAAGTAATAGAAATGCATGAAAGTAGAAACTGCCTTATTCAGAGAGAAAGGGGCTAGTGGCAGGTTGGGGGAAGGAAAGAGATAGAGGGATATAGGGAAGAATGTGTTGAATGTACAATATTTTTTCTTGCAAGAAAATGTCTTTATAGAACACAGTGCCACGCACATTTACAATAAAACATTTTTAAAGAAAAAATAAAATACAATCTAAAACTGCAAAAAGGAAAAAAAAAAGAGAAATAAATGGGAAGAACCCTGAAAAACTTTTAGTTCATTTCCACCTTTTAACAAACAGATGAAGCCCAGCGTGGCTAGATAGTCATCTGTGGTAACTCTCCTCAGGTCCAGTTTCCTCTTTTTATAAATACTCGGCTTCCTGACTCACCATCACATTTCTCCACCATCTAATAAGTCTCTTCTCCTTGTAGTTTTTTCCTTTTGAAGCTTAGCATTCAGACCAACTTTTTAATTATCCTTTTCACTGCCCTCAATTCCTGCGCCATGCATCCTGCTGGGAAAGCTGCAAATGTAAATGAAGCGAAGCATCTGTTGTCTCTGCACCCCATCACAGAAGTGAAATAAAGCCATTCGAGCAACACGTCGGACTCCCATCTCATTAGTCTTTTATTGCGGCCAGAAATTTCTATTCTTCTAATCAGCCAAACTGTTCTTCTGCTTGGTTGCCTCCAGCTTCTTAGACTCCCCGCAAGCCTTTGCCTGAACTCTCTCGCCTTGCTAGGAAATACCCTTGCCTTCTGCATTTCAGAAAGGTAAAAACCATCCGGGGTGACTCTCAACTTGACAAGGCTTAGAACTGCCCAGGAGACATTCCTCTGGGCTGTCTGTGAGAACATTGGCAGAGGTTTTCACTGAGGAGAATGTGGGTGACATCATTCCATGGGCTAGTTGGAGCCCTGGACTCAATAAAAAGGAGAAAGTGAAAATAAATAAATACATACAAAGAAGCAAATACATTTTTAAAATTTGTTACTATTCCAGGACACTATAAGAGCTGTTAATTCATTGGAAAAAAAAACAAATTCCTCAGGAGGACAGGTAGACATAAAACTTACTGACTGCTGCATTATGCATGTGTTTGAATATACTTATGCATAATGCATATTATTTTACTGACAATGCATATGGGGTATGCTTAGAAGGCAATACCTTGTCATGAAGTAAATTTTAGCAAACAGAAGCAGGAAGAAAAAAGAGACACTGAAGTGTGCAAAAAGGTATCATTAAATTAATTCAGTTTATTTTTAAGATCCTTGGGGTCTAGTTATTTTTATCACAAATGCTAACAAGTTCTTTGGCTGATTTCCTAGATTATTAGGAGCTGTGAGTTAAGGGGGGTTGGAGAGAGTTTCCAGAGCTGAATCAGGAGCAACAGTGGCAGCTGGCTGCAGACAGGGCAAAAGAATGGATGATGAACATGTCAGAAGAGGCATCTGGAGTCATCTAGCAACCGGGCATCTTTGTGCCATGGACCAGTACAATAACAGATGCTTTCAATCAGCGCCTGAGTCAGCCAAAGGTTAAAGGATGTTCTGTGTGTGCTATTTCAAGAGGGAGAAAAAAATATTGAATGCATTTCAAAAGGCCTTTTGTGCAAAATGATTGAAATGCGAAAGCAAGCTTAAGCTTTGTGGAGTTGAGTTATTTGAAGGAATTCACTTAAATGACAACATCAAACAACTGGGAAAATACCGCTTTTGATGATTAATAACACATAAAAGTACTAAATTCTACAGTAAAAATAATACTTACTAAAAATTTTATTTATAAATTAAAAGCAAGAACAAGGGAGAAAGCCAAACTACAGTACTTGGGGGAGGAGGGCTGGAAGCTAGTGGGGGCTTTGACAGCTGCTTGAAGAAAAACACGGCTGTGAAACTAAGAGGGAATAGTCTCAGTAAGTCAATTGTTATTCCTGGAAATGTTGAAGAAGCGGCAGAGGCGCTGGAAAGATGACTCGGTTGGCAAAGTGCCTGCCATGCAAGCATGGGACCCTGTGCCCGATGACAGCCGTGTGTGGTCACATGCATCTATAAGCACCGTGAGGACCAGAGGTAGGCAGAGCCCTGGCAATGCCCTAGCCAGACGGGCGGTCTAGCCAATCAGTATATGAGAAGATACTAACCAGGTCGGTGTTCGGAAAGGTATAACTCTGTTTCTGTTTCTTTTCTTGCTTATTTTGTATATTTATTGCTTAATAACTAATATTGGAAGATCAGAGCCAAGGTATATCTCAGGGGTAGAGTCTTGCCTAGCATGCAATAAGGCCCCCACCCACCCATCGAGTTTAATCCTGAGCAAGATTCACAAGGGCAAGAGACTGCAACTCCTCTGTTTCGCATTGTCAATTCAGCACCTAGGACAGTGTCTGCCCTACAGACGTTCTCTGTATCAGTTGGGTGATACTGCCTGATTTGACAAGGTAATCCCCAATCTGTAGTGTTTTAATGCTGCAGAGGTTGGGTTTTGTTGTTGTTTTCCTTTACCTGGACAGTCAGGGCAAGTATTTCTAGTGTGCATCCTCCACCCATACAAGTGGTTTGAGGGACAAAGACACTTCATAGTGTAGCTTCATCCTTCCCAAGGCATCTGTCCTTCTGACTGGTCGGCCATCAAGTGGGGAAAGTGTCAAGGAAGAACGCCTACTTCTTGAAAGCTGCGACTTTAAAAGGACACAATACACCGCCACATGCACCTCACAGGTGAAAACTAGCCACTTTGGTCACGGTGTGGTCACAGTCAGGCCAGAAGGGCTTTGTCTCTAGCTTGGCAGCTACTTCTCAAAAACCATTGCATAGTACGGAAAGTGAACGGATATTAGTTAGCCACCTCGGCCTCAGTGCACAGAGCTTGACCACAGTCCGCACCATCTTCTGGTACTGTGCCATACGCTCCAACAGGCTGAGCTGGTGTACCCTCTGTCAGCGAGGCCACCTGAGGTCAGGTAACATTTCGTAGATTGGAATCCTTACATGGAAAACCTGAGAGGCCACCGCACAGTGTTGTGAGGGGAAAACAGCCTTAGAGGCAGTAGAGACTCCAGGATAGCAGAGGGGTACGAATCATGGGTCATCCACCTGAGAAAGATATACACATGGAGTGGAGAGAGAGAGACCATGCCATGGGTGACAACACTAAAGTGGCAGGGCCACCCATGCCTTTTGGAGCAAAGATGCATCCATTATGAGACTCAGCTGCCAGACGTGGAACCACGGGATATGGTGTCTTGGTCCTTCTTTGATCTCATCTTTCCTTGCCATGTTCCCATTCTTTCTTTTCTTTTTCCTTTTTTTTTTTTTTTTTTTTTGGAATGTGAATATATACCCTGTGTATGTCAGAAGTATCACAGTTAAGAGATTGCCTTGAGTCTCTGAAGAGACTTTGAAATTTTTGAGTTTTGAACAGTGTTGGTAATTTGGAAATTGGACAAGATGCATTTTGCAACGAGAAATGGCTACGAGCCCAGGGGATAAAGGGTGGGATGTTGTAGTTTGCATGTGAAACATGATCATGGGCACAGATATTTGAACGCCTTATAGTCAGCTGGCACTCTATTTGGGAAAGTTATAGCACCTCGAAGAAGTGAAGTCTTGCTGTAGAAAGTGTATCAGTGGAAGACCATTGTATCAGCTGCCATTCTCTCTCTCCCTATTGCCATGCCTTCCTTGCCATGATCAACTGTGTCCCTATGGAACTGTAAGCCAAGAGAAATCCTTTCTCGCTTAAGTTGTTTTTGTCAGGGTGTTTTATTTTTCACAGCCACAGAAAAGTACCCAAAGCACCCCTCTACCTGACATAACTAATCCAGATCTGCAAAGTGTGCTTCTCAATCTCCAGATGCTGGTCATCAGGCAATGCAGGGCAGTGATCTTGACAGAGGCCCATATTCACCCTAGCTTTCTGTCTAGAAAGAGTTTCTAGGTCGTGTCGAGAAGTAAGAACTGAGCGTCTTCTTCACTGAAAAATCAAAGTCCTCGGTGACTAGAGTTTGTAGGACAAAGTACCAGAGGAGACAGCGCTGTGTAAAGAGATGGTGACGGGGACCTGCCAAGTCACAGTCACATGTTCCGCTGAGTGCTCATCAGTGCCTATGACTAAGAGAGGAACCACCTGCTGGGAGAGAGGCACCGATTTCCAAAGCTCGCACAGAGACAGGAATAGTTTCAGTCTGTGCTGAACAGAATAGAAAATCCCAACATTCATGGACCTCTTAGAGGTGGGTAGACATTAGCCCCAGACAAAAGTGAATTCTGGTCCACAAAGCAAAGCCTAACCACATGAAAATAAGGCTTAAAAATATAGAGAGAAATAAAAAAAAAACATACATCATAAGATAACTTTATAATCTCAAGTGTTTAAAAATTGAAAATATAAAGAGTAAGAAAAATATGTTCTATCATAAGAAAGGAACAATCAATTGAATTAGGCTTAGACAGTCTACAGATAATAAAATTAGAATATATAAATATTAAAACAGATGGAAAAGAGGGATCCTCAGGAATGTGGAAGAAGGTAAATAGAGAAAAAGGTGAGAGGAGGATAAAGGGGTATTAGCAGGATACGAGTGATCTGATGGGGATCTGGGGAAGGGAAGGCTCCTTAGAGAAGAGGAATGAGGTAAATACAGTACAAAGAGGGAGATGGATAAAATAATAATAAAGATTTCTGAAAAATCTACAAAGACACATGCTATCACCTAAAAATTGTAATGCATGAAATTTAGTATGTAAATATACATAAAGAGTTTTCTTTTAATTCACTTTACATCCCAATCGTATCCTCCTCCATGTCTCCTCCTGGTCCCACCCTCCTTTCCTCTACCCACCATCACCTCAGAAAGGGGGAGCCCTCCTCCATTACCAACTGGCCATAGACTATCAAGGACTTCTCCAAAACTTCCTGCATCCTCTTCCTCTGTGGCCTAGCAAGGCCACCCCAGCTGGTGGACATGATCAAGGAGCATGCAACAGAGTTCATTGTCAGAGGCAGCTCCTGCTCCCCTTACTAGGAGACCCACATGGAGACTGAGCTGCCTATCGGCTACAGCTGTGCAAGGGGGCTGAGGTCCTCTTCCTGCATGGTCCTTGGTTGGTGCATCAGTCTCTGCAGGCCTCTCTGGTCCCAGATTTGTTGGCTCTTTTGATCTTCTTGTGGAGCTCCTGTCTCCTCAGGGTCCTTCTATCCCCCAACTCTTCCGTAAGACTCTGCTCAAAGTTTGGCTGTGACGTAAAAGTTTTAATGAACTTTTCCCATCTGAGATGACAGTGCTCCCTTCAAGAGCCAAAGATTACTTAACAAAACCCCAATCCCAGCCATGAGAAGCCTTTTTTGGAGTTGTTGGCCAGGGCTGTCTAAAAGATTCCCCAAGCATGCAGCCTATTGCTGTTGCCATCAGTTACCCCCAGAGGTAGTGGGTAAGTCACCACTGCCAGAGACTCCATGCACTTTGGAAACAGCCCAGAGAACCCTGGGCTGGAACTGATTTGAACAGCCCCTCCCTGAGGACTAACTTTCATTACATCAGAAGGCACCAGGCAAGCCTCTAAAGGAAGGCGATCAGTACTCCTGCTCGACTATTATGCCTTTGAACCACACCAATGGCCAGCATGACACAATAACCCTGTGGGTGCAGTAATGGACACACACCTTTGTGGAAACCATCACACTTCTAATTGGATCTAAAACCTGCTCAACAAGAGGGATACCATGCCTGGTAATGGGACCTAGCTAATGACCAGTGCTAGTGAAGTCCTGGTTACTGGAGGAGAATCTACAACCGCCAATTTACTAAACCAGAACAACTAGTAACAATAACCTATAAAAACTTGTCTTTAAGCCCACAGATAAGTGTAGTCTTCACCCCTCATCAAGAAAACTTTTCTTTGCAACAGATAGAGACCACTGCAAAAAAACCACAACCAATCAAAATGCAGAGTTGAGGAGCCCAATGGACCAATGTGTCCCAATGGACACATCTACAAAACACTCCTGCATCTGAGGCCCAGAGGAAGTGGTGGAATGATTGTAAGAGTCGGAGGATCAGGGAATTTGCCGTGAAGTTGTGTCTTCTGGTAGCATCAGAAGATACACCAATAAAGTCTCACCAACATGACTGCACAAACATGAACTGGACAAAGATGACATGTGAGCAGGTCAAACTGGACAGAAAAAAGCCCACAAGGCCTCACCCCTACACAAAGAATTACAGGAAGAACACACTAAGTATTTGTCCAGTGACAAAAGATCAGTCCTGAACACATACATACAAACAGCATTCACAACAGATTATGGTTAATAATATATATGTCTACACAAACATATATATACACATGCAATAACAATCAGTGAGAAAAAATAGCCGTGAATTTGAAGGAGAACAGGGAGGGTTGTATGGGAGGTGGATGTGAGGGAGGGAAGGAAAGGGAGAAACATAATTAAGTTATAATCCTAAAAATAAAAAAGAGAAATGCCACAGGCAATACAGTTAGTATATAGAAATATTAAAAGAGATACTATGACTATATTTCACACATTCAATGATAAAAGAAAGAGCATGTTAAGACATCAAAGATATAAAAAGTACTTGAACATAAGGTCTTTGGAGTTACAAAGTTAAAATTCTTTCTTTCTTCTTTAATTTTTTATTCATTTTTATTTTTAGATAAGCTCTCGCTATTATGTAGCTCTGGCTGTCCTGGAACTTACTATACAGGTTATGCTGGCCTCAAACTCATAGAGATCCATCTGCCTCTACCTCAGGAGCACTAGGACTAAAGGCGTGTGCCACAAGGTCTGGCCTATGTTAAAATTCTTGATGGAGGTTGGAGAGAGCTCCGTCAAGTGCTCAGTGCTCGTGCTGCAAGCATGGCGGCTGAGCATGCACTGCCTAACACCCACCTAGAAAGCTGGCGTGATGGAGCTCTCCTGTCAACCGAGCACGGGGGTGGCAGAGACAAGAGCGCTCTTAAAGCTCACCGTCCAGCCAGTCTCGCCCAATCAGCGAGCTCCCGAATCAGTGAGAGACCCTGCTTCAAAATACGGCAAGGTCAGTGCAACGGCTAAGCTAGGAAAGGCACCTGCAGTCCAGCCTGCCAGACCTGAGTTTGACCCTCCAAGATACACACGGCGGAAAGAGAGAACCAACTTCCATAAGCTGGCTTCTAACCTCCATGTACATGCCACGCCATACAATACCACCCCACGCACACACACATATGCTTGCACACATACACACACAATACATACATACTTACATGTAATTAAAAATGAAAATGACACTAAAAACTAAATAAGCTAGAGAGCAAGGGAGGAAGACTCAAGACACCAACCTCTGGTTTCTCCTTGTGTACTCATATATGCCTACACATACACATGGGTACATATACACAGACAAGAAAGTAAAGTTCTACCTTCAATCACTGTTCAATCACTGTTCTTGAGATGAAAAACGCATCGCATGGTATTAACAGCAGATTGAAAACTGAGGAAGAAAATATTAGTGAACCTGTACAGACCATTCAAACTGAAACAGAGAGAGAGAGAGAGCCAGAAAGAACAAAATAAATGGACTACCAGAAAAGCTGTGGACAACCTCAGGGGGGTAATGTCTATACAACTAAATTTCTTGGAGGAGGACGTGAAGGGACAAGATAAATGCTTGAACAAAGAAGGCTTGAAAATTTATGAATCTGTTGAAAACTGTAAACCCATCGATCAAAGAAGCTCAATAAATGCCCAGTACAAAAGTCACAAGTGAAACTACACCAAAAAAAACAAAAACAAACAAAAAACATGGTGATCAATTGCTTAATGACTGTGACATGCAGAGTAGATTAAACACATTAGTAATAAATTCTGAATCATCCACTATACATCCATGCTGCATTAAGGGAAGAAATCAAAGCACTTTTGCTTGGCGTCATTAACCAAGATTGAGCCCATATTGAATTCTCTACCTTGCCTTCCCTGTGTCTTCTGTCCTTCCCTGTCTCTCTGCTGTATGGGTCAGGATCTGTGCCTGCCTGGGTGCTATCTTGTCAATCCGGTCTAATCCCTGTGTCTGTCTATGCATCTGTGTGTGTGTTTGTCCCTCACAAAGGACTTTACTTCTCTTTGAACAGCACATGACATGGGGAAGGCATGAGGGATACTTTACAGAAAACTTCAACAGAGTTTTATAAAAGATTGAGTCACTGGCTCCGACTGACCAAGATAACAAGAAGTATTAAAAAAAAAATCATTCATTGTGGTTCTGAGCTCCGCTTCTCCCCCTGGGGCATCCAGACGCCCCGAAGCACATTGGGCTGGGAAGGATGAAGCTGAGCCTGAACGGATGGGGTCTGCAGGATTCCAGTCCAGCTGGGATGCAAGAGGAGAAGGCCTTGGAGATTTCTAGCTCTCCCAAGGAAACAACAGCTCTTAGACAATATTCAGTGAACAGAGGCTATATGAACCCTGGGGAGTGGGGAGGGATTTCCAGGGTGAGTGTATATTGTTGGCCTGGGCTAAGATGGAGAGAAATTCCAGGTGCTGGGCTATGGGACTATCTCGAGAACTGGGGAGGCAGTGGTCTTGAGACTACATGCGCCAGGGCATGCAGGCACAGAACAGGAGGGCGAATCTTTACTCCTGCCAGTCCCAAGACTGAGATTTTGGAGGTTTAGATACGTCTTGACCTGGCTCTAGCTCCTCCATACTGGTTTCCCTTGTGGCAGAGTCATTGTGCCCCACAGTTGATGATGAAGCAGTATTTATATGCCACTTTTGTCATTTTGGGTGGACATTCATTTATAAAGTCACGTTCAGCCTGTTTGCTGTTTGCATGCAGCAAATGAGTAGAAAAACACACATGCATTATTCTTGGATCAGAGGCATGGAAGAGAAGATAACTTAAGATTACAGCTACGTATTATCTTACGTTGTAAATGTTGATTACATGGGAAATGCAAGGCAAAAAAGGTTGATTGTTGCACTGTTCTCTTAAAAGCTGGTTAAGCAAACAGGCTGAGGATATAGGCAGAGGATAGAAGTCTGAAGTGTTAACTGACTTTGAGATCATAGTAACTCTGGCTGTGAGTTCCAGAAAATGTCCCATTCTCTTAAGAGATATTTTTATCATAATGTATTGCCACAATATGCCCCTGAACAGGACTGACCTGTCAATCCGTCTTGTCATTTTTCCCTTGGCCAGAGCCTGACTGAACTTAAAGACATGGTGGCATTGAGACTTTCTGGCACATGAAGATTCTTGCCCACTCCATTACAGGCTCTTTAAGGTGACCGGTTCAGTCCTAACACCGGGGTTCCAGCCACTGTCACCAGCTTCCCTCTAGATGGCCTGCCACTGGCTGTTCAGCGCTGTTTTCTTTGCCTGCTTGGCAGTGTGGCTGATCTCTTGAATTCTAATCCATGCTTACATTCTTGCACAACCTGCTTTTCACAATCCGTTTGGACAGGATTTTCTGGCTTTGGCTCTCAGCACTCTCTCTTGACACGATTTGACAAGAACCCTTTGTCCCAGACCTGCGCACTCATTTCCAACAGACTTTACCATCCAGCTTTTCTACTAGATTTCCCATGAAAAATTCCCAGAAAGGACTTTAAAACTCTGACTGTGCATCCCTATTCTAAAAGAGGCCTGGGTCCGATTGACTGCAACGCTCGGTTCATCAAGTGGGAAGCTGAGAATCTCAACTTGTCTTATAAATTAGACTCCTGGATTGAAATATAAACTCTCATATCAAATATGACTTACAAGAACTATGTATGCTTGCTTCCTATAGCCAACCAACACTGAGCTGGAACTAATAATATGAATAGGGTACTTTTGTTGAGAGCCTTTTCTAATTTTTAATTTTTCCTTCTAGTATTGTCAATAAAAATAATCCTTCCACATACTATTTTGTCAACACCATTCAGATATGTGCCAGCTGCATGCCACACCAACGCACCTGCCTGTGTCCTATTCGCATAACCAAGAAATGAACCATCCCATCACCGCCTTAGGGAGCCACAAAGCAAGCCACAGTCAAAGGAATCCTAGAGCAGAACTCTACTCTTAGTTGGTGAGCTTCATCACCCAGGGTGAGTGAGAAGGCAGGGGTATGAAATAAACATGAAACTGTCTGGCCTTGGCCTCAAGGAGTTCACAGTCCAGTGGACAGAGCACAGACAAGCACGGAGAAATGAGAGCAAATCATAACTTAAGTCTAAGCATCACTGTGGGGGCTTGAAGGCATGGGACTTCAACAGCTGGACAGGAATTAGGTCCCAATAAAACTGAAAAGGGGGCAGAGAGATAGCCTGGGATTTCAGCCATTACTGATGCACTCTGGCATTTTGTGGCATTGTATAGTTAAGCCTCTGTGGCTTCCGGCTTAGCAAGAAGATGCCCCATGTTTCCTTTTTAAAAAATATTTAATTTAATTTACTTAATTTATTAGTTTTTGGTTTTGGGAGACAGGGTTTCTCTGTGTAGGTCTGGCTGTTTTAGACTTGTTCTGTAGACCAGGCTGGCCTTGAACTCACGGAGATCAACCTATTTCTGCCTCCTGAGTGCTGAGATTAAAGGCATGCACCTTGGCCTGACTATTTCTTGTGGCCTATAGAGGCCATAGGACGCTGAACAAAGACAATACTGCCAGGAAGTTGACATGACCACGACATGTCTACCCCATTACCAGTCAATCATGCATGTCTCTGCACTTCTCAGTAGTCTATGTATACAGCTGATTGGTTTAAATATGCTCTAGAATTATACACTTTATCATGCCCTTTATTATTCTTACTACTAACAATTAATTGACCTTAAAGGATAATGGACGGGGAGAAAGAATATCAAAAGGAGAGGGAACCAATGCATAAATTAGATATTATCTAGTTTGATCAGAAGGAGATTTTTTGTTTTGTTTTGTTTTTCCAGACAGGGTTTCTCTGTGGCTGTTCTGGACTTGCTTCGTAGACCAGGCTGGCCTCGAGTTCATAGAGATCCCCCTGCCTCTGCCTACCCAAGTGCTGGGATTAGAAGTGTGAGCCACCGTGTCCAGCTCAGATGGAGATTTCTAAGCCAAGTAGCTCAGGCCTGTAATCTCTCCAATAGGGAGGCCAAGGAAGGAAGTTGTTGAGTGATGAGCTCAAATTCAGCCTTGGCTATTTAGTGAGTTGCTGTCTGAAAAATATTTATATAAATGGGATGGAAGGGAAACATATATTGAAGCTCAGCTACTGCTGCTGTCTGTCTGTCTGTCTTCCTGGACTGATTTCTGACCTTCAAGCAAAAAATAACTTTACACTCCTGAAAAGATTGATTTGAAAATTAAAAGAGTGAAATAATTTCAAACATTTTCAGTTCAATTCACTAAATATTTATGAAGGTTTTTTTTTTCACAAAGTATTGTAAAAATATTAGTGTAACTGCATATCAGCTCTTTCAATGAGAATTCACACTCAAAACTTATGAGCCAGGTATAGGTTCAGGTTCAAGCCTGTAATTCTGGCACTCAAGGGTTGAGCCAGGAGGATTGCCACAAGTTCCAGGTCACCTAAAATACATGGTGAGACTGTTTCAAAAAAGAATTATGATTAAAGTGTTCATTAAGGAATTAAATTAAGTCCACATTAGACAGCTGTTGATCATGTAACATGTGCAGTTTAGTATATAGAAGATTAAAGGCTAAATAAGGTAAAGTTTTTTTTTTTTAAGATTTATAATCTGATAAAGAATAAAACAAATAATGAACATGGCTGAGCGACAAGACAGGGCAAGATGTGTTCTGTTAGTACAGGACAGCATTCTGTGCAGTTATTGGGACTGGATGTCGTCAAGAGTCAGATGTGATAACCTGGGCTGGGCACTGCACGCCTACAATCCCAGCTCTTAGGAGTGGAAGCAGGAGGATCAGGAGTTTTGGGACATCCTTGGCTACATATCAAGTTTGAAGCCATCTGGGCTACATGAGACCTGGTCTCATTCTTCCACCCATCACCATTTCCCCCCAAAACAATCAAACCTCAAAGCCCATCTGTGTTTTGTGCCTGTAACCCTAGAACGTGGGCCGCTGGGATGACAGAGCTTGAGAGAAGCCTGTATTCTTTTTCACAAGGAGGAAAGAGAAGGGAGAAGGGAGAAGAAAGACAAGGAAGAATGGGGGGGGGGCATGAGAGGCACGGTGAAGGGTGAGAGGAGAAAAGGAGGAAAGGTAAAAAATAGTCAAATTTCTCTGATTCAAATCACAATCTCAGATTTATGTTCTTGGAAAAGACTGGTTGGTAAAATATACTTTGTGTGGAAATAATTTCTCTGGGGCTTGCTAGGTAGTACAAATCCCCACTAATAGTATGAGAAGGAGAGAGAGGGAGGGAGAGAGAGCACGCTTTGCAGTGGCATGCAAGCATTCAGAGAAGTATGCTTTGTCCATTGAAGTGTCCCAAGTGCAATGAAAAATGTTGGCACTTTCGAGGTGCTCCATAAATATTTGTGAAATGAATGAACAAAGTTCAAAGAAACTGTACTGAAATGTTAGATTCTGTTCTAGTTGGGAGTCTCCTTGATTCTGAGGTCTGGAAGAAGCTGGGCACGTATGTCCCATCATTTGCCTGTCAGTTTTTATTTCTTACAATTTTGACAACTCAAAAAACAACAACAGGGCTGACAAGATAACTCAGTAACTCAATAGGTAAAGTAAAGGTACTTTCTGCAGAGCCCGACAACCTAAGTTCTCTTTTCAAGACTCATGAGAGAAATGACTCCGAAAAGCGAGCTGCGCACAAGTTCTGTCTCATGTGCGCATGCGCGCGCTTCCCCCAACACTAGCACCTATCGCTACCACCGCTACCCCTACCACCTCCAAAAGAGAGCCGCATGTTAAAAGAGAAGTGTTTATTACATGCAATAGCCATAGGTGGAGTCATTGGCAGGACTTAACGTAAACTGTTCTAGACCCACGGTGAGCAGTGATTTGAGCATTAATGAGCAGGGGGAGTTGTATCTTACGTGTCAATGTGTAGGCCTGGCTCAGTTGTCATGTCCTTCCTTGCCATTGGATTTAAAAGAAAATGCTTCCTATCCGGGTGTAGTGACACACGCCTTTAGTCCCAGCACTCAGGAGGCAGAGACAGGTGGATCTCCTAGTTCCAGGTCAGCCCGGGCTACATACAGAGCGAGTTCCAGGAGAGCCAGGGCTACACAGAGGAACCGTGTCTCAAAACAAACAAACAAACAAGAAAATGTTTCCTGACTCTGAAGTCTATGTCCAAGTCATCACTACAGGTCCTTTGTGATCTCATGTATAGGCGTTAATTCAGTGAATTCCCCGTTTTTAAATAAGGGAGCTGCAATATTTCTCTCCCTGAAAATTATGTAGTGTTTATGGGTTACATTTTAGTTTCAAATTATGTCTTGTCTGATTATAATATCCAATTTTAAGCCTTTACATCCATAACAGGCCCTCATGCTGTGGTGTCTGTTTCTATCCCATGAAATCCCGGGTCCAGGTGACATCACTGCCTGAGACCCCGAAGCTCCCTTAGCAAGATGGTTCCATCTGTGCCGACAGAAGCACTCTTTATTTTTAGGACCATTATCGCTATGGTTACTCGGAGCCACGGAGCTGGCCTTCAGGATTGCGTCCCTGAGCAGTTAGTGTTTGCCAAGGAAAATTTGAAACACGATAATAGTGAAATCAAATATATATATACATACATATATATTACAAGAACTGTAATCACACAAAACATTCTTTCAAGTATGTGATTCAATTAAATACTTAATTAAAAAGTTTTAATCCCCTTGTTTCTCCAAACAAGAAAATACTTGTAGTATTTTAAAAAAATACCAGTATATTAAAAAAAGAAAATTTAAAGATGTTTGATTATCAAATCTGCAGAAAGCACCAGATGCTCTTAGTATTTCCAAATTCAGTTGCAACCAAGTAGTTAAATGTAAAGTAAGTGACACATTCACAGTGACTATTAAAACCTTTCTTTATATTGTGATTTAAATTAATAATTGACAAACAGTATAACTTATAAAGGCCTAAACTCAGGGTATTTCTTTTCAGACATAATTGTTTTGAGAAGCTTGGTTTGACCTATGGCTAAGAATTACTACTTCAGTTTTAAAACAAAACATGACAGTATATGACGTTTCAAACGGCACAAGACCCGATTTATATCTTAAGTGTACATAACATTCTTATTACGCAATATAAATCCCCAGAAACGTGCAACAACTAAAATTCTCTCCAGTTAGTTTTGTAACTTGTGGGATATTTCAAAAGAATTACTTCATTTTGTTGCATGTGAGATTAAACAGGAAAACATGGAGATCTTGAAATATGGGGATTTCTGTTGTTACTACGAAGGCCCTGTTTAACATTGCTTCTTCATAGCAAAGGCAATTTATTCCAACAGAGTCTAAAGCATTAAACTCTTTAAACAAGCTCACATTCTGTATGTTAATTTTATCATAAAAGGTGCATGGAAATATATAACTGTAGGACTGGAGGACAGGACGGAGATGGAGTGCAGGTTTACAGGCCTTTCTAAGTAGGCTGAGTCTGTGCTATCAGTAGCCAAGCTACCAGATCAGCGCGCTCCTGGAGCAAGGTTCCCTGTACCTTAGCAGCTCCACGTCCACATTTCTGTCTTCTTGATACCTTGGAGGGAAGGAGATTTTTCCCATGCTGAGATCGCACACCCAACACTGCTGGCAGAGTCTACAGCCGTGTTATTTTATCGTTTGCTTGTTCTTGCCCTGTTGGGATTAGCCTCAATCAGCGGTTTCTTTGTAAAAAATCTCCTTAAGCTACTCATGTGCTTAGTGGAGGTTACTTGCTTGAAACTTGTGGATTATAAATTGCATGGCACAGCACATGTGATGTGCAGCCTGTAGCAATCTTCTGAACGACCTTTGTATCCCCCTTTGGACTTTAGATCCCTTCCTAAATTCTATGGCCCCACGCCACATCTGCTTTGTGAGAGAAAACCCCATTTTGAATTTCTTCTTTAAATCTCAGTCTGGTGGCACAGGGCTGTAATCCCAGGGTACTTGGGAGACCAGCCCCCGTTACCATAGGAGTTCAAGGCCAGCCTGGGCTGTTTAGTGAGGCTCTACCTTAAAATTAGAAAGAGAATGAGGTACTGGCCTCAATCCCCAGTTCTGAGAAGAAAATCAGTCAGATTTGATTCATCAGCCGATACACGTGAAAATAAGTAGAAGCTTAAGTACTTTCTCCTTCTGTGTGTGGTCTTGCTTGTCCTGTATATTGTGATAGACAATATCACAATGCTGTGATAGACAACACAGTGTTTCTCTGGGCTCTCAAATCATCCTGTATTCAAAATCTAACCCCAAACTTATTAGCCAAGTCACTATTGGTTTAGTGACTTTCATTCTATGGACTTGTCCTATACACAAGGTAGGTCTAATAACACTATCACATACTATCATGCACAGTGCTTATTTATGAGGCGAGGCTCGTGTAATTAGCATTATTTGATCGTACTTTGGTGATATTTGGAAAGCAAAAACCACATGAAGTGCATACTAGTTTATAAAATGGCAACATGCAAGACAGCAGGAGTTGGTGTGCTTTGCAGCTTCGAGGGGAATAAAGTAATACTTTCAATATTCAGGGAGCAGATGGGAAACTTTATCCTTTACTTTCAGCAAAAACCATGGTGGATAAAAAGAAGCCGTAAATCAGGAGGACAAAAAAAAAAAAAAAAAAAAAAAAAAAGTATATTTTAACTTTGTAACTTTGAACATACCAAGCAGTTCAATGTGTGTTCTTCTGTTTAACCCAGCAAGAGAATGTATGCTCACCAAACGCAAACATTTCTAATAGTTACAAAGCCATTCCAGTTATTTCCTTGCATGAATAGTTTTATTTTGTAGGGATTCTGAGGATTACACTTAGGGCCCTGCCCGTGACAGACAAACACTCAACTACACCGCCAGCCGGGCAGTCTGTCTTGTAAAAAGACAATATTGCTGGATGTGGTGACATCTTCCTGTAACCCCAGAACCCAGGAGGCAGAGACAGAAAGATGGTCAAAAGTACAAGACCTTAAACCTAACAAGACAAAATGAACCAGTGAAGCAAGCAGTGTCAGTTTAATCAAACCACCAAGTTTACTGGCTTAAAGATGCGTATAAATGTCTTTAGTATTTTAAGTCTCTAGGACTTCAAGGGACATTCTCTCTGTGCCCTGCCTGTCTCTCATATTGCTCACTTGTGTCTTCCCCACTGCCCACGCCTAAACATTAGCCTTACCTGCAGTCCTCAAATTTTGGTATTGAGGCTCTCACTTTTCTTCTGTTGTTTTCTGCATTCTCTAGACTTCTGTGCTGGTTAGATTTGGCAACCTGACATAAACTAGGGTCATCTGAGGAGTGGGAAGCTTAGTTAAAGAATTGCCTCCATCAGCCTGGCCTTGAGGTGAGTCTGTGGTACATTTTCTTTGGAGGATTGATGTGGGAGGGTCTGTACACTGGGGGCATGTGGTCTTAGGCTGTATTAAAAAAGCACAATGAGGAAGCTGTGGGGAGCAAGCCAGTAAGCGGCATCTCTCATGGCCTCTGCTTCAGCTCCCTCCTGAGCCAGGTTCCTCCTTGAGTTCCTGTCCTGACTTTCCTCAGTGATACAACTATAAGATGAAATAAATCCTTTCCTGCCCAAGTTGCCTTTGGTCAGTATTTTATCACAGCAACAAAGATGCTAACTAATACTTTTGTTTTGTTTTAGAGGATTGGGCTACCAATTTTTAAATGAGAAAATTTCCAGAGATTAATTATCTAATTTCTGTGTAGCTTGAGAGTATATATTGTGTGATTTTTCCCCCCATAGCCGTGTGTGTGACTCTAATCATGTTAACTCTACTGAGCCTGGTTTCATGGCCCAAAATAGAATGTCATGGTAAATGTCTCACATACAGTTGGAGTGTGCGGTCTGCTTTTGTTCCAGTGTTCTATAAATATTACATCAAGCTGGGCGGCAGTGTTGCTCAAGACTTCTGTGGCCTTGTTTTCAACTTGTCCTTCCAATTACCGAAAAGGGAGTGTTACAAGCGGCAGCTCTGGTTCTCTCCCCTTCTGTTCACTTTTGCTTCAGCTGTTTTGAAGCTCTGCACAGGTATTTAAGATTAGATAGGGACTAGTACCCTTTAAGGCTGTCTGTCCTTTCTTTCTTTCAGATAGGGTCTCACTACATTAGCAAGGCTGGCTTCCAACTTTCTATCCTCCTGCCCCAGCCTCTCAAGTAGCTAGACCTACAGGCACACAGCACCATAACCAGAGCAAACTTTGTGTGTGTGTGTATGTGTGTGCCTGCATATGTGTGCTGATGCACGCATTGATTATTGTTCACGTGGAAGCCAGATGTTTGGTGTCTCCACTATTGTTCTCCCTTATTTACTTTTTGAGACAGTGTCTCTCACTGAATCCGGAGCTCAGTGTTTGGGCGTGATGGACGGCAAGGCCTCAGGAGCCATCTTTCCCTGTCTCCCCAGCACTGGGGGGACAGACATGCACCCCAGTGCCTGTCTTCTCCTGGGTGCTGGAGATCCAAACTCAGGTCCTCATGCTTGTGCAGCGAGCACTTTACAAAACCACCGAGTCACCACCCGAGTTCAAAATTTATAGTTTAGTTGGCATGTTTTAAACTTTGGAGCAACTCCAGCACAGGGGAGGCGGAAGCAGGCAGATCTCTGTGAGTCTGAGGCTAGCCTGGACTACAGAATGAGACCTTGTCTCAACAAATCAACTAACTTTGAGCCACATACCCTCAATATAATTACTAATGAGTTAGTCATCTCACTTCTAGGGGCCCCACTGTTTTGTTTCTTTCCCTGTATTCTCGGCACTGTTTTTATTTTTTCCTTTTAATGCTATTTTTTAAATTTATCAATTTAGACATTACACACTTTCATTTCATAAAAAAAGCAGTTCATTGTTTAACCTCAAATTGTTGTATGTTCATCATGTAAAATGATTCACTCATTTAGATTCAGATAATACAATGCAAATTTAGATTGTTATAATTGCCCTTTATCAGGATACAATTATCAAAACCAATCCATCATAGCAGATTATATTGACAACTAGGATATTAAATCAATAATTGTATTTTTAAAAGCAAATCCAATGTATTGTTCTTGACAAGATGCTTAAAGTAGGCAGGGACAGACCAGACCTAAACATTACAGAAACAAGGATTGAAAGACAAAAGCTGCTTTCTTGAAAATACTCATTGTTGTTAGTTATTCTAATCAATATGCAGTGGACTATGTGTGTCCTCCTAAAATATGTTGACATTTAATTCCACTGTCATGGTATTTAGAGACAGAGGCTTTGGGAGATTCACTGATGAGGGCAGAGCCACCATGAATGGGATCAGTTCCTTAGTAAAAACATAAAAATAAAAAGGACAGAGTGAATATTTTTCCTCCCTCCAGTGCAAGAAGACAGCTTTTATAAACTAGACAGTTCTCACCAACAACACAACTGTGCTAGCAAATGACTGCAGTTTCTAATAATTCCATTGTACCACTTGAGTTTTATTAGAAATTCTTCTGCCTCGTTTAGGATTGCTCATTCTGATTTAATTGGCTTGACTACTCAAGGAAAGAACATCTTCTCAATAAACTCTTTTAAGCCCTCGTTTTTTATTTTAGAAATTACTTCTAAATTACTTGGTTGTTTTGCCTACACATATGTGTGTGTATCACGTGCATGCCTGGTGCCCCAGGAGGCCAGAGAGGTTGTGAACTCCTCGAACTGGAGTTACAGAAGGTTGTTGAGTCCACCATAGAGGGACTGGGTATACGAAAGCAGCTGGTGATCTTAACTGCTGGGCCAGCTCTCCTCTCCAGCCTCTTCATCTTTTTTTTGTTTGTTTGTTTTTCGAGACAGGGTTTCTCTGTGTAGGCTCGGCTCTCCTGGACTCACTTTTGTAGACCAGGTTGGCCTCGAACTCACAGAGATCCACCTGCCTCTGCCTCCCTGAGTGCTGGGATTACAGGTGTGCGCCACCATCCCCAGCTCAGCCTCTTAATCTTAACTGGTGACTTAACATAAGGGAAATGTACAGTTTGTTAAAAAGTGTTAGTTTTTCATATGGCAATGGTGAGGATTAAGAGAATCCTTTCCTTAATGTTAAAGTTTTTTTTTTTTTTTTTAAGGATTTGCTTATTTTTATGTGCTTTGGTGTTTTGCATGCATGTATGCCTGTGTCAGGGTGTTAGCTTCCCTGGAACACAGACAGTGTAACACCGAGTTACAGACAGTTGTGAGCTGCCATGAAGGCGCTGGGAACTGAACCCTGGGCGTCTGGAAGAGCAGCTGGTGCTCTTAACCACTGAGCCATCTCTCCAGCCCCAAATGTTAAAAACTTAACATGGGGGATATGTTCAGTTTATTAAAAGGTGTCAAGGTTTTTCACAACGTGGCAATAGTGAGGACTAAAAGAAAACAGGATTAAAGAAAAATGAGTATACTGCATGGGTATGTCCCTCTAAATAGCAAGACCAACTCCAATTTACAACCTGGAGGCAGATAGCTGAGGGAGAAGATAGCAGTGGTGTTACCCAGCGCTGCACCCTGCATGCTATACTATGGACCTTCCAAGGAAGATGTGGCCACGGTGTAATGGTGCCATGACTGTTACGGGATAACCGTTTTCTGTTAGGATTTGAGGCCTGCTTCACAGGAAGGAATCCGGGTTTTGTACTGCTGGTCAAGTCAGGACGTAGGAGGTTGCACGCCCCAGTGGGTAGGGGAGTCGGGGGAGATGGTGACTTACTACATTGTTTTGATAAATGTCACTTTGTCAAACTGCTTTTTAAATATTTATACTTGTACTCATAACCTTGGTAAGAGCTTTTTTTGTGGCAGCAGCAATCAATATAAAGACTACTAATTGGTCAAAATGATGACATTAAGTAACTGTAGAGTGCTCAGTCCTAAATGGGACACTTATATCAAAAACACCACACTTACACAGAGAGGTCCAGGAATATCATAGCAGAGGGGACAGAAAGAATGTAGGAACTGGACAGAAGAGTGCTACAAATGCTGTCTTCTAAGCATGACATGATGGTTGCACTGTGGCTACCTGAGTAAGATTCAGGAGCCGACATCCCTTTACGGGTAGCAGAGGGCCCCGTGAGGCTTGAACTACAATCAGGGAAGCACTGGCAACTGATGGCTATTGGGAAGAGTCGTTTTTCTTTGAGGGTGTGTCTGCTAGTAAGCTGTCTGAACTCCAGTGGACAGCTCCACCCTATGCAGATACAAGCACCGCTAGCTGGATTCCCGGGGTCATCAAAACAACAACCCTCTCAGAACACATCTGTTTGTGAAGTTCGATTTGGTGGCTGCCTGCTATGTGCAGAACACACCAGTGCTGGTACCTCCAACACCCACCATTCCAAACAAAGTCAAACACATATATTTGAGAGAGCCTCACTAGTCTAAGCTGGCCTTGAACTATGATCCTTCCTCCTCAACTTTCTAAGTGCTGGGATTATAAGTACACACATTAAATTTTTCTTTTTAATTTTATTTAAGAGTTGAAAAATAAAGTTTTCCTCACTTTGTTAAACCATACTAATATTCTTTCAAGGACAAACACACAGCCAAGGATACTACAGTGAGGAAATCTTATTTTTATGAAAGAGAAGTCACAAGATAATTCCAGGTGCTCTCTTCAGTGATGCTTCTTATGATCATCCTGGGAAGTCAGGAAATATTCAGCCCCTACAGCTACCACAAATGCAGCAAATCCCCATTTGAATCCTTTTAGTACTACGCTCATGAAGGTGATATCGTGTGCAAAGCCGCCCATGTATCTCCAAGCCTCATTGCTAAAAGAAAAAGGGAAGGAACATTATAACCACATACAATTCACGTTAATCCACTGAGCCAAATACATCTGATTTTCCTCTTCCTTAAATGCTACATTAGCCTTACTATATTGTTATAGTGGTGGCTTTTTGCTGCTGTGGTTCTGTCTTTGTTTGAAACAGCCTCCTTACGCAGCCCTGGCTGCCCTGACGCAGTGCAGACCTGCTGGCCTCACTGACTCCCTGCCCCTGGATCCCAAGTGCTGGGCTAAAGGCATGAGCCACTGTGCTGGGGATGACGTTTCCTTTGCTTTTTTTGAACAGGGCCTCACTCTGTAAGTCTGGCTGGCCTTCAATCTGTGGCAATACTCCTGCTTCAGCCTCCTGAACTGGAAGACTACAAACATGAACCACCACACCTGGTCATATGGCAACATTATTTAATACTGTAGGTCATAGTAGGGATATTTCTTTGGCATAGGATAATTAAGAATAAATGACCAGCTGGGCATCGTGGCGCATCCCTAGAATCCCAGCACTCAGGGAGGCAGAGGCAGGTTCTCTGTGAATTTGAGGCCAGCCTGCTCTATAAAAGTTGAGTCCAGAATAGCCAAAAAAAAAAAAACAAAAAACGAATAAATTCAGCAAAACATTCAAGAGCTATATAAAAGATTCATTATTAAAAAGGCACAAACTATCTCCAAACTAATGTGAGCTCAATATAAATACAGATAAATTTACATTATAAATTTTTGTGAAATAGTGAATGAGATCCCAACTAAAACCCAGGTTAGCTGTTTGTAGAAACTGATGAGCACATATTAAAGTTTATAGGCAAATAAAGACACAGAATAACTTAACCAAAGAAAGGTAACTGGAAATCTTATACCACCCTATTAAAGATTGTGGTATTGGGCCTAAATATAGACATACTGGGCAGAGAAACACAACAGAGCCAGAAACAGACCGCAGACGGGGTCTATTGATTTCTGACATATTTATCAAAGTAATTCAGCTGGGAGTTGTCTTTAGTAAATGGCCCTGAACCAACTGGCTATCCACTGATAATATTTTCCTCACTTCTTTCTTCAATTTAAGAAGACTGTAAGCTGAATGCGCTAACACAGGCCTGCAAAGCCGTACTCAGGAGGCTAAGACAGGAAGATCAAGAGGCTGAGCCTGGCTTGGGCTATACACATAACTGTCTCAAAAAGAATTAAAAGAAAGAAAAAGCTTCAAGAAATTATAGAGCAAAATCCTCGATGAGATACAAAAATAATAGTGTCAAAAGAAAAAATACTTACTTGGGGATTTATTGAAATTTAAAACATTAAGAAAATGAAAAGACAGGTTAGATACAATCATATACTCTGGGAAAGAACATTTACAAAATTTATATATAACAAAGGGCTTATTTTCAAAATATATAAAGAACTGTTACAGCTCATAACAAGAGTTCAAAACACCTGAGGACATGCTGCATCAAAATAACAGATACCTGCACAGAATGGTTTTAACAGTCACCAGTGTTCATGGAAACGGGAGTGAAGCCACCAAAATTCTGCTATATATTTACTAGAAGGGCTTCATCTTTTTTTTTTTTTTTTTTTTGAGATTAACTCTTATGTAGCCCAGTCTGGCTTCCAATTTGATACATAGCTGAGGATAGCCTTGTAATTCTAATCGTCCTGCTTCTACCTTTCAATGGCTCAGATTACAGGTGTGCACAAACATGTCTGGAGTTAGAATGGCTAAAGTTAAAAGACTGAAAACATTAAGTACTGATGAGACCATTAAGCAACTGAAATTCTCATTCCTGCTGGTAGGAGTGGGAAATGACACTACCACTTTAGAAAATGGTTTGGCAGTTCTCAGAAAAGGGCCCATTGCTCGCTTTATCATATAATCCAGAAATCTTTTTTTTTTTTTTTTTTTTTTTTTGAGACAGGGTTTGTTTGTATACGCTGTTCTGGAACTTGCTCTGTAGATCAGGCAGGCCTCAAACTCAATGATCCACTTGTCTCTTTCTTCCCAGTGCTGGCATTAAAGTTGTGTATCTCTATGCCCAGCCAGAAATCCCATTCTCAAGTATTTACCCCAGAGAAATGAAAATAGATCTTGATACAGACTTGTGAATGGTTGTAGCAACTTTCCTCATAATAAAAATCAAAAGCTGGAAATAATCTGAATGGTTACTGTGGTAAACAAAATGTGGTATCTGTATCATGGATATGAAAAACAGCCAACGTTTGTAAACAGTATGTCGATGGGCTGCGGACGATAGGCTTTCTAGAATGGAGTTGATTCCTTGGCACTTAAAAAAAACAAAGCCCAATCAATATGAAAATTCAACTCCTGCCACCTGTGCAAAGCACCAACATCCCACAGGATTCTAAGGAGAAAGCTTCAGGAAGGAAAACACTGGAGGGACAGAGCAGAGTACTAGCTGCCATGAGACAGAGGTATTGGCAGCAGCTGCAAAAAGAAACAAATTTTCTGGGATAACAGAAATATTCTGCATCATGACTTTAGTGGTGCTTCTATAACTGCCCGTTTGTAAAAACTAACAAAATGATAAGAAGCTATCCAAAAATGGGCGAACTGTACCGCACACCAATAAAACTAATGCTAAATATTGATTTAAGAGGCTACCGTTCACTCTGTGAAGCAGAGCGCACACACGACCTCTCTAAACTCATAAACCATTTGATTTGGCCCAGCAGGAAGACCAGGTGGGGAAAGGTGCCGGCTGCAGGACCCGCATGCAGGACAGAATTCCCTTGAGTTGTCTCTACACACTGAGGCAGATGTAGGCCCGCCCTCCTGCACCAGTAAACAAATAAAAGGGATTTCAAACAAAGAGGACAGCTCTAGACTCATCTTACCGAGCCCACGGATCCCTCAGCCCTTTCGCAGCAAGCTTCTTCTGAACCAGTTCTAATGGTGTCCCTTCAATCTTCCACTGTCTGTAATCTGGGAGGTGCAATTTGTCATGATCATGACCATGTCCATGTCCTGGGGCCATGTCTACAGGAAAAGAGTAGAAGAGGGAGAGACTGTAGATATCCAAGAGCCAAATCTGATGTTTATGTCCCAAGTGAAATGTTTTGAAAAGGGATAAATACTTGAAATTCTGCATAGAAAGTCTTTATTCTTTATTCTCAGGAGGAAGAGGCAGGTGGATCTCTGTGAGCTTGAGGCCATCCTAGCCTACATAGCAAGTTCCAGGCCAGCCATGGCTACATGGTGAGGTCCTGTCTCAAAAACAAACAAACAAAATCAATGCAAAAAAGCATACTATTCCATAATTAGTGTATGTTCACAGTTAGGGGATACACATATACAGAATGTGGAAAAGAAAAGTTAGTAATCCAGCACTCAGAAGCCTGCTCACTACTGAGCTCCTTTACCGCAGCAGTGATGTTTACTGAGCCTTCCGTGCCAGTTACATGGGGCTTTATAGGTATTAACTATCCTGCTTCTAAAATAATTTTGAAGTTAAAGTAAAAATACAGACTCCCCCATCTCCACCCCAAGACATGGTAGCCCACAAGTTCAATCTTGGCACTTGGCAGGCAGAGGCAAACAAATCTGAGTTCTTTGATGCCAGCCTGGTCTACATAGTGAGTTTTAGGACTAAGTAGGGAGACCTTGTCTCACAAAACTAAAACCAAACAAATAAAACAAAACCAAAACACCCCCCAAACAACAAGACCAAAACAAAACAAACAAAACACCCCACCAAAACAAAGTAAAAAAACAACCAACACTTTTTAGATGAAGACATAATGTCTGAAGATAATAATCAGGATCAACATAATAATCAGTCTTTCAACCTTGCACTTCAGTTTCAGTCTCTTCCTCCTAATGCCTGCACAATGGGCTCTTCTCTTTAGTCTTACTGCAAAATATGCTGATTTGTTATTTTTCTTTAGCTAGTTTTTAAAAATTACAGTATCAATTCTTTTAAATATACAAGAGAACAATTTCTGTAAAGAACCAGATAATAAAAATATTTTAGGTCTTGTGGGTAACAGGTATAACTGAGGATGTGTATGTGTGTGTGAGAGGGGGTAAAAGCAGTACTTTATTGATAAAATCCAAAATACAGCAAATAACTAAAGTAGTTTTTTTATGAAAAAGGTCTTTCAATGAAAAATTGAGTTTCTTTTTAGAAAGATAGCAATTTGATTACCTGGAACTTAAGGCTACTGTTCCTTAGCATCAAAATGGCTATACAAGTTCATCTGTACAAACACTGTAAGCTTTTGGGTCTCAACAAAAACAGACACAGGGCTAAATGTGGTGCAATGGCAGGACCTTACCAGTTCAAGAACTGACCAACTCCACCTTAAGACACCCTCTCAATCAATAAATTACCTTCATAAATAGAATGTCAGTGGTTAATGTTTTACTAGTGTAAAATAGACTTTATCTTAGTCCTCATGTAAGTTGCTATGAATTTAAAATTCAAAGGCGTGAACAGTGCTATGTTATCATTCATATAAGGGTAGGAGTATTGTTCTTCAGAAATAAAAGCAAACCAAAAATTTCCACCATTGTATCTCCAGTTAATAACATGAACAAGTTCAACAGTGAGACAAGATTTTTCAAAATGGGATTTTACAAAACAGAAGAAATTAAACCGCATCAGTGTATGCTAAAGACTTTATTACGCGAAATGCTTATTTCATTAAACAGTAATACTAGGATATGAGAAAAACTGAACACAGTAACCAATGAATAGTTAAAACTTAATATTTATAAAATGTTAAGAAATCACAGAACATTGCTGCAGATCTCCATCTGAAAAATTAAAAATATAGCCACCAAATACAAGTGAAAACTACAACACTCACAGTTTTGAATGAAACATTTAGTCTATTACTTTATATTATGTGGTGAAATCAGTAACATGAAAAAAAATCAGGCATGCTCATGTATGCTGCTGCTTCTTCATTTTCGCTTTTCAAGACAGGATTGCTCTGTGTAGCCCTGGCTGTCCTCTAACTCACAGAGATATTCCTCCAGTGTGCTGGGACTAAATGCTCATGTATGCTGCTGCTTCTTCATTTTCGCTTTTCAAGACAGGATTGCTCTGTGTAGCCCTGGCTGTCCTCTAACTCACAGAGATATTCCTCCAGTGTGCTGGGACTAAAGGCGTTCGCCACCACCAATGGGCTATGTGCATGCTTCGTTTTCCAGCCACTGGAGAGGCTGAGGCACAGAGCTCACTGGATTCCAAGAGCTTGAGGCCAGGCTAGGCAACACTATCAGAGTGTCTCAAAAAGCAAAACGAAAAAACAATGATATGAAAGGGGAAAAAACAGTTTCAGATTTGAGAATGACTTGAGACTCACCAAATGAAGGCTAATAGCATGCATTTAAAATGATAATGTTTTCACATGGTCATAGCATATTAAAAAAAATAAACCTTTTAAAATGTCTTATAGAGTTTACAAAACCCTTATTTGAATAAATGTTAACTCTAGAATATTAATCTTGATTGAGAATCTAAAAAAGACAGGCTCTTTCCCCCCAACAGTCTTACATAGATCAAGCTGACCTTCAGTTGATATACATCGAGACTGACCTGGAACTTCTGATCCTTCTGACTCCAGCTCTCAACTGCTGGATGACAGGCATGAGCCATGATGCTCAGTGGGCCAAGTTGTGATAAAATAATTTGTTTTTTTTAAATAAAATGTTTAAATATTACCAAAGTATAAGGCTACTTTGAAACTACAATATTACTATCTCAAAACACCAAGTTGGAATATAAGTCTTTAAAAGAAAACAAGAAACTATGAACCCATTTCTCTCGCACAAATTTCTTTAACAAAGCCAATATATTTTCTTATCTACCTAATTACCATATTCTAAAAAGGATTCTTCTACAGGAATTTCTAAAAGACAAAGTTAAATAAATGTATTCCTGAGGAATACTATACATTTATAGTTCTGTCTTAGCTGAACTGAGGTGCGCATGTGAGCAGTCACAACTACCTGGGAGGCTGAGGCACGGGGACCACTTCAGACCAGTTTAAAGCTGATGATGGGCGCCATCACATGACTCCCATCTCAAAGCACAAAACAAAAATTACTGTTACTTCAAAACAGCCATATCTCAAATGTTCAATGGGAGAGTTTAAAATTATCTTTTTATAAACTACTCCTAGCTATGAATACTAGAAAATCATCCAGTCTTTCTGGATTTCTATTTTTTCACATAACAAGGACCAAAATCTACCTTGCAAGATTAAGAAATGCGGAGAATACATGTGGTGCCTTCCATTTTCACATCCAAGTGGTGAGACTTTGACTGAGCAATTGTTCTGAAAAAATAAACTGGCATGACCCAGAAAATGGAACATTTGCTGGAGACAGAGAAATCCTGTCTCGAAAAACCAAGGAGAGGAAGGAAAAGAAACAAACACCTACAGCTACCAGTTCCTTTCCTGGGTCTGCACATTCTCATTTGGAATGTGACCATACAGCTAAGGAATTGGGAATTTTAATTAACTTAAATTTCAAAGTAAATTCTTTTTTGAAAAGCTATTTGTGTGTGTGTGTGTGTGTGTGTGTGTGTGTGTGTGTGTTTGACATGCATAGGAGTGTCTTGGGGGTCAAAATAGGATATTGGACCCCTGGAGCTGAAGTAATAAATGGGTGGTGATTGTGAACCATCTGGGGTGGGTACTAGGAACCCAACTCAGGTCCTCTGGAAGAGTAGCCAGTATCAAAGTAAATTTTTAAATCAATTATAAGAAAATACTAAAGTGTCTTTGGAATTATCTGGGTGTATGAATATATTTTTTCAATCTTATAAAATACACAGACCAAGTATTTATATTTATGAACACAATATAGATGTATATACATTGTGTATATGTATATATAATTTTTAAGACAGTATGAGAATATAGACTAATTCATTAATACTGTATATACACACACATTATACATAGGCCCTGGAATTCACTCTGTAGACTAGGCTGGTGTTGAACTCAGAGATCTGCCTGCCTTTGCCTCCCAAATGCTAGGATTAAAGGCATGCACCATCACACAAGGCTTCAGAGTAGATCTTTAAATGAGAACATGTTTAATATATTGGGTTAGTTTTTTTTTTTTTTTTAGTGTCTACTAGAAAATTTAACATCAATGTGTGGCTTCCTGCATCTCTATTGTACATCATTACTTAATAAAAATTTCTGCATATATTTGACAAGGGATATATTCTATCATATTTTTATGAGGCACACATAACTTTTCACTGGGGGTATGAGCAACCCCATCTTTTTGTTTGTTTGTTTTTCGAGATACGGTTTCTCTGTGTAGCCCTGCCTGTCCTGGACTCACTCTGTAGACCAGGCTGGCCTCGAACAGAGATCTGAGCGAGCACCTTGCCTCCCTGAGTGCTGCGATTACAGGTGTGTGTGTGTGTGTTATGCCACCATGCCTGGCTTACTTGTCTTTTTAATCTGTAAACTTCTTTTTTCTTGCATTACTGTAATAGTTACCATGGAAAAAGAAACCAAAAACAAAACTATACAAAACAACAAAAAAACTTCTTTTGATATTTTTTTTCTTGGTGGTTTTGCAACAGTCTCACTTAGTAGCTCAGACTGATTCTGAGCAGGAATACTGTGTTTTTAAAGCCTGCCTCTGCCTCAGAGTACTGGGATTACAGGCCTGTGCCACCCGCCTGATGAGCCACCCCTATCTTATAAGAATACTGTTTTATTTACTTGAGGCAATTTCACATAACTCAGTCTCTTCTCAGACTAGAGACATGATCAGGGATGACTTTGAATTCTTAATCCTACTATCTCTAGGTCCCAGGTGTACAGGCCTGAGAATTATGCTGGGTTCCTTTTTTTTTTTTTTTTAAAGAATCTTTATTTAAGGCCTTATTTATATGTGTGTGCGTCCATGTAGAGGTCAGAGGACAACTGAAAGAAACCGGTTCCTTTCTCATACCATGGAAAAAGTGAGTTATGCTGACCTGAGGACTCAGTGAAAGGAAAGCATCCTACTTTTAGAACTACTCATTTAAGGACACTGAAGAAGTAACTCAACAAAGAATGCACATATAACTACATTAAATTTAAAAGCCATCAAGAAACGAATTTCGGTTTGGTGATGCTCAACCTCCACTCAAGATGGCTTGTTCTAACACCGGAGAAGTGTTGACTTCATTTCCTTAAGGAATAAGAATAATGTAACTTCCACCACATGTAATTTTACAGTTTACCAGGGGCTTTTAGGTATCTTCCTCATTTAAAAACTGAGATGACCAGAGCCAGGAATGGTGGCGCACGCCTTTAGTGCCAGCATTCAGAAGGCGGAGGCAGGTGGATCTCTGTGAGTTCGAGACCAGGCTGGTCTACAAAGCGAACCTAAGGCCACACAAAGAAACCCCTCCTCCCCCAAAAAAATAACCCTGAGATGATCATAAAAATACAAGAAAATAAAGACAAATGAACTCTTACTGCTATTACATCCCTACTGATCCTAGGAATATGAAATAGACATTTTGTAACTTGGTTTTTCCACTTAAGCATCGGATCATAGATACTTTTACTAGGGAAACCATACTTAAAACAATACAAGATTGTCAGGCAACCGTTGGAATTATTTCTAGTTTAAGTATTTTCGGACCGGGGCTGTTCTTTACTCTATCCAAATACAACCCAAAAAGCCAGAAGGTGAGGATAAAGTTGCATGTGGCAGCGAAGGCGTGTAAAAAAAAAATTCTCTGGGATTTAACTACCACAATAATTCTCACAGCACCCTTCATCCGCCCCCGCTCAGCCCAGCTGCCCTCGGCTGCAGCGCTCCCCTGGCTAGGTCCCGGATCTCCTCCCGGTCTGAGCTGGTCCCGCTCAGCACTCTCCACTTCCGCAGTTCCCTGAGCAAAATTTAGATTATTCTCACTCCAGATGTCTCCCACCAACTCCCTAAATTACCGGACAGCAATCTGACCTCTCCGGATTCAACCTTCCAGCCGGAGCCAACCGGAAACGGACGTTGTCACTTCTACTGTCTTACGGCAGGAAAGCGGAGGAGATGTTAAGCGTTCCGGTCCCGGCGCAAGGCTCCTAGACGAGGTAGAGATGACACGAAGGAGACTGGAAGGCGAGGTGGTTTCCCACAGTTTGCAGCCGGAGTCCGACTGAGGTAGGGGTTGCCGAGGAGAAGGGTTGGGAGCCGTGTTTTCCTTGCCCCCGCACGGAAGCTTTTGGGGGAACACCGGGGGGGCGGGCCAAAGCGGCGGCGCAGCCAATGAGAGCGGCTGTTGTTCAGCGCGTGGCCCCGCTCAATGAGAGGGCTGGTTGTTCTGCTGCAGTTGGCAGGCTGCTGCGGGAGGCGGTGGCGGTAGGAAGCCTGAGGCTGCGGGGTGACAGGTAGGCGGCGGTGCCGTCTTCGGCTGGCGAGGCGGGGGGCACGCACGGAGCCTGGGGAAGAGGGTTTCCTTCTCCGGCTGCGGACACGGCGGCCGGGAGCTGACGGAGGTGAGGTGGGGAGGCGACAGCCGGACGGTTGGCGGATCCGGAGCCCTGCGGACCCGGGGACGGGCTCGGGAGGGTCGCGAGGAGCGGGCGGCTGCCGAGGCGGGTCGGGGCTGAGTGTTGGGGGGCGACGTGGGGCCCCGCGAAGGCCGTGAAGGTGTCGGTGGCGCGGGCTGGGGCGGGAGGGAGGCGGGAGCGAGACCCAGGTGGAGGGGGCTGAGGGAATGTCTTGCAAGGGAGCCTCAGGCTAGAGAAGGAGGCGGCGTTGCCGACACCTGAGTGAGAGCCCCGGGGTTGCTCCTAGGGCCGTTTCCCAGGACAGAGAGCGATGCGGAGAAGAGGGACGTTTGTCGGTGGTCAGGGCTGGCGGCTGTACATTATGTAACCCACGGCAGTTATTTTCCCCGACGATTCGGCCGACCCTGGTGGGAGAGGAGCTCTGGCAGCCCGTGGACACGGCTGAACACTTTCCTGCTGTCGTTGGCTCCGGTGTTTTCTCTACCCAGGCAGGCTCTGTAGGAGGAGGACAGCCTGAAGGCGAGAGTAGTCACGAAGCACTTATCCCAAATATGGGCTTGGGTTGAGAGACGACACGACGTTAGCCTGAGATGAATGTTGTCAGACTCGTGTCTTGTAGTACACGAATTTGCTTTGCGTCTTTAACCTTCAGAAAAGTGGAGAGCCTTGTAAGTCTGTAGAAGGTAGATGCAAATTAGAAAACGAACAGTAAATTGGTAGACCACTCGCCCGCTCCCAATGCTTGGACGTTATGGACTGTGAAAATAAGACGGAAATCTAAAGCAGAGGAGGGTCGATTTTTAAGTGATTTGCTTCGTTAAGTCTGAGAAGCTAGTTGTGAGTTATGTCTTGGGTTAAAAAAAAGAAAAGCTCTTTGAATGTCATGGACTTAGGTAAAGATGTATTTGCAAGTTAATGACTTTTGTTTTGAAAGGTCTTTTAAATTTATGGTTTGAACGGTTAAATACAGTACTAAAGCAAACTCGTGTGTGGTGGAAGGACACTTGATTTTATAACTCATTGAAAAAATCTTGTTCAAAGACTGGAAAACACTTTTTAAAAGTAGCACTAGAAATTACTAAAATGTAAGCTGCTTGAGAGTTTGCCGTCAAATTAGAAGACGAGAACAAATGTAGTATCAGGAAGTGTATTGTCTTTCTGGGCTTGCTTTTGAACTAAATGTTAAAAACTTTCTAAGATGTGACCTTTTTTCTACTATTGATCATTTATGTTAGTACATATAAAGGTAAAATTCTGTTTTTTTATCTCAAGATATCATTTGAGAAGAAATGAATCATTAGAATTTATTTTGAAATGTTCAACACACTGAGGTATTGGTCAGTGCTTTAAATAACATTTTTAGATGATACCTTTGTTATATTGTCTTTCATCTTTTTACAAGAATAATGCTATCTTAGTCACTAAGAAAACTTACATTTTTTTTTTTTATTTAGGTGAAATTCTGTAGTGCTTTACATACCTGTAAACAAATATTTGCCTTTAGGAAGGGTGATTTAAGAGAAGACTGTGTGTTTCTCTTATGTAACCAGCCTACTCTAGCTGTCTTAGAGAACTAATGGCTGATTTTCACTGGCCAGTAGGTGTCATTGTAGAATGCCATAAATTGAACACTTGAGTAGGAATTACCAAATAGTTTAAAAAACACTATCCAAAATTAGCTTCTAATAGTATCTGGATGATTTAAAATTATATAGATTCTGTCTTTTGAAAGATTTCAGTGTCAAAGCTACTAGTAAATAATTTGGAACTGATTATAAGGAAATTTTTTTGCTTACTTCAAATGTATACTGAAAGTTTTCCTTTTTAATATAACCCTTAAGCCGCCCCTCTCTTTCTCTTCTTTTATTCAGACTGTCTCACTCTGTAGTCCAGGCTAGCCATAAACTCACAGATATTCATCTACATTTGCCTCTTGAATACTGAGATTAAAAACAGGTACCACCACGACCAGTCCTTAAAGCTTTCTTAATAGGCAGTTTAGATTTGTTTTGTTGTTGTTAGTACACAGATTTGACATCTTATTGTAGTATATTAAGTTCTGGAATGATTTTCAGCCTGATTGACCTTTATTATAGAAAAAAGCAGTACTACATAGTTAGAATTAACTGCTTTCCATCAATCATTTTCTAAAATGATATACTGTGGGCAGAAGCCTCAACCACATTGTACTGTCAACTACACAAAATAATATTTTGTTGTTCTTTTAGTGCCAGAACAACAGAAATTTTGTGTTTCATTGTTTAATCCCATTGTTCAATTCCAGCTCCAGAATAGTTTTCTTTTACGTTTGTCTGGTTAGTAGACTATGTACGCTCCCGACGTAGGAGCTGACTCTTCCTCCGTGTCTTGAAGTGCAACGTAGTGGATTCTAGTGAGTGCTGGCACAGAAACCCGTGAAGGTGGTGTACACCTGCTGTTAGTACTTCCTTGCACCAGAGCCTACGGTTGAGCTTGTTCCTTTTCTAGCTCTGTTCCTTATGCTTGAAAAGGAGGGGCTTGGAGGGGCTGGGAGGTGGCTTAGGTATAGCACCTGTCATGCAAGTGTGAGGACCAGAATTTGGATCTCCAGGACCTATATAAATGCCAGGTGGCTGTTGGTGGCCAGTCGATAATCCCAGCACTTAAGAGTCAGAGAGTGAACCACCAGTGCAAGCTGGCTAGCTGGACCAGGCGAACTGGCAAGCTCTGGTTCAACTGAACACACCTCAGTGTATGTAAGGTGGAGAGCGAATGACACTGCGTCAGCCTCTGGCCTTCACATTCATGCTCGTACACGTATGTGCACCCACACACGGCAGCCACGCCACGTACATACACACTAAAAAGTTGGACCTACTTATGAGAATTCTCTAGGAAGGTAGAGATTATCTCAGAATAGTCCAGGAGTTTTGGGTTTTTGGTTTTGTAAAAAAGGACATATTCATATTTTTTAGTCTATCTATGCTTCCATTTAGAATCTTAATGATGGGAGAATATGAAGGAGGTAGAAGCATTTGGGGCAGGAGGAAAATCCCTGATTGATTTGGTTTACATCTGGCCTTCACTTTAGAATCTTTAATCTGATTCAGCTTCTGTCACTTGGGGGATGAACCAGTAACAGCAGCTTTAACTGAGTGCACCAGCCTCCAAATCTGCCAATACTTTTTAGCTCAATAAACTGTTTTAATTTGATGTCATAGCCACAGTAGCTTTTCTAGCCAGAAGTTGAAGTCACCAAAAATGAAAATGTGCTGATGGCCTTGGTTTGGATTAGTTTTTACTTGGCTTTCCATAAGTTTAATTGCTTTCCATAAGTCAAGCAATTTTCTTTCACAAATTAGTCGTATACTAATTAATTTGCAAAGATTTTAACTCATCTTATTTTTCAGAATGTGTCAGAAAGCTGTATTGTTTTAGAATTAAATTAAAATTGAGAAATAAGAATTGCACATTTAGCTGGCTAGTGGTGGTACACACACCTTTAATCTTGGCACTCAGGAGGCAGCTCAGGCAGATCTGTGTGAATGCCAGGTTAGCCAAGTCTGCACAGAAAAACCCTGTCTTGAAAAAACTTTGAAAGAAAGAAAAAAAGAAATAAAGAAAATTACAAGTTAGTTTTCAAATTAAACCATTTTCAGTAGATATTTGATAAATGATATGTAGTAAACTTAGAATTGCAAATCTTTTGACCTTGACATGGGTCAAGTTTAGAAGTTTATGGACTTCAGACATAATGTTTAGAGATTTGGGTGTTTGAGAAAGTATGAGAAAAAGTAAACGGAAAGTATAAATTCAACTGTATAATATGTAAAGCAGTGTGATTTAATTATTCATAAAGTTATATGATGGCTCAGAGGTTAAGAGCACTGGCTGCTCTTCCAAAGGTCCTGAGTTCAACTCCCAGCAACCACATGGTGGCTCACAACCATCTATAGTGAGATCCGGTGCCCTCTTCTGGCTCCAGGTGTACATGCAGGCAGAACATTGTACACATTAAAATTTTATAAATTTAAAATTTATAGTAATTTTTAGGTTTGAGGATTAATTGCCAAAATAATAGTGTGTGGTAAAGGGCACTGACAGTGAATGGCAAAGATGGGTCACTGAATAGTCACTATGTTGTAGCTTTCAAGAAATTTACATAAGTTAATTAATTAATTCATTGTCCATCACATGACTTTCTTTCTTTCTTTCTTTCTTTCTTTCTTTCTTTCTTTCTTTCTTTCTTTCTTTCTTAATTTTTTTGAAAACAGGAATCACTGTGTGGCTTTGGCTGACTGTGAATTCATAAATATCCTGCCCTTTTCATAGTGCTGGTAGTGTAAGTGGCACTACCACACCTGGCTGTATCTTCTCTGTTATCATCTTGTTAATATATTGAAGCTAGAATCCTGATATTATCATTTTTGTTGTTTGCTTTGCTCTGAGGTTAGTTTGAGATGGATTTCAGTAGTCATTCAAGCCTGTCTTCTGAGTGATGGCAGTGCCTCATACCTGGCTTGGTAATGTTTCCTTTAACAATCTGTTAATGGGACTTCAAATGTAGTTTGGTCGGTAGAATGTTTGGCTGGGTTTAATCCCTAGTGTATCACAAGCGAGACATAGTGGCCTACGCCTGTGAGCCCTGAGTTTAGCTATGGCACTAGTTTGAGGCTGCCTTCATAGGTTACAGAGACCCTGTTGCCTCTTATTGAGGTAATCCTTTGTTCTTAAAAACAACAAACAAAAAAACCATTTGTTACTTTGCATGCACATGTGCTTTGGAGGAGATGTGCGTGGTGAGAAGACAACTTTGAAGTCCTTTTCTTCCACTGTGGGTTCTGCAAGCTCAAACTCAGGTGTACATGGCAAGCACCTTCTGAGCTGTCTCATCAGCCCATATATCCTTGGTTCTGTTGGCGTTTTCTTCTGGTTTATTATTTACTTAGTTTTATTTTGCATCAGGATCTCATGTCCTGAATACTGGCCTTGAAATCCTGATTGTGCCTCAACTTCTCAATTGCTAGGATTACAAGCTTGTGCCGTCAAGCTCAGCTATTCTATCTCTTTAAAAAGGTATTTATTTATTTGTATATTTGTGCGTGTGGGCTAACATACAGCACATGTGTGGAGGTCAGAGGCCAATTTTGGGGAGTTGGTTCTCTCCTTTTACCATGTGGGTTCCGGGGACTGACCTCAGTAGTTCAATGTAGTGCTAACTATGTAGTTAGCCCCTTTACCTCCTGAACCATCTCACCTGCTCCATTTTTATCTTTTAATTGACACATAGTAACACACATTTATGGGGTACTATATGATATTTTAATATATACATACACAATACATGCATATATTACATAACATTCAAGTGAGGGTGACTTTTCTCAACTCCTCAGATATTTATCTTTTGTATATCTGTGGTGAGAACATTCAAAACCCTAGCTTCTTTGAAATGTAGATAGCTATAGTTATCTGTACTCATCTCACTGTGCAACAGAACATCAGAATTTCTATCACTCTATTAATAGTATCTATTAACTAACCTTTTTGCATCCCTCCCTACTATTTTCCCAGCCTCTTGTAATCACTGCCTTTACTCTCTACTTCTGAGATCAATCTTTAAAGATTCTATGAGAGATCATGTGATATTTGTCTTTCTGTGACTAACATTTAACATAATGTACTACAGGTTTCTCCGTGTTGTCACTGATGACAAGATTTCATCCTTTAACTCAATAATACTCTATTATATATATGACACATTTTTTTACTCATTCAGCAGTTGGTAGACACTTATTTTTGGCTGTTGTGAATAGTACTGCAATAAACATTGGAGACCGGTGTCTCTTAATGTGATTTCAATTCCTTTGGATACATACGCAGTACCAGACTTGTTGGATTGTCAGCGTTTTTTTAAAAATTATTATTAAAGATAATGAAAGTTTGTATATTTGTGTTTTATAATGTTGGATTATGTAATTCTTTATGTAGGTCTGTGGAGTAAGCCACAGAGGGACCAGGTTATTTTCCATTTTCTTTAAGAATGGAAAACAGTATAGAGCCCGGGGATGTAGTCTGGTTATGATGCGTTATAGACGCACATGCTGTAAGCCTTAGGTCAATGTGAACAAAGGAAAATCCATAAATTATATAATCACTGTAAGAATTTATGAAAAGTTCTGCTATGACATCAAATAAGAGCTTAAAAACGTGGCTGGCAAGATGGCTCAGTGGTTAAAGGCTCTCACCTCTTAAGTCTGATGATCTGAGCTTAGTCTCCAAAACACACATCAAGGTGGAAGGAGGAAACAGCTCCTAAAAATTGTTCTCTTATCTCCATACACACAGTGGTATGTATGGCCTATACACATACCACACACAAAAATAAATAGTTACAAAAATATTTTAAAGTTTAAAATACAGGTACAAAATACCTTAAATGGAAAGCATGAAGGATTTGTTCAGAAGTTTTATGAATTGGAAAAAATGTGATAATGAGAATCAGCCTTAACTTTTGCTATACCGGTGTTTCTTCAAAGTTAAATCTGAGTCAGCCCTCCCTTTTCTCCTCCCCACCACCTGGTTTTTTTGAAACAGGGTTCTCTGTGTAATAGCTCTGGCTGTCCTGGAACTTGCTCTGTACACCTGGCTGGCCTCAAACACATAGAAACCCACCTGCCTCTGCTGAGTGCTGGAATTAAAGGTGTGGGCCACCATGGCTAGGGCACTTGTTCTCTTTTTAAAGTAAGAATTAGTGAAACTTTTAAACAGCTTTAATTTTATATGTATGGGTGCTTTACTTGCATGTCTGTGTACTGTGTACACATGGTGCCCATAGTAGCCAGCAGAGGGCGTCATTCTCTGGAACTTGTTTTTCAGACAGCTGTGAGTTGCCATATGAAGGGGGAATTGAGCCTGGGTCCTCTCAAAGAACAGCCAGAGTTCTTAACCTCTGAACCAACTCTTTATCACCTTAAACAACTTTTTAACATATTTTCATTAAAATATTTTATTGTTCTAATTCTGATTTCCTTGCACTTTTGTTTTTCTGGTAGATTTTGCAAGCTACATCACTTTTCCATACTATAACTTTCAGTGTCAACAAGAGAGAGAGAGCAGTGCTGTAGTATGACAGTTGTTAGTGAACCAACTCCTTTCACCAGTCAGCAGCTGAATTTTAACTGTGGTGTGCCCTCAGGGAGTAGAGGCTCTTCAGGAAGTCTTGCTTCCTCCTTGCCCCTTCTATTGCAGTAGAAATACCTGACACTTTATCTGAATTAAATTGAGGCGTAGCTGAAGAGGCTAGAGGGTCTAGTACTGCAGTTTTGTTGCTAAAGTCAATCTGCCTTACAAGTTGGGAATTGTGTTTGGCTGCTAAAAACTGATAAGAAAGCCAGGTAGTGGTGGTTGGATGTCCTTAATCCCCAGCATTTAGTAGGCAGAGGCTGTGAGTTTGAGGCCGGCCTGGTCTACAGAGTGAGTTCCAAGACAGGCAGGGTTACACAGAGAGACCCTGTCTTGAAAAACAAACAAACAAAACAAAAATTAAATTAAAAAACAGATACGAAATAAATAACCTTTGCTTAAAAAATTAGTTTACTTCTTTAAGTTTTTAAGAATCAGAAATAAAAAGTGTAGGACTGATACACCAGAGAGTTGTCAGTGATCCAGGCTCCTCCTCTGTATCTCCTTTGTTCTTGCTTAGTTTATGGTTTATTCTCAAGGTCATCTAGTGATACTGGCTGACCAGTTCTAGGCAGAAGGAAGAAAAACCAAGTGGGCATATTCATCTTCTAAGAAATATCTTCAGAGCAGGGCTATGGTGGTGCATGCCTTTAATCCCAGCACTAGGAAGGCAGAAGTAGGCGGATCTTTTGAGTTCTGAGTTCAAGACCAGCCTGCTCAAAAGAGCAAGTTCCAGGACAGCTAACACTACAAAGAGAAACAAACCCTATACAGAACTTATGTGATTTTAACAAGTGGAACTTAGTCTTTCATATACATAATTGCAAGTAAAGTTTTAAAATGGCTTATATGTATAGACTAGATCAGTGTTTTATATAGACTAGTAATTTTTTCATTCTTGCTTCATTTCCTTTTTGCTTTGTCTCTTATTGACTGCCTAACTGCTGCCAAGTTGTTTGTTTAATATGAATTAACTTTGTGTACTTGATCTTATTAAGAACTAGAAATACAAACCCGACAAAGCCATACTGTCTGATCTAGAGAAGTTATAGTTTAATAGTAGGGCATACAAACTTGTATACAAGTTTCTGAGAAGAAAAATCGTTAAGTTTTAAGCGCAATTAGAAATGGGTACCAGTATGCTCTTGTTTACCATATCAGTTTTTACAGGGTGTAAGAGGGAGAGGAGAGCTGACCTTTTGGAGGGGCATTATAAATGGAAAGAAATTAATTTTTCCTGTTCTAAAGTAGAGGGAAAAGGCTGTTCCCTAAACCCAAGAGAAAGGGGTCCTAAGAGTCACCCTCTTGTATTTTATATGCCCCTAACATTTGTCCTCTAATTTAATGTCTGCATATTCACTAATCTTAGATGTCACTATTCTGAAGAATGCATGGTGGTGCACCATCTAATACAAGCACTCTCTCTCCCAGGAGGCTCAAGAGATGGTTTCAGCATGTATTTTCATCTTTAAGGTATATTTATCAGTGTTCCACCAATAAACAACCACCAATAAAGGATGCTCTGTGTGATTCATTTGGGACTAGTTAGAAGTTGACTCATATGACTAAATTAGCTAGTCTCAAGAACTGCAAGATAAGTTGGCAAGCAGCTCAGCAGAGTTGATGGTATAGTTCTTTGTTCAAATGCCTAAGAGCCCGATATGACGTAGTTATTCTATACCAAATCTATCTGGCTTGAGATGCAGAAAGGGCAGAAGTTTGACCCCAAAGACTAGAAAATGGTGATTTCCTAGGAGAAAGGCATATTCAGGCAGGAGGAACACGCTTTTACTTTGGAGGTTTAATGTTTTTGTTCTATGTGGGCTTTCATGTGTGAAAACCACTCACGCTGAGTAAAGGAAATATGTTTCATTTAGTCTATAGATAATTAACCACCATCCATAGTAACCTCAAAGAAACATCTGCAATAATGTTTAACTACATATCTGGGTAAGTGAGATTGGAAATATTTTTATCCAGGGTGCAGAAGAAATATATCATGAAACAGTAATGAACACAAATGATATTTTAATGTCTCTAATAACTATTAATTTGACAATGAAAATATTAGTAATTTCTATTAGAGTCCAAACCACAGAAAACTTTGTGCCCCCCCACTCTGTGTACATTCATAATCTAATGACAATATAAGTCTTAATTATAGGTTGATAAAAGAATTATAGTTGTATTCATTTTGAAGTATTATGGATTCTGTGAACAGCCCTGGGCCCTAGTCGACAGCTTGGGATGGGAGAAAAAGACTGCATTAATGGAGGGGAGAGCTTTAAGAAGATGTGAAGGAAGGGTAGGATAGTCAGCATGCAGTTAAAGCTGTTCCCTAGAGGAAAGTAGCTGTGGTCAGTGCTTGGAGTAGTGAGACAGCCTAGTTTCTCAGGGAATTGTCGATCAGTATTGACGAGGGAGTGCTGAATGTGGGGGTATATGCCTGTCATTCCAGAACTCGAGGTTTTGGCAAGAGAATTACAAGTTGGGTTGCCTAGTAAGTCTGTCTCAAAAAAAAAATTATTTAATTTATATCTCAATTCCTACTAAGAGGGCTATTTGTTCTTAAGCTTAGTAAGCAAGTACTAATTCAAAAAAACCACTTAGCCAAACCATTATATCTGTGGTCACCTCCTTTTTAGGTCTTTAGTTTTATACTCTTTTACAGTGTATAAAACTGAGCCTACTGGAGTATTTCCTTTTCTTCTTTCTAGTGGGTCACTTTGTTGTAGTAATGCCAGCTTAATGTATAAAGCCACACACAACCCAAAGTCAGTTGTTTTTTTCATTTCTTTTTGTTGTAGGGAATTTCACAAGGCCACAGGATAACGTGGAGGTGCCATGTAGTGGAAGTAAAAGCCTACAAAATAGAGCCATTTCTTCCCTCTACTTCTGTGGCCTGCTACAGTCTTGTACAACTGCTGCCCGTCAGGGTTAGCGGGAGTGTGGCCACAGCAGTTACAACCAACTTTCAAATAATGGCTTGGATTTGTTTGTTTGTAAAGAAAGGGTGTGTTCATTCCTTTGTGAGCTCTGCTGTAGGCCTGGGTGGTTACAGATAGCTGTTTTCACTTGGTAGATCCGTAGGGCGTCCAGTGACTGTTATCAGAATACCAAGGGACAAATATACTAGATACTGCTTTCTGGCAGTGAAATGCCTTCATGAAAATTGTTCTTCCCTTTTGATTAAAACAAGTTATCAGTTCACATTTGACTAAAAGATAATAGACAACTAGAGGTCCTCTTTTGTGCACTGAAGAGGAGAAAAGAGCTACTGTGTCTGTCATTTCCATTAATGGTGAAATGCTGTGGCTCATTTGCCTTGTGGCTTGGTGGATCAGAACACTCAGTTCTTGAAGATGGGTTACATGGTCACTGTGGAGGCTTATGAATACTTTTTTTCCAGGGTCCAAAAGCGAGGCAAGAAGCTGTTTCTCAAAAGGAGAGTGATCATCTTCAGGAGGCATAGTTCCTTATTCTTTTAAAGTAGTGGTTCTTAACCAGGGAAGTTTTGCTCCAAAAGGGATATTTGGTGGTATTTGGAGATACTCTGTGAAATTTAAAGAAAATGGCATTTTGTGAGTAGTGACTTGGGATGCTCTAAATATCATACTATGCATGCACAGGACAGTCTCTCACAATGTCAAGAGTGACCAAAATTCAGTCTGTACCAAGGCTGAGAACCTCTGCTTTTGCTGCTGCTGCTGCTTCTTCTTCTTCTTCTCCTCCTCCTCCTCCTCCTCCTCCTCCTCCTCCTTCTTCTTCTCCTTCTTTTCCTCCGCCTTCTTCCTCCTTCTTCCTTTTTCTTCTTCTTCTTCCTTTTTGTTTTGTTTTCTAGACAGGGTTTTCCTGTGTAGTCCTAGCAGTCCGAGACTCGCTTTGTAAATCAGGCTGGCCTTGAACTCACTGAGATCCACCTGCCTCTGCCTCCTAGAGTCCTGGGAGAACCCTTGCTTTATGTGGAGTTTTTGACCCAGTAGTCCCACATTGAGACTCTTCTGTAGGGACCTATGGATAAATTTCTATAGCTACCCTAACATCTGTCATAGACGCTTTGAACACTATTAAGTTTATGGATTTGAAAGCTAAATGATAACATAGTTACACTGCCACCTTGATTTGTTGGCTGTTCTTGTCTTGAGTTCTTTTTGAAACTGGCAGCTTTCTGGGTTATGTGGGAAATGTGACAGAGCAACATACTAACATGATTTATGTTTTATATATAGAATTTAAGCTGGCCTATCATATAACTTCTCTACTATTATTTTTCCTGTTATTGTGACAAAATGACTGACAAAAGCAAGGAAGGAAGAGATAATTTTGGGGTCACAGTTTAAGGGTAGAGTCCATTATGGTGGACAAATCACGATAGCAAGAAAGTAAGGCAGATGCTCACATTGTAGTCACAGGAAGTGGAGAGAGAAGAATAGTGGTCAGCTCATTTCCTTCTTTTACTCAGTCCAGGACCCCAACTCATCATTGGTGCCTCCCACATTCAAGGTGAGTGTTACCTCTTCAGTTAAACCTTTCTGGAAATATCCCCACAAGACACATGCAGAGGTGTGTTTCCATAGCAATTCTAAATCCAGTCAAGTTGACAATTATGATTAACCAGAACAGCTTCTTTCCAAGTGGTAAAGGCTGGCTGAGCCATTCACTTGGAGGGCATATTTTGGTATACCCCAAGGGTATCATTAATATGGAAAACTGCTAAATTTTCATATGGTTCTTCTAATATGTGGCATAAATGTAACTTTTCTAAAGGACTTTGCTGACCAAGTGAGATAAACATGATGTTCTCAGCATAATCAACATGTGTGATGTTTCTGTGGGTGAGGTTTTCAAAGTTTGTGTAGTATTGCCTAGTGTGGGAGTGTATGCCTGTAATTTAAGCACAGGCATACACATTGCAAGTTTGAGGCCAGCCTAAACTAAATAGTGCAAGACCCTGTCTCTGGAAGAAAAATAGTTCTTAGTGTTTAGGTTGACAGTTGGCCTCACTGTTTACTACTGTAGATTATGTGACCTTGGGGAAATGATTTAATCTCTCAGTGCCTGTTTCCTCATCTGTAAAACTGGGATAATAACAGATAGGATTAGTGTATATAGGTAGATTATATAAAAATGTCTGAAATAGCACCAGTGTGCTACGTCAACTTGACATAAGCTAGAGTCGCTGGAGAGGAGTGAGCCTCAGTTGAGAAAATGCCTCCACAAGTTTGAGCTATAGGCAAGCCTGTAAGTCATTTTCTTAATGATTGATGTTGGATGGCCTAGTCCATTATGGGTGGGGCCACCCCTAGACAGGTGGCCCTGGGTTCTCTAAGGAGGCTGAATAAGCCACGGTAGTGAGCCAGTAAGCAGTGCCCATCCTTGACCTCTGCATCAGTTCCTGCCTCCAGGTCCCTGTTTGAATTCCTGTCTAGACTTTTAGTGATGAACAGTGGCATGGAAGCATAAGCCCAATAAACCCTTTCCTCCCCAAGTTGTTTTGGTTATGACGTTTCATTACAGTATAGCACATGTTATAAAATACTGGCTAGTAAAAATAAACCCTATAATAATGTACAATTATTTTGAGACACAGTTTTTCTGTATAGCCCTGGCTGTTCTAGAATGCTCTCTGTGGACCAGGCTGGCCTTGACCTCAGAGACATCTGTCTGCCTCTGCCTCCAGAGTGCTGGGATTAAAGGTGTGTGCCACCACTGCCAGGCTAATGTACAATTCTTTAAGGAGAAAATTTATGTTGATTATATATAAAACCTTAGGTAGAGGTTAGAGAGATGACTTAGGAATTAGAGCACTCACTGTTCTTCCAGAGGACTAGGTTCAGTTCCCGGCTCCCATATGCCAACTGACAACTGGTTGAAAACTTCAAGTTCCAAGGGGAATCCAACACTTTGTTTTGGCTGCTGCAGACACTGCACACATGTGTTGCACAGACATACATGCACACAAAATGCTCATCCACATGAAAAAATAAATCTAAAACCTTAGAATGGGAAAGAAAGTCATTAAAAAATACTGTAAGAGGATTGAAAGATTTGGCTAGCTATTTTCTTAATTTGTTATTACAAACTTTAAAAATACATGCTTTATATATACTTAATTGTATTTAAATTTAAAATTAGAAAATAAACATTATATCTGGGCAGTGGTGGCTTATGCCTTTAATCCCAGCATCTGAAGGCAGAGGAATGCAGATGTCTGTGAGTTCAAGGCCAGCCTGGTCCACAGAGAAAGCTCCAGGACAGCCAGGGATACACAGAGAAATCCTGTCTTGAAAAACACACAAAAGAAAAAGGAAATGTACATTAAAACTATTCTAATAACTATTTCAGAGTTAATAATAGTCATGGTTATAAAGGAATAAATGTATTGTTAATGCCTGTGCCTTTCTCACACTCCTCAATTTTTGTTGCTGTTGTTTGACTTTTCTTAAATGGTCTCTTGAATGTGGGGATGCTGGGGGGACCTGGGGGCCAGATCTGCTTTGGTATGTTAAAGAGGCACTTCAGCCTCTTGTCCCAGGTTTGAATCCCAACATCTACCAAATGAGCTACATCCTAGCCAAAATATATATATATATATAATTTTTTTTTTTTTAAAGATTAGCTTTTTTTTTGTTATGTTCTGGTTATCTGTGTATAGTTAGTATTGTCTATATGCATTTAGGTCTTGCAGCCACATTCCCTTAGTTTTCCTTGCATAGCTGGTAGTCCACCTTAGCCTCTGGGTAGAGCTAACTCATGTTGATTCTTTGTCTTGGGGGATACACCTTATGTAAATCTTTTCCCTTGAGTCTCATCAGCTTAATTAGCTAAAACTAGGATTACCAAATATATACACTAGTTTGCAGTGGATCCCCTCTTTGTGCAGATTATTTGAATTCTGCTTCCATCTTGACTATGTTGATTTGTCTTCAAGTATGTTAATTTTGTTCCTGAAAAGTCTGTTGTTCCAATACATTTTTTCTTATGACATATTACAGTTTTTCATACACTGTGATTTAGCACATTATTTTTTAAAGATATTTTTAAAATATCTTTATTTTTTTATGATATGGTAGTGCATGCCTTTAATCTCCTCATTTGGGAGGCAGAGGAGGCAGCTCTCTAGTTCTCTGTGCTCCTTTCCACCATTTATTGCTCCATACTTAGGAAGGGCTCTATATTCTTTAATCAGACTTTAATCTGATTGGTAGGAAGGAGCACTTTTAAAGACATTTTCTAAGTTTTGAACACTGCTATCTTTAATAATTTGGCACTTCTTTTTCTGGATTCTGGTAGTTCCTAACATGCACAGAATACTAATTAATTTTCTTGTGGTCATTAGCTCATCTGGTGGTCTCTAGAGTTTTTTTTTTTTTTCCCCCTGCTGCTTTTTCTGTTTTAATTCTCTTATGTCTCAGGAATGGTACCAAGCTTGGCTTTCCTTACATTGCAGCCTGGATACTTAAGGAAGTAAGTTGATTGTTCTTCATTGACAGTGTCCAGTACCTTGAGACCTAAGTTTTATATTATTTTTGTCATTTAAAAAATGTTTTAAGGAGCCAGTCATGATATTGCACACCTTTAATCTTAGCACTCAGGGCGCCAGAAGCAGGTGGATTGCTGCTAGTTCAAGGCCAGCCTGGTCTACAAAGGGAGTTCAAGACCACCAAGGCTATACAGAGAAACCCTGTCCCCCCAAAAAAATAAATAAATAAATAAAGAAAGAAAGAAAGAAAGAAAGAAAGAAAGAAAGACAGAAAAGAGTTTTAAGATGTGTTGCTACACACCTTTGAGCCCAGCACTAGGAAGGCAGATCTCTATGAGTGAGGCCAGCCTAGTCTACATAGTGATTTCCAGGTTAGCCAGGGTTACGTAGCAAGGCCTTGTCTCAAACAAAAGTTTCCAGGAAGAAGGTAAACTTTTGCCTATAACTATCTTGTTGACAAAGAGAAAGCACTTCTCTAGACCTTTTCTTTTCTTTTCATTCTCCCTCCTCCCTCCTCAGTACACATGCATGGAAACATGCTTTTGTGTGTATGTGTGTACAGGTGCATATGTACATGTATGAGGATGTTGTAGAGGCTAGAGATAAGTGTTAGGTATCTTCTTCAATGGCTCTGCATCTTACTATTTTTAATAGACTATCTTTTAGAAGAAACTTTATAATAAAAAACTTGCAAATAAAATAAATATTACACACTAAAATTAAGGAGATGTGTAACTGGTAGTTTTTTCTATGCCTGCCCTTTCTCTGAATAATGACATGGAGACCTTTATATTTATTAAAAGTTTTAGGCTCTATCTGGGCTCTATAGCTCTTCTAACCCAACAATACTAACCACATGGCCTGTTACCTGCCATCTTAGTCTTGTTCTGGCACCTACTTTTTCATTGCAACTCCCTCTTCTCTTGTCCCCATCTGAGATTCTCTTACTGAGCTTGGAAGTCCTACCTTCCTCTCCTGCCCAGCTATTGGCCTTTCAGCTCTTTGTTCAACCAGTCAGAAGGTGTTTACAAAATACTGAGGCAGGAGATGCTTTGTAATAATGACAATACCAAAGTCAGCCTGTAATCAGATATCTGTGGCACAGAAATCAGCATTTGAATACACGGTGCTCAAATACCTCACTCCCATAGAGATGCAAAGTTTGTACAGCTCAGTGAACTTCCGTACAGTTAGAAATAGCATTTGAAATAGAAGGTGTGAAGCTGCACATTAGATTTTAAACTTTCAGTATTGAATATATTTTATGTACTTATTCACCACCACCCAAAAAAATTATGACAGAATTAGACTTAAAAAAAGTAATTTGCTTCATACACTCTTTCATAACTTGTTTTTTATAACTTAATTACCTGCATTCAGTCCTTCTCTTTACTTAATATTTAGTCTTTTTTTATGTTATACTGTACCCACATGTCCATTTGTTTATAAATACAAGTACATGATTGACTGAATTCCTCTTAGGAGAGAGAACATGCACGTATTTTTCTTTCTAAGATTGTGTGACCTTGCTTTATATATTCTGAGTCTTTCCATTTTTCTGCAAATTTTTAAACTTTAATTTTTTTTTTAGAACTGAATAGTACTCATTTTCCCAGTTTTTCATTATCCATTGATTTGTGTAAATAGGTTGATTCCAATTCTTTGCTATAGTAAATAAACCAGCAATAAGCTTGTGGGTGTTAATATCTACATGGGAGGGCATGGCATTGTTTGGGTATTCCTAGAAGTGGAATAGCTGGGCCACATGCTTAGTTCTGTTAGATTATTAAAAGAATGAGGCTGTCAACCGATCTTCTATGCAAGAGGTTTATTAGGTGGGAATGGAGGGAAGGAGGGGAACAGGACATGATGGGGAGAGAGAGAGAAAGGGGAGGAGTGCAGAGAGAGAAGAGAAGAGAAGAGAAGAGAAGAGAAGAGAAGAGAAGAGAAGAGAAGAGAAGAGAAGAGAAGAGAAGCAAGAGTAAGAGGAGTGAGAGAGTGACCACGTGTCGGGATGTTCCTTTAAGGGGCAAGGTAACCACACCTTCCAGGTGTGGCCACCAGGCCAGTGACACATGATGACATCATAAATTGCTAGGTAATCCCAGAAGCAGGTTTTGTTCCAAAATACTAACAAGTTCTATTTTTAATTTTTTGAGAAATATGCAAACTGATTTCCATAATGGCAGTGTTAATTAGTTTGCACGTCCTGACAGTGATTAAGTGTTGTCAAATTCATTCATGGCAGGGTGAGGTGGTATCTCTAAGTAGTTTTAATTTGTACTAGCTGATGAGTAGGGATATTGAATACTTTATTGTTATTATTATTTACAGTTATTTTGCTTTGTATCCTAGGTTTAGTGAATACTTTTAAAAAGCAGTTGGCCATATGTGTTTTCTTTTAAAACAACAACTATTTCCCCATTTGTTGATTAACAGTTTTATTTCCATGGTATTCAATTTCTGTAGTTCTTTGTTAGATCTGGATAACAGCCTCTTGTCTGAAGTGTAGCTGGTAAAGATTTTCCTCCACTGTATGGATTTTCTGTTAACTTTGCTAATTGTGTCCTTTGCTGTAGAGAAACTATTTTCATGTAGTTTCATCTGTTGATACCGGGCTTAGTTCCTTAGCAGTTGGTGTTTTTTCAAGTCCTTAGCTAACCCAGTATCTTGAAGGGTAACCCACGATTCCTTAAAAAAAGTCAGTGTTTTGGGTCTTAAATTAAGGTCTTTGATTTATTTTGAATTGACTTGTGTACAAGGTGAAAGATAAACATCTAATTTCATCTTCTGTAGGTAGAAGTTGAGTTTTATCAGCACCATTTGTTTAATAGGTTCTTTTTCCCAAAGCATTTTATGTTTTTACCTCCTTTGTCAAAATTACCTGGGTTTAGCTTTGCCATCTTATTTCCAGGTCTTCTGTTCTACTCTCAGTCTACTTTGTCTATCTTTATGTCAGTACCAGGCTTTCTTTATCAGTATAGCTCTATAGTATGATTTGAAGTTGGATTTTATAATATTTCCAGTAGTGTTCTTTTTTTTTTTTTTTCTTCAAGACAGGATTTCTCTGTGTACCCTTGGCTTTCCTGGACTCCCTTTGTAGACCAGGCTGGCCTCGAACTCACAGAGATCTCCCTGCCTCTGGCTCCCTGAGTGCTGGGATTACAGGTGAGTGCCACCGCACCTGGTTCCCAATAATGTTCTGAGTTTCATATGAGTTCTTGTATTTTTTTCCTAAACCTGTGAAATACAGCATAGAAATTTTGATAGATGTTTCATTGCTTCTATAAATTAAATAATATAAACATTTTCATAATATTTATTCTGCCAACTCAGGAATATGAACTCAACAAGCTGAGCAATGATCTAATTTTTTGTTGACAGATTTAATACAGTCCAGTTGCCATTGTCAGTGCTTTTTGTTTATTTAAAAAATGTTTTCCTTAATTGAGCATGTTTATTATATATATATGTTTATATATATATATATATATATATATATATATATATATATATGAGTGCATGGTCTATAATCTCAGCACTTGGGAAGTTGAGAAGACAAGGAAGAGTATAAGTTAAAGGCCATCTTGTCTACATAGTGAGACCCTGTCTCAACAAGAAGAAAGAGGAAGGGGGTGATAGAAGTTAAACTTAGTTATTTACACAAATGTCTTGCTGTACATTTCCCTGCCCCACAATACTTAGATCTGTATTCTACCTGGCATTTTCTTCCTTTTCAACATTGAATTAGAGATGGGAGTGGGAAGATGCTCATGCACAGACACGTGCCTGTAAGGACAGCTTTCAGGAGTCAGTCTCACCCTCCATCCAGAATCAAACTCAAATCCTCAGACTTGGCAGCAAGTGCTCTAACCAGTCAATCACCTTGCTGGTCTCTGGAGTTTGCTTTTGTGAGTAGTATAAGTTCATTTTTTTTCCATAGAGATAGTCACTTGACCTAACATCTTTTTACATAAAACTCTCTTTTCCAATTGCATTGCAAAATTATCTTTGTTATAAACCAGTTAACATGATTTGTGCCTGACTGCTTATTGCCTATTTTCCATTTCTTACTTATTTAGTTTAGAAGTGAGGATGGGTGGTAGGTGCATGCATGCCGTGGTGAGGCTCTGGAATCCTAAAAAAAACTCTTGCAAGAGAAAGAGTGCATCACTATAATATGTTTCAAAAATTAGAGTATTTTTGTATGGAAAAGACTTAATTTTCTAGAATTTTTTTTTTCACCTGAATCTCCAGCAGTTTAAATAACCTACCCAGTGTCTTAAAGATAATAAGTGGGATCCAGACGCTGTGGCTCACACCTGTAATCCCAGCACTGGGGGAGGCAGAGGCAGGTGGATATCTGTGAGTTTGAGGCCAGCCTAGTCTACAAAGCTTTCCAGAACAGCCAAGACAGAGAAACTCTGTCTTGAAAAACCAAACCAAACTAACCAACCAAACAAACAGATAATTAATGGGATGCTTGAAGCTAAAATTGAGACTTTTTGTCTCCAAAATTTTTTCTTATATATGATAAAGATACACAAGTATGCTAGTTATTACAGAATATGTTAGGGTCCATAATTATTCTTTAGTGTTAGGTGAGCTGCAGTAAGTAAATGTGCTTACTACACAAGTGTCAAGGACCTGAGTCCAATGTCGAAAGCCATGTGTTTCTGCTGTGTCTGTACTCCCAGTGCTCAGGGGTATAATATGGAGTTGGGGCTTGCTGGCTGCCAACCTAACCAAAAAATGGTAGAGCTCCATCTTCAGTACTGTGTGAAGGGGTAAGATGTGACTCAGTAGAGTTGGCTTTTCAGTGTCTTCCACGTGACCATGTGCAGGTGCATGCAGCCACACACATGCGTACACATGCACCGTCAGTGCTCGTACACACACATAAAAATGAAGAGCCCTTTTATGTGTGTCATTTTAAATAATTTGTGTATATGTTCTTGAGAATATTTTTTAATATTTGAATTTATTTTTATTTTTTACAGAGTTGGAAAACATTTAACTCTCAACAAATGAATTCCATACTTGAACTCTGCCACATTCCTGTGCCACCTCCTCCTTTAGAAAACTGATCTTAAGACAGGTAAAATTATGACCTTAACTTTAAAAAAATAGATGAAGAATAATTTTCTCGTACGAGTAAAACATGTTATTAAGAGTTTTTGGTAACCTTTGGTGAGTAGCTTTATTTATTATACAATTTTACCTGACATGATCACATTGTACTACCTTTGAATTCAATTTTTGAATTATTTTAGCAATTGTATTTAACAAATACAATTTAACAAATGTGTTATCTGAATTTTACTTCTATTTCGTTCATTTACTCAGCATGATGTATCAGGATATATCAGGTTCACTGTTGAAAGCAACTTTTGTGACTGTGGCTAATGTTCTCTTTCTGTTCTGTCTAATACAGGAAAATAGGAAAATACATGTCTAGGTATTTGAAATGTGGCAGAGAAAATAACCTGGTTTTCTAATGTTTATTAATAATATACAAAATGTGCAAAATCAAAGCCAAGTGTTGTTTGTATGCCAGTAATCCTAGCAGTTAGGAAGTAGAAGCAGGAGGCTCAAGAGTTGAAGGTCACCCTTAGACAGCTAGATAGCAAGATCCAGTCTCAGAGAGGGAACTGGAGGAGAAAAGAGAGCCCAAATAAATACTTATTACCAAATCTATTTTGCTATAACCCAAGATCCTGCACACATCTCAACAATACCACTGTTTTCATAGAAAACACATGCCAAGACATGTCAAGAAGAAAATGGGGAAAGAGCAAAAGCACTTAGTTGAATGTACCCAGGAAAGCAGTTTTTTGGAATACATAAATAGCTGACAGGGCCGACATTTATGAAAGCTTCATGTTGACAAGGTTCAAGTAGGTACAAGGAGGAAGGAAAGTTAGACAGTGCTCATACTGCATGGAGTCTGACCCCCAGATGCAGTGTCCTGACAGAAAACTGGTGTGTTTTATGAAGTCTCTAGAAGCGCTGTAGGCAAGAAAGCTCCATGCCACCAGGTTTACGCCCATCTCAGCTAAAACTGAGTAGATACAGTTTGCCTTAAGAGAACCCAGCAGTCACATGTTGAGTTTGAATGTTGTCGGGAGTGGGCACATAGGGTTCAAATTTCAGCCTGATTGTAGACTGACACTATGGTTGTGTATGTATTCCTTTACTATCTCCCTACCCTGTGAGGAATACTGAGCTTGGCTGGGATGGTGTCCTAAGTTAGCATCTGTAATTGTATGACTCCGCATTAGGAGAGCTGGATAGGCAACATTGGGATCTCAACTCTAGAGAAAACACTAAAAGTGAGTTTAGAGTACAGGACTGATTGCCTTAGGAAGTGAAGTCTTCAGTAAAGACTGGCAAAGACAGTAATACTGTCCAGGGTGCATTCTCTTAGGTCACAGACCCTCTAGCTGCATCCTGTCTCAGAAATCAGGCCATGGCCCCTTACCGCTGACAGGCCTCTGCTATGACATCTAGAACACATAGGTCTTGGGAAGCAAGGGAGGAGATAAGTAAGCCCTGTCTTCCCCCTCGAAGCTACAAGGTAATTTTACCCAGTACCAGGCTCCTCAGCACATAGGCTACGCCAGACTAAATCACACTAAAGCTTCTGGTCATCCCCTCAAAACCTAGAACAGTCAGAGAACCCCGTTTGTCCCACTGCAGACACACACACACCCCATCACACTTGCATGTGTTATCATCTCTTTTACTTTTTACTCTAAGCTGTCTTAATGAAGCTCCTCTCTCAGTCTCTTAAAAGTATATATTCATTTATTTGCCAGCATAGGGTGTAGTGTGTGCACGGACATGCTTATGTAAAGTCATAGCAGAAACTTTGGAGTCAGTTCTCTCCTTCCATCATGTAGGTTTGGGGGATTGAACTCAGGGCATCAGGCCTGGCAGCAAATGCTTTTACTACTGAGCCATCCCTCTGGCCCTCTTTCTCTCCAGGTGTTTGAAGGGAAGCCTCTCTTTTCCTCCAAGACCGTCATTTGTCTCTAATATTATCTCTATTTCTCCTAATTACTCTCACATTAAGGTGTGATCATGGGACCCCAGTGGTCATGAGACCTAAGTGATCATGAGACCCCAGTGATCATGAGACGGTCTCTTAATAAAGATCACTCTGGAGGATAGTCTCCCCTTTCTTTATAAATGACGGAACATACATTTTTAAATTCATTTTTAAGTACATATACATGTGCATGTGTGTGTTTCCATGGAGGCCAGAGGCATCAGATCTCTCTAGAGTGGAGTTATTAGTGGTTATGATCGATCCACTTAACATGAATGCTGGGAACCAAACTCAAGTCTTCTGAAAGAGCAGTGTGCTCTTATAACTTCTGAGCTGTCTCTTTAGTCCCCTGAGCCCACATTTTATCATAACACAAAATAGGTCTAATTTCTCTCTTAAAGCAGGAAAATAAGCAAATTGTATTTGAATTAATTTAAATAGCTTTTCAGCTTAGAGCTACTGTATCACATAGTACATTTTAAGTTTTGCCTTAGGGAATTTAGTCTTTTCTATAACAACTGCCTTAATCTAAGTTTTAGACATATACTTTGAAAAATCTTCATAATTTTTTTCCAATGCTTTGAGGGTTGAGGAGGGCTTGAGACAGGGTTTCTCTGTATAGCCCACTTGTCCTGGAACTATCACTGTAGACCAGGCTGGTCTTGACCTCAGAAATCTGCCTGTCTTTGCCTTCCAGGTACTGGAAGGCTGGCCCAATTTTTTTTTTTTTTTTTATCAAGTTTAAGAATTTGCAGTAAGCTAGGCAGTAGTGGTGCATGACTTTAATTCCAGCACTTGGGAGGCAGAGGCAAATGGATCTCTCTGAGTTCAAGGCCAGCCTGGTGTACACAGATTGAAAGGCTACACAGAGAAACTGTGTCTTAAAACCCCCCCCCAAAAAAAAACTTTTTTTTCTGCAATAATAGTTATTATTGACTATCTCATGTTACACTGGTAATTCTATAGCTTTGTTTATTTAATAATTTTGATTCCTTTGAAACCCTTGAGAGCACTTACTTTCTTTTTATCCTTCATTGTCGTATCCTTAGCATTATATTCAACAATATTTCTATTAATAGATAACTGTACTGGCTGGTTTTGTGTGTCCACTTGACCCAAGTTAGAGTCATCAGAGAGGAAGGTGCACCAGTTGAGAAAGTGCCTCCGTGAGATCCAGCTGTCATGCATTTCCTCAACTAATGATCAGTAGCAGAGGGCCCAGCTCTTGGTGGGCGGTGCCATCCCTGGGCTGGTGGTCCTGGGTTCTATAAGAAAGCAGGCTGAGCAAACCATGGGGAGTAAGCCAGAGGAGCATCCCTCCATGGCTTCTGCATTAGGTTCTGCCTCCAGGTTCCAGCTTTAAGTTTCTGTCCTGACTTCCTCCAATGATGGATTGTGATCTGGATGTGTAAGTCAAATAAACCCTCTCCTCCCAACTTGTTTTTTGGTTATGGTGTTTCATCACAGCAATAAAACCCTGACTAAGACAATAATTAACTATTTTTACCACCAGAATAAAAATGCTTCTTGAATTGTCAAAAACTTAAGTAATTGCATTATGATTTTTTTTTAATAGTAGCTAACGTAGAATGTTAGCCAAATCTCTGTATTATTTATTCTGTTTTTTTTAAGTCTTTTGTGAGCTGGCCAGGGTGGCACAGGCCTCCTACCCCAGCACTGGACACGCAGAGGCAGAAGGATGTCTGAATTCAAGGTCAGCCTGGTCAACATACTGAGTGTCAGGCCAGGGCTTCCTTGTTAGACTGTGCCTTGGAACAAAACAGATAAACAAAATCTGAAAAAAACTTCTGTCATAGATACTTGTATTGTCCTCATTTTATAAATAAGTAGTTTGAGAAGACAGAGAAGTAACTCTTCCAAAAACATATGTTATCTAGGCCAAAATTCTCCAAACCATTGGTCTATATTGGAACTTCTAGCCTCACTCTGAGCTGGGAACAAAGTGCCTTTTGCATGCTAGGGAAGTGTTCCACCAACTGAGCACATCCCTAGCCCTAGTTCTTTTTCAGAGTTTTCCTTAGATCTCAGAGCAGTCTATGAATGTACACTGTCCATTGCCTCACCCACAAAAACAAAGAAGGAAGTAGATAGAATAGTATATAATAAACTTTGTATACTGATTACTAAACAATGTGGTTTTCAACTTTAAGGCCAGTCATACTTTATTTATATCCCATGCAAGGGATAGAAGAGATGCCTCAGTGGTTAAGAGTGCATATTGCTCTTGCAGAAGTCTTGAGGTTGGTTCCTAACATACACATCTGGTGGCTCAGAACTACCTTCATAACTTCAATTCCAGGGAATCTGATGCCCTTTTATGGCCTCTGAGGGTACATACACTCACATGCACATACTCACACACAGACATTTCTACACACATATTTTAAAAAATATATGTGATTTACTCTTCTATCATCTGTCCCTACTTTTTAAAAATGCTTTTATACATTACATCTCGGTCACAGTTTCTTCTCCCTCCACTTCTCCCAGTCCCTCTCCACACCTCCTCTCTCTTCCAGATCCACTCTTCCTCCATCTCCCCCTCCCCTGACCCAGAAAAAAAAGAGCAGGCCTCTCAGGGATATCCACCAAACATGGCCTAACAAGTTACAGTAAGACCAGATACAAACCTTCATGTCAAGACTGGTCAAGGCAACCCAGTAGGAGGAAAGGGTTCTAAGCGCAGACAAGAGTCAGAGACAGCTCTTGTTACCACTGATAGGAGTTCCACAAGAACACCAAGCTACACAACCATAACAGAGATGCAAAGGACCTAACTCAGACCCACACAGGGTTAGTGTTTGCTGCTTTAGTCTCTGAGAGCCCCGATGACCCTGCTTAGTTGATTCTGTGGGCCGGGTTCTTGTGTTCTCAGTCCCTCTGTCTCCTACAGAACTTCCTCTTTTCTTTGGGGGTTCCCTGGCTCCACCTAGTGTTTGGCTGTGGATCTCTGTATCTGCTCCCATCACTTGCTGGGTGATGCCTCTCTGATGACAGTTTGGCTAGATGCCAGTCTATGAACATAACCATTTCATTGTCCCCCTTCACTCCCTGCCCCCTTTTTTGACGAGTATTTGTTTCTGTTTTGGGTCTCTGGGCTGTCCTGCCTCTGGAAGACTCAAGAATGGACAGGAGTCTCTCCAGGAAGGGGAAATAGATTTTGGAGTTGGGTAGGGATTGGAACAGGAGGAATCAGCTGGGGATGGGGAACTGAGAGAAAGAGGACTGGGAAAGAGGTTTGGGGAATGATATAGAAGCCTAGTGCAGTTGAAACTCCCTGGAATCTATGAGAGTGACCCTGGAGAAGTCTCCTAGTCATGGGGGATACGGAGCCTGAACTGGCCATCTTCTATAACCAGCCAAGGCTTCCAGCAGTGGGAATGGAACATCAACCCAGCCACAAAACCTTCGCCCTACTCTCTGTCCTACCTGCAAAAATGTGCTGGGGTAATGGTGGTGCAAATCTTAGGGGAGTGCCAGCCAACAACTGGTCCAACGTGCAACCCACACCACAGAGAGGGAGCCCCCACCTGACACTGCCCAGATGGCCTCTGCCCCTCCCTTTATATGTCATTATTGAAACATGGTTTGAGTGAGGCTGTTCTAGTTTGTTTGGGGTCGCATTAATAAACACTATGACTAAAAGCAACTTGGAAAGGAAAGGTTTTTTCATATTATACTTTACAGTTCCATCGTTGAGGAAAACAACAAGGCATTCAAGGCAGGATCTTTAAGCAGAAGTCAACAGAGAAGTGGTTGCTTGAAGTCTCATATTTAGTTACATTTCTGTACATCCAAGGCCCACCTACCTAGGATGGTGACAGCTAGGGGTGTGCCACTACCTGCTAAAAGTATCTTTTTGATAAGAGAACTTTTCAGTTATTTCACAAACAGTCCTGCTTCTTCAGGTTCTATTTTTTGCTTGTCTTGATTTTTTTTTAATCCAAAATTAACTAAGTTAGACCACTCACAATGGCGAGCATTTAATAGTTGAGCATATATTTGTTTCCAGGTTTTAAAAAAATAGCTTTAATTGGAATTATAATTTACAGACTTTTATTCACTTTGATTTTGCTACTTAGACATTTTCCATTTTAGCAGTTAAGGCTCTCCCTTATTTTACATAATGTATATATTGTTATCAGTTTACCAGCTATATGACCCTTGCTTTTTTAAGATTTAACATTTATATTTTGTTACAGGTTTATTCTGTCAGATGTAACTTGCTCTGTGTATTTGCTTTGGATAATGTATTTGGTTTCACTGGGATACTTACGTCATTTTCCAGCGTTTTGTTTTGTTGATCCACAGTGTTGTGTAGTCAGGCTTGTCTTAGAACTCACCACACAGCCCAAGTTGACCTCCATTTCACAGTCCCCTTGCCTCAGCATCCCAGGTACTGAGATTATACGTATGCCCAATTTAAGGACATCTTCTTCGACATTTTGCAGTGGGGAAATGTGAAGGCCTGAAGACAACGGGTTTCTGAGATATGGTTAACAAATAGAATTTATTTTTGAAGTTTTAAATTGTACTGTAAACTGAGTACGAGCCTCTATCTGAAATATAGAGTAGATGAGTTTCTTGGTTTGTGAAAGGCACGCATTATGTACCTTTGGTAATTTCTGTAAGTAATGTTATCTGTTTTAGATATAAAAAGAAGAATAGAAGGTAACGGAAGATGCTGGGATCAGAACAAGCTGTTGTAGAAGAATGGTTATCAGAGTTCAAGGTAAATAGATGGGGATGAGACTGTGTTGTGTAAGTACATGTCAGACATTTAATGATGGTAGTGTGTTCTATAAAGAGGCCTACAAATATATTTTTAAATTGGAGTTGGAAAATGTGAAATAATGCCTCTTTGGTTGTGATTTTTTCAAGTAGAGCTAATATGAATTAGGGTCAAAGGAATTACATCGAAATAAAAATAATTGTTAAGATTAAGACAAATCCAATAGGAGACTGGAGTCTTCAAGTAATAATAGTATTTGTTCCCTGCTTTGAGTTTCTATAGTTAAAAGTGAAATAGTTTTTTATTGAAAACTATGTAATATATGAACACTTAGGAAATATGTTTTATGAAGTATAAGTGCAAGAACTGAAATACATCCTGTTCTCTTTTAGGCTATATCACTTTAAAGTGACCTGTTTTTATGAAATCTAGTTATGATATGCAACTTGTGATCATTTTTCATGGATAAACAAACAGCTATAAAACTTATATGTTAATTATTTAATGTTATAGTAATTATGTTTAAATTTCTCATTTGACTGTTATTTTACTCAAGTAGCACTCATGTAAAATAAAGTTGTTTGTTTTCCTAAATATTAAATTCATTTTGCTGTCCTTTGATGGTTTTCTTGTAGGCATTACCTGACACTCAAATCACCAGTTATGCAGCAACTTTACACCGGAAAAAAGCACTTGTACCAGCACTCTATAAAGTTATTCAAGACTCAAACAATGAGGTAAGAAAGCTTTTAAGAAAAGTACCTTCTAAATAGTGAGATGAAATCACACAAATGTAAGTTTGTAGTTTTCAATCTCATTTGTGAATCTGGAAAGCTTCTTTCTTCTATTTTTCATCCTGATAGTTGCTTTGGCTTCCCCACCCCCATCCTTTTACATTTGAAATTGTTTTGGTCTTTTTCTTGGTGAAGGTGATATGCTTTGATTCTCAACATCAGTCACCTTCATCTCGATGGATTATTTATTAAATGTATTTTTTCTTTGTGTTCTTTAATATTTCTTTTTTGGAAACCAAATTTTAACAGTATATGATACAGCCTTCTTTGTTTTAATATTGTTTCCTCTTATTTTTTAGTGCTATAGATACATTTATGAGCACTCTGACCAGTTGTAAGCTGATAACATAAAATTATGCTGCTGTTTACTAAGTCTACCTGAAAATTATCAGAGGAAATGCTTTAAAAATCTGAGTAGTGAAGATCAATAAGCTTAGAATAACAGTCAGCTGTTATTCACCCTGTGGTAGAAGATAGAAAATGCAGCAACTGAATCTATATGTAAACTTATGCTGGATACACACAGTATTTTTCCATTAACACAGTGGTATGACATATAGTTTTATCCCACTGGATTCATGTATGCTTTAACATGCAAATGAAAGGAACACACAGGAAAGTAGCTTCTTATCTTCCCAGATACAGCCTCCGAGACTGCCTCTGCTGTGTACTGCAGTGAGCTTGAAGAAGTTCAGGTAACCAGCTCCTAACCAGCAGCCTAGCTTAAAGTGCATCTTCACTGTTGTCTTCTCACCAAAAGCTTGCTTATTGACCTCCTTCTTCTTCGTCTCCTGTGTTTGGACTGGCTCTCAGACTTGCATCTGCTGTTATTTCTAGCAGCAGCTGCAAGATTCATTTGCTGCTTTTCTCCTGTGGTGTATTGCTGAATTTATAAAACTTCAGAAATGGGCTGTGTTTGTGTATGTGTGTAGATCTGTCTACACGCACACACACACATATCTTTAGTTAGGAGTATTTGAAAATTTCAAAATGCTAAATTCTATCTACCCTACCCCTGATTTTGTCTTAACATTTAAGCTTTGCTTATTAAAAATTATTTGTTTTATGCTTTTCCTTTTAGATTGTAAGCTCTTCATGGGCAGTGGGCATATATTTTATGATTGTTACTTCCCTAGAATATGATATTCTATATATATATGAATGAATATCTAACAAGTATTACGTGCTTGAGACGTGGCTCTGGGACTAAGCGTAAATAAGTAAACATCGATTAGAAAATAATGAAATACCAAAAGATTCTAGAATCTTTAGATTTAATACTCAAAAGGTATGAAGTATTCTCACTTAAAAATAGACTTTTAAAAAAATGTTTTTCAGACTCTTCTGTATTGTCAGACTTTATAATTACACGAGACCTTGAAGTCATCGTTCAGAATGGAAATGGTAGCTTGAGAAATCCAGGCTCAAGACTTTAGTATTCATTATGATTGTGACGTTGCTAGGGCGGGTCTGAGTTCCATCCTTTCACTGTCAAATCAGAAGCTTCTGATTATGGTTTTTGAAAACCGATGATAATAAATTCTGTAGAACCTCAGGTTTATCCTGCACTGTAGTCAGGTGCACTTCAAGTCCTGATTCATTATATTATGAGACATTATTAGATGTGTTACCAAGCTGTTATTTCAGAGAATAGCTGTGCGTTTTGTATTATAAGAATCGAACTTAGGATAGTCTAAAAATCAGTGTTGCTTTGAAGACATAATAAGAGTCCTTGATATGAACTTCTAGAGGATTAATTTTACATGTTATGGCTACCTTTGTTACAACTTGACTTTTAACCTATACACCCACAATATTACTTATTTTTCTTTTTCATCTTAACAGACCTTAGTCAGTTCAGTGCTTCTTCCATTTGAGCCCCACTCTTGAGTCCTCTCTGTTCATTTTCTATTTTCTTTGACTTTATACTCTTGCCTTCCACTTTTCTGAGACAGGTATGCGTGTGTCTGACTATTCTACTGTCTCTGCTTCCCAATGTTTTGCAAATCTGTAGGAGTTAAAATGCATGAGTTCAGAGATCAGAACTCAGTTCTGGGACTTAAGTGCCAAGTACTACCCAATGAGCCATACCTGCCCATCACACATCACATTTCTTTAAAACAAAACAAAACTTTCTTTGACTTTACCTTTTATTATCTACCTCATCTCTCTGTCACTATTCACAAATGGCCTCATAGTAATTTCATTGCTTATTGTCTGTCTTATTGTCCCTTTTTATTCACCTCACACTATTTCTCCTACTTAAGTTAGGCTTAAGTAGCTGTTATATCACTCAAAATGCTCTCTAGTGTTTTCATCAGATAGTATGTCTCAGCAATTATGTCAAAACATTGTTTGCTTAATTCCTAAATTTTTTGAGCAAATGATGATGATTGTTATCACTTGTGATGTGGATAATAGTGCCATTTAATGGGCTTGGTTTGTTTGAGGCAAGACTCCTGCACCTGTGTAGCTGAGAATACCTTCAACTTTGATCCACATGCTTTTATCTCCCAAGTGCTAGGATTACAAATGTATGCTACCATTTCTGATTCTCACTGAGAACTTCAGAAATAGTATGATACGAATAAGCATGATACAAATGCTTAGAATTAAAGATTTTCATAGGTAGCAATGCCAGATTTTTAATGGTCTTATTTTGTAGTTGTATTTGATTAAAAGATACTGGATTACCAGAACTGCCCACCTTTAAAAAATAACAACCAAGCCTGGTGGTGGCATGCACCTTTATTCGTAGCACTTCTGAGGCAAAGGAAGTGGATTTCTATGTTCTTTTTGGTTGGTTGGTTTTTTTGGTTTTGCAGGACAGCATTTCCTGTGTAGCCCTGACTATCATGGAACTCACTCTGTAGACCAGGCTGGCCTCAAACTAAAAGACACACCTGCTCTGCCTCCCCAGTGCTGGGATTGTAGGTGTACCACATGTCCTACTCAGATCTCTAAGTTCAAGGCCAACCTGTTCTATAAAGCAAGTTGTAGGACAGCCAGGGCCATACAGAGAAACCCTGTCTCAAAACAAAACAAGAAAACAGAATCATAATTTTGGAGCTTCCGTTTCTTTAGTGTACTTACAGTAGCTTCTCTGCCATACACTAAATGAATGGAAGTCAAGGTCTTCGTAATGAACTTACAGTAATTGTATCACAGGCCATAAATATTTAGAGAAAGCAGGCTTTGGAGAGTCTTTCACTAAAGAGAAGAGCAAATCTAAGGAAGTATAAATGTTTAACAAATTTCTAAGAGCGTGCAGTCTTTAATTGCTCAGAATACACTACACTGTCTTTAATTGCTCAGAACAATGTTGTCATCATTTAAGACACATGGCAATGATTCACTCTTTTCAAAATTATTGGTACTATATACTGGTACTATGTACAGTATAGTATTTATAATAAAACAATCTTTACCAATATTTTAGTATAAGAAATGTGTTAGAATAGAAAATCAGCTTGATATTAGAAAACCTTCATTTAAACTCTTCCTCTACTACTAATTTCTATAATCTTTGACAAACTGTATGATTGTTCTAAATAAACATCAGTGTAAGGAGATAGTTTAAATATTTTAATTTTTAAAAATACCTTTAAAGTTTGCCCTGATTTTTCTCTTGGAGAGTTTAGTATTTACTAGCCTAGGGACATATATGTGTGTGTGAATTTTCTAAATTTTAAAATTTATCTTCAAGAACAAAAGTTGGCATGTCTAAATATTAGCTATACAGTTGACATAGATTTGTTGACAGTTTCACAATTGTGAAAATAGTGACTGCGTTCAGGATTACTGAATTATTAAAAAAATATAACTACTTTAAATAGATCTGATATAAATATGTAACTTAGAATAGAAGTAAGCATATAAAGTTACTAAGCTGTTGCTTTTTTTGCTTTTGCTTTTTTTTTTTTTTTGTAATTAAATTTTAATAAATTGCAGCCTTGCCAGGCCACAGAGGAAGACAATGCAGCAAGTCCTAATGAGACCTGATAGGTTAGGGTCAGATTGAAGGGAAGGAGGACCCCCCCATCAGTGGACTATGGGAGGGTCATTGGAGGAGAAGAGGGAGGGAGGGAGGGATTGGAAGAGGAGGATGAGGGTGATAGCCAGGATACAAAGTGAATAAATTGTAATCAATAATTAATAAAAAAAATAAAATTTTTAAAAAGTTTAGTTTCTCACCGGGCACGATGATTCACACCTGTAATCCCAGCACTCAGGGAGGCAGATCTCTGTGAGTTTGAGGCCGACCTACAAAGCGAGTCTAGGACAGCTGAGGCTACACAGAGAAACCCTGTCTCAAAAAATACATAGTTTCTCATCAGTCTTTATATGCAGTTAAAAGTCAACCAGGTATGTAAAATACAGTAATAGGAGCAAAACCATTTTAAATTATCAGTAGGTGGAACTACTCATTTTCTTCAGTTTTCAACATCATGAGGTCTGGCAAGTCATTCCATGTGATAATACAAGAATAATTAGCTAAGCTTTGAAAAACATATTTATATGTTACATGTACACTTTTTTCTCTTTCAAAATTGTATGTGTGTTTGTGTGTTTGTGTACGTGTGCGTGCATGCTTGCACCAGCCAGCAGCCAACAGTACTGCTCTTGAGTACTGCTACCTAGCTCTCCACCTGTTTCATGAGATAGGGCGTCTTACTGAACCTAGAGCTTGCTGTTACAGGTGCAATGGTTGGCCAGTAAGCCCTAGGGAATCTGCTTCTCTTCCCCTCCCCCATGCCCTGCTATGCTCAACTTCCATGTAGGTGCTGGGCATCTGAACTCAGCTCTTCATACTTGTTAACAGGAGCTCTACCCACTGAGCCATCTTCCTAGCCCTCCAACTCTTTTAAATAAATATAATTAGTGAGATCTTAAGTCTGCTTTTATTTCCCTTGTATGTTTTTAATATATATTAGCTAGAATGTTGGGTGCCCATATCATGTTTTGTAAAATCTCTTTGTCTAATGAGTGGACTATCATTTGTTTAAGTTATGGGCTTTACTTAAAATTTGAAGGCATTTTAATTAAGAAAGATTTCTTAAAATAGAAGATGGGCCAGTGAGGTTGCTCAGTGGATGAAGTCACTTGCTATAACCTAAGTTGGATCCCTCAAACCCACATGATAGAAGGAGGGAACTGGATCCCACAAAGGTGTTGTTTGACATACATACATGTACCATGGTATTAAAGTGCCTGCACATACATGCATAAATACACAAATGTAAAAAATTAAAATAGAGACTAGAAGGCTTTGGTAAGAACAGAAAGGCAAACTCAACAAGTGTAAATATAGTACATTGGCAAGCAGACTAATTATCTAAAAAATTCAGTAGTGTAGTACATCAAAAAGTATAGTGATAGTATATGCTACTTACAGTTAGTGGTTTGGTCCATTTAATATGTAGTCTATTAAAGACTGTTGAATTAACTTATATGAAGGAATTAATATTGAGAATTAATTTTTTTAATATTATAAAGGTGCATTTGCCTTTTAAAAAATAGTTACAGTTCAAGCAATGGAAATAATATTGCTGTGTTTTTCTTTTAGCTCCTGGAGCCTGTCTGCCACCAATTGTTTGAGCTCTATCGCAGCTCTGAGGCTCGACTGAAGAGGTTCACCCTGCAGTTCCTGCCTGAACTGATATGGGTGTACCTGCGACACACAGTCAGTCGGGACAGGCAGAGCAATGGCTGCGTTGAAGCGCTTCTCCTAGGAATTTACAATTTGGTGAGCTGAAGTTATTGGAGGTTTAAAATATTTTAATCCCCTTGAAATATTTGAAGATTGTCTAAAGAGAAACAATTGAAATGTCTATTGAATAATTTTTGAGCTAAATACAAAATAATACAAACAGGGATTTTTTTTATAAGGTTGTTGAAGATATAATTGATATCATTGCTAGATTAGATGACTTACTTCTATTTCATTTAACCAGTGTCTATGAATGCCTTTATGTAAGAAACAAGTTGAGGGGCTGGAGAGATGGCTTAGCGGTTAAGAGCACTGTCTGCTTTTCCAGAGGTCCTGAGTTCAATTCCCAGCACCCACAAGGTGGTTCACAACCATCTATAACGTGATCCGATGCCCTCTCCTGGCATGTAGGTGTATATGCAAACAGAGCACTCATATACAATAAATGAATAAATCTTAAAAAAATAAAAACAAAAGGAAAAAAGAAACAAGTTGGATACTGAAATGAGCTGCTTTAGTGCAGCTTTCCACCTCAGAAGACATAGTCATAGATGACTAGCAGTGCAGTCATCTGTAGAGAAAAGGGTATGAGAAATTGATATATTAGCCACAGTTACTGCAACTTTCCTAAGGCAATGGCATCTGAAAAGGTGTACTTTGGATTTGGATCACTTACGATTAGGAATAGGTGAGATTTTAGGAAGAAGTAATTGTCTTAGTTAAGGGTGCCTTGCTGTGTGTGTGATAGAACACCATGACTAAAAGCTACTTGGGGAGGACATGGTTTGTTTCACCTTCCAGTACTTTTGTAGTCTGTCATCAGGACAGGAACTTAAGGCTAGAAACTGGAGGCAAGCACTGAAGCAGAAGCCATGGAGGAGTACTGCTTCCTGGCTTGCTCCTCGAGGCTTGCTCAGGCTTCTTTCTAGGACAAGGAAGGGCCACTTGTCCAAGGGTGGCACAATCTAGGATGGGCTGGGCTGGCTCCCACATCAGTCCAAAAAAATTGACCAAGAAAATGCCCCACAGGTCTGCTCACAGGCCAACCTGATGGAGACATTTTCTCAATTAAGGTTCCTTCTTCCCGAGTGACTTTAGCTTGTGTCACGTTGACCGAAAGCTGGCAAGCACCAAGCACAGTAATTAAATGAACGAAAGGAAAGTTGAGTTGTGCCAGTGCACATGAGAAAAGCACAGAGTAGAGATGCAAACTAAGAGAGGGATTCCATCTTAGTGCCATTAGTGTTAGGCTACTGAGTGAAACTTTGTCTCGAGTAACAAGAACACAAAAGAGTTTTCTTACAGTTCAGTAGAAATTACTTAAATATGTCTATTTTGTGATTACTTACACTGATATTGCCAACATATAACTTATTATAGTTCAGTAATTTATTGCTGAGGAATTATACATATCTTTTAATCAAGGTTCATTCTTAAAATGTTCTCGGTATAAAAATGTTAACTGTGGTACTGGATATTTAAGTACGTTTGTTTATAGTAATCATTTTACAAAGAAAATGTATCAAAACTTCACATCATACACTAGAAATTCATATATATATATTCTGCCACTTATAGCTCAGTAAAGCTGGAAAATGCTTCATTTGTGTTATAATAATGTGTTTTTCTTATTTTAGTAAGAGTGGTTCTCTTAGTCTTATTTATATTTTGCTCGGCCAGGTTTCTACTAAAATGTCTGATCCATTTTTTTTCATCTACGGTCTAATCACTCTTAATCTACGTGTTCTGTGTGCACCTGTTTTTTGCCTTGCTGTCATGTTGGATTTGGTGTAGTGCAATTTGTGCTCAGTGTCTCTGTGGGTAACAGTTGTGTCACACATGTGTACCAGTTTGCTAATAAATTTGAAAGGGTGTGATAGGGTAATAGTATTCTTATATACTGTTGTTTCTAAAACTCTCCCCCAATTAGCAATGTTATATTCAATAAATTAACAAGTATTTATTTTGCTATAGACTTAATATTACATTGTTTTGTACATTGTTTTACTATAGGAAATTGCTGATAAAGATGGAAACAATAAAGTGTTGTCTTTCACTATCCCTTCATTATCCAAGCCTTCAATATACCATGAAGTAAGTAACATTGGGAATATGGAATGTTTCAAATTATGTTGAGAAAAAGATAAAAAATAATTTTGCCAGAGGTAAATATTGTAAATACTTTCTGCTTTTGAAACATGACCTTTTGTAGCCCAAGCAGGTCTCAAACTCACCAGGTGGTCAAGAATGACATTGCACTCTGAACCTGCTTCTACCTATCAAGAGAAAGGGTCACACCACCGCGCAAGGGTCCTGATTCATAGTCTTCTCTTTTTGGTTGTGAGCTGAGGTGGCTCAGCGGTTAAGAGCACTGCCTATTCCTCAGGAAGATAGATCAAAACCACCTGGAAGTTCCGTCCCAGAGGCTCTGACACCCTCTCCTGGCCTCCATGGGCACCAGGCGTGCACCTGGTTCACCTACATGTAGGTGGAACCCTCATACCTGTTTAACGAGGGAGAGGGAGAGAGAGAGAGAGAGAAGAAAGTAGGTAGGGATTGGGTCAGCAGATGGCTTGGCAGATAAAGGTACCTGCCACCAAACATGACAACCTAAGTCACCCACATAATGGAAGGAGAGAACTGACTCCCACAAATTCTCCTCTGACTTCAATGTGTATACACTCACATTAGATAAATGAACTAATTTAAGTTTAAAAAAATAGAGTAGATGTTATATGTTATGTCAAGGGAGTTAGTATTTAATGGAATTTTTTTCTAGTTCTTGTTTATTCATTTATTTTCCTTTACCAGTATCATTTTCACCTTTTAAAATCATTTTTTAGGGGTTGGAGATTTATCTCAGTGGTAGAGTGCTTGCTAAGGCCCTAGGTTCGGTCCTCAGCTCTGGGGAAAAAAAAAAGATAAAATCATTTTTTAAAGTGAATTGTCAAAAAAATTTTCCATATTGTTTAGTGATTATCTTTGTTAGAATGATTTATTTCTATTTATTTCTTTATTTCTTTATTATTCCTTTAGAAAAGTAATTACTCAAAAGGGTGTTAATGCTCCATTATGTTTCAGTATAAAGGAGTCTAAGTGCACACTCTAGCTAGTCAATAATGTGTTTGTTTTGCTTATGTTTATTCCATTGAAGAATATGAGAACACTCATTATTATGTAGGTAAAAGTTGCTGTTTAACTGAGTTCTCTTTAGTAAGACCCAATAAGAAAAATGTGTCAAGAATCAAATTTGCGGACATCATTGGTCTTTTGATACATCAGATTGTGAGCATTTAAAAAGCTTATTCTAAAAATTATATTCCATTTTCAACACACATATTATCCTGTTTGTCTTGTAGCTCAATGCAGGTATTAATTTTTTAATTAATTTCCCTGAAAGTTTGTTTTGTGTTAGAAATAGTACGTCTCCTATTTAACCAGGATCCATTTTAACACAGAATATTTCTAAATAATAGATTTTTAATTAAATTATTTGTATCATGTTATGAAATAAAATGGATGATAGTGACATTAATAAAGATTATCCTAACTTGAAAAACAAAATCAGTTGTGTAAGTACTAAAGAGATTTTTGATCACAGTCTTCAACGCTGTTTATTTTATATAATTGTGGTTATAGTCTGTGTCCTAGAATGCAAACAAAAATAAATGGATTTCTTTCAAACCTTAGTGTTTTCAACAGCGTTCTTTTTCCTAAATACAGAGTAACTCAGTATTTCAAAAAAATAAAGTGATATGTTTCAAATTTTATGTCTTCTACGTATTATGTTTAAAAGAAGGCATAAAATGTCATTGAAGAAGAATGAAACCTTGACTTCAAACTACATTTTATTTCAACAAAATTAGATATTATTACATGATACAGATTTTTACTTCATTTTGGAGACATTATCTCATGATAAATCTTGTTTTTTGTAGCCTTCAACCATTGGTTCCATGGCTTTGACAGAAGGGGCATTATGTCAGCATGACCTCATCAGAGTTGTCTATAGTGACCTTCATCCTCAGAGAGAAACATTCACTGCACAAAACCGGTAATGCTCAGGGTTACATAGTCGGGGCTGAGAGAGGGCTCAGTAGATAACCACTGGCTGCTCTTCCAGAGGACCCGGTTCAGTTCCCCATGGTGGCTCACAGCCATCTGTAACTCTGGCTTCAAAGGATCTAAAACCCTCCTCTTTCCTCCAGGGGCACCTGACATCCATATGGTTCACAAACATACATGCCAAAAAAAAAAAATACTCAAATACATTGTTAGGCCCAGCAAGAGCCTAAATATAAGAAGGTATGAAGAGAACTCAGGAAACTAATCATCCATCCATGCAAAAACGCAAGAGACTCACTCTTCTTAACCATTGCAATGGGGTCACCCCTGCTGATCAGCTAGGAGTGGCACCGGGAGACAAAGAGCTTAGGTTTTTAAAAGATACAAGGCGGGAATCTCCTGGGGTTGACTTCTTGGCAAGTTAGGATTGGATGAAGTGTCTAACTTTTAAAATAATTGGTTAGTTCTGGTCACCCTTAGGTCCAGTCAGCCCTGTCGTAAATATCTGATCTTCAAGTCAGTTTGGAATTTCCTGCCATCCACAGTTAAATGTGGGAGGGTGATTAACTCATCCCATGTCTGTTCTGAGGAGTGGGGGTTACAGGCTTTGGATCAAAGGTCAGGAGAAGGATTGGGGCCATTTGGCCCAGTTTCCAAACAAAGCCCATCTCACCGGTGCCAGTGATTTTTTTCTCCATTTAGTAGAGATCTCTGCTTGTTCTCTTCCTTATCTCTGCCCTCACAGATGGCTAATGTCAGGAACTTTTACATTCCTCGGTTCTCTGGAGAAGCACTAAGAGGCTTTAATTAACATGGGCCTAAAACTTGCAAATATAAGTTATAAGGCAATTAAAGAAACAGGTTACAAAGTTAGTCTGATTCTTTCAACATAAATCTAAAAAAAAAAAAATTTTAACTACACACCAATGGTGAATTTATTCCTAATGGCTAAATTTCAAGCATGATATGATAGAGTCCAAAAATTAAATACATCATACTGGTAAAGTATAGTATAGTATAGTATAGTATAGTATAGTATAGTATAGTATAGTATAGTATAGGCTAAGCATCCTTCTCTGAAAAAAAATCACTCAGAAATGTCCCAAAATCTGAAGTCTGGTGGCACCGGCACGATAGCACGAACAATTACATACAGTCTGTGTGACTGGGACACAGGAAAAATGCACTAAAATATTATGTAAAATTACCTTCCGGCTATGTGTGTATAGGACATGCGAAGCATCACTGGATTTCTTCTATATACTTGGGTCTTAGCTCCGAAGAAGGCACAGATTACGAAATCTGAAACATTTTAGGTCCTTGGCATTTTGGATGAGAACTGCTCAAAAAAGAATTTTTTTGTGAACTTAATACATGAACACTGCATCTACACCACTCCTCCCCCTCCAGCTCTTCCAGTGTCCCACCTCCTGCATTAGCTGCCGGGGCCAGCCGGGCAGAGTCGAACGGTTCTTGAGTTGGGTGTGAGGATTAAAATTAATAAAATAAACACACAGCACACAGGAAACTCTTTAAAGGTCCAGACTCGACAGCTTTTGCAAAAGGCAGACTGCTGCAGCAGGCAGCAAGTCTCAGGTGCTGCCTGCCTCCTCTGCCTCCAGCCTTCTGACCACTTTATTCTTTGAGGAGTTACTTTAGCCAGTAAAACATCCCAGAACAATAGGTTAATTTGCACAAGGAGCCTGAGGAAGAGGTGTAACCCTCACAAGCTATCCCACCTGTTGTCACAAACAAAAGGAGATGGACTTGCAAGTTCTCCTCTGCCCTTAGTAAAGGCCTGCTAAAAGCCATCTCTCCGCTGAGATGTAAATATCAAAGCCGGCTGCTGAGTGGCGGCTCCCGGCCATTAGCAATCTCTTAATATTAGTATGTCTATAAACATATGCATAAATGTACATATGTGCACGTGTGTGTACATACATTTTTTCTGTCTGCTCGCTTATACATGTGTCAGGGCTGACCACTTGGGATTGGACAGCCTATTTGGGGGTTCATCTGTGGAGAAAACATGTTTTCTCACTCAGCAGCCCTTGACGACCTGTAGCTTTAGATCTAGGGGCTGTACTGCAGAGTGGTCAGCACCCTTGTTATATTACTATGTCTTGGCTGTAATCAAATTCCTCCCCTCTCCCCACTGTACTATAAATAGCTTCTGTTTATAGGTGAATTGAACAAATTCTATTAAACAAGGTTAATATACCCAATCAAATAAATATATATCGAAGGGCTAGAGAGGGTGCTCAGCAGTTAAGAGCCCTTTCTAGTCTAGCACGGGCTAGGGGTTTAGGGTTCAATTCCCAGCACCCACTCTACAGCTCACAACCACCTGTACCTCCAATTCCAGGGCATTAATGCCCTCTTATGGCCTCTGTCGACACCAAGCGTGCATGTGGTACACAGACACACAGGTAAGAAAAATACCTATAGCATAAAATAACAAGTAATAAAAATTCCTCCTTATCCTCACCTGCCTGATTTCTAGTTTCTGATCTTAGTGATTATGAGAGTGATTGCATTGTGATGTTGTGGGAGTTTTTTGCAATATAATTTTTATTGTGAAGTATCTTACAAATGTACGTAGTTTTACCCCCAAATTCAATATGCACTATTTCCATACAGTTCATTAATAAAAACTGTTGTCTTCCATTCCTCCTCCCTTGCATTTTCCCTTTTCAAGGTGTAATGACTTTTAACCAGTGGTTCTTACCCAGGGTGTCCATCACGTCCTACATATACCATTTAGCAATCAACATGGAGGATTGATTTGGTTGATAGAGCTGGGTGGAGGGAGGGCTGGTTGTGCATCTGGTGCTTAGAGGTTAGGAATGCTGTTCAGCATCCAGCAGTTCCTGCAGGATATCAGATGCCCTGGAACTGGAGTTGCAGGTGCTTGGGAGCTGCGGTGTGGGTGCTGGGAACCAAACCCACAATACTAACAAATGCTCTTACTTACTGAGTCATCTCCAGACCCTTGATTTCATTGGTTTTGTAATTTGGGTTTGGGTTAGTTGGTTGGGTGTTTTGTTTTCTTTTTTGAGACAGAGTCTAACTGTGTTATGTGACTAGCCTAGAACTCACTACATAGACCAGGTTGTCCTCAACCTCACAGAGGTAGGCCTGCTTCTGCCCCGAGTGCTGGGACTGAAAGTAAGCTCCACTACATCCAACTTTCATTTTTTTTCTGTTTTGGTTTTTTCGACAAGCTCTCTTTACATAGCCCTGGCTATCCTGGAACTCACTATGTAGACCAGGCTGGCCTTGAACTCACAGGGATCCACTTGCCTCTGCCTCCTGAGTGCTAGAATTAAAAGCATGTACAACCATGCCCAGCCTTAATGTTTCTTAAAGAAGAAAATATTGATGATAGCAATGGCTTATAATATGGCTTATAATAAAGACTAAAACAAACTATTAAGGAGGATACTGTAGTAAACCGATTAAGAAATCATGATGATTTACATTAAGGCATTATTATAGCTATTTAATAAGTAAATAATTACTGTTGTCTCTGATAAAAATAATTTTAATAATTTTTTGTTATTTTTCTAGATTCGAAGTCCTGAGTTTTCTCATGCTATGCTATAATTCAGCCATTGTGTATATGCCTGCTTCATCTTACCAATCTCTTTGTCGAATGGGTTCCAGGTGAGAAGAGTAATTATTATCGTTCATATTCATATAGTTATATGGAAAGTATTATATGTACCAGGCTTCTGGTACAGTAGTAACTTCTGGTATAGTAGTAAATTATATTCATGGAGCTTACATTCCTATAGGAATGAAAATTATTTTAAGGGGCTAGAGAAATGGCTCAGCAGTTAAGAGTTCTTACTGCTTTTGCACAGGACGGGTTCATTTTCCATCATTTACATTGTAACCTACAACTCTCCTTTAATGCAGTTTCAGGTGTGCCAATGTCCTCTTTGGGCCTCTGTAGGTCCTACAACTACATCAATGCACATACATACATGTAGGCAAAACACTTGTACACATAAAAATAAATAATGGAAATATTGTAAATATAAAATATTTTAACATTCAACAGAATATTTCTTAGCTCAACAGGTTAGGTCAAGTCCACTAACTTAAGGATCATCAGTACACCAAATTTATTTTTAAAGTAAACCATGTTAAGAATTTTGAATAATAGACTTATATATGGGAAAAACCTTGACTGTTCCTCCAGAAGATCCCAGTTCACATGGTGGCTCACAGCTGTCTGTGACTCCAGTTCCAGCAGACCTGACATCCTCACACAGACATACATGCAGGCAAAACACCAAACTTAAAAAAGTAATAATTTATTCTTTTTTTAAATGTGACTCTTTACCTTATGCATTTTTGTTTGTTAACAACACGGCCTTATGTAGTGCTGGCTGACCTTGAACTCCTGATCTGCTAGCCTCCTTTTCTTTCATTGGGTTTATAGGTATGCTCCTTTATATATTTTGTAAACTATTATCTATATTGGAAAAGAGTAGTATTGTGTCAATTTTCTATGTGATGGCAAAGAAACATTCTGTGTGGACAGGTTATAGTCCATACTTCAGAATTTCTAAGAAGTTAGGTCTGGCTGGAATTAAAGAACTTATGTATTCCAAGTGACCTTTCACTTTAAAAAACTGAGTCTCCTCACTTCCTGCCCTCACCTCTACCTCCCACTCAGAGTTAAATCATACACAATCCTAGCTGAGCATTAGTGTCGTACATCTTTAATTGCAACACTCAGGAGGCAGGCTGATCTCTGAGTTCAAGGCCACCCTGGACTACAGAGTGAGTTCTAGGGCAGCCAGGAATATACAGAGAGACCCTACCTCTGGAAAAGAAAAAAAAAAAAATATGCAATCCCTTTCTTGTGCTGCATTGCAAATTCTTGGACCAGCAAGATGGCTCAATAGATAAATGATCTTGTTGAAAAATTCTTAAAGTGGGAATTCAATCTCCAAAACTCAAATTACAAATTTGGATGCAGAGGCTTGCATATGTAATTCCAGCACTACTATAGCAAGATTCAGGAAGCTCTTATTGAATGAAGTACAGTGGCAGAAATAACAGCACAGCGGGAGAAAAGAACTAAGTCCCTAGAAGTTGTCTTTTGACCTCCACAAACATCTGTGAAGTTTCACATACACACTACGTGATTTTTAAAGAGAAACAGTTCCATAATTTTAGCATTTTGTAACATCACACATTTATTATTTCATAGTTTTTATGAGGCAGGAATATAGGCATGGCTCGCCTCGGCTTAGAGTTTTTGTTTGTTTGTTTTGCGTTTTGAAGGCAAGGGTCTCCCTTTGTGGTTCTGGCTGGCCTGGAATTCCCTGTGTAGGCCAGACTAGCTCCAACTCAGGAAGACCCTCCACTTCATGAGTGCTGGATTAAAGGCTTGTGCCACCACACCTGGCAGCTTCTTTTAAGCTATAGAAAGACAGAAGGAATTGTAGTTTTCCAAGGCTTAGCACTGTTTGGCAGAACTCTGTTCCTGTAGTTGTAGGATTATAGGTTTCTTCATCTAGTTGGCTGTCTGCTGGAATCCACCCTTATTCTCCTAGCACATGAGCCTTGTAACATGGGCAACTTATGACATCACAGCTTGCTTCATTGGTCTTTGCTTCTATTTGGCGTCATGGCCACTCTTATACCTCTTGTAAATCATAAGATTCTCAAAAGAGGACCAAGAAGTTCATTTGCCATCAGGCTAATATGTTGGTTGGCTAATAAGCTTGGTTGTAAGAAACAGTAATCCCAGTCTTTAATCCTAGCACTTAAGTATCAGATCATGTGGATCTCTGAGTTTATGACTAGCCTGTGCTACATAAAGAATTCTAGGCCAACCAGGATTAAATAGTGAGAGCCTGTCTCAAAAGGAAAGAAAGAAAGGAGATAATGTTCATGCTTCCCAGTAGCTTCCAGAAGTCCTTGGTCTTACAGTATGGAGAAGCAGAGGTGCTGCTGATGTCTGGACAACACATCTTGCTGTTGGAGATTGCTCACATTGTTTCCATTGTGGAAGGAACAGCCCCACTGGTCACAGAGACACCAACCCCTGTATTAGGCTGCACAACAAAGAAAATTAAGAGATAATTGTGCACCTTTAACTATACTTAAATAAAACATCAAATAAATAATAGTGGCCTTATGAATAACAGTATTTTGAAATGTTGTTGTAAGAGTTGTGTAATATCTAGTAATTCCCCAGTACAATTTGAGATGGATAAAAGCTATGTATTTATGTGTTTGAGAGAGACAAAAGAGGAAAAAGGATGTCTGAGAAAGATGCTGTTTTAGCTATTTGGGGAAAACTTACTACTTATTATGTAGTTCTCTAGAACACATACTTCATGCATAAAGGCATACTTTAAAAAAAAAAAGAAAAAGAAAACCAACGTCCTCTTCCTGTTCATGACTCTGGCATTTAGCAGGTATAAGTAGCAGAGGAATGAATCATTAAACTTACACATTTAGCCAATTAGGAAATGACATGTTAACTACTGTATTTTCCTAGGGTTTGTGTAAGTGGATTTCCACGGCAACAGGAGAAACAGTGGAAGGAACTCTGTGGTCGAATAGTATTAGACCCTGAATTTATGGTGCAGCTACTCACTGGACTTTACTATGCTATGTAAGTAGGAAGAAGATGGATTCTACTACAAGTGGAAACATCCTATATCTCTTTTTCTTCATCATAGAATTGTTTCATGATAGACCTGTTACGTTTGTTTTAATATACTTTCTTTTTTTAAGATTTATTTATTTATTTATTATGTATACAATGTTGTCTGCATGTATACAGCACCAGATCTCATTATAGATGGTTATGAGGCACCATGTGGTTGCTGGGAATTGAATTCAGGACCTTTGGAAGAGTAGCCAGTACTCTTAACCTCTGAGCCATCTCTCTAGCTCCCTTAATATGCTTTCTATTCAGTACTTTTGTATAAAGAAATGGCTGTAAACTACTTTAAACATAGAGGTGAAATCTTCATTTTGTTGTTATAACCAAAACTAGGATAGTTCAATAATGAAATGATAAATTTGAAATAAGAGTTTTGTTTTATAACTAAAGCAGTAGGACTTGGGACAGATTTTTTTTTTAAGTGCTAAAGATCAGAGATATCTATTAAAAGTACTAAACAATCCATCTCATAGGTATAATGGACAGTGGGACCTTGGCCAGGAAGTGCTTGATGACATCATTTATAGAGCTCAGCTAGAACTCTTTTCTCAGCCACTCTTGGTAAGTTTTTATATATATACTTTTTTTTCCGTGAAGAATTGAGGTCCTGGTTCTAACGGCATGTTGACTCTTCTTAAAGAATATATGCGGTCAAAATGTTACCATCGGGCAGAGATTAGGGGGAGGTATTGAGATAAATTGAAAAATAAAATGTTTTAGTCGGGGTGGTAGTTGGCCAATCTCTGAGTTCAAGGCCAGCCTGGTCCACAGAGTGAGTTCTAGGACAGCCAGGGATACACAGAGAAACCCTGTCTCAAAACAAAACAAAAAGAAAAGAAAAAGGAAGGAAGGAAAGAAAGATAAAAAAAAAAAAAAAAAGAAATCCTTAATAAAAGAGAAAACCAAGTTGAGTATAGTTTTAACACTGGCAATACCAGCACATGGAAGCAGGCGATGAAGGAAGGAGGAAGTTCCTGCCTATCCTAGACTAGACAAGTAATGTCCTGTTAAGGAGAGGACAGCCACAGAAAGTTTATTGAGACATATAGAACAAAAAGGCTTAAGTGAATCCTCATTTTGTTATAATCAAAACTAGGCCAGTTTAGAAATGGAGTAGTCACTAAAGGATGTTATTTTTTCCACATAAACAGGTAAATTCTAATCATTACTTTTATATTAAAAAGTAAAATTAGAGCCAGGCAGTGGTGGCATGCACCATTAATCCCAAGCACTGGGGAGACAGAGGCAGGAGAATCTTTTGAGCATTGAGACCAGCCTGGTCTACAGAGTGAGTTCCAGGACATCCTGCGTTACACAGAGAAATCCTGTCTCAAAAAACAAACAAACCAAAAAGTAAAATTAATATGTAACACACAAAAGAAAAAAATTCTCTGTAGGCATAAGAAAACCCTGATTATAATCTTACTGGTTTAAAGATTTCATGCTTCCCAGTGTGTAGGGGACTTGTGAGATGACTCAGGATAAAATCACTTGTTGCCAAGCCCGACAACCTACGTTCAGTCCTAGAATCCACCTGGTAGGAGGAGAGAACCGACCCTCACCAGTTGTCCTGTGATCCCTATACACACCGTGGCATATTTACACACACAAATAGTAAATAAATAAGTGTCAAAAAAAAAAAAGGGAGTATAATGTTGGGCCAGCAATATGACCCAGCGGGTAAAGGCATTTGCCATGCAAATGTGTCAACTTGAATTCTATCCCCAGAACCTCCGTAAAGGTGGAAGGAGAGGACCAGCTCTATAAGACTGTTCTCTGACCTGCACATGAGCAGAGTGGCAACCCTCCGCACACATGTTATTCAGGCATGAGCATACACAGTAATAGAGTTTAAAGGACAAATGTAAGCATACAATAGGTGAAGGCGAAGCATTCTTTTTGCTTTGGAGATAATAAGACTCTAACTATATCTTTTCAGAAGCAGTTTAGTAATGAGTGCCTATTTTCTTAGACTCTTTATCCCACATCTAACTTTATATCTATGGAAACTATACCTTAAAAGAATCTAGAGAGAGCTGAAGAGGTGCCTTCATGGAAAAGAACACTGGCTACTCTTCCAAAGGACCTGGGTTTGATCCCACACTGTGGCTTACAACCCTCTCTAAGTCCAGTTGCAGGAGATCAGGAGATGTGATGCCCTCTTCTGACCTTTGTGAGCACCAGGCATGCACATGGTGCAAATGTGTGTGTATATACGTGTGTGTGTGTATATACATATATATACACACAGAAACAAAACACTTATACAAATTAAATGAAAGTAAAAGTACTAGAAGTATAATACTACAGTTAATTTTATATTTTGGTTTTTGGATTTTTGAGACAGGGTTTTTCTGTGTAGCCCTGGCTGTTCTGAAATTCACTCTGTAGACCAAGCTGACTTTGAATTCAGAAATCCAACTGCCTCTGCCTCCTGAGAGCTGGGAGTAAAGGCCTTTGCCACTGCTAATACTTGGCCTACAGTGTTACTTTAATTGCAAAGAAATAAAAGTACTCTAAACACTCCAATAACAGAACAATTGAAGTTTGGTATTTTCTTAATGAAATTGTATATTTGAGAACTTACACATTAAAGAAAAAGTGGTAACTTATGTTAAGTAGGAAAGTCTCTCCTCTCTCTCTCTCTCTCTCTCTCTCTCTCTCTCTCTATATATATATATATATATATATATATATATTAAATCTACATATGAACAAAAAAACAAGGTACCTAGTAGTTCTGGGTAACTTGGCTGTATCTTAGCTCTGTCTCTTCTTTCCTCCCCCTTCTTCCTTATGTATCCCAGTCTGGTTTTATAATTTTTTCTTGGTCTTAAAGTGTTATGATGATGGGTGTCACCATATCTAGTTTGTTTTTGCTTCTTATCAATTATTAAGCTTTTTGTTGAGGTTTTATGATACTTAAAGTATTTTTGTATTTTCTACTTGGGATAGTTTTAAAGGTATTTTATTTATTTATATCATTTTTATATATATAGTTTAAGCACAAACTAAATATACTAATGTGTAGCATTTTTCTAATATCTAGAGCTATGTGCAAAACCAAATGGAAAAACAAGCATCATCTATCTCACTGACAAGAGCTTGGTTTAACCTTACTTATATCCATCAAGCCCTCAAACAACTTCCTACTGTAGCTCTGTGTGGATAGACCAGACATACCTGCCAGGCTGCTGCATCCTATATGTGCTTGTCCATGTGCTCAAGGTCCTTGCTGATTACTACTTCCGAGTTAAGGGAAACAGATAGCAATTGTTTACCGTTCCAGTTTCCCAGTTTCTTCCTCAGGAGCAAAGGACACAGTGTCAGCACACATTTTGGGAAAAATATTTCCTTGTGGGTACGCAGGAGTGCAGAAAAGTGTACTCTTTATCACAGATAGTTTTCTGCTATTTATCATGTGAAAAGCAGGATCTTTACTTGTTGTAAATCATGGCTCACAAATATTAAATGTTTTTCTTTGGAGTGCTCTTTTCTTTTGAAACTCAACATCAAGAATCCAATAGGCCATATGACTTATATTTTAATAATAAATTTTTATTTGAAAAGCCTGCTGAAAGAATATACAATATTAAAAATAAATATTTCTGACACATTTTTGCTTTTATATTATACAACTTTATATATTATACAAGCTGAACATGTTCAAAAATAATGGAAACATGCATTATAGAATAGGTAAAAATTTTATGCTTGTTGTAAACTTGTATAGACTTACATTATTGTTTTAGGTGGCCAATGCCATGAAAAACTCATTACCATTTGATGCACCTGATTCTTCACAAGAAGGCCAGAAAGTACTTAAAGTGGAAGTCACTCCGACAGTGCCGAGGATCTCTCGGACTGCAATTACAACAGCTTCAATCCGTCGCCACAGATGGAGAAGAGAAGGTAAGTACAGAATTCTATTGTTTGTCCATTCATGGGTTCAAGTAAACTTATCACTGTTTATACAGAATGTACTGACGCTAGTAATTAATGCTCTGTTTATTAAAGTAAAATATTTTCATTTAAAAATGGCACAAGAAATGTGATAATGCTTCGTTATTTTTATGTAAATATGTTTCTGTTTATAAAATAGGAAAATGTTAGACTATTTTTCTTAATGTTAACATGGAAAATAAGACCTAGCTAAATTTTGTGTTTTTTTAAACTAGTAATAAAAATAGGGGGCAAAAGTTGCTTTAAGCTTATTAGCTGGAAAAAAGGTACGTGTATGAGCAGTGTGGAGAAATGATATGACTGGTCAAACTAACACTGTCATATAAACTGTCCATAAAAGAATTGTTCTTAGTTTTGGATTTTTATATTTGCTTTTCCTTTTTTTTTTTCTCTAAGAGCTGAACCTAGCAATACTGTAGACATGTGGTCCTTAAATAGTTAAACTGTCTTGCCTAAGAGACATTGTCATTTTAATGATCCCTATTTTTCTGTCCTATTCATTTGCAAACCTCACATTGTTCATTTGCTGCCTTATGTGTGTGCAAGCTGTGTACACACATGTAACTATATAGATAGTGTGTGTTAATATCATATCCATATATACATTCTCTTATCTGCCTGGGTCAGAGTGCTCAGAAAAGAATAGAGCAGCACAAAAGTACTAAAATTTTATATGTTGAATCCCAGATGGCTTTGACTTCTCAAACGAGGCTGACTCGAGTATTCCTGGCTCCCCGATCCAACACGGCTCCACTGACCTAGGGATCAAACGTGTGCAAGAGGGGGAGGTGCTGGTGCGCAGGACCCCTGAGCATGGCTCGTCGGAGCCCAACTCAGCAGCAGCCACAACAGAGGGTAGGACAGAGATGAGGAGGCAGCAGTCAGTGAGGCAGTTGCTGGAGAAGGATCCTGGCTCTCTGTCCCCAAGCAGAGCACCTCTCCATTCTAGTGTGTGTCTCCACTATCCCTGGGTGTGCTAGCTCCTCTTTGCAGAGCAACCCTCCTCCCCATATGCCTAGCACCAGGTTAGGTACAATCTTCAGTTGCCATTTGTGCTGGCCTGGAGTCTGCATCCCTGTGTCAAACGACAGCTTGGCATGGCTACTAACAAGGCAGGGGCCTGGATGAAAAGGTCTGCAAATGCTTGGAATTTTTCATTACTGAGCATGTTTATTCTAACATTAGGGGGAAAAAAACTCACCCAACAGTCATGAGCCTTACCAGTCAATACTAATGTGTACACATGATTATTTATCCTTTAAAGTCTGTGCAGAGAATTTTAAAATACAAGCACATTTAAGAAGTTGAAGTGGAACTGTCATTTATCTATTTTACGAGGGTGTTCAATTAATAGGTATTTCCAGTCTCTCACAAAGAATGCTGGCATTGATTGACTCCTCATCAGCTGGATTAAGTTGCGTAGTAAATTACTGACATCTTTTCTCTATAAATATGCTATCCTGGAGCTTACTACACTTTACAGTTACAAAGAGAGAGAGTTATAGCTCCCAAATAAAAGTGAAATATGTTATTTACAGATCAGGTACAGAGAAGATCCCTTGTTTCTACAAAGTAGGTATTTGCAAATAAGAAAACTGTGCCCTATCACTACCTATAAAAGAACACTTCTCTCTGACAGGAAAGTATTTGCCTGCTGCTTTGTATGAAGCGTCATCTGAGTTAGCTTCATGGAAAAGGGAACTGCAGCCAAATGATTTCATTATTTAGTTAACTGCCCCTGGAGTACCACTGCAAAACCTTATACACCTATAAGTAGCTTTAAAAGAAATCAACTATTTGTATTTATTTTAAAAACTAAACACACATAAAATGTCTACCTCCTACTTTAAGGAGGTATCTTTTTCTTCGGTGTATTAGAACTTTGAGCATGCTCAGTAAGAATCTAAATGTACCCTCAGTGCCTCACCTGTTTGCCCAAATTGACTTTACTTCATTTAACAGTATTGCATGTGCATGACCTAATGACCCCAAAGTTGGTATTGTTTTAGAGATCCTTCTTGACATGGCTGTGGAAGATGTGGCCTTCCCTTTCTGTCTTTTTGTATATCTTTATCTTACCCCTTGTTTTAATGCAAAAAAAGAAAGAAAGAAATTTGAGAAAAATGAGTGGACCGAAACTGAACAACAGTCTATTTCTCATCCTTGCTGACTAAGTAAGCCACTTGATGATTATATATACCTGTTGTTAGGATGTTGAGAGTATTAAAAGTAATACCGTATTAACCATTGATGAAATTGTTGCAAGAAGGACACTAGGCTAAGGCTTTTTCTTCTAATTCATCAGTCATGTACTTTGAACAAGTAACCAAAGTAGTAATTCCTCTTTCATATCTGTTTGAACTCTGTTGAGCTCCCTGTCAGTGTTAAACTGTTAGTCTGGGGTAGCTTTCAGGGGTGAGATAGCCAGAAGGAAAGTGAGTACATTTCTTTAGTGTGTTTGAAGCTGGGTGTGCTAGTGCACTTCTTTAATCCTACCACTCAGGAGACAGTCAGTCTCTGTGAGCTTAAGGCCAGCCTGATCTAGTTCCAGACCAGCCAGAGCTACATAGTGAGACCTTGTCTCAAAAAAAAAAAAGTATTTTATCTTTTAACCTGGATTAATTGTGGTTTTAATAAGTATTAGTAGATGCAGAATTTATGGGAAGTTAGCTATGAACAGAAAGGTCAGTGACATCCCCCTTTCAGTCTCGTCTTCTTAGAGTTGTTTATGTTGTCAGCTACAAAAAACCTACAAAGGGAAATATGTTTTGAGACTCAATTGCATTTTTACTTCCTTTTTGGTTTTTGTTTGGCTTTTTTGAAGACAGGATTTCTCTGTGTAGCCATGGCTGTCCTGGACTTACTCTCTAGACCAGGCTGGCCTTGAACTCAGAGATCCATATATATGACTCTGCTTCCCACGTGCTGGGATTAAAGGTGTGCACCATGGCACCAGACTTTCTTTGAGGGCTTTTAAGACAGAGAAAAGGAAATTGATTAACATTTACAAAAATTTTGGTAATTTGCTAGAATGCTGGAACTTTTATATTATACATATAACTTACTTTAAAAGAAAACATTTGTAGTAATGATATTTTAAAATAGTTTTGTAATAAAAATGTGTCTATTAGGGCATGCAAAATTGTTGAGTTGTTAAAGGTGCTTGCCCTGCAAATCTGATGATCTGAGTTTGATCTGCAGAAGTCATGTAAAGGGGGATGGAGAAAACCAATTCCACCAACTGTCCTCTGCCTTCTGTACACACATACACAGCAGACACCACACAATAACACTAATAAAAATTGTCAATTAATTTGTTTATTATGTGTTTAAAGGAAGGCTCTGAGCTTTTAAGATAGTGCCTGCGGTTTATGTACAGTCATCGTTCCATTAAATCGAAACACCACTTAGAGTATATAGAACAGCACTGGATTCTCTTGCATGGTGGCTTTTTATGTTATCATTCTTCTACGGCCATACTGCTTGGGTGTCAAATCTGCATGTGGCCAGCAAGATTCAGAGCCAGCACTAACTCTCTCAGTCTCTTGCCCTAACTACTTAGGTAAACCCAGTCCAGTTTTATATTATTATTTCTGAATATTTGGACTCTTTATGCTAATTATAAGTCAGTTATTAAGAGGTAATGTAATATGATCTAAAATGTTTATTTTCAGTTCTTTTGAAGGGATTGAGAGAAATAGTGTCAGTTGCATTTATTTTTAGTAAATGTACTTCCACATGGCTTTGCATGATGATTAAACATTAAATTGCTGTAGATGTTTAAATTTACATATATGTAACAAGTTGCTTTTTTGCTTTAAGGATAGACTAATGTAATTCTTTTTTTTAGAAGTAAAATAATTAATACATGTGAAGAAATATAGATAAGAAAATATTTTATTTTTCCAGGTATTATGTTAAGTAAAATATTATGTTTGAATATGTACATTTTGCTTAGGTAATCTGTATCTCAAATTAGTATTTAGATTTTACCTTAACCATCATGTTAATATCTATTTTATAGATTCATGCTTTCTTTCAGTCTGGGAAAAGTATTTCAGTTTTTGAAAGAAGAAAACATTAATTTTGAGACTGTTTGATCATACTTTTCAGTAAGAGATTTGGGCTGTCTGGAAACTACAAGCTCATATTATATATGATTCTCGTCTCACAAAAACTCAAGATAAAGGTTTTTTGACTAAGTTCAGTTACTGTGTGCGATCTAATGCATATTGCAGTGCTCTGTGAACGTGACAGCACTCTGATAGAAATATGTAATAGACAGTAGAAATGTCTCTGCTAGTTACCGTTGCTGCCTCAAAATCAGTGAATTCTTCATATTGATTGACCAAGAGAATATGGAAATCGATGTGTAGTGTGTGTCCATAAGACAAAATATGATTGTAAATTTACTACAGCAATGAGTTGGTGAATTTAGTAAATGTATTAGAAAGCATATAAGTGCAGTTAGCTGCCAAGTAGATAATGCATTTTTACTATAATTGAAAAGGGGTTTTGCCTATAGGCCTAAATGACTTGGTAGAATTCTAAGTAACTGAAATTAGAAGAGAATCCCTTTTGTACATTATGTTGTATGATTGGTTAAAGAAAAATGAAGAAAGAGTTTTTTGTATATAGATAGATATGATGACTTTGAATGAATGTCAGTGTGTTTTTAAAGTGTTATTTTTTTAGTGTTCTATGCCTTAGATGTTGATAGTTTACTAGTTAATGTTTGTGGACAGTTTTACAAAATCAGGTCAAATAAAGCCAGATGAAAGCAATGAATAGTGTGATAGAATTTTGTATAGAGGTTTATTCCCCTAAATTAAATTACTGAGGTTGTTACAAAGCTATAGCAAACATTTATGAGATTAGGTCAGTGTATTCACAGCTGCTCTTTTACTTAATTTAGCTATTGCTGAGTCTGTCTGGTTTATTTTTTTAGGTGCTGAGGGTCTAAATGGAGGAGAGGAGTCTTTAAACATGAATGATGCAGATGAAGGGTTTTCATCAGGGGCTTCCCTCAGCAGCCAGCCACATGGGACCAAGCAACCCTCCTCCTCTCAGAGGGGAAGCTTACGGAAAGCAGCAACTGGGCGGTCTGCTGTCAAATCCAACGAGAGCCCTCGAGATTCAGCAGTTCGCAAGCAGTTTGTACAACAACCAGCCGATCTTAGTATAGATTCTGTTGAGCTGACACCGATGAAGAAACACCTGAGCCTGCCTGCTGGCCAGGTGGTGCCAAAAACCAATAGTTTAAGTCTAATTCGGACAGCCAGTGCTTCCTCCAGTAAATCATTTGACTATGTAAATGGCAGTCAAGCAAGTACCAGCATTGGGGTTGGCACTGAGGGAGTTACTAATCTAGCAGCTACAAATGCTAATCGATATTCAACTATCAGTCTACAAGAAGACCGGCTAGGTCATGCTGGTGAAGGTAAAGAGCTCCTCAGCCCAGGAGCCCCGTTAACCAAGCAGTCTCGATCCCCAAGTTTCAATATGCAGCTAATATCCCAGGTGTAGTTTTGATGTCCCCTCATTCTGCTTACATTTTAAACTGAACATTTCATTGTGCAAGACACTTCATCCCGCATTGTGAAAAAACGTCGTTGTAATCAGATCTGATTTAGCTTAGGTATCTTCATACTGTATTTTGTATGGAAACAGCAATAAGGTTTTCTTTTCCCTTCTTTAACCTCTCCACCTCTTCCTTGTAAATGTGTTTGTGAAGCAGTGTAAAATGTTTGCCTTTCCCAGGCCTTTCTTTCTCCTTGGGTGATGTGCAATCCATCGTAGGCTGATCGGTCCCATTTCAACACTGTGAGACTGAGGGTATGTTAGAGGAAATGGTGTATATGATCCCTATGAAATGATTCTTTGGCTTTTGTTTAAAAAAAAAAAAAAACGGGTTTGTTCACATAATCTATGGAACTATGAAGATAACTGGATCATATTTTTTTCTCTCTCTTAACCAGGAGTGCCTCAGAGATTCTGCTATGACTTTGGGCTTCTCTGAGTCTGTGCAATGTGTATTCTTGAGAAGCATGGGGGAAGGTGGTGGACTGCTGCAGTTTTTCATTAAAATGAGGCGAACTGCCCCCTCTTTATCCCAAGGACATAAACATTTAATTATTGAGGCATTTAAATCAACTTGTGACCACCCCTATTGGAGGGCGGGCTCTAAGTTGATTGTGTAATGATGATGCACTTTCTCAATGGCTCTCTAGTCATTAACAACATGTCTTCCCTCTTCCCACAAGGACTTAAGGACATCTCTTGTCTTTAAAGTTTGAGCTTACAAATCAGAGACTCCAAGGGGCATGTTCTATTTCCTAGGAATGATTGACATTATGGTGCTGGGGTTTTGTGGGGGAAGGGTGTTCTTTGTTTAGTTTTTGTGAGATTGTATATGGGGTGAAGTTATAATTGTTTTCTTTTTTTCCTTTCCTTTGTGAGTTGATGATGACTGAAGTAGAAACTGTACATCTTCAGGTAAAAAGAGGGATTTCTCAGTCCACTTTCTGTGATGTCAGATTATTGGAGAAACCCTTTGAGCTGCTTCCTAGATGTACCTCAATTCAGTCAGATAATGGATAAAGAAACCTAAAGTCCTGAGATCATATACTCCAAGGAAATACATCAGGGATAGATAATTGGTTGAAAACACTGATGCTTCAATGTGACACATTTTTATAGAACATTTCTACCAGAGGGTACTGACTTGATTTCTCCACAAGGACCACACTGCCTTTGTGTTTAATGCAATTCGTGTATCTTCTGAGTATCTGCAGAGTTTCCTGTTTTTTATAAAACTTTGAAATCCTGCCAGTAAGCTAGATGTCGAATGTAAGTAGCATTTGGCAGCTGCTGAGAGGCTCCAAAAATACATTGTCAGTTTAAACTTTCTTGTTGTGATTTGGTTGGGAAGATTTTCTTAGATAATCTCTTCTGGGTCTCAGGCTTTGTTTGAAAAAGAAGGGAATATATTGGGATTTTGAAAATCAGTATTGTGACTTCAACTGTTATGAATTATTTATCTCAAAAACATGAATTACATATGCCCTCCTACATGTAGACATTTTATGTGTTATTGTGAAAGAAAATTATACTGCCTTTATAGAAAGCAAGTGTTCTCTTAATTGACAACGTTGTTTTATCTCTATTTACAGTAGAATTTGATAAATTAAATAACCAGGAAAATGCCTCTTTTTTTCCCTACACATAAACCACCACTTTTGGAAGAGTTGTTTGTCTGTTTGTTTATTTGTTTAGGCGGTTTTGTGTCAGAATAATTTTTAATTAGATTTGATAGTCTATAACATTTTTCAGCTCCCAGCAAAACAGAACCTCGGCTATTATCCATATCATTGCCAAACTTTGGAATAAAGCTAAAAGCTAATATGTGATTTATTGATTTTTATAGTTAGTGTATGGTATGTATATGCATTTATCACAGATTTAGCCCTATTTCTAATAATTTAACTAAGAGATACCAATTAATCTAAAAAAAATAAGATTATAAAACAGTGAAAACTAGTGAAGTAAAATGGTTTTCTAATGTACCAAACAGAGCCGGTTTCTAGTGCATAAAGGAAGGTGTGAGTCGCCATACAGCAAAGGCTGTGCCTGGGCTCAGCTGCATGCCTGTTGGCGTCTAAGGCAAGCATTTGAGTTAACGCACAAAATACAAAATAATTTGAAATGAAAGCACAAACTGTTATAAATACAGTAAGAACATCCTTTGATTAAAAATGCTATAAGTGAAAAGTTGGTTTTAAGATATTTTTCAGAGCCAGGTGTGATGGTGCACACCTTTAATCCCTGCACACGGGAGGCTGAGACAGGCAGATCTCTGAATTCAAGGCCAGCCTGGTCTACAGAGAAAGTTGTAGGACAACCGGGGCTATAGAGGGAAGCCTTGTCTCAAAAAAAACAAAAGAAAAAAGTTTTTTCCTCATCTTTTTTGGTGTGTGTAGATTAATATTTACACCAATTAATATTTCACGACCCCGTGACCCTTGCTTCCTATCTTTTTGTTATGATGTGGTCTCACTAAGCAAATCCTCCATTTACACTTTATAGCTAGGCTCTGGGAATTAACTTTCTGTATGAAATAATAGTCAAAATGAAATGAATTAAACAAACTGGCCAGTTTTCTAAGAATCGTTTTAGCCACTTTGTGTTGCCAGCATCAAATTTAAAATGGTTTTCGTTTAGATATACAGCAGCTGTTACAACTGTAAGCCAGAAGTGTCCATACTTCATCCTTCAACAACTTCCCTTTAATACTTTTCAGCTTTCATGAAGCTTCATCCCACTTATAGAAAAAGACAGTTAGGAGGAAATACCTGGTTTATATAATTTAAAAGAATGATTGATGCCATCTGCACCAGGTCAGATTAAGGACTACAGCATCTGAAGGTTTCAGGAGTTCTAAGTGACTTTTAAGTTAATGTTACTAGTAAGAAAACAAAAATGTAAAAAGTTAAGTTAGAAGTAAGGTTTTCAAATATGGAAATATATTAAGAAACCAGGGAGGGAAGAGTTGTCATTTAAAATCTCAGTCCTTGACTAGCAACCCTTTCCTTTCCAACCCACCTTCAGTGCTAGAAGAGGCCCTACAGGGAATGAGCTACTCTGTCTGCCGTGCACACATCCATCCTCAGGAAACCAAGGCTTAAAGAAGTTGTGAAATAAGGTCCATAACTAAGAAGCAGAGCCATAATCAAACCTTGTCTCTAGTCAGATGCGTATTAATGCTCTGTTGCCTCCTGTTAGCCATACTTAAGTAAATATGGTATTTTCCATATCTGTAACTTGTTTGTTTCTGGTCTCGTAGTTGGTGACCACATTAAAAAAAAAGTATTAACTCCATAAAAAAGGTAAAATAATAAATATAGATGGGGATGTGTTCAAAATGTAGGTATCTGTTATAGCACATTATTCTTTTCTAATTTATGCCTTATGAATTTTCTACCACATAACAGTTATATGCTGCCATGTTATTTGTATTTGTGGGGATTTGTTTAAATATAAAATAAACCCAATGAACTTACTTTGATCAGTGTTTCTAACTATTTGAAAGTGATTTTTGAGTCATCCAGTTTTTAGTCACCAGAGGTAGGTAACATACACTGTGGGGGATTTGAAAATAAAGACGAAATAAATTCAATTCCATTAATTTTTAATCTAGAGAGAGACTGTTCCTTACTGTGCTTAGAGCAGATAAAAGCAATATTTCTGTATGTTATTGAAAAAGATTTATAGTGAGTATGAAGCTTACGAATCCATGAACAGTGACCCCTGTGTCATTTATAATATATATACCTTATAAAAATGACTCAGGTGTGGTAGTCTCAGCTATAGAAGCTCAGTATCTCCACCCGGTAGGTAGTCTCAGTTCCATTTAGTAGCCTTTGGATCTGTTAGAATTATTTATTAGATATGAGAATACCGAGAACTCTTTCAAATTGTTCTTGTTTGCACTACTTTTGTGAATACTTTAATGCAAAGGTGTGGTTTTGCTTACCTTGCTTTATGAGGTTTATTTGGGTCCACTTTTGAGTACTTCAGTTGTTGGCAATCAGCTGTCTATTTAATTCACTGCATGTACATTTATAAGTAAGAATACTAGTTTCTGTCTTTATGGCTAGGGTAACATACTGTACAAACACTGGCAAGGAGGACCACTCCATTTCTGAACTTGGTTACATTATAAAGTAAGGGTTTTTTTAAACCAAAAATATATATATTGTTTTCCAATTATAAAAAGATTAATACGTCATGCTAGTGATAAATTCTACAGGAATCTTAGAGCAGCTTTTCTGTACTGTGGTATGTTAAGCATTTGGAACAGGAGGTTTTCTTTTTTAAGCTTAATGACTACTGTTTCAACACCAAGTTGGGTGAGACCTTTACTATAATACTTTTAATTTTCTTAAAATGGTTTTCAAAAATAAGTGATTGAAAATTAGCTATTTGACAAATACTCTAAAAAAATAGAATATTTGCCAGATTATATAAACATGGAATACAGTGTAAAGTAATGCTAATAAAATCATGAGTCATCAGATTGGTACAATTTTCCATGCAAATGTGGTAAGACAAATTTTAGTATTGTTTATATTGTATCAATCTGATGGATATATCACCCTGGTACTGAGCTATATAGGAACTACTAATTCATATAGGAGGCACAACCCAGTCTCTTGTCCTTGTAGGTGCATTGATTAACCCTAACCTCATAATGACAAAATTTTGCATTTTTTTTTCTCCAGTATTTTTGTAATATTAGCCATTTGTCCTGTGATAAACATATACAACACCAAATAATTCAGGATACAGTTTCACAGAAATCTAGGAATGATGTGAAATAACTGGCAGCATAGTGCAGAAAGAGTTTCTATGTTTTGCTTCTGAACTTTGAGAAGATGGGTTTGTAATGTTTACAAATTAAGTTGTATTCATATGTCTGATGTTGTACTACTGCATTAATATGGTTTTACCAAAAAGTAGAATTAAGTGTATTTGAGGTGTATTAAATGAGTCTTTTTTTAAAAAAAAAAAGTTGTGTATCTGGAGGTAGGTCTAACAGATCTTTTTATTTACAAAGAGAAAAGAAGCTAATTGGATAGTCTATCCCCATCTACAGGATTGCTATGTGGCTTGCTGTATTTGAGTGCAAACAGTTCAGTGTTAATCATAGCAGAAGACAGTTTTACATCATCATCAATTTATAAAATTTACCAAAGAAAAGGTTACTGACCAAAATTATTTTTAAAGTACCTGTTAAGGAACGTGCTTCCTTTAATGTAATGATTGCTTTCTAAGCCTGAAACAAATACTAACACATTATTTGAACTGGAGAACACATATATAGTAAATAGATATACAAGATTCTATTTTTCCCTACATCAATAAGATGTCAATACTCCAATAAAAGTACCAATTAAAGAATAAGTCTTAATTTTATTCCTTATAACATATTTTTATTAAAATTGAGGATTTTGCTTATCAGTATTGAATATAAAGGGGGTAACTCCTGAAGTTGGTATGTTGTATATTGTGGGTTTAGGTAAACTTACAGGGGAAATTATTGAAAGGGTACCCCTCAGTGGGCAATGGCATTTATTTCTAGTGTAATATTAGCTAAACTGGTATGGCTAGTTTACATTGATTTGTGTATGTGTTTGCTCTTGACTGCTTTTTGTCTTTGCATTTAAAACATGATTGGGTTAAAGGAAGCTAAAATATTTGCTTCTAAAATATGTAGGCCAAAAACATCTGAAGGGTTTAAGCTACTTAATGATATCTTAAATCATGAAACATAGTTGGGTTTTTAAACTGCTTTTCCACATTAGTAACACATTACTGTTAATAAACATTGGACTGGCATGGTGGCACATGCCTTTAACAGGGATTAACAGACAGATCTCTTGAATTCAAGGCCAGCCTAGTCTACAGAGTTGAGTTCCTGGGCAGCCAGGGCTACATGGTGAAACCTGTCTTAAAACAACAAACAAAAATGTATTGCTCTTGGGAAGAGAAGATTGGCTTTCAAATAATGACTGATAATGCTTTGAATTTTTTTAAATTTTATTATCTAAGCAGAATGCAAAGATTTGTTCAATGTGGTGTTAAAAATATTAGTACGAAATTTATCCTGTGTCTTATATTGGATCTTTTTGGTTCTTCTAAAAACTAGGCTTGGCTTTACATTTAGTTTAAAATTGGTTAAATGAAACTGCTTTTGCAGTGCAAGGATTTTACTACCTTGGCTGTCTGTAATGTGATTTCTGTAACAGGTAAACAGAATACCCCACTTTCATTATTTGTTTCATAAAAGGATATATTAGATCAGCCTGTTGTTGTTTTTAACCATCAATTTATAGCTTAGTATAAACTTCCAAACTGTTGAGAGGATTCTGTTGGTGAAAAGTCTAGGCAGGAGTTTAAAAAGTATGATCTTATTGACTGATGTCCTTTCAATTTAGGACTAGTGGAAAAATCTTTTTTTCAGAGCTGAAGAAAAAAAATGCACACATAAGATCCTATGTATTGGTGCATGTGAGCCATTGTCTTGTCTTATCCAATGGATTAATGCTGTTAATAGTTGACATGTGAAGTGTGTCACTGTTAAACTTGTAAATATTTGCCAGAGGTGAAAATATTTTAAGTTATTGTAAATAAAGATGTATAAAATCCAGTATCAGTCTGCAATGCAGAAGCATAACATCTCAGATGTTAAATATTGTGTCTTTTCAGGGATGTGTTATTTCTCCCTTGATGTATCTAGCTACATTAAGAATGTAAATTTTCTTTTGTACAGTATAAAAATACAGCTTTATTTGCCTTTTAACTGGTTTTCCCTGAGTTGATTTTATCTTACCTTAGTTTTATACTTTACCATAGTCCATTCATTGTATTTTTAAATGTGATTTTACTTATGAGTGTCTGATTTTATTTTATTTTGAGTCAGTCTCACTATGTAGGCTTGTCTAGCCTGAACTTATCATGTAGATCAGGCTAGCATGTAACTCATAGAGATCTCCCTGTGTCTGCCTCCCAAGTGCTGGGATTAAAGCCATGTACCATCACACCTGCCTGCGTATATCTGAATTTTTAATATATATCTTATTAATGTAAGGCAGGACATTAAAAATTATATGACAACAGGAAGTAACACAAAAGATTCTGGTGTGGCGGTGCTCACCTGTAACCCCCAGCAGTCAGAGGCGAAGGCAGGAGCCCTGCTGTGAGGTTATCCTGGGCTGCAGAGTGAGAAAACTTTGTTTCTGAACAAGATTAGGGCCAACAAGAGGCATTATCTTATTAAGATGTTTGCCTCCAAGCTTGATGAACTGAGTGTAGCCACTGGGACCTGCATGGTTGGAAGGAGAAACAACTCCAGATGTTTTCCTATAACCTCCACACACATATACAATGAATAAGAGTAAGTTTTTAATTGTAAATGCAGAAGTGAAGTTAAGTCATAAAGTATATAGAACTATACTTTTACATGTGCTAATTGTAGGGACACAAATTTAATACTAAAACAGCCAAATAGAAGAGCAGAGCTTTAAGATTAAACAAATTAAGTTTCTTGTTCATAGAGGAGTCAGCTTTATTAATGGGAAGCCTCAGAATTTAACTTGCCTCTCTCCTGTACCCTACTCCTGCTGACTGTGCTTCCTTTTTTTTTTTTAATGCATCTGTGGGGGCCAAGGTTCACATTGTGTGCAGAGGCCAGAACAAAACTTGGGGTGCCATCTTCAAGAATGACAGCCTGAGACAGTATTAATGACCTGGAGCTCAACAAGAATAAGTGGCCAAGAAGTCTCAGGGATCCTTTTGTCTTTGCCTATACAACACTGGCAACACTTCTGTGGAAATATCATGGTGATTTTTGAGTTTGAGGCCAGCCTGGGCTACAAAGAATAAAGCCATCCTTCGGCATTTTTCTGTGAGTTCTGGGGTCCTCATGCTTATATAGCACATTTATGACTCCTCAGCAACTGTTAACTGCCTGTAAAGATACTGAGGGAAGGTTGGGGACCTATGAACTTCTTCCTTGTAACCAGTAACTATAGACAGATGACTAGGGAGGGGAGGAGCCTGACGAGTCCCTCACCTCTTCATTACAGAGTGTTGAATAGCCCAATCTGGTATTATGCAGGTTATGTATAGATGATCACAGCTGTTGAGTTCAAAAGTACAGTGGCCATGCCATGCCATGAAGGAAGCATTCCACAGACTTCACTCTCCTCCAACTGTTATTTTCTGGCACCTCTTCTGAGCTTTGGAGGGGAATATCTAGCTTCATGCCAAGCTGCTGGTCTTTGAAAAATATGTTTTCTTTTTAAATCTCAGAGGCCCCCAAAACAACATGGGCGATTGTCAATGCTTTGATACAAGAACTAGAGGGAAAGACCCTGTTGCTGAAAATAGCATATACTGTGGTTGCAGGACATAGAGAAATAAAACTGGAAGTTAGTTGGAAGCTTCCTCTCTGCTGTCTAGGTTTCAGAGGCCTGGAAGGTGCTATGATGATGACAGTCATTTATACTTAGCAGTTTGACCAGTTATAAGTCTTTGTAATAACTACTGCTCACTGCAAAGAGAAGCTTCTCTGACAAAAGCTTACAACAGCTTTGAGCATAAACAGGTATTTTGAAGGCAATTTGATCATATCCACTTAGCAGAGTAGCAAGATCTTCCCCCCACAAAGTCCTGGAACCTTGTCAGCCATAAGCTTTTTACCAGGTTCACTGTTAGGATATGAGGTACCTCCCATGGAACTGACATCAGATTCCATCAGAAAGTGGTTGGTTACCTCCATAACAGTCATGCCTTTGTTGTGCCAGTAGCCACATTTAAACGCCAGGAGTGTAGCATGCTAAGGTCCAGAGCTAACTAAGACTGTTGGTGACAGTTCGCCCCAGCAACCTGCAGAGCACCTTCTAGGCCTGTGGAAGCTAGGGGCCAGAGAAGAAACTTCCCACTCAGTTCCAGATTTTCCTTCATGTACTGCAACCAAAGTATCCAGTACTTTCAGCAACAAGGTCTTTCCCTCCGGTTCTTGTGCCAAAGCATTGATCATTGTCTTGTTTTGGAGCCTCAGAGATAAAACACATTTTTCATAGATTGGTATGAAGCCTTTCAAATTTGCAAGGACAAAAACCTGAGTTTCCCACCAGGTGTGTTGATACACACCTTTAATTACAGCATGTGAGAGACAGAGCAGGTCTGGTCTACAAGGAGAGTCCAGGACAGCCAGGGCTGTTACACAGAGAAACCCTGTCTTGGAAAGAAAAGTTTCCCAAATTTAGGTGCCATTATGAAATGAATGTATCTTGTTCACAAGACCAACTTAATATTTAGAACACATAGATTGATAATATTCTTGAATGTGACTTTTTTTTTTTTAATCTAAGCTTATTGCATAAATTGGTGTATTGTTTCCAGTTGTAAATAGTACATTTGGTCCCGCTGTGTTTTTCTTTTTTCAGAGCAGCACTTAATTCAAAAGTTTGGTCAGCCTAGTCTACAAAGTGAGTCCAGGACAGCCAGGCCTTATAACACAGAGAAACTCTGGCTCAAACAAAACAAAAGCAACAAGAATAAAACCTCCAAAAGTTTGGTGATGGCATGACTGGGAATATAACTCAGTTGAAAGAAAAACTGCTTGCATAGCATTCATGAAGCCGTGGGTTCAATCCCCAGTACTGCAGAAAGCATAAAGAGTACGTTTTAAAATTTAATCAGAGGGGATATATGGATAGTTGCCAGTGGGAGCAAAATAAAAGCCTTTCCCACATACCCCCTTCCCTAGCCAATCCAGCTTCAGTGTGATGGTCGGTGTAGATCCACTGTGATTCACATCTGTCCCCCCAGCGTCTCAGCTAAGCAGAACAGGGCCTACCTGCTTCACATGTCTAACTTACCTCCCGCGTCGCAAAGCTAAGACTCTGGAACAGTGGTTCTCAACCCACAGGTCACGGCCCCGTATCAGATATTTACATTATTATAACAGCAAAATTACAGTTATGAAGTAGCAACAACAAAAAAATTATGGTTGGCGGTCACCACAACATGAGGCACTGTATTAAAGGGTCACAGCACTAAGAAGATCAACCACTGCTCTAAACAGCTTCCCACTATTAAACTCCTTCCAAGATAATCTTTCAAAACAAACATGACCGGAGCCCTAAGTACCAACTTGTAATATCAGACCCGAGTCTTGACATTTTACTCATTTTCATTTTGCTTTTCTTTCTGGAAAACAAATCAATTCAGGCCTTCAGGTTTCAATTTAAGGACCTCTTCCTTTAAGTAGTCTTCCTGATTCCTTCTGGTCTTTTAATTATATACTCCTGTGCTCCAGTGTTAGAATATAACTTAAAAATCATTCTGGGTAACGTAGAAACCATTTTGTGTGGCTTGGAATAATGTCATGCATGTGAGACAAACGTTTGCCACCAAGTAGCTCTGATAAGAGCTAGAAGCAAGCCACAACAGGCCACTTGGCAGCTGTTACCAACTTAGCTCAGGACAGGCCTTGATATGCTAAAAAACAAAACAAAACCTAACCTCAAGGCTGTGTTGATAAGCTAGTGAACCGGCCCCGAGCCCCGATTACACAAAGCCCAATGAAATGATACAAAAGTAGAAACTTTAAAAATGTCCTATAGAATTACACTACCGTGCTGCCTAGACACGGCATTTCCAGCCCATGTGTTGATAGTCATCCGCTAGAAATTGTAAGTACTCAGCTGCCTTATCGAAGCACCTGAGGTGGCTTTCATCTACCTCAGTTTTGTATCCTCCTGTTGGTACTAAGTGTGCGTTGTTTGGAATAAGGGAGTCCAAATAACGCAATCCTGTTAGTGAACAAATACTGTCACGTATCCCAGCCAGGTTCATTCCTTTTCCCCCTCATCTTTGTATGCCCCCCTTCACCTCTTTATTTCTTTAGTTTTATGGCTCTATTTTTCCATCCATGCCTCTCTCCCTCCAACCCTTGAGATCCCTTTGCAGCAAATGAGAAAAGATGTGCGTGGGTAGCTAGACTAACAACATTAAGATGGCCACAAAACACCGAGTACCACCGGGAAGGCCCCCAGCAAGGTGCGATCCGGGGAGCTCCGAGTCGAGTCGCTTCCCCCGGAAACGGAAGAGGAAATCTCCGGAACCCAAGTGCTTGGGGGATGTCTTCCGGCTCAGCTCTCTGGCCCGTGTCAGCGGGCTCCCGACGCCTTCGCTCTCGCTCACCCTGCTCTTCCCTGGTCTCTTAGGGCACCGACCACTGGCGGGGAGAGCGGTTCGGTGTGCGGTGCGCGCCTCCCGTCCGCCGCTGGGCACCGAGGCGCGGCTGGGGCCGGGGGAGCTTCCCCGGGACGCAGGCTTCCGTCGGCGGGTCGGCGGGGCCGTCTGCGGCGCGTGTAGGCTTCGCGGCCGCTCTCCCCGCCGGCTGGAGAGGTGAGTCCCGGGGGTGCCGCTGCCGCCGCCGCACCCTGCCGCCTCCCCGGCCCCGGCGGCCTCGCTGGCCTCCCGCCCCTGCGGGCTGGGGTGACGCTGGGGAGGGACCCCCGGGGAAGAAGCCCGCGTCAGGCTGCCGGCCTCGAGGCGGGAGGTCTCCTGCATGCACCATCCCTGCTTCCCGGCCAGCCCGGCCCTCTGTTGGGACCTGTAACGAAAAGAGCGGCGTGCCCTGCCGGGGGAGAGGGGGCTCGGCGGGACGTGGCCCAAGCGGTCACGGGATGGAAGGAAGGACTGCCGAAGTCTCTCCTGACGCCCCCGCCGGGGTGCTTCTAACGGTCGCCTTGGGACAGGGCTTGGCTGTAAAATGTGTGTCTGCTCCCTGGGGAAGGCGTGCGGTTGCCGTCGTCGCATAGTTGGACTGCGGGGAGACTTGACCGTTTTAACCCCGTAGACGCTCACTACAAATATCTGCATTTCGTTGGTGGATGGTGGGCGTGTGGTGTGGGCACTCGTGGGCGTGTGGATGGTGGGGCATGTGTGCGGGTGGTGTGTGGAGGGAGGGCAGAGGTTAATTTTAGATGACTTTCTTGATTGCTTTTAACGTTGCTTACTGAAGCGGGGTCTCACTGGAACCGAAGCCTTGCTGGTTTGGCTAGCTCGGCTAGCCAGCTTCCCTCAGGGATCCCCGTTCTCCGCCACCCTACTTCTGAGCACTTCTTAACTTTTAAATGACTGCGAGAATCTCAACCCTCATTTTGATGCTTGCTTTTATCCACTGAGCCTACTCAGTCCCCATGTTCATACTTTATTGTGTGTTTGTTAACTGCTGTTTTTCTAACGATTTGTTGGAACGAAAGAAAAAATTCTCTCATGAGATCTTGGTGAAAATTTCAATTGGGGTGATTTTGTTTGTACTGCATAAGATACCCTAAAAATGGATATGTTGTATAAATGCATTTGGGGCACAAAAAAGGCTGAGTTAGCCTACTTTTTATGGCAGGCATATCCAGCCTTTTTGACATTTCAATACAATGTTGCTGCCATCAACATAGTTCATGGCCGAGACCATCACAATCCAATTACAAAAAACCTGCAAAAAACAAAAACAACAACAACAAAAAAAACAAAACAACTTTAAATGTTTTTTGTTGAGCTGCAGTCATGGCTATTGGACCCAAGAAGGACTGCTTTACTAGATACAGTTCTGACTCTACGGGCGAAATAGTTATTGTTTTTCCCTACAAAGTATAACCTCTTGAAGCTCTGAAGAATTAGAATAATTGCAATGAGCTAGGCTTGGTGGCAAATATGATTTCATTACTTGCGAGGCATAAGCAGGGGGATTTTGAGTTCAAGGCCAGCCTTGGCTATTTAACAAGACCCTGTATCACTACAACAGAAAAGAAAGCTCACAGTGAGTGCTTCGCTTTCTCCTGACCAGCCTCAGCTTTAGCTTCCTGAGAACAATTATCTACACACCATGTTGTTAGTTAAAACTCTTCACTGTGGCGGTGGGTGGTTACCATGGTTGCCTTCCTGTACTTACTGGCTGACCTTGGCTGACTTCCAGTTACAGGTGACTGAATTTTCAAGCTGCAGAATGCATAGCACCTTACAAGGTAAGTGAAAAAGAAAAAGCCATTTAATTGTGCTGGTCATTAAACAAAATTTTAGCAACATTTAGCTATTTGTAATCAAAAAGTTGTGAGAGATAGTCATTAGTTTTTCGTTGGGTTTGGGTTTTGTTCTTTTTATCAGAAGGAATGGTAAAAATAGGACACATCCTAGTTTGGTTTCCTGTTGCTGTGGTAAAAGATTGACCAAAAGCAAGTTGGGGAGGAAAGGGCTTGGCTTACATGTCCCAATCACAAACCATCATTGAGGGGCATACTGATAGAAATAATGCATGGTATGTTTCTACCTTTAAAAATGTTAAAGTAATATCTGTGTTCATTTCACAAATGTTTAATTAGCGTGACCATTGTTGTGAATTCTCATTGACTTATTTCTTCTGTTTAGGTTGGACATGATGAGCACTCTGCAGTTAAAGGAAGCTAAGGTGCTGGATGTTCAATTTGTGGGAGATGATGATGTTCTTAATCACATTTTTGATCGAGAAGGAGGTATGTGTGATTGTGCAGTTGAAGAGATGCTCGTGGGTCACATCACTCTTAGAAACGTGGTATGCAGTATTCATTCCAGTAAGACTACATAAAAACTCTGATTTTTACTTTACTTCTTTTGAAATTTAATTGAAAGTCCGTGTAAAGCCTTATCCAAAACGAAATGCTAAGTAGTGGTGGGAAATAATAATTACCCATTAACCCTAAGTAAATACTTGCAAGGTATGTGTGTATTTAACTTAGTTACAGGTATTTTTTTCCCTGCTGTTTATGAGTTTTTTGCCTGCTTGTATACCACATGTGTGCTTGTTGCCCACATACACCAGAACAACACATTAGAATATCCTAGGGCTAGAATCACAGGCAGTGGTTAGCCACCATGGGGGTGCTAGGAACTGAAGCCAGGTCCTCTGCTGGGCAACAAGTGCCCTTAACTGCTGAGCTATCGGTCTCTCTGATTTCATACTTTTAATGAAAGAGAAGACATTGACTCCCCCACAGCTTTATGTACTGTCCATGGGTTTAGTGTAGTTTGTCTGCTGATATGTAGATATTATGAATGTGGAGGAATTGGACAACGCTCTGGAATTGCTTCTCTCCTTCCACTGTGCATTCCATTAGGCTGGTGTGATGCAGAGCTACCTGCGGAGCCATCAGGATGGCTCTAATGTAATACTTAGAAAGAATTCACACCCCTTATGTTCTATTTTGCATATTTTTGTAGTGACTAAATTAAAAAAGGAGAAACCTCAGCTTTTGGTCAATCCCCAGAAGATAATAAAGAAGTCAGAATGTGAATTGGAGAAAACTGACCAGGAAGTCTTAAAGGATCAGGACTATGTGGAAGTTTTGGGAAGAAATGTTCAAGGTATTCATTCGGGGTAACATACACCCATTTTTTTTGGCTAATGGCATGAACTGCTTTCAGGATGCACAAAAATAACTCGGTAGGCTAGAAAGTGGATTACTATATTTGTGTATTGAGTCTAAAACCATTTCCTTTAAGTTTTGCTGCATTTTTTAAGGTCTAATTTTTAAATTGTGTGTGTGTAAATGTGCACATGAGTGCAGGTGCCCTTGGGGGCCAGAGAGGGCATCAACTTGGGTTATAGGTGGTTGTGAGCCTCCCGAAGTGGTGCTGGTAACCGAACTCAGGTCTTGTACAGGAACAGTATGCACTCTTAACCACTGAACCATCTCTCCAACCCCCAGCAAGGTTCTTTGGTTTAGGGGTTTGTTGTTGTTGTTTGTTGTTTGGGTTTGTTTGCTTTTTTGTTTGTTTTTTGTTTTTGTTTTTTGTTTTTGAGGTAGGGTTTAATCTGTGTAGCTTTGGCTGTTCTGGACTCATTTTATAGACCAGGCTGGCCTCCAACTCAAAGAGATCTGCCTGCCTCTTACCTCCTGAGTGCTGGGCATGTGCCAGCATGCCCAGTTTTTTGTTTGTTTGTTTTGTTTTTTAATCATTGGTTTAGTTTCACTTGGGTTTTTTGAGACAGTCTCTCTCTCTCTGTCTGTGTCTCTGTCTCTTCCTCCCTCTCCCTCTCTCTTATCCTGAAACTTACCAGGCTGGCCTTGAATTCACTCAGAACCTTCTGACTCTTGCCTCCTGAGTACTGGGATTAAAGCATGTGCTACCATGGTCAGCTCCTGAGAGCAACTTTTGAGTGGCTGAGGCAGGAAGCTCCTAAATTCAAGACTAGCCTTGACAATACAGCAAGACTCTCTCCAGGCAATAATGAAAAAAGTCCTGAGGGACATGGGTCTCCTGGTTTCCCTCATGTTGTGTGTGTGTGTCTCTTAACCTCCCTTGTTCATTGTACTTGTCACTCTCTCATACTTATTGACCGTGATGACTGCTCCTGATCTCTCACTTTTGAAGTGATGCTGCTTCTTATGGTGGTGTTTTCAGTCTTAAATGACCTGGGTTTTTAGTCTCTGGTCTTTGTAGTCTAAATTCTCTGTGGCCCAGCCAGTACTTGAACTTGCAGTCCTCCTGTCACGGTCTCTTGAGTAGCTGGCATTACAGACCTGGAACACCAGCCCTAGTCTGGGTTTTCAAGAATGAGTCCAAGGTTAGTTGAGCTTGGTGAGCCGCCGCCTCTCAGTGGGTAGTGAGTATTTGGGACTCGTCAGTTTTCCTAGTAGGCAGCTGACACTTTTAGGATGTATTCTGTGTAGAATTTTTATGACTGCTTATGCTAATCTAAGAGACTGAAAACAATATTCAGGGATGGAAAACAAGAACAAAGTATGAGATTTATAGAGATCATGAGTCCATTATTTTATATGCAAACTCGAAAAAGAAAAGACAACAACACAAACTTGTTTTCTTATTTTAATTGAAAATGTTTTCCATATAGAGTACTTCCAGTAGATAATGGTGTTGGTACATATCCTGATAATGTTTGAGACCAAGGTCAAGACCCTAATCCCACCCACCTCCTTCCATTCCCCCAGCCCTACTCCCCTCTCCCTATCCCCTACAGGCCCTGACTGGCCTGGAGGGTCAGTATACACATGACCTCCATCTTTAACTTCTCTGTGCTTGAGGAGGCTCTTACTCATTCTTTGGTTATTATCTCCTTTATTTTTGAGCTTTGCTTTTTTTTTTTTTTTTTTTTTTTTTTTTTGGTGTTTTGTTTTCTCACAGTTATTCCCATCCATGAACATTTTATATTACATGTATGCTATATATCTGGTTTTGTAATGTCATTCTTTCAAGGGCCACAGACTTTTGTAGTATCCAGCTTTGCCTTGGTTTTTCTTTCTTTTTTTTAATGCTTTGGTTTTTTTTTTTTTTAAGATTTATTTATTATTTATACAACATTCTACCTGCACACCAGATCTTACTATAGATAGTTAAGAACCACCATGTGGTTTCTGGGAATTGAACTCAGGACCTTTGGAAGAACAGTGAGTGTTCTTAACCTTTGAGCCATCTCCAGCCCTGCTTTGGGGTTTTTTGTTTGTTTGTTTGTTTTGTTTTCTTTTTTCCACACTCCCCCATCCCCTTTCCCTTAATGCCTGCTTAGCTAGACTGGTGGCACAGAGTTTTAATCTCAGGTACTGAGGATCCTGAGCCAGGAGGATGTGTAGGATCACAAGGCCTACCTGCATTGTACAATGAATTCAGGCCAGCTGTCTCAAAAAAGTAAAAAAGATCTGAGAGTACAGTTCAGTAATAGAGTACTTGTGCAGCATGTTTGAGGCCCTAAGTTTAATCTGTAATGCAAAAAATAAAAATAAAAAAGTAGAATGTTCACTTCAGAGGATGTAGAAATATTTCAGTGTGTGCCTTCTATTTGCCTATTATATTTGTAAATATAAATTACCTTACTTTGTGTTTTGGTATTTTTGGATTTAGTATTTTTTAAATTGAGTGCTTATATGTGTACCTATGTGAGTGCAAATGCCCGTGGAGGGCAGAACCATTGGTTCCCTCCGGAGGCTGGAGTTGGAGGATGTTGTAAGGAGCCCCACTGGAGTCCTGTGCAGAAAGTACTGCTCCTAACCACTGCCTGATCTCTCAGCCTCTTCATTTGTCAGCCATGTTGATATATATGTGTGTGTGTGTGCTGGGGTATGTATGTAAAGGTCAGAGGATGATGTTGGACATCTTCCCCAGTCGTTGCCCACCTTATTCTATCACTCTTTTTTTTTTTTTTTTTTTTTTTGAGTCATGGTGTCATGTAGCCCATGCTGACTTTGAAGTCACTACAGAGATGTAGATGACCTTAAACTTGTGATTCTCCTTTCTCCTGCTGTGGTGCCACCATGCCTGATTGTATGCAGTCCTGGTACCAAGCCAGGGCTTTGCGCATGCCGGCGAACAGTTTATTAACGAAGTTACTCAGCAGCCAGCCTCACTTTTTTTTAAATGTGCTCTGCTGTTTTGCCAGCATGTATGTCTGTGTGACGGTGCTACATCTCCTGGAACTAGATTTATAGACAGTTGTGAGCTGACATGTGGTTGCTGAGAATTGAACCCAGGTCCTCTGAGCAGCCAGTGCTCTTAACCACTGAGCCATCTCTCTAGCCTCCCTCACTTTGTTTTGTAAGGCAGGGTCTCTCACCAAGCCAGGAGCTTACTGGTTATGGCTATATGCTTCTCTGGCTAAAGTAGCTGACCAACAAGCCCTAGGGATCCCCCTATGCCTGCCTCCCAGCCCTGGGGTTACAGTGTGCACCACAGTGCCGGGCTGTATACACGGGTACTGGGGTTCTGAATTCAGGTCCACATGATTGCATAGAAAGCACTTTACTGAAGGGACCATCTCACCAGCCCTTATTGAACATTCTTTTTCTGGCCACGGAGACTATTTCATCATATGTCTACAATAGTAATCTGTTCCCTATTTTTGGACACATGGATATTTTAGGCTTTTTTGCTGTATTTTCATGCTACCTCTTTAGATACATTCATTATTTCTTTAGGAAACTTATTGGTTAAAAGAATATTGTTCTAAAATACACAGGTAGAAACAAATTTTAAAAATATTTTAACAGTCTTTTTGCACTACGGAGGATAGAATACAAGGTCTTATAATACATGCTGGACAGGTCCTTTTCCATTGATCTAGGCCTCAGCCCTCTTATTTCTTAATTCTCTCCCCTCCACCTCCTGCCAGAGTCTCACTGTATAACGCCCACTGTCCCAGAATTCAGAAAGATCCACCTGCTTCTGGCTCCCAAAAATTGTGCAGTTAAAGAACTACACAACCATGCCCGGCATGAGTTTTTCTCCTCCTCTTCCTCCTGCTCCTGTTCTTGCTCCACGCCCCAGTTCGCCAACACATGTTTAGAGGTAGGGAATGATGTTCCAGGTGATATGTAGAAAGTAGCATTTTCTGCATTTATCTTGGTCTTTTTTTTTTTTTTAAGATTTTTATTTATTATGTACACAGTGTTCTGCCTATATGTGTGCCTGCATGCCAGAAGAAGGCACTAGATCTCATTATAGATGGTTATGAGCCACTATGTGGTTGCTGGGAATTAAACTGAGGACCTCTGGAAGAGCAGCCAGTGAGTGCGCTTAACCTACAGCCGTCTCTCCAACCCCATTGATTGTTTTTTGTTTGTTTGTTTGTTTTTAAGCTGATTTGAGAATTTTTTTTATTATCTTTGTTTTGTTGTTTATGTGTAAATCTGTAAATCAGGCGTGTGCTCATACACAGGTGCGTGTGATATCTGCCTGCTTCTTTTTCCTGATTTTGAGGGTTTTTGCATGTAGCCCTGGCAGCCCTGAAACTCACTTATAGATCAGGCTGGCCTCAAACTCAAGATCCTCCTGCTTCTGCCTCCTGGGCACTGGGACTAAAAGGCGTGTGCCACTGTAGGCTGGCTGACACCTAGGTTCTTACGTGGTTGCTCGGATCTGAATTCCAGTCTTCATGTTTGTTTGTTTTAATTTATTAATTTTATGTATGTTAGGCCTGGCCTGAGCCTGTCAGGCCCAGCAGGTGCCTAGTTACTTGGGAGGTGACTGAAGAAAACTCCTGGAGACCACCATCTATCGATACAAATGCAAGAGGTTTATTTTAACTATCGCATGATGGGGTCACCCCTGCTAGTCACAAGGAGTGGCACTGGGAGACAAAGGCCTTGGGTTTTTAAAGGACAAGGCATGGGGTTGCAGTCTTGGCAATTCAGGATTGGATGAGGAAGCTATAAAGTAAGATAATTGGTTAGTCTTAGGTGCTCAAGCTTGGCCAGTCCTGCCAAGTGTGGATGCAGCTGCAATTAAAGGGGGTGGTTAGCTCATCCTTGAAGAGTGTGGTTTTGGGCTTTTGGCTGGAGGTCAGGGGCTACTCAGAAGAAGGATTGAGGCCATCTGGGTTGGTTGCTAAGAAACACTATCTCGAAGACAAGGGTCTGGTCATTCTTTTTGCTGAGTGAAGGTCATTATTTGCTCTCTTTTTTATATCTGTCCTCACAGATGGCCAGGGTCACATTCCTCTGTTCTCTGGAAAGGTACTAAGAGGCTTTAGCTTAACCTGGACCTAAAACTCAAAACTATAGGCTTTAGAAGACATATAGGTTACAAAGTTAGTCTGATCTTTCAATGTATATGAGTGTTCTATCTGCATTTACACCTGCCAGAAGAGGGAATCAGTTCATATTTTAGATGGTTGTGAGCCACCATGTGGTTGCTGGGAATTGAACAGTCTTTGTGTTTTTTTTGGTTTGGTTCGGTTCAGTTTTGTTACGTGGTTTCTCAATATAACAAAATCCTGCTGTCCTAGACTCCCTTTGTAGGCTGGCCTCAAACTCACAGAGATCCCCCTGCCTCTGCCTCCCCTACTGCTGGGATTGCAGGCGTGCGCCACCATCACCCGGCTTTAGAAAGCACTCTTAACTGTGGAACTCTTTCTTCGGCCCTCTTTTGTCATAATCAGAAAACAATCTAGTGTTTTGTGCTTGGATTTTTTTGGTTTAAAGAAAAAAAACAATTTTTAAAGTTATATTTCATGTGTTTGTTTATTAAATATGAAGGTCAGAGAGCAACTTGGGAGAGTTGATGCTCCCCTTCCAACATATCGGTCCTGGTGATCAAGTCAGGTTGTCAGACTTTGGGGCCAGTGCCTTTGTCCACTGAACCATCTCACTGGTCTATGTTTTAAAACACAGAGGGACATTTAACAAAGGATCTTTTCTTCCATTGGCATTTTGAAACTTTGTTTCATGTAGCTTAGGATAGTTTTGAACTACTGATCATTCTGTTTCATCCTCCCAAGTGCTAGATTTGCAGACATATAACGTCACATCCGGCTCTAACACATAAATCTTTAGGAAGAGTCAAAAGAAAAAATCCAGTTCACCAAGAACATCTGCTGTGCTGTGTTCCCAAGTTTATGCGTTAGCAGTGTGGTACCCAGTGTGGTGATGCTGAGAACTGACAAGGTCTAATGGGAGTTAAGTCACCTGAGGCATGCTCCTCAAGAACTTCGGCGTTGGACTGGCTCTTAGTACATTGAACAGTGGAGGGCTGACCATTAGAACATTAGAATGAATTAAGATAGTTCCTGCAACAGCTGGTTATAAAAACATGTAAGCTGTCCTGGATTGCGCTCAAGCTTCCTGACCTGCCATGTGACACAACCAAGGGAACTTTCATCAACAAGCCCAAGTTAGTTCCACTTCTAGGAAAAGGAACATCTTTTATTTATGAAGTTTCTATAAGACTTTATTTTATTTGTATGTGTGTGTCCATGGCCTGCAGAGGTCATTGGATCTGCTGGGGGCTACCTAACGTATGTGCTGGGAACTGAATTCAGATCTTCTCAGAAAGGAGAAAACATTCTTTTTTCTTTGTTTTTTTGTTTTGTTTTGTTTTCAAGACAGAGTTTCTCTGTGTACCCTTGGCTGTCCTGGACTCCCTTTGTAGACTAGGCTGGTCTGGAATTCACTGAGATCTGCCTGCCTCTGCCTCCCAAGAGCTAGGATTAAAGGCGTGCACCACTACCACCCAGCATTCTTACCCATCTCTTTAACTAAACTTTTATGAAAAGTAGTGAGGGGTATAGCTTTTACATTTTAGCTATTTAAAGTTTTATCTTTTTCCTTAACCTTGCTTTTTCTTTAATTCATGTTACATTTTCTTTTTCAGAATCCTTGAAAAATGGCTCGGCTGTAGATAGTGGGAAAAAAGTTTATTCTTTTCAACATAGAAAACACCCTGAAGAGATGACTAAGTTAGGTATGTTACTTTTCTGTTTTGTATATTCATTGTAGACGAACACCACATTCTCATGGTTATCATCTTACTATATCCCCTAAAATTATGATGACATAAGTTCTTAGAATTTAGAGAATGAGACATTTCCTTAAAGAATGATGTCATATACCTGTAATTCCAGTACTCTGGACATGGAGACAGGTGTACACAAGTTCAAAGACATCCTGAGTTGCTGGTGCTTAGAAAGAAAGCCATTATATACTAACCATAGAAGTTATTTTTGACCAAGTACTATATGCCAGGATTGGTGCCACATTTAATATAGACATCTGTTTGCCTGTCTATCTAAAGGAGCCTATAATGTGTATTAGTTACAGATACATTGCAGAGCCAGGGTTAGCTTTCAAAGCTTATACTCATTCCTAAAAAGCCTTCATAGTGTTGTGTGTGAGCTACAGTAGTTGCTCAAAGTAGAAAGGCCTATATGCCTGGCAAGGCTGTATAGACTTCATCTTTGGATAAATTGAAGTCTTTGGATGTGTTTTTCTTTTTAACAGATTCATTTATTTGTGTTTATGGCTAAACATGTATGGGCTCCTGAGTACTATGGCATGTGTGTGTAGGTCAAAGAACCACCTGCTGGAATTGGTTCTTTCCTGCACCGTAGGTCCTACAGATCAACTCAAGTCATCAGGCTTGGTAGCAAGCGCTTTTACACACTGAACTATGTTGTGGGCACAGGTATTGAGTGCTGTGAAGGAAAGATGTTACCTGAGCAGACTTGTTACTGAGAAAGTGCCTGTTGTAGTATGAACTGGACATTCCTGAAGTACAAATAGGTGTGATAGAGCCAGAGTGAAGGTGAGAGCAGGCGGATCTCAGTGAGTCTGAGGCCAGTCTGGTCTACAAAGTGAGTCCAGGACAGCCAAGGCTACACAGGGAAACCCAAAAAAACAAAAAGAAAAGAAAAAGAAGTGCTTGTCGGTCTTGTGAGTGTCTCAGCTAAATTTCAAGATCAGAAGATAAAATGGTAACAGATTTGGCTAGCACATATTGCCCAGTAAAAGGGCTTAAGTTTAAATATAGTTACAGTTTCTCCATTAAAAGAATTAAAGTAGGCCACAGAAACGGCTCAGTAGTTAAATGTAGGCACTGCCTTTGCCGAGGACCCAGGGTTGGTTCTTAGTACCCTCATCAGGCAGCTCACAACCACCTGTAACTCCAACTGCTGGGCGTCTGCTGCCCCACACTGTGGGCACTGCACTCAACACATGCATAATTAGAAATGCTGAAGGTCAACCTTTAAAAGAAGGAAGATAATGTGATTAGTATACACCATTACATGAGTCTTAAGTTTAGGGAATGTGTGTCTGTTCCCACATGTGGGCTCATTTTCCTCATGCTTATCACCGTGTGAGAATGTAAAGATTAGACTGAAATAAAGATTAGATGTTTTGTTTAAAATATCACCTAAACGCCATCTGTTTGATATAGTGCTTAACCAAAGAAGCAGCCATCTGTTCAATACCATATTGTATTTTATGCATCATTCATAATGTACAGTTTTAAACACAGGAACACCACACCTAACAGGAAATTTAAGAATTTTTAAACATAACTTTAACTGCATGTAGTTTTTAGATTCCCAACTTCTTACCCTTGTATCGTCTAAGAAGCTTGTGGCTGTAATATATATGATAAGAAAAGGAAGGAGAGCCAGACATAGAGTACTTCTGTAATTCCAGCACTCGGGAAACAGAGGCAGGTAGATTTCTGTGAGTTCCAGGACAGCCAGAGCTACATAGTGATACCCTGTCTCAAAACAAACAAACAAAAGAAACAAGGGAGCAAACAATAAATGAATCAAAGGGAAAAAGAAGTGGCCCGAGTATAAGCTGTTGTTAGAGGTGTGAGTGATCATTTGTGCATGATTGGAAATGTAGACGCTAGGAAGAGCCTAGCAGTCTCAGTAGGTAAGGCATTTGCCATGAAACGTGACAAGCGGAAGGTGATCTGCACTGTGGAAAGAGAAACTGGCTTCTCTGACTTCCATGTACACACTGTGATGTGCGCACACACACAAGTATATGTAATGTTCTTAAAGATACTTGGAAGACAGCTTTAAAGGCTTTTTTAAAAGCAATACTCTTAATACAGGTAGGTTTATTTATCTTTCTGATAAAAGTAATGCAGGTTTTTGTTTTAAGAAGTTCAAATAAGTGAAAGCTACTTTCCTCTAAGTCTGCTATTCAACAAAGATACTTTTTTTTCTGATTACAGCTTTAGAACTAGCCAAAGCGCCAAGAACAGTTGTTCCACTTGACTCAAAGAATGATCCTGAAATGACGAAAAATGTTGCTCAAAAAAGGAAGGGTAAGACACATGAAGGTGATCGGTGCTGCATTTTTGGGTTTGTTTTGTTGTTTATTTTTTTGTTTTATTTTGTTTTTTGAGCTAAGTTTATCATTTTCTTTTGAAAATTTATTCAACAGAATGCAGTTTAAAAATACCTACATTTATGCGTCTATACTTGTCAGTCAGTAAAGGCTGGAAAGTGTCTGTGCCATCTTACATTGTGAGAATTGACAGGGGCACCTAAAATCAATCATCAAGCCCCATAATCATTTGTCTGAGTCAATTTCTCATGAAAGGTTTGCAAACTGAACGGCTTGTTGCAAATTGCAGAGCATCTATTTTTCAATGCCCCATTCCAACTAAGAGAAACAGTGTACTTTCTGATAAAAGCCTCCGGTTTTTGTTTCCTTACTAGGATGCTACAAAATGCTGTCATTGGAGGAATACCTATAAAATTCTTAGTGATCCTTTAGCCTGTAGTTATGAGAACTCAGTAAAATATAGTGGCCTCTGTGTAAAAAGTTCAACTTTGCTTTCAACAAAATTGGGTCATGATCTAAAATGAAATATTTGTAGTAAGTGTGACTTTTTGTTCCATTTAGGTTATTCTACTTCAGAGAAAGTTCAGCTGGAGGTAAGCAATTGACAAAGCAAGTAAGACATGATGAACGCTAGCTTTTCATCTCTTAGTTGAAACTGAACATGATAGTTTATGGGCATTTGTTATATGCCTGTCATTTGAGGTTCAGAAAGGTCAGATGACTTACTGAGTTCACCGCATTTGGAATAAAACTGGAAAATGAGCCCAAGTTTCCCTAAATATAACTGTGTTATATTCTCTGTTCTTCTGCTGTTTAACAACTATCCTGATTATTTTTAACTTAGTAGGCCTGTCCTAGGAATTTTACGAATTTGGTTTTGTATTTGTATTTAATGTTCTCTTACTTCTTAGAGGATTAGTCCATTAAATCTATTATTTTATATTTTATAATTTATATTGAAGTCTCTATTGGTTTTGGGTAGATTCATTCCAAGATAGGTGAAACAAATCCACAGTTTTTGTCTCCTTTGTGTTTGGTTGGTTTTGATTTTTCATTGTTCCCTGTCAAGTGATGGTGTCTAGGTGTGGGTAAGTCTCAGTAGTGGTGGGGGAACTGGATATTTGCTGTGTCAGAATCCAGCCTCTAACGACTAAAGAATTAAACATGCCTGGGCTTAGGTAAAGGGATTCATTCAATAAAAAGTGAGTAGAGATGTCCAAGACCAGGGTTACGGCCTGGGCAATGTACAACCCTGTTTAGGCAAACAGTTAGACATGCCAGAGACACTGACTTTACTAATGCTCTTCTCAATGCGTTGTGTTACTGGGCCAGTGAGATGGCTCAGAAGGTAAAGGCCCCTTCTGCCCAGCTGATTGATGACCTGAGTTCTGTGACAGGGGAGGGTGTGAAGGGTGGTGGAGGAAGTTTCCAAGACAAGGGAGATATGGTGGGAGAGGGGGCTATGGTGAAAGAGGTTATGGAGAGACGTTAGAGAGCACTACTTCTTATGAGGTGTGGTAGATAACAGTATTCTGAAGAGCATACTTGGCCATCACCCTGAGATGGATCATGCTGGCGTCTCTGAGGATGGTGTTCTTGTGTATAGAAAGCTATTTTATACTACCATATGGTCTTGCAACATTTTCTCCACATTCAGTGTACTCCAGCATGCTTTGTCTTTTTAAAAAGACAACTATAAAAATGTAAATATTTATTACCCGCAAACTTGGAAAATGAAATGCATCTTATTGTTACACCTGAACTAGGACTGTAAACTGGTATTTTGTTCAGCACTGAAACATGCAAATGACCCCCACTTGTGACAGGAAGGAATATAGACATCTCGTTTGTATTCCTGTGGGTGTGCCCTATATTTGTGCTCAGGAGGCAGTTCTTTTAAAATTTTTTTAATAGGATTAAATTCATCTGGGCAGGTTTTTATTAAATTTCTGTTAAGTGGGGGCAGTGGTGAACAAGCTGTTTGTCTTAGGGGCTAACTTTTTGTCTTCATGAAAGAGTGTATCTCCGCAAACTAGAAAAATTGCTTTGCCGTCATGTCCTGGAACTCACTCTGTAGACCAGGCTGACCTTGAATGCAGAAATTGATCTGCCTCTGCCTCCTGTGTGTTGGGATTAAAGGTGTGCACTGCTATGCCTGGCTATCAGTTCTCAATCCTAAACTAACTTTAGTAGAATGTACCTACACTTAAAAAAAAAAAAAAAAAAAGAGGGGGTAAGAGCACTTAACTGTTCTTACTGAAAACCAAAATTCGGATCCCATAAGGTGGATCACAATTGCTTGTAAGTCCAGTTACAGGGTCTCTATCTGATGCCCTTTTCTGATTTCTTCAGACTCCTGCACACATGTGTGTTGTTATAAACAATAATGAAAATCCCAACTGTTGTATTTTACCAATAAGGACTTGGGAGCCTGATGCTGCGGTGAAAACCTGCTGGCTCAGAGAGGCAGAGAAAACGCCCAGCTGACCTTCCTTCTCAGCTCAGATCTGCATAGAAAAAAAAAAAAAAAAAAAAAAAAACCCAAAAGGCTCACTAGCTCAGCTAACAGTCTAGGAGGAAAAGGCCAAAAACCCATGGCCCAAGCCTTGCTAGTTCAAAGTTCAAAAAGCCAGGGAGCTGAGGAGCTGAAGCTAAAGCTAGAGCCAGAGCTTGAGCTAAAAGCACTTTCTTCGCCACGCTGTCTTAAATACCCCCAACTCAAAGTCCCTCCTACTCTTCAATCCCTGTCAGCTGGGTTCTTGCTCTATCTCTTGACCTATGTTAACTTTACTAAATCCTGTGTACAGAAAGCTCTTGGATTAAAGGTGTGTGCTAGGGATGCCTGAACCACACCATAATCACCCTTAAAGAGGAAAGTTCTTGGATTGAAGGTGTGTGTTGGGGCTCAACCAAACCAAAAAAACAGGGTTTTACAGTTCACAATTTGGGGGTTCACAGTGGGATCAACTGACCCGCAACACATGTGTACATACATACACCCAGAGTCACAAACACATAAAATAAATGAAGTAGAGAAGAAGGAATTCCTGATATCACCAGAAACTTTGAAATGAACTTTGTTGGATGCCACCATATGTTTCTAGAGAAATTGAAGTTTACCTATTTGGTTCTTAGTCTTTTTAGTGAAAGAATTTAAGGGGCTGGAAAGTTGGCTTCAGCAGTTCCCAGTATCCACATGGTAGCTCACCATTTGTTTCAGAGCATCTGACACACTTTTTTTAAATTGCAGGCACATAAATGATCACATACATACCTGCAAGTAAAACATGTAATACACATAAAATGAATCTAAAAATTTAAATCAAGAAGTTTTGAATGAATTCAGAGGGAAGCTCAAGTATGGTTTTATTAGAGTTTATTAGAAAAATAACAAGAGAATTGGAGATGAGTTTTAAGAGCCCTGGCTGCCCTTCTAGAGGATCTGGGTGCAATTCTCAGCACCCAGATAGCTGCTCACCCATCTTTATAACTCCTTTTAGAGGATATCTGATGTCTTTTGTTCACTAAGAGCAGCAAGCATATATGTGATGCATAGATATACATGCAGACAAAATACCCATACATATAAAAAATAAATTTTTTTGAAGAAAAATCAAGGGCTATTGAGATGGTTCGGTGGGTAAAGACCTGTTGCCAAGTCTGATGACCTGAGTTCAATCTCTAGGTCCCATGTGGTAGAAGAGAATTATCCTGCAAGGAACAAATGTGTTTATATACATTCATATTAAATACATAAATATAATTCATTTTTAAGGAAAGGAAAAGACTGTCAAGTTGAAAATCTTGGCAGCTCTCAGGAAGAGGCAAAAAGGAAAAGAGCCTTGTTCATTGAGTTAGTTAAGGAGGTGAGGTCACTTTTTATCTTCTAGTTTAAAGTTAAGACACACTCAAGTGTAGAAAAATACCAGATTTTTCTCTGCAAGGTCTGTGAATCAAACAAATGATGGACAGTTTTCCATCTATAGGACCAAAAAGAGATGGTAGAAAAAAAATGAATTGTTAAAAATATTGGATTTTCTTATTTCTATCAGGACATACTCTTTCTTTCTCTGTCTCTCTCTCTGTCTATCTCTGTCTCTCGTTTTTCAAGACAGGCTTTCTCTATGTAGCATTTTCTGTCCTGGACTCCCTCTGTAGAAGAGGCTGCCCTCTAACTCCGAGATTCACCTGCTTTTGCCTCTCAGTGCTGGGGTTAAAGGTCCACGCCACTACTGCCTGGCTTCCAACAGGACATTTCCTGATCATTTCCCTTTCCCCCTCTTGTTATGAAATATAATAATGTACCATGGGGGTACCATGGTGGGCCCATGCCAAGGTATGCACCCTGAGGAGTTACGCCACATGATAGATCTGGTATAAGTAGGTTTATTGGGGGAAGGGAGAGGAGTTGAGGGCCTGGAGAAGAAGTACAGGTGGACAAGTGGTTATTTAGGCAGGCAGACCGATGGGGCAGAGCCATGAAGGCAGAGAGTCCTTTTATCAGGCCCTACAAACCTGTGAAACCTGGCAGTGGTGGCAGGGGATAAAGTAAGCAATTGCTAGGTCCCTGGGGGCAGGCAAACAGAATTGCCTGTCTAACACCCCTTCCCTTATAAGTGACTGAGGACAAGAAGAATCATGAGACAAGCCTCAAAAACTGGTATGCTGGTCTTTCTTTGTTGTGATCGTGAGGGAAGGTGAGGATTTTGTGTTCTCTCACTATTGTTGATTAAGTCTTCCCATCACCTGTGACCTTGATGAGGGAAGTCAGCCAATCCCCCCTCTCCCCAGATTTTTTTGTTTGTTTAATGTTTTGTTTTTGTTTTCTTGAGATGGGGTTTATTTGTGTAGCCCTGGCTGTCCTGGAACTCACTCTGCAGGACAGCCTGGCCTAGAACTCAGAGTCAGCCCTTTCTCTTTTCATGTTATTTTGGTTTGGATGGTTTGGTTTGATTTGTTTAGAGAGGGTCTCACTATGTAGCCTTGGTTCTCCTGAAGCTCCCTATGTAGACATAACTGGCCTTGAACTTACAGAGATCTGCCAACCTCAGCATGCTGTGTGCTAGATTAAGGTATCCACGGCTAAAAGTCAGTTTTTAATGGTTATGTGAGGTAAGGGTTTTGGCTCACTTGTGGTTTGAACCTTTAATATTTTCCTTAAACATTTCTTTTGATCCTTTTCTTCAAATTTGTAACCTGTTGGGGTATTAATTTCTTTGCTGTTGCTGTGATAGAACAGCATGACCAAGGAACTTTACAGAAGCCTATATTTGGGCTCATGGTTCCAGGAGGCTAGAGTCCATGAGGCTGGAGGAGAGGCATCAGGTGGCAGGCTTGGCCGCTGTAGCAGAAGCAGGGACAGGGCTCACATCTCGAACCACAAGCTTGAAGCAGAGAACAAAATGGAAATGACTTGAGTCTTTAACTCTCAGAGTTTTATTAGCATGGCATACTTCCTCCAGTAAGGCCACACCTCCTAAACCTACCTAAACAACACCACTAACTGAGGATCTACTGGAGAAGTAGCTGAGAGCTGTGTCCTGATCTCAAGCAGAGAGAGGGAGCCTGGGCTCCTCATGGGCTTTTGAAATCTCAAAGCCGACTTTCTCTAGCAAGGCCACGCCTCCTAATCTTGTCAAACAGTTCCATTCGCCGGTTACTAAGCATTCAAATATGTGAGCCTAAGGGGGGGCCATTATTATTCAAACCACCACAGAAAGACATCATATGAGCATTTATTTATTTTTTTGTTGTTGGTTTTTGTCTGTTTGTTTTTTCTGCTTTTTCATGTCATAGCAACTTGAAAGTGAATGCAAAAACAAGGGATCCCATGGCATGGTGAAGCAGAAGCAAAAACAGACAAAAGGGTAGACCTTAGGGCTCGACAGGGCCTGGGAGGCCGGGAGACTATTTTAGACAGACAGAAGGCAGGTTTAGTGGCTCTGGCCAGAGAGAGCAGGCATTAAGCCCTCCAGAACCAGCCACTCCAGTCTCCAGTCCCCTGACTTCTTGCCAGTGGTGGCTTGTGCAGCCCTGAAACATCTATATTTCTTCTTTCATTTCAGCAAATTCATTTGTTACTGCCTTCTAGTGTTAAGAACCACTGACACATCTAGTTCTAGTGTGTATTGAGAACAATGTGGTTTTCTTTTTTAAAAGTTTTGGTTTTGTTATTTTACTTCTGGGATTGACTATTCTTTATTCCCTTATGATTATTCATGTTACTGTGCTTTTTAATTTTTTAAACAGAACTGTAAGAAAAATGAACTTCTGTCAACACAACCTCAAAATCTAAGAAAAAGACTAGGTATGTATTTATGTATGTATTTCTTCTTATGTGAAGTTCTGTTGTTTGTTTGCTTTGTTTTTGAGATAAGATCTCATGTAGCCCAGGCCAGCTTAAGATTCACTGTATAGAATTGGCTGGCCTTGAGCCCCTCCTCATCTGTTCCAAATGTTGAGATTAGAGGCATGCCTAATAACAACTAAATCAGAGCCACTAGTGTACAGTTCTGAATATCAACTGCTTGGCTTTTCAGTACTCTGAAGGCCACGTACTGGTTCTTCTCTGTCTTTAGTTCATTTATAGACTAGGTGTAACCAGCCTTAGAAATGTTTTAAGGACTGGCTGAAATAAGGGACATCAGACATGCTCAGAGTAGGATTTCACTTTGGTTACAAGCTTAATCAGTTAGTGGCGCCGTCTATATAACAGTTCCTACTGTCACTCCTACCACTTCCCATGAGAAAGCCTGCTCATGTTCCTAGGCTGCAGGACTTGTCTGTACCTGCATAGTGACCTCTTTTCGTTGTTTCCTTCTTAATGTGTGTAAGTGTTGTGTGCCAGCTCTGCACAATCTTAGGGAATCTTAGTGTCGCTCAGAGTAAACATACTGATTTGGTTAGTTATTTCACCAACATTTTGGGAGTCCTATATTCATTTTCTTGACTATAAAACTATTGATATCTTTGAGAAATATAAGATAAACTCTTGTTTCTGAGAGAGTGGTGGGAGTGTTAGTGGTTTGTAAAGGGGTAGATTTGTGAATCAGCTGGGGTGGAGCAGTGTGTGTTACAGACATTTTTTTTCTTTATATATATATATATACACATATATACATATATATATACATATTTTTTATATTAATCACAGGTTATTTACTTTGTATCCCAGCCGTAGCCCCCTCCTTCATTCCCTCCCAACCCCACCCTCTTCTCTCATCTCCTCCCTGCCCCTTTCCAAGTCCACTGATAGGGGAGGACCTCCTCCCCTTCCGTCTGACCCTAGCTTAACAGGTCTCTTCAGGACTGGCTTCAATGTCCTCTTCTGTAGCCTAGCAAGGCTGCTTCTCTCTCGGAGGAGGAGAGGTCAAAGAGCTAGCCATTGAGTTCATGTTAGAAATAATCCTTGGTCCCCTTACTAGGTTACCCCCTTGGATACTGAGCTACCGTGCACTACATCCGAGCAAGGGTTCGTTCTAGGTTATATCCATACATGATAATTGGTTGGAGATACAGTCTCATAAAAGACCCCTGTTCTCAGACATATTAGGTCCTTGTGGAGCTCCTGTAGTCTCCAGGTCATATGAACTCCCCCTTCTTTCATATGATTCCCTGCACTCTGCTGAAGGTTTGGTTATGAGTCTCAGCATCTGCTTTGATAAACTGCTGGATAGAGTCTTTCAGAGGCCCTCTGTGGTAGGCTCCTGTCCTATTACCTGTTTTCTCCTACCTCCAATGTCAATCTCATTTGTCTTTCTAAGTGAGGATTGATCATCTTACCCTGGGTCCTCTTTCTTGTTTGTCGTCTTTAGGTGTATAGATTTCAGTATATTTATCCTATCTTATAGGTCTATATAAGTGAGTATATACCATGTGTGTCTTTCTGCTTTTGGGATACCTCACTCAGGATGTGGATGATCGTTTCTAGGTCCCACCATTTGCCTACAAATTTCATTATTTCCTCGTTTTTAATTGCTGAATAGTATTCCATTGTGTAAAAGTACTGCAATTTCTGTATCCATTCCTCAAATGAGGGCCATCTGAGTTATTTCCAGGTTCTGGCTATTAGAAATAAAGCTGCTACAAACATGGTTGAGCAAATGTCCTTGTTGTGTACTTGAGCCTCTTTTGGATATATGCCTAGGAGTGGTACAGCTGGATCATCTTTAATATTTATTATTCAGAATAGTGTCTGTTGCATAATCAGGAGATTTCCTTTCCTATGGGAAGAAAATCCAGAAGCTTTCAATAAACTTTCCAAGTCTCAGTGGTGAGAGTGTTACATAACCAACTTAGTTGCAAGGGTATGAAGGAAAGCAAGTACTTGGCAGAAGGAAAAGGTGGTTTCACAATTTTTTTATTGCACAGTGAGGCACATTACAACACTGACCGCCCCCCCCCAAAAAAAAAGTTCTATTAGCAAAGAAAAAGGCAGAGAATGACATTAAGTATAATTGACCTTAATAGTTGCTTTAGATACATTTCAGGGGACAGAGAGGTGGCTTACCAGGTAAAGCACTTACTTTACAAGGGTGAGAATAGCGATTCTAATCCACAGACCACATAAAAATCACCTGTTTACCCAGCATGTATGGTTGCTGAGACAGGGTCCAGTGAGCAAGCTGGCAATCTCTAGGCTCAGTAGGAGGCCCTGCCCCAATACATACTGTGGGAAATGATCAAGACACCTAAATCCACCTTGGGCCTCCATGCATGGAAGGGCACTTACACAAATATATGCTGCCCCCCCCCATACACACAGAAGTGTTCCCTACGTACAAGTGACTCATTCCAGTATAATTTTCCAACAGGTTAGTTAGGTGTGCATACCCTCATCTGATAACTAAAAAAAAAAACAGTGCTTAGAGAATATATGTAATTAGATGTGAAATCATGAGCAAGTACTGACTAAGTTATAATTAAGATGTCTTACTTCAAAGCCTACATTCTTGATTCTCCCCAAGTAGCTTTTCTTTCAGACTATCAAATTTTCCCCATTGCTTATATCCTTCTACAGCACCAAAGTCTCATTGTGACAGTGAAAGTGAATATTCGGCTTCCAACTCGGAGGATGATGAAGTGATTGCGATAGATGAAGAAGACACTGAAGTGGTCGGGTCCTCTCAGAAGGGTCAAGTTCAGAATAGACTCCTTCCAGTTCCTGATTCCAGAGGGACACCAGCTAAGAAAAGGAAAAGAGACAAGGCAGTAAGTGAAGAGGGAGACGTGGGCGCTGCAGGAGGACTGTGTGTGCCCCCTTTCTGGTGGGTTGCCTGAAACCAGGAGGTCAGCAGGGATCAGCCATCATTTTCTTAGCTCTACACGTGAATTCCCACACATAGTTGTTTCTGTCCTGAACATTCTTTTCAGTTCTGGGTGCATATTCAGTTCTGTGAAATGCACTGAAAGTAGTATCCTAGTTCAGTTGTGTGAGAACTTGAACTTGATCAGATCACTGGTGATGAGCTTCAGGGCTTCCCTTTCAGATGGTTTTGTTTGTGTAGTCATTATACTTGGTGATGGGTGTCTGAGTGCTGCTCTGTGGTGAATTATCTGCAAGAGTTATGTGGCCACAAGCTGCCCTGTGGAAGAACAGTCTTCCTGCCTCAGTCTCCCAATCCATGCTCCACCACTCTCAACTTCACACTGTTTTCACAAAGTGCTCCTTGTCCTGCTATTCTTCTTAAGGATTCAGAGCAGTGTAGGTACCATACGGCTTAACTTGCTGTCCACTTCTTTGCCAGCCCGGAGAGAGGTTAATGCTGCCTTAAGTCAGGGTATGTAATTAGCCACTTCACTGAATATGGGACAAGCCTCCCCCCCCCCCCCCCCCCCGTTTCTGTGTGTAACTTTGGCTGTCCTGGACTCACTTTGTAGACCAGGCTGGCCTAGAACTCAGAGATCCTCCTGCCTCTCTGGGACTAAAAGCTTGTGCTCTCACACCCTGTCAATTAGTCTAATCTTTAAGTTATTTTTTCATGAGAGTTACTTGAATTTATTAGTGGAATTAAATATCTTTGATCCTTGACCTGTGTACTACTTAAAAAAAAAATACTGTCATAAGGTATTTTAGTTAGGCATGTTAACACGCAACTGCATTTCCCAGCTGTTTGCGAAGCTGAGGCAGGAGGATTTCTTGAGCCCAATTTTAACTAATATTATTATCTAGACCTTATGTAGCACAAATATCTGAAATTACTTAGACATGACTTTACTTTTTTCATTTCAGAGTGACTTGGTAGAAGAATATTTTGAAGCTCATAGTAGTTCAAAAGTCTTAACGTCTGATAGAACACTGCAGAAGCTGAAGAGAACTAAACTGGACCAGGTATGCCATGAGGGTGTTATCAGCATTTTGCTTATTGTGACCTAAAAATACATTAGCAGCACATTTGGAGAAGTCCTGAGCAGGAACAGAATTATTTCCTGATAAAGTAAAGCACAAATTAATGTGTTGTGGTCATTAAGTACTTGTTACATGAAGTGTAAATAATTCAGTGACTAGAATTCTGTTTGACATAATTTTACTTTTTTTATTTGTTTTTAACAAAATCTCAGTCATTTGATTTTACCAATAAAGAGTCAGAACCCAGATGCTGGGGTGAAAACCTGCTAGCTCAGAGAGACAGAGAAAGTACCTGGCTGACCTTCTTCCTGAGCTGGAGTCCAGAAGGAATCCTTCTCCCATGCTTGCTAGCTCCCGTTTGGGGAATTTTCACTCAGTACCAGGGGTAAATTTTCACTCCACACGGGAGCCTTTTATAGCCACACCACAGCACCAGAGAGACAACATTTATTAAAAATAGCTTTTGAAAAGGGTCAAATACAAGTTTATTTTTGATGGTAAATTATAAAGAAACCTTAACGTTTTCTAGAAATCAATAGTGAGTTGTTAGCTTTTTGCAGTTTTTCAAGTCTGCAGGTTTGGAATTATTATGTTGTTACCAGTGTTGTGCTGAGAGGTAACCTCAAGATTGCGAGGCATGGCCCGGGCCCACTGGTTTCGGGAGTAGTACTGGGTTTTTGTTTGTATGTTTGTTTTTGGTTTTGTTTTTGTCTGTCTGAATTTGTTAGGAAAACTGAGAAGCAGATTCAACCATCTTACAGTAACTTTATTTTTAGAAATTAAAGCTTTATATTTGGAGTTTGCTGTAATCATTTAAATGGATCTAGGCAAACTTAGCAAATTTTTGTATTGTTCTTTTGTACTTGAAATAAAAAGAACATTAAGAGGAGCTGGAGACATGGTGGCTCACAGCCATTATAAATTCAGGTCCCGGGCACCTTCTGACCTCTGCTGACCGCCCCGTTCCAGTTATGCACAACACACCCACATACATAGGTATAATCAAGTCTTTTAAAATAGCTTTTAATTAAGTGAGTATTTAAGTCGTGTTTGCTGTATTTTTTTATATTCAGTTGGTATAATTATTCATACCTGATTTAAGTCACTATCTCTACTAAGAACATCTTCTCTTTTAATAGAAAACTCTTCGTAACTTACTGAGCAAATTCTCACCTTCCTTTTCTGCTGAAATTGAACAGTTAAATCAACAACATGAGAAAATGTTTCATAAATGGATGCTACAGCTACAGTAAGTATTCTCATTGTAAGCACTTGCACAATGAAGAATATGTATGTCTGTGTTAATACATAATTTGTAGCCAAGGTGGTGGCGTGTACCTTATAATCCTAGCACTTGGGAAGCAGAAGTAGGTGATATCTGTGAATTCTAGGCCAGCCTGGTCTTCATAGTGAGTTCCAGGACAGCCGGGACTATCTAGAGAGACCCTGTCTAAAAGACAAAGCAAACCCAGAATTTTCAGGTTGTAATACAGCGCAGTGGTAGAGCATTTGCATAGCATGTGTGGGGCCGTAGGTTTAATTCTACCCCTAAAAGTATATCTTACTTCCTTTTTGTTGTTGTGGGGTTTTTTTCCTAAGATTTATTATTTATACAGTGTCTGCCTACACACCAGGAGAGGGCACAAATCTTACTATGGTGGTTGTGAGCCACCATGTGGTTGCTGGAAATTGAACTCAGGACCTTTAGAAGAATAGCCAGTGCTCTTAACCTCTGAGCCTTCTCCCCAGCCCCTGTTGTTGTTTGATCTATTACTTCCTATGTGAGTGTGAGCACATGTATACTGCAGTGCATGTGGGAGGTCAGAGCACAACTCTTAGGAGTGGGTTCCAAGGGTAAAACGTAGATTGTCAGGCACGTGTGGGAAGTGTTTTTACACACACACACACACACACACACACACACACACACTCACTGTGTGCTGTGTTCAAACACTATAAACACAAGCAACTTTGTAAAGAAAGCGTTTATTTCCTATAACAAGTTACAGTTCATCAGTTTGAGAAACAAAGGCAGGAACTCAGGCAGAAGACTGAAGCAAGACCACAGGGCTCTGCTTCCTGGCTTGCATCCCTGGGCTTGCTCAGCTGCATTCCTTCTACAGCCCAGGCTCACCTGTCCACAGATGGCACCACCCTCAGTGAGCTAGACCCTACTTCACATATCAGCAACCAAGAAAATGCCCTATAGTCATGCCTACAGGCCAGTCTGATACAGGCAATTTCTCATTTGAGATTCCTTCTTCCCTGCTGCCAAGGTTTATGTCAAATTAGCAAAATACCAGCACAATTCACCCTTACCAACCTGACACACACATTAGAAGTCTCAGTCTTTGAAACATGGCGACATTTTAAAAGTCCCGTGTCAGGGCTGGAGAGATGGCTCAGAGGTTCAGAGCACTGTCTACTCTTCCAGAGGTCCTGAGTTCAATTCTTAGCACCTGTGTGGCACCTCGCGATTGTCTCACTCTAGTTCCAGGTGCTTCAATGTTCTCTTCTGGCCTCTGCAAGTGTCAAGCTTGCATGTCAGTGGTACATGCACATACATGCAGGCAGAATACCCATGCACATAAAATAAATGTTTTTTTAAAGTCTGATGTCTCTTTAAAATTCCAAAGTCTCAGCCATGAGGTGATGGTGCATGCCCTTAATCCCAACACTCAGAAGGCAGAGGCAAACGAATCTGAATTCCAGGACATCCTGGGCTACACATAGAAACTCCATCTTGAAACAAAAACAAAATCCAAAGTCTCTTAACTGTAAGAGTTTCTATAGGAAAAAAAGGAAGTTACATCCTTTTTTTTTCTAAGAGGGAAAGAGAATGTAGGTGTAAACCAATCACACCTGTAGCAAAACCAAACCTAGAAGTGCATTTCAAGTCTTGTAGCTCAGCATCTGACCATCTCACTCATGATCTTCTGGATACCAAAGGACTCGGGGATCCCTCCTCTCCAGCCCTGCCATCTGAATTGACTCACACTCACATTGTCTTGTAGGCTCAGACAAGCTCCATTCTGCACCTGCCACTGTCCTTGATGGTCGTCTTACAATCCTCATCTCCAGCACCTTAAGGTCACCACTGCAGCTGAAGCTATACTTTCACCAGGGACTTAGACCCAGCCACATGCTATCAAACTTCAGCTTTTCCTCAAGACCCCATTAGTCGTGGGACCTTGATTAAAGCTAACGCTGCATCTTTACCAATGGCCTCCTGAATTCTCTAGGGACTCCAGGCATGCCTCAGGTGCTCTCCATGACCTCTTCAAAACCAGAACCATGTGAGAGACTTAAACATTGTCAAGTCCAGCTACTAGCCTGAGATACAGCCTTCCTCCCCCACCCCCAATTTACCCCCCAACACTCACACTAGACCATACCTTTTTGTGTAGTGACCCTGCAGAAATACTTCTCTGTAGGTATTACCATAATGGTGTTGGCCTCTTATTAATCATAGCTGAGTTTTCAGGCCCTGCTAGCCAGCATTCAATAACACAGTAAAATAAAAGTTTTGTTTCAGTTCCAAATGCTTCCACAATCCTCCAAACAAACAGCATGGTCTGGGGACTCACAGCAACACTTCCCTCCCAGTACCAAGTTCTGTTGCTGTGATAAACACCAGCTTTTAGTCCATCATAATGAGAAGCCAATTCAGGACCTGAAGATGGAACCATGGAAGCCTGCATACTGCCTTGCTTCCTTAGCTATCTTGGAAAACAGCCCTGACTTCCCTGCCCTGCTACAGGATCACCCTCAGTGGGCCCAGTCGTCCTATTAGCAATCAGTCCCTGGTAGAGGGATAGATCAGTGGTTAAGAGCACTGGATGCTCTTCCAGAGAACCCAGGTTTGAGTTTCAGCAACCACATGACTTTCAACTGTCTATAACTCCAGTTTAAGGGGATCTGACACCCTCTTCTGTCCTCTGCACATTGTGCATAGACAAACATGTAGGCAAAACACTCATACGAAAAATAAAATAATATATAAACAAAAAAGAAGAAGAAACTTCCCCCATAGATGTGCTTACAGGTCAGTCTGAAAGAGGCAGCTCATCAACTGAGTTCTCCGTTTTTGGATATGTGCAGGTTTGTATCAAGTTGACAGATACTAAGCCAATCACAAACATGCAAATAGGAAAGTCACTGAGGAAAACAAGGCAGGTGTAAAGATAGGTTTGAGTAACTTAACAAGACCCTGTTTCAAGATTGGAAACAACAGCAAAGGCGGTCCTATATCTCGCTAGTAGAGTGCGTGCCTAGCATTTGTGAGGCATTGGTGAACATTACATAAACCTCATCTGAAACCAGTCTCTCCACCTGCCTTCCTTCTAGCTCAGGACCTGTCAATCACTCTGTGTAGTTGCCTAAATCAGAAAACTGCATTTTTCTTTTGTCTTCTACATCAGTCTCTAAAGCCTATTGTTTTGAAATGCTTAGAGTTTTCTACATGACAGTTAATTCAAGCCTTCTATCCTTGGCAGTTTTGTTCCCCTTCCCTCCTCCCCAATACTCTAGTCTTTGTAGAATGATATGCTACTTTCCTGTTGAAAAACCTTCAGCTATAGGTTCCTTTCAGATGGATATTATTTAATAAAGTAGAATTAACATTGTAGTATAATTCACTGTTCTAGTTTAATCTGTTAATTTCAACTGTCTTTAGTGTGTCTTAAATGTTACAGTATCGGCCATAGTTACTCTTATCTTCAGCCCTACAGAGAAAGCTGCCAAACGGTTGGAACTGTGAGCTCTCATAGACAGGATGGGTGACTTTGCTGTGTTCTGGGGAACCCGCAACTTAGCTATATGGGTGCCTTAGTTCTGCCTGATCTCTTTGTACTTTTAATTTCATTCACTTGTTTATTTTTACATTTATGCGGCAGAGTGTCACTACGTAGCCCTGGCTAGCCTGAAGTTTGCTTTGTAAACCCAGCTGGCTCCAAGACGACGGCGATCTTCCTGCTGCTGCCCACCACGTGCTGGGCGTACACCGCATATCTAGCTTTTATTTCTCCCTTTATTCTGTCATGCTTTCCTTTCTGCAGTTCTCATAAGCAGAAAAGATACTGGTTGGTGATAAAGTTGGCAGCCAGGAGTCTTAAGCTTTAATTTTATGGACATTGTGTTTCCTTATAGCCTTGGGTTCAACATTGTGCTTTATGGTTTGGGGTCCAAGAGAGATTTACTAGAAAAGTTTCGAACCACCATGCTTCAAGATTCCATTCATGTTGTCATCAACGGCTTCTTTCCTGGGATCAGTGTGAAATCAGTAAGTTTCAAAACTATTAAAAGGAATAACATTATGTCCTCTGCCAAGTCACAGCTCCATGGGAGTGAGGATGCAATTTCTGCTTCTGAACACTAAATATAAAGGATTTTGTTCCTACCAATTAGATCATGTTTTTAATTCAGAGCAATCCATCTTTCAGTTTTCATCTTTGATGTCTTACTATAAAACTGACTTGGGGCTGGGGAAATGGCTCATTCTGTAAAGAAGATCTGAGTTCAAGCTCATTAACTCTTTGCTTTGTGGTGGCTTGTGCTTGTAATCACAGTGTGGGGGAGATGAGGGAGAGCGCACAGTCCTTAGGCTCACTGACCAGCCAGTTTAACCTGCTTGATGAGTTCCTTGCCATTGAGAGACCTTATCTCGAAATAAGTTAATAGGATTGGACAGTGGCTTAGTGGTTAAGGGCGCTTGCTGCTCTTGCACAGGACCCAGGTTCTGTTTCTGGAACCACGTGGTGGCTCACAACTGTAACAGCCATCGGAGGCGCCTTTCTGGCCTCCTAGGGCATGCACATGTTGCGCATACATACATGTAGGCAAAACACTCATTCACATAAAATGGAAAAAAACCTTTTAGGAATAGTTAGTAACTAAAAATAAGCATAGACAGTACATAAGAATTACACCCAAGTTTGTCCGATGGCCTCCACATGTATCCACACACAAATGTGCACCCGTACAAGCACATACACACATGATCATTATCCTAGTTAGTTACTATTGCTGTAATGAAACGCCATCACTGAAAAAAGCAAGCTAGAAAGGAAAGGGTTTATTTGGCTTACACTTCCAATCATAGTCCATCACTAAAGGCAGTCAGGGCAGGAACTCGAGCAGCTGATGCAGAGGCCATGGAGGGGTGCTGCCTCCTGGCTTGCTCCTTCTGGTTTACTCAGTCGACTTTTTAATGTACACAGTGCTCTGCCTGCATGTGTGCCTGCAGGCCAGAAGGGGGCACCAGATCTCTTTATAGATGGTTATGAGCCACCATGTAGTTGCTGGGAACTGAACTCAGAGGTCCTCTGGAAGAGCAGCCAGTATTCTGAGCCATCTCTACAGCCTCTCAGCCTGTTTTCTTATAGAACACAAGACCATCAGCCCAGACGGCACCACCAACAATGGGCTTGGCCCTCTGCCATCAATCACTAATTAAGAACATGCCCTCTAGACTTGTCTATAGCTGGATCTTAAGGAGGCATTTCCTTAATTGAGGTTCCCTTCTCTTAGATGACTGTAGCTGTGTCAAGTTGGCAGAAAACTAGCCACCATACTGACAAAGAAACTGACTTGTCTAAAACCTAGGGAAATGTTGCCTTCATTTACTATACCACTTCAATAGTGGAAGAGCTAAGAATAGGCATATAGAATCGTAATTTCATTATAGTTCTATCATTTTGGTATACAAATAATAAATAAGAGCTAGGCGTGGTGGCACACGCCATCAGTCCCAGGCAGAGGCAGGCGGATCTGCCAAGCCTGGTCTGCAAAGCAAGTCAAGGACAGCCAAGGCTACACAGAGAAACCCTGTCTCAAAAACAAACAAACAATATAATAATAATAATAATTATATATATATATATATATATAATAGTTTTAGAGTACATTTATCATAGACGATTGTTACTTCAAATGATTATCCTTTGAGAATTATATCAAGGTTTTGGATGTTAACCAATGTGGTAACCCTTTTTTTAGCATCCATGTTATTGTTCTTTCTGACACAGTCATAGCCCCCATCCCCCACTCCCCCTCACACACCTTTTTTCCTTTGGTTATTTTGAGACAGGGTCTCTGTATAGACCAGGTTAGCCTAGAACTCCCTATGTAGACCAGGCTAGCCTCTGCCTCCAGTATGCTGGATTAAGGGTGTATACCACCATACCTGGGTCATATTCATAGTCTGATAATGTTTTTTTTTTACTGTTTGTTTTTTAAGATAGGGTTTCTTTGTGTAATCCTGGTTGTCTTGGTACTCACTCAGTAGACCAGGTTGGCCTTGAACTCACAGAGATCTATCTGCCTCTGCCTCCTGAGCACTGGGGTCAAAGTTGTGCATCAGGACTGCCGGGATCTGGTTATATTTTTCCTTCCCTCTCATAGTATCTTTTCTTGTTGTTATTCTTTCCTTTTCCTTGTAGCCTTAATGTATTAAAAACAAAAAAACTTAAATTAGATATACTTAAATACCTAGTTGAATTTGAAGTAACTCTAAATCACTTTTAACTTATGAAAAATAATTAATTTGCTAATTGTATTTATCATGTGACAGAATAAATTGCCGTTGATATGGTACCTCTTGCACTTCTATGATGTAGATCCTGAATTGTATAACCGAAGATGTCCTTGAGCATATGGGCACTTTCCAAAGTGTTCTGGATCAGCGAGACTGGATAATGAACAGATTTAAAAAAGGTAACAGAGTAAATCATCTGTAGCATTTAACATGAAGTTACACACTGCATCTCTGTATTTTAGACAAAAGATGATTATTTTAATATGGATACCGTAGTCAATAACAATTTAGATTTCTTTAAAATAATTTGTCTTAGTGAGGCATGGTGGTGCATGCCTTTAACCCCAGCACTCTGGAGGCAGAAGCAGGTAGATCTCTGTGAGGCTAGCCTGGTCTACAAAGTTAGTTCCAGTATAGCTAGGACTGTTACAGAGAGAAACTGTCTCAGGAGAAAAAAAAATTGTCTTTCCTATTGTATTAATTTGTCCTATGAATTTCACCTAACTGAAAGGAGTTACTCCTGTTGTCTTAACTCTGTATGGCCTTTTTTATTTTAGGATAATTTTGCTTTTTTTTTCTCAGTGTAAAGTGCCTGAAACAGATTTCTTCATCTTTGTGTGACATTTTTATGTTGTTTAATATTGTGTGTATGTGTATGTGCATGTTTGTAAGTGTGTACATGGGAGCAGGAATGAGCATGCATGTCTGTACTTGTGTGTATGGAGGCCAGAGGTTGGCATGGGGTATCTTCCTTCCCCCTCCTTCTGTGTGCATATATGTGTGTGTTTGTGTGTATATTTGCGAGTGTGTCACTGTAATGTTGAGCTAAGAATTTGGCTAGGCTGGCTGACTAGCAAGCCCCAAGGATTCTCCTTTATCATCCTCTGCTTCTATGCCCAGGTTTTTGCATAACGTTTCTATACCTATGGCTGGATTTTGCTGCGCAATTATAGAGTGCTTGCTTAGTACCTTACTTGGGCATATCTTTTAATACTTAAGCATTTTATGTGCTAAAGACTTTACAGTCCTCACTGAAAATAATCATTGCAATCCTTTTCCTTTCAGACTCTTCTTTAGAACTCTTCCTTCTTATCCACAATTTGGACAGCCAAATGTTAAGAGGAGATAACAGCCAGCAAATTCTTGGACAGCTGTCATCTTTACAGAACGTATACCTTATAGCATCTATTGATCACCTCAATGCTCCTCTCAGTAAGTTACATGTTGCTGTCTCTCTTCCCTCAGAGATTTTTCTTACAAAACTGTACTCTTTTTCAGTAAACTTTCAGCTTGTCAATTTGATTTAAAAAGTAATTATTGAAGCTGGGTCTGGTGGCGCATACCTTTGATCCCAGTTTAATCCCTATACAGTTCCAGGACAGCCACAGGGTTGTTACACAAAGAAACCCTGTCTCAAGAAAACAAACAAACAAAGTAATTATTGAGCCAGGCCTGTCCATGATAGCGCATGCCTGAAATGCCAGCACTCAGGGAAGCAGGGATAGGCAGATCTCTGTGAGTTCAAGGACAGCCCAAATTACAGACAGAAATTCTATCTCGGAAAAAAAAAATAATAATTATTATTAGGAATAAGAATCCACACTAAAGTATGCTTGCACCTGAAGTTACAGTGCAAGTTACCTGAAGTTACCTGAAGTCTCCATTCTTCTCTTCATACTCTCACAATGTTTATTTTAAAAATTCATTTTGTGATAATGATAAAACAAGATCAAATCATCACGTTTTTAATATTTTTTTTATTTTATTTCTGTGGGTTTTGCCTTTGTGAGTGTATGTGCACCAGAGGCTTATGGGCATCAGATCTCCTAGAACTAAAATTATAGGTGATTGTGAAGTAGGTGCTGAGAATTGAACTTGGGTCTTCTGCAAGAGTACGCATTCTTAACTGCTGAGCCATCTCTTTAGCCTTCTTAAGTTTCACTTTATTTATTCATTTATTCATTCACTCAAGTTTTACTTTATCTCTCCCCTCCCACTCCCGACAGGTTCTGTTGCAGCTCTCTCTGACTGTCCTGTGTAGACCAGACTGGCCTTGAACTCACAGAGATCCACCTGCCTCTGCCTCCCAGGAGCTGTGTGCCTAGGAGATAAAGATGTGTGCCACTACACCCAGCTGCCTTATTTAGTTTTTAAAAGGATTACTGATGATGCTAAGATAGTTTCACCTCTATTTAATGTACAAATAAGCATTCAGATGTTATCCAAGTAAGGTAGCTCATATTTGTAAACCCTCGCACTTGAGAACCTGAGGTAAGAGCATTGTGAATTTGAGACCAGCGTGGCCTACCCAGTAAGACCTTACCTAGAAAGAAAAAGATACAGACACTGATTGATAGTAGAATCAGATTGTGATTTAGAGATTAGCGATAAAGAAGTGACAGACATGGAAAATTTTATGATTTTTCCATGTAGTTCTAAGGTGTAAACCCAGAACCTTGTGTACTTAAAACAAGCGTTTTTACCGCCCAGTTGCACTCCCAGCCTTTGGCACTTTTCCTTGAATGTCTCCTCATTATTCACTGCAATGAAATCTCACATAACATGACTAAATGGCAGTAATTTGTAATTCTTTGTTTTGATTGTGTTCTGTAGTGTGGGATCATGCAAAGCAGAGTCTCTATAATTGGCTTTGGTATGAAACTACTACATACAATCCTTATACTGAAGAAACCTCCTATGAGAACTCCCTTCTGGTCAAACAGTCTGGATCTCTACCACTGAGTTCTCTGATTCATGTCTTACGGAGCCTTACCCCCAATGCAAGGTAAGAATGAAAACTATTAATAAAATAGCTATAAAGATACACACACACATTTAGGGCTAGAAATGTAGCTCAGTAGTCAGGTGCTTGCCTATCATTTTAAATCCCCGGAATTCAACTCCCAGCACCACCAAGAAAACAAACAACCTGTACATTTAAGGACTAGGAGTAGAGATGAGTGGTAGAGCACTTGCTCTAATGTACAAGGCCTTCGATCCAATCCTAGCTCTTCAAAAAAACAAAACAGATTTGTACGCTTGGGATGTGCTACTATGGTTACCAGAGGCACGCTGTAGTTCCACTCTGCTGTTGTGGTAAATGCGGTCATCAAAAGCAACTTGGGGGAGAAAAGGGTTTATTTGACTTGCACTTACAGGCCATGGGTCATCATTGAGGGCCATCAGCGAAAGCACTCAAGGCAAGAGCCATGGAGGAATGCTGTTTGCCGACCTGCTCATAGGCTCATGCTTAGTCATCTCACAGCCCACCTCCAGTGGCCTGAGGTTGGTGCCGCCACACTGGTTTGTCCCTTCTTCATCAGTTAACCATACAGACAGTTCCCCCACAGACGTGCCTACAGGACAGTCTGGTCTGAGAATCTCTGCAATTAGTCCCTCTCAGGTAACTCTAGGTTGTGGCTAGTTATGAGCTGCCAATAACTGGGACAGAAACAAAATTACCTTCTTGCTGTAAAGGATTAAGAGAAAATAAAAGTGGCACCAGGATTGGGTTACACAATAGGTGGGATATTCAGTATTAGCTTGTGAAATTGACTAATAAAGCTAGAATAGTTTTTTCTTAACAAATTGTTAGGGGCTGAGGAGTTGGCTCAGAGTTTGAGTAAAGTCCTTATTAGTCTTCAATTTTCAGCACTCATGGTGGCTCACAACCATTAGTAACCTAGGTTCCAGGGGAATCAGCAGGCACACACGGTACACATACATGCACGCATGCAACTTTTATGTTTCTGAACAAAACTGAGTTGTGAATATAGAGAAGACTTGGGAGCTTCTGTTGTATTTCTTGTTGTTAAGGTGCTGTTACTGCACTAGAGATGTTTTGGTTTTGGTTTGGTTGGGGTTTTTTGTTGTTGTTGTGTTTTGTTTTGTTTTATTTTTGAGACAAAGTCTCAAACTGTGTGGTCTTGGCTGCCCTGGAACCCACTTTATAGATCATGCTTATGCTTGCTGAGTTCTGAGACTAAAGGCCTGTGCCACCACATCCTGCAGGGACAGAGCTGTGCAGCGTGCTTGACCATCCAAGACTGCAGAGGAGTCAGCAGACCTACCTCAGACTTGATGAGAAGGAGAGAGAATTTGTTCTTAGAAAAGCTTTTCCCCCGTGAGGATATGATGCTGTTAGAGAAAGGAACAAAAGGCGATGGCGCTGAGCTGAATAGTTTCCATTCTTACTTGTATTTACTACTGCAGAGTACGTGTCTATTGAGTCTGATTTTTTTGTGTTTGTTTGCTTTTTTGTAGGGGGATTTTCAGGCTACTTATAAAGTTCCAGCTGGATAACCAGGACAGCCCTTCCTACATCGGTATCCAACATTTGTGATATTTAATGTGACTTTCTATTCCCTTATGCTCCCTGTTGTAGACTCCCTTGGGAGCCCAGCATTTCTCACAGCAGAGATGAATGACTGCTCTGTGGTGGGTATGTCCGTGAGACCCACTTACTTGTAGAACCCCGAGCACTACTAGAACTATGGATGTGTGTCTGGCAGTTTCATAGTTTTCCTATGTGGGACATGTTATTTGTCACCCCTTGGCAAAATGTGTTACTGTGTATACAAATTTTAGTGATCACAGTTTTTAAGTTACTACCTTCCTTAAGAGTCAGTCTTATTTGATGCTTACTTAAAACTGCCTGCAAGGTTACCTGTTATTTAGTCACAGGTGACAACTTTCAGCAATTGATCCACTTTGCAACATGTTAGGGTTATTTACAGGCTATCTATGTCTGGGGCATGTCTTAAGTGATGTTATGAAGCTGGAGAGATGGCTCAGCAGTTGAGAGCCTTGTTGCCCTTGCAGAGTGCCCAGCTTTTGTCCCAGCACTCAGTTGATCAATTTACAGCCACCTGTAACTCCAGCTCCAAGGGATGTAACACCATCTCCTGGCCTCTGCGCAGAGTCATATTCTCAACTTAAAATAAAGTAAATCTTCTCTTAAAAATACTGATTGTGGCCGGGCAGGGAGGCAAACAAACAAACAAAAGATACTGATTATGTGTGGCATGGTGGTCCCTACCCTTCATGCCAACCCTCAGGAAGCAGAGGCAGGTGGATTTCTGTGAGTTCCAGGTCAGCCTGGTCTACATGATGAGTTCAAGGCTGACAAGAGTTACATAGTGAGACCCTGTCTTAAAAAAACAAAAACCAATCAAATAAAACATTAAATATCAACAATTAACTATTGACTAATATCTTTTCATCTCCCCAGGACTTTCTTTTCAAGATTTTTATCAGCAGTGTCGGGAAGCATTTCTTGTAAACAGTGATCTCACACTACGAGCCCAGTTAACTGAATTTAGGGACCACAAACTTATAAGAACAAAGAAGGTAAGGCTGCTGTTGTAGCAGTGGCTATGAGGGCTCGTACACAGTGTTTACTAAGGAGAAGGGCAGATGAAACAGCCAGAAAGGAAAAAAACAAAAAAAACGATGTCACAGAAGCCAAGGGACAAGAGAACGAATGATACTTGTGTTGTCAGCTGCTTCTGAGAGGCCAGGAAGCCATAGATTGAAAACGATGGACTAATGAGCGCTTACCCTGTGGAGCGGTGAACACAGAGAAGAGGGGACACACCATGGACAACTCTAGAAAGTTGTCGGACAGTGCTAGAAGAGGAATGATCCTAACTAATTATGTCTAATTATTTCATTGCATGCATGTTTTGTATGTTTCTGCATCATGTGTGCATGCCAGGTGCCTGCAGAAACTAGAAGAGGGTATTGGATCCCAGGAACTGGAGTTACAGATGGGTGTAAGCTGTCATCTGTAAATCAAACCCAGATCCTGTGGGAGAACAGCTAATGGTTTTACTGCTGAGCTATCTTTCCAACCCCAAAAGATATTTTTGGGTGAAAGGCTACTTGAATGTCTTTCAAACTCAAGGCTGGGTGTGGTGTTGCACACCTTTAATTCCTGCACTAGAGAGGAAGAGGCAGGCAGATCTCTACAAGCTGCAGGCCAGCCAAGGCTACGGAGTAAGACCATGTCTCAGAACACAACAAAAGTCCATAAGAGGACTTGTTGAGGAGGGGACGGGGGGAGTAGGACAGAAAAATCAGCACTGTCAGATTGCAAAGGGTAGAGGGATGAAGGGTCTAGTTAGCCTCAGCTTGTGGATATGGTCCAAATGTAAACTTACTGAAAACAGAAAAATTTGAGGGCATGTTAAGATTTTTGTTGTGCATGGTTCTCAAGTGTAAACTTTATAAATGACAGGGTCAGAAAGTTAGACCTGCCTGGAAAAGCACAGTGAGGAAAACTGTCATATACCTGCCCTGTAGAATTTCCTATTAAAGCACTTGACCCTATATCAAGGTTTAAAGTAGACAAACAGTCATGCTGAGGAGGGGACGGGGGGAGTAGGACAGAAAAATCAGTTCTGTCAGATTGCAAAGGGTAGAGGGATGAAAGGGTCTAGTTGGCCTCAGCTTGTGGATATGGTCCAAATGTAAACTTACTGAAAACAGAAAAATTTGAGGGCATGTTAAGATTTTTGTTGTGCATGGTTCTCAAGTGTAAACTTTATAAATGACAGGGTCATTTATAAATGAAATAAATAAAGTTTACACTTTATAAATGACAGGGTCATCTACCTGCCCTGTAGAATTTCCTATTAAAGCACTTGACTCTATATCAAGGTTTAAAGTAGACAAACAGTCATGCCCCTTTGCCTTATTTTTTCTACTTACATATGTAAATGCTTATTTAGATATTTAAAATATTGCCTAAAAATAGAATCCAGCTGGGCAGTAGTGGTGCATGCCAGTATTCAGAAGGCAGTATTCAGAGGCAGGTGAATTTGAGTTTGAGGTCAGCCTGGTCTACAAAGTGAGTTCCAGGATAGCCAACACTATGCAGAGAAACCATCTCAAAAACAAAAAAATAAATTAAAAATCCAGGGGTTTTGTTTATTTGTTGTTTGGCTTGGTTTTGTTTAACCTGCAATAGAAGGGTCTAGATAGCTCCCTTACAAGTGATTAACATGAAATATTCTTTTATCTTGTAGGGAACTGATGGTGTAGAATATTTATTAATTCCTGTTGACAGCGGAACATTGGCAGATTTCTTGGAGAAGGAAGAGGAGGAGGCTTAGACTGTCTCTGACCCTTGAATGTTATGTGGAAGACTCACTGTACCCCAGCTGCACCCTCTAGTAAGAATGCTGGTTTACAGCGAACATTAGGCCATCTGTCCAGCATGCAAGATGTTCTATTGACGGGACAATAACCAATTTGACCTTTCATTAGTCTGGGTGGTGTACTGTCTCTAATACTATGCAGTCATTATTGAGTTGGGGAAAATGTGCCTTTAATTTATTAGCTCTGTGGAGACTTCTTGCTGGATGAACAGTGTGCTCAGGGATTATTTGGAACTGGTAGTTTTGGACTGTTTGATAATAGAGGCTATCCCTAACTTTTAGGGCAGTTTAGCACTACAGAGCTGAATTACTACAAGTGCACTTGTTTCAGATCGTCAGAGTACAGAGTAGGGGTCACAGAACTGATGAGGAAGGAGGGGGTCCATCCCTGGCCTTTTTCTGAAATTAGTGGACTAAGGTGACCCACTCTCTCATTGTGGACCGAGCTGCACATACTTAAGACAGGTGAGCCTGAGATATGGGATGTAGAGGCACATGTCCAATCTAGAAAGTGTATTTAAAATGGCGAATGTCTGTACTATGACCTTGAACTTTTGATACAAATGAGAAGACAGGCTAGGAAATAAATTCTTGATTTAATTTTAGTAATTGTTTTCAATTATTAAATGAAAATAAAAAAATGCTTATTCTTGTACATTGACATTTTTTATTTTCTTAAATAGCACACAGGTATAGCTGGCACACATCTTTAATTCCAGCATTCCAGAGTCAGGGGCAGGCAGATTGCTTCTTTCCTTTCGAGACAACAGTATCAAGACATGATACTGTTTGTAATTCCAACACCAAGAAGGCTGAGGCAGGAGAAAAACATGAGTTCACGGCCTAGACCAGTTAATGAGTTCTAGACCAGTCGAAGCTACAGTGATGCCCTGTTTCAAAAGACAACAAACATTAATAAATAAATGCACACTGGTAACATGAAACCTGCTGGTTTGTACTGTTTTTGTGGTGTGTGTCGGCATCTGTAGATGGGTCAGAGTAAGATGCTGTGCCTGATTTCCTTGAGGTTAAGGCCTCTCACTGAACCAGAAGCTCCTTGTAGGGTTAGCCGGGCTGCCAGGGAGCTATCAGAGTCAGCCTGTCCCCCACAAAGTGCTGGCGTCACAGGCACATAGCCGAGGATAGCTTTGTACATGAGTGCTGGGGATTCAGACTCCGGTCCTCGCGCTCTCAGAGCAGGCCTTCTTACCCACTGAGCCATCTCCCTAACTCCACGTATCTTGCATTTTTGCTTAATATATCTAGTTTATTATAACTTCTCTTTTATAGTATAAGCTTCTAGTTATACAATGTACACATCTTTGCATTTGCCTTTATAGTTTTGATAGATGTCACTGTTCATAAATGGAGACCCGTTTATAGAGTCATTTTATAGTGCTAGTTGTTCCGAAGCGTTTGGAAAGGATTTTTGAGTGCATCTTACAAATCTAATGGGCACCGAGGCAGATCACTATCTACTCGCTCCCTTCGCTCAACAGCACACTTGCTTCCTGTCTAGCAGCTGTCATATGTCCTGAAGTTAAAAGTTCCTGGCTAATTTGTTTCTGGGCAGGAGGCTTAATTCACCAGGGGGAGCGCTTCTGTTGTTATTTTGTGTTTAATTCTTAGGTTAGCATGCAAAAGTAATGGTTCCCTTATGGCATTTCCATATGTACCGTCACTGTACTTGATTCTCGTTCACGTCCCCTCCCCGATAGCCAGAGGTAGAATACTTGCATACTTGCCTGCCATTCACAGTGTAAGAACATGCTCTAATAGAGCCTGCAAGGGAAAGTCTGAGTGCTTGTGAGAAAACAAGGGAAGTCTTGTGACCTCAGTTTCTTCAAAACGACAAAATTGTTCTTGGAATGTGCTTTCATGCCCTTCCCAGGTGTATCGGATACAAGTGAGTTCACTTCAGATTACTCATTATAATTGGCTGTTATTTGTTCATATGTCCCAATGGAAACACGTTTTTGCCCCATGAGGCTTGTCCTTGTGATTGCATGCTTTACCTGGGTGACTGGACTCTCAGAGTATACATTGTCTGAGGCTCTGAGTAAAGTTGGCTATTGCCTTAGACTTTAGTCCACCTCATTTTCAGGCCCTACTCTCCCAAGCTCACACTGTCAGCTAGAGTGGTAAACACACCCAGTGTTCAGTTTGATCCTTCCACCACCAAAACACAAAACAGAACAAAAGTTATAGGAATAAATACAAATGTAGATAGTGATCACCTATGGATTTTTTTTTAAGCCTGATTTAAAAAAAAAAAAAAAATCATCCTGATGCCTAACTTAAAAAGCACATTGACTGACCTTTTCAGGTCTTGGTGAGTGCGGCTGCCTGTGGAGATGAGAAGAGGGTGTCCGATACCCCGTGGCTGGAGTTACAGTTGAGAAGTGAACTCCGCTCTGCTGCCAGGGCAGCAAGTGCTCTCTGCTGAACCGTCTCCAACCGCCCTTTTTTTTTTTTTTTTTTTTTTTTTTTTTTTTTTTTGAGGCAGGGCCTCACTTTGCACCAGGCAGGCTTTGACCTCATAAATGTCCTACCTTTGCCTGTCAAATGCTGGTAGTTGTGCACTACCACACCAACCTCCCTTTTTTTTGTTTGTTTGTTTGTTTGTTTTGTTTTGTTTTAAGAGACAGTTTTTCTGTATAACAGCCCTGGCTGTCCTGAAATTCACTCTATTGACCAGGCTGGCCTAGAACTCTGGGATAAAAGACATGTGCCACCCATGCACAGCCCAAATCAGTTTTTAAATGATGAGGATTAACTGAAGGGCAGAGATCTTTGAGGCTGAAACACCGTCTACACAGAGCTACTTCCCAAGAATGCTTGCCTTTAGTCCTAGCACTTAGGGGGCAGGAGGATCAAGAGTCTAAGGCCAGCCTTATCTAAATAGTGAGTTGGAGGCTATCTTGGGTTACACAGGAAACCGCACAAGTAATCAAACAAGAAATTCCTACAGGTTTTAGTCTTTTCTAAGAGTTTATTTGTCTTTGGTGTACTCTTTACACAAACTCTTTACACAGTTTTTCCCTTATGAGCTATAACACTTGGTCAGCTGGATTGACGAGCTGAAATGATGTCACCTGTTACACCTGTACAGCAGTGTGGCCATGCCACTGACTCCCTGTGGTCCTGCTTCACTCCAGATGATGTGTAGCCTGTGTCATGATGTCCCTGTCCATTTTAAACCACATGGAGAGGGTCCCTGTCTGTCTCAGACAGGACAATATTAATCTTATTCTCCAGGTAGACACCCAGCATTTCTTGAAGGTCAGAAAGGAAGCCTCGCTCAGTGTTGCTGTGTTCACAAAGGATGACGTTTATTCCTTTAGAAGCAGCATCAAGGACATCGTGGTGGGACATTTCACCTGCCAGAAGAGGAGAGAGCAACTACTTAAATACTAGACACGGAACCCAGGCACTCTCAACACCTCTGGCTCAAAGCCATGCTTGTATTCTGGTGCGCGAACCAAGTTCTGTGTTACTAGGCACAGAAATGCAGACCTCACGCTGTGGTCGGGTGTAGAATGCTCGCCTCTCATGCACAAGGTCAGGCTGCCCAGCACAGAAACAGGAAAGTTCTAACTGAACCGTACACATCTCTGTATGGGGCCGAGTCGTGCCTGTATTCAGGAGTAAGGATACGGCAATGGGACAGAGACCAGACAGCACTGGCAGAGGTCAGGGGCAGTTCTCTCCTCTCCTCCCTTTGTGGGATCTAGAATTAAAGACCATTTCCAGTCTTGAAAAGCACGTTTGTTTACCCACTGAGCCCAAAACATGAATTTCACATTGTTTTATCGATACTTTAGTTTCCTGGCCTGACGACTGTATTGTGCACATATTTTGAATGTGCCAGCATTTTTACTATAACCTTTTACATGAATCCAGGTGTGAAATTTTCCTCTTATGCTTGTATTACTCAAAACAGTTTTATACCATTTTCAACATAAATATTTTTCTTTGGCTGATGCAAAAAAAAAAAAAAATGTTGCCAGTGATGGCAGTGTATAGCTATAATTCTAGAACTTGGGAAGCTAAGGCAAGAGGACCTTCAAAGCCAGCCTCAGCTAAAATAGGTGAGTTGGAGGCTATCCTGGGTTACTATCAAAAATAAGCAACTGAACTAAAAAGGGAAAAAAAAAAAAGGCCTTGTTAGAAAGTTGTTGTGGCAGGACAGTGGTGGCACACACCTTTAATCCCAACACTCAGTAAGTAGAGGTCGGCAGATCCCTTGATTTGAAGCCAGCCTGTTCAGAGCAAGTTCTAGAACAACAGAGCTACACAGAGAAAACCTGTCTCAAAAAGCCAAGGGGAAAAGTGTTTTTGGAGTTTTAAAAGCACCACTTATGAATTTGATGACTGAAATTGTGTACAAAAACATTGTGGGAGAAGAGTGATATCTATGATCAAATGTACAAAACTGTCAAAGAGCGTGTGTGTGTCTGTGTGTGCTATGTACAATTTGGTTTGTTCAAAAAAAGTTAAACTTGGACAAGTACTTACAGACATAAAGCCATTAAGATAATTTTTAAAAAAGATTTGTTGTTGTTTTGTCAAGACAGGGTTCTTGCTGTCCTGGGAATCACTCTGTAGACCAGGCTGGCCTCAGATTCATAGAACTCCACCTGCCTCTGCCTCCCAAGCCATGGGGTTTAAGGAGTGCAAGAGCAGGCCCAGATAAATTTATTAAGTGTAGAAATAAGAGAAAATGTGTTCTTATTGGAAAGCTGAGCTATTTTCAGCTCTACACAATCATATCAGTTCACTGCTGGGAACAGTTTATATTCAAGTACCCTTATATTTCCAAAATACCTTAACATTTGGAACTGCTTGAACTTACCGTATGCACATATTTATAATTTTTAAGAACCGTATTTGTTGTTTTTAACTGTGTATGTGTGTGTTTGTGAGTACATGGCATGTGTGTATTGGTACCACAGAGGGAGGGAGAGGAGGTAAAACACTGAAAAGAACAAGGGAGGGATCAGCAGAAGTAGAAAGGACAACTGAGTGTAACAGGATGCGGATGCTCAAAGTCTACATGCAGGAAAGGGTCATGAGACCCACCCTGTGTGTGTAAACAGTAGGTACTTTTTAAAAAAGAAAACCCAGATCCAAGAGAAGCAGCGAAGGAAACGCTTGGAGGGCTGACCACAGTCTGGTCCTGGAGGTCTTTATCTCACTCTGTACCAACCCTAAGGAGCAGGGGTGGACATGTGTGCACAGAAGGGGCGGCACCTCAAAGTGCCTCCAGATCTTCTGGCCGTATCTGAACAGTAACCAGGTTAAGTGATGCTCTTTATCTCTGGGTGTGTACGCTTAAGGGATTTCAAAGGTGACTGCGTCACGTTCCATCAAGGCCACCATAGTTCCTCAAACTGAAGTCTACAGTTCTCTCCAAGGCAGTGCGCCAGATGCTTACTCCAGCTGTGCTGTCAGCCTCCCCACAGTTCTTTAGTTAAGCTTCCTTTATCTCTGCTTGGCTTACGGATATGGCCATGATAAATCCAAAGCCCCCAGTATATGTGTAAAGGATTATGTGTGCAAACAGGTACTTACTCTGGAACCATCTGGTTATGAAATGCAGACATGTTGACACTCGACACCTCGGTGATTCCTTATATAATCTCCTCAGAACAAAGGACATTGCCTTATGTGAACACGGAGAGTTGGTACTTTTATTAATGTTTCTCTCCATGTTGTTTTTTAGACAAGCTCTTTTATTGAACATGGAGTTCAGCAACTCCTCTAGGCTAGCTGACAGTGAGCGCTGTCTTCTCCCTAGCACTGGATTTACAGGCATGGGCTGCTGCGCACAGTTCCTCTAACGTGGGCTCTGGAGCAAGTTCAAGTCCTCGTGCATGCGAGGCAAGTACTGCACCAACTGACTGTCTCCCCGGCCTCAATTCTTTCAAGAAAAATTAACCAGGGCTGGGCTGGGTGAACACTGAGGCAGCAGAATGACAAGTTTGAGGTTGGCCTGGCCTTCACTATGAGTCTTAGTTTCAAAAAACAAAAAGGAAGGGCATGGTAACACACACGTTTAGTGCCAGCACTTGAGGCAGAGGCAGGTGACAGCTGTAAATCTCCAGGCTAACTTAGTCTACACAGCTAGTTCCAGGCCAGCAAGAGCTACACAGTGAGATCCCGCATCAAAAAGGGAGGAAGAAAAATTAACTGTCTTTAGATTGAATCCTCAAGGACAGAGCAAGAAGCCTAGGAGCCAAAAACAATGTTTTATCTGCCAGAAATGCACAGTGTAAGTCAGTACAAAGAAACGGGTTAAAGAGAGTTAGGGGAAGAACAGTGTTAGATAGAAAAAAAGTTAGGGTTTTTGGTTGGTCTTTTTGCTCATCACTGAAAGCACAACAGAGGGGGACAAGAAAAAGGCTCCATAAGTGGAGAGAGTTCTTAAATGCAGGCTGCACGAGGGGTTAGGCAAAGAGGAGTCGCCAATGCCTGGCGTCCGAGTAGCTACACTTGGAAAACTGGTGGCACAAGTCTGTCATCTCAGCCACTGGAAACAGGCAGAAGAACTGCAGTTGCTCTAAGTTCAAGGCCAGCCTGGTTAACATACTAAGTTTTGGCCAGTCAGAGGTACATAGTGAGACCATGGCAAGCCAAAAGCAGCCAGGGATGGTGGTGCACATCTTTTAATTCCAGCACGTAGGAGGCAGGAGTTGAAGCATCCCTGAGTTCAGGGTCAACTTGGTCTACAAGGCCAGCCAAGAGTACCCAATGAGATCCTGCCTCAAAGGTTCAGTGGCGGTGAGATGTGGTTCAGTGGCTGAGGGCACTCGCCCTCAAGCTGACAACCCCAGGTCAATCCCAGGAAACCACATGGTGAGAACAGACTCCTACAAGCTGTCTTATGAGTTCTACATGTGCACTGTGGCACACGATAAAAAACACATTTGAGGGGACCGTTAGAGGCACAGTGGAGTGCTTCTGAGAGACCAAAGAATTAAAAATGAGGTTTTTGTGGTATTGAGCTAACTTAAGACATTTGGGCAGCTGTAGGGAAGAACTGACCTTGATGTTCTCTGCTCATGGGAAGTGCTGTTGCCAGGAAACCAGCCTGGAAGGCCTTGCTCCTGGAGATAGCTCAGGCTGAGCTAACCAGCCCTCTCCCCTAGCAGCAGTCTATCAGTCCAGCACAGGACTGAAGCCCCTGGCCAGCCATTTCCCCTCACTCCACCCCCCAAACCCCAAAGAAAACAATATGGGAACATTCATGGTCCTGGCACTTTCCCATAGCAAACAGTTTATGAAATGTAGCATCCCTTTTTTCTGTATTAACCAACAGAAGCTTGCCAGGCTAAAACCTGAGCTCTCTAGCTGGATGCCAATAAAGATCCTCGTGTGTTTTGCAATGGACTCATGAATCAGGCATAATACTTCAGGTAAGATATAAAGACAAAAGAAGATTCTAAAAGATTTCAGAGCTTGACCTGAGGGAACTGTTAACTGACTTTGGGCCAAAAGGAACCTCTTTGCAACCCAGGTGGCAAGCAAGAAGGCATCCCATTATCTAACATGAAACCTGAGAAGAAAAGCAGTTAAGTAAATAGTGACTGGACTGAACTTGGGGGCAAACTGTGAGATTGTCACGTGATTTATCCCCTGTACTGACAACACTGCCTTCAGTTTGCTATTGATCCTGTCTGATTCAAGTGGAGAACACAGTTATTAAGGGCTGGTGGCATAGCCCTCAGTAGCTGGCATGCAGGAGATTCGAGGTTCAAGGCCCTGCACAAAAAAAAAAAAAAAAAAACCCACAGAAATGAAAGGGAAAAGCTATATTGTTATGCTTTAGCTGGTCCACAGTCCTGAAATCTGCTAGTTCTGAATGTTTAAGAAATAAGGTAAGGTTGAGGAAGAGATCAAGAAATTGTCCTACCTGTGAGGTAAAGGTCAGCCTCCACTCCTTGTAGAATGCTGCCTCCAGAACCAGCACACAGGGCCACAGTGTTGACTGGAGACTCTTCAAGAAAAAAGCAGTAAGAGTTAGTGGTGTTACAGAGAAATATAACCCCTTTCTGTGTAACACTACAACTTGTACTAAAAATCCTAACTAATGCAGACTGACTACTCTCTTCAGTAGTTATGAATTATGCTGTCTTGATTTAAAAATGGGTGTGGTGGCACACCTTTAAGCCCCACACCTGGGAAGCAAGAGGCAAGTGGATCTCTGTGAGTTCGAGGCCAGCCTGATCTATAGAGTTTCAGGACAGCCAGGGCTCCACTGTGAGACCTTGTCTCAAAAAAAAGAAAACACGAAGCAACACAAAACCAAGAGCAGGCATGGTGAGACCCGTAATCCCACATGTCTATAGTCCCAGAGTTTGTGAGGACAACCCTAAGTTCAGGCAAGGCCAGCTGAAATTTGAACTATGATGATTCCTGCCTCCACACAAGTGCTCAACTTAAAGGCATGTGGCAGCATGCATCACTCAAAAAACAATTTAAAAATATTTTAGGCAAGCAGATCCATCTTTGGCACCATACAGAAAACACAAGACAAGAGCACTGTTGCTTCAAATGCAGCTGTGCAAACCCATAAGCCTCTTGAGTAGTAACAATACTGCAGCTTCTCACTTTGCCTCAGTGCTAATAAACCTCAGCTGAGTCTGTGGACAGAGGCAAGAGGGCTGAAGAACTAAGGGCAAGGTAGAGAAATGTAGAGCAGGAGAGATGGGTGGTCAGGTTAAAAGCACTTGCTCTTCCAGAGGACCCAAATCTGGCTCCTAGCATTCATATCTGGTAGCTCACCACCACCTGTAACTTCATCTCCAGGGGGGGTCTGACAACACACAAACACTTCAAGATAAATAAATATTAAAAAAAAAATGCTAGATACAACTATATTAGGCACCTCCCCTTTTTTTTTCTTAAGAAGGGACCTTCCGGTGTGGTCTTGGCTGGCCTGTACCTCACTATGTAGGCCCACCCCCAGCAAAGATCCAGCTGCTTCCGACAGGTGTCAGAGGTAAAGGTCTACATCCCACCCAGGCCAGTCTAGAATTTCTGCCTAATAATGAGCTAAAACCCTCTGCAGCAATGGCCAGTTTATAATTAGCAGACCTCCAATGCTGACCAGAGATGAATATAGAACCGAGTAAGAGATAAATTTGACTGTGGGAGTGTTCATAAGCCTTATGGAGGCCCATAGGGAATGGCGAGGGAGGACTCCTTCCTCCAGCTCCTCAGCCAGTCCTGACCCACTGCGCACAGTGTTGATCTACTAAGGACTCCTAGCACACTAGTGAAGTCTCAGAAGGGAGCGGAGGCTAGGGCGCTGACTGCTTCCCCTCTACAGAAGTCTCCTGAGGTGATCTTGCCAGCTCTCCACATCTCCGTACTCCACACTAACCTGACTGTTAGTGGTGCTTGAGGCCAGCATGGGATGGTTTGCGTGGCATTTCAGTCATTTAAAGGCCTTTACACTGGACGATAAAGTTAGATCTGCACTTGGAGTCTGGCCTCTGGAGTCTGATTCCCAGGATTCTGCGTGGGCTCCACCGCCACTCATCCCGCATTCCCCAGTTCCTGATCCCCACATTTTACCATTTAGGCTAGAGAGATGTATTCCACATTGTAGCCCAGCCCCCCCTGGCTGACAAAGCAAACCAGTTATCTCCCTGAGCCGCCACGGTGTTCCTGCCACGTACTAGGCAAAAGCAGTACATACTCCCAGCACTTGGGAGATAATGGCAAAAGAAAAAGGAGTTTGAGAGGGTCCTGTGTGTATGAGACCAGGTGTCAAAAATAAATAAAACCAAAATGAATCCAGTCACAGTAGATCTGCTGGATGAGGAAAGAGATATTTACCTAATGTCTTCCCTACTCCAAGAGCTAAGCGAAGATGAGATAGCTTCAGGTGTCTTTTGATCCGCTTTATCATTGTTGCCAGGGAGACAGATGTATCCAATGTGCATAACCGTCCCATTCCAGTATTCAGGAGCAAAGGCTGACAAGAAACACAAGTTAGAAACAGCATCTGTCCCCAGTCCCAAAAAATGTACAGAACTGGAATCAGGAAGATTTGTGTTTATAAGCTTAGGATGAAAACCTTGTAAAAGCATTCTAACTTTTGGGAGTTCATACCCTCCTAGATATTTAACACATAGTCAAAACTAAGTTTTGTTGTTGCTGTTGTTTTGGTTGGTTGGATGGTTGGTTTTGTTTTGTTTTTTCAGACAGGGTTTCTCTGTGTGTAGCTTTGGCTGACCTGGAACTCACTGTGTAGACCAGACTAGCTTTGAACTCACAAACACCCACCTGCCTCTACCTAACAAGTGCTGGGATCTATAAAACAAAATGCCTTTAAATATAAGCCCCACTTGCCCAAAGACAGATACTTCCTAAAATGCTGGTGGCTCTTCATGTAAGCTAACAAGCCACACGTTTTCACTTCTGTAAACAAGGCTGGTATGCCAACTGCACAGCACTGCTTGATCACACATAGGATGCAGGGACATGGGCAGGAAGCATGTCAGGACGAATGCTGGTCCCCAACTGGACAGAGGCAGAAGCACGCAGCCTTGTGGGCTGTGCCTTTATAAGCATCTGACAAGGTAATTCGAGGCCCTTTTCTGGGAATTCTGGGGATGGACCTAGCCAGTGTCCATTGTCTAGCCAAAATTTAATAGCGCTTGCTTCAAATTTGGCTCAAAAATTGTAGCCATGATCTTATTCTCGCCTTGTGGGATCAATAAGAGAAGTGTATTGCAGTCAGCAAAGGCCTAAAGGAAGAGCCATCTAAGCCATTTGACACCAGACACAAAGCTACAGGATTTGGAGTTCACCTGATGGGTTTCGTTCTGGCTTTGTTCCGGCATTTCTTCACCATGCCACCATTACTCCTTTTTGTAATGGTGATGCATATTCTGTGCCACTGTATGCTGGAAGTATGTAATTTGCCTTTTGACTTCACAAGGGGTTAGAACTAACAGACTGCCTTGGGTCTCAGTAGAGACACTGAACTCTGGTCTTCTAAACAGTATTGAGATATGAAAGACTATGGGGACTTTCTGAAGTCGGACTAAATACATTTTTCCTGGTGACATGGCCATGCTCCTATGAGGCACCAACAAGAGGTTTGAGCGAAAATATGTCCCCTCGTAGGCTCATACATTTGAATGCTTGGTCCCCAGTTGTAGAAGGGAAGGATTAGGAAGTGAGGCCTGGTTGGAGGGGGTCGCTGGGGACAGGCTTTCAGGTTTCAACACTCAAGCCATTCCCAGTGCTCTCTCCACAGGAGGGTAATAAATACCCACATCTAGAACCACAAGGAAGGAAGGGTCAGGGACCTCCTAGTCCCACACCGGCTCCCTCTCACAGAAGTCTCCAGGAACATGTCCTCACCACAGTGTGTGTGTGAGCATGCGCGCTCTCAATTCGCTCCTTCATTTACGGGTTCTATGGCTCAAACTCAGGTTGCCAGGCTTGCACCGTAATCAACTCTGTTTGACTTAACAGTTAACAGTTTATAAATGAACCTGCAGCACAAGAACAACTGTAATGCAATCCACCAGTATTCACACGTAGTATCTGAATGCCAGTTATGCATCAACACAGCTGTCAAAATGCACAGCAACATGAGGGCTGAATTCTTTTTTTTTTTTTTTTTTTACCTTCTCCAATGAAAGAATTTCAGTTTTCTGATAAAGTTGTCTGTCCTGGGAGAGGAAGGCTAGCACCTGCATCAGAGCCTTCTGAGTGCAATTCAGGCTGATCCGCGTTTGTTCATCATCATCACACCTAGAAAATATCAGTTGCTTAACTAGGATAAAAGTATTTTAAATGCCCCACAGTCTATAAACTTCTTTAACAGATTTATATGAAACCAAAGATGTGATCAGCAAAACTTGCTTAATCTCAGACCAATACAGAGCCCTCAAAATATGGCTGCCCAGAACCCTGACACCTTATGCCTACCAACTTAAAGTAACAGTGGCTACATCCTTCAACATGTCCAGTAAAATTGAATATCTATGGACAGAGCTAGAGAAAATGGAAATTTTTCTCCTTTCTCCATGTATGTGTGTATGCATGCACATGTGTACAAGTGCTTGGCAGTATATACACACCACAGCGTGTGGATCAGAGGACAATGTATGAAGGTCCATTTCCTTTCTACCAAGCAGGTTGTAGGGATCAAAACCAAGGCCCATCAGCCTTGGCAGAAAGTGTCTTTACCCTATGAGTAATTTTCAATCACTGAATCCAGACTATACAGAATGAAGGCCCAGATCTGCATTTGTAGTAAGAACCCATAATGGACAGACAGCCCTTGAGAAGGAGTGCTCTAGGGAGTCTCAAAACAAAGTGCTATCAAGAGTTTTCTAGCCTGGGATGGGGCCAAGGGCCTGTAACGCCACCTCTAAGGAGGCAAAGGCAGAAGAGCTGTGGTGAGTGTAAGGCCAGACTTGACCATGTAGCCAAACCTTGACTAAACAAAATCAAAGCACATGCAGTTTTGTTAGCACAGAATTCTAGAAATAAAAGATACCTAAAAAGGTTTCCTGCAGCCAAGGCTATAAAAAGAAACTCTGTCTTGAAAAACAAAACAAAACAAAAAGGTTCTCTGATCTGGTGCAGTAACACATGTAGATCAGGAGTTACAGGCCATCTCAAACCTAACTCTTTGACTTTGGTCCTAACTCTTAGAAAGCAGAAGCAGGGGGTTCTTTGTGAGTTCAAGGACAGCCTGGTCTACATAACAGCCAGGACTACAGAGGAAAGACCCCATCTCATAAACAAAACAAAAAAGATAAAGTCAAACAAATGAATGGGCTGAAGAAATGGCTTAGCGGTTAAGCCTATGCCCTTTGCAAGGACCAGAGTTCAGTTCCCAGTACCCACAGCACACCTTTCAGTTAGGAAAACAACCTGTGTGCCTGCTGTGGTAGAGCATGCCTTCATCCCAGCAGCAGGAGGCAGAAGCAGGCGGATTTCTGTAAGTCTGAGGTTAACCTGGACTACATATCACTGTAGGACAAGCCGAGGTAGACAGTGAGATATAGTGAGACCATGCGTCAAAATAAATATAATGAAAAAAAATGTAGAAAACAAAACTATGTTTATTGTGACTATATCTACTCCTCAGCTGGGCCAGATGACACATGCCTGTATCTTAATCCTTGGAAGGCTGAGGCCAAAGGATCAAAAGTTCAAGGCCAGAAGACCCAGTTCTCTGTAAACAACGCAAGGGATTATGTGGACTGTGAATCTTCCTTCTTATTATTAGTGCATGCGTGAATGTGGGAGTGGGCATGAGTGTGTACATGTATGCCATAGGATGCCTAGGAAGTCAGAGGGCAACTTCAGGAACTCGGTTCTCTCCTTCCACTGTGTGCGTTCAGGGATCACACTCCTGGGGGCAGACAGCTTGGTGGTAAGTGCCTTTTACCCACCGAGCCATTTCAAAACCTACTGCTTGAATTTTTAATGCTTTATTTTCAACTTATTTTACGGTTTTTGTTTGGTTTGGTTTTTTGAGACAGGGTTTCTCTGTTGCCCTGGCAGTCCTGGACTCACTCTGTAGACCAAACTGGCCTTGAACTCACAAAGATCTGCCTGCTTCTGCCTCCCTAATGCTGGGATTAAAGACATAGACCACCATGCCCAGCTCAACTTATTTTTCTTTTAAGTATTTACATGGTATCTCAGTGTGGCAGGACAGCTTCTGTAATTTTAAATCTAGCCAACTGACACAGAAGGGTATACGGTCATTTAGAGGGCCAGACCATATTTCATACTACACTTGGGCCCAGGTGCACATGTGGTACACAGACCTAAGTGCAGGCAACACACCCATAGATATAAACAAAATTAAGAAAAGAAATAGAAGCCAGGAGTAGCAGCTCACATCTGTTACCCCGACACTGGAGGCAAGGGCAGGAGTTGGCAGCCATCCTCGATATATCATGAGACCCTATCTCAAGGAAAAACTAAAGCAAACAAAACAACAGAAAAGTGGCTCTGAAATGGTTCAGTGGGTAAAGGGACATACTGCAAAGCCTACATGAGTTCAATCTTTGGATCCCATGTAGTGGAAGGAGAGAAGTATAGTGAGAATTTTTGTTTTTCTAAACAATACAGAAGAAATGTTGTAAGAATGTGCTTCTGTTTCAATCCCAGGTGTGGAAATTAGGACTGCTTTAGAGTTACCACAGCAGCTAAGTATGATTTGTCTCGTGCTCTGGCAGGGGCGTGATTTTGCCAGCTGAAAATAGTTAACCTTTGGAATTCTGGGAACTCTTCCAAGGGCATCTACCAGAGCTCTGAGAGAGGCTGGAGGCTGCTGCTGGTCCCTTCGCTGTTTGCTCATGGTACTTTGGCTGGTTGCTTTTGCTATTTGCTGGACTGCTGGTTGGCGATGTCCTGATGTCAATACCCCTAATCAGCAGGAAGCAGTCTAACTGTGGGGAACAGGAACCAGGAAAAGGGGGTGAGTGGCAACAGAGCCCCAGGAATCAGACTCAAGGTGCAGGTCTAACTTTATTGTGCTGTGTAAAAGCCTTTACATGATTGAAGGGCCAACATCCCACGCTAGCCTCAAGCATCAAGAGAAGGAGGAAGCAGTCGCCACTCTAGCCTTGAATCCATTTTTTGACTTCACCAGTGTGCGAGGAGACCCCAGTAGATCACCACTGTGCGCAGTGGGTCGGGATTGTTTGAGGGGTCATGGCAGCCATGCCGCCTCACTCAGCATTCTCTATGGGCCTCCATGACACTTACCTCGACACTCCCTACACTGGACGGCATTGACAGCCCCGGCCACTCTCTCCTTTCTCTCCTACCTAGAGCTGGGGGTTTGGAAGGGGAGGTGGGAAAGAGAGCCCAATAAAGAATCCAAAATCCTGGCTACAGAGAACCTCTTTGCCCAAGTTGTCCCCTGACCTCCACATACACACTATGGTGTGCGCATCTCCATGCAAACACACATTAAATAAATCATACACGACAAGCTTTTAAACCCAGGGATAGGTAACATACCTAGCAGGAAAAGAAGTGACAGAAACCTCTCCAATTCCTTTCACTGCAGACATGACTTTCTCTAGGTCTTGGGTGTGGTTCACACTGAATTCCAGGCGATGAGTCCCCTCTGTCGGGTAGTCAGGAGCTTTGGAGGGGTGGATGGGTCTGGTAGTGCAAGTTCCTAAGGAGAAAAGTGTCGGGAAACCATGTCCTTTGTAGCGCTTTAGAACTAGAGATAAGACACTGTAAGTAAAATCTATGACACGTTTCAGAATCCACTTCCATGCTTACCTATGTGAGCACACTTACATAAATAACCCTTACACGCTCATTACCAGTCTCCATGATCTAGATTGTCTGCACATTTAAAATAAAATCCATTTTCACATTTATTTTCCTGAAGATTCATATTTCAGGTAACCTTGGACAAAAAGAATCGCTGATTTTTTTTTTTTTAATCTACCGTTTGGTCAATCTCATTTAAAACAAAGTATAGATCACAAATACATATGTGTTGGGCACATTTATAATAAGCACTTTATTATAAAGGCTTCAGTCCAAGGCAAGGTATGGTGGTTCACGCCTGTCCTAGAACTGGTGAGGTCTGGACAGATGCACATGAGATCTGTCTTGAGTGTGAGGCCAGCCTGATCTACACGCTCAGTTCCAAGCCAAGGCAAGTGAGACTGGAAGAAACACAAATAAAACAACCAAAAGAACAACAACAAAAAGCTTTAGCTCAAAATGAGTACCAAAATAAAGCTACGCCACGCTGAATCCCTTCACTCATGCTGGGATGTAAGCTTTCAGTGAGACCCTGATGGCAAGCTGCGTGTCACCAACATGCCTCTAATTCTAGCACTGGATAAACGAACCTGTCACATAAGACTAACGACCTGTGTTCAGTTCCAGAAACCCACAGTGGAAGGAGAGAACCAACTCCTGAAAGTTGTCCTCTGATGTACACAGTCACACGGTAATAACAAAAATAAATAAAAACAAGACCACCAACAATCTCGCTATTTATGTAATTAACCTAGCAAGCACATCCTGAAGATCCTGAGCAGCTGCCAGCGCCGGGGATGCTGCCACCGTGTCACCTGACCGAACAACCATGAGGGTGGTCTAGCAATGAAGACCCATGCCATGCTTGCTACCTGAAGCTAACCCATTATCCTCCCTGTGCTGGCTTCTGTTTGTCAGCTTTGACACAAGCCAGGGTCATCCAGGAAAAGAAAATCTCAATTGAAAACAAAAAAAAAAAAAAAAAAAAGAAAGAAAAATGGCTCCATCGCATTGCCTGTAGGCAAGTCTGTGGGACATGTTCTAGACTAAGGATTGATGTGGGAGGACCCAGAACCCTAGGTGGTCCTGGGTTGTTTAAGAGAGCAGGCTAAGGAAGTCATGAGGGCAAAGCAGTAAGCAGTGCTCCTCTACGGCCTGGACTTCAGTTCCAGCCTCCAGGACCCTGCCCTGACTTCACGTCATGATGGACTGTAAGCCAAAAGATAAAGAAACCCTTTTCTTAAGATGCTTTTGGTTATGCTGTTTATCATAGCAATAGAAAGCAAATCGGGCCAGCCCTCTACATAGAGTTCAAGGCTAGCCTGAGCTACATGAGACCCAGCAGCAAAACAACAAAATATTTCATGGTTTGTTTTCCTTTTGCTTATGTTTTGGTAGGATGATACAGTGTCTGGCTGTATAGCTCAGGCTAGCCTTAAAGCCAAGCTCTTCCTGATTCAGCTTCCTGGATGTTTAAAGTATGGAATTTTGGATTATAGGCTTATAGTGTTTCGTTTTTCTTTTTTTCTTAAAAGATTTTGCTTAGCTTTATTTCATTGTTTTACATATATGAGTGTCTTGTCTGCATGTATGCACCACGTGTGTGTCCATAAAGGTCAGAAGAGGGCATTGGTTCCCCCTGGGACTGGAGTTACAATAGTTGTGAAGCCTCCAAGTGGGTGCTGGGAACTCAGCACCTCTGTAAGAGCAGCAGAAAGTGTACTTAAATGCTGAGCCAATTCTCCAGCTCCAACAAATAGTTCATTTTTCAAATGAAACTTGGGCTGGAGAGCTGGCTCGGTCGTGGAGAGCACCACTTGCTATTGCAGAGGACCTGGGTTCAGTTCCCAGCACCCACATGGCAGCTCATAACTGTCTGTAGCTCCAGCTCTAGAGGATCCGACACCCTCTTGTGGCCTAGGCTACATGGGCACTGCACACATTTGGTGCACTTACATACAAGCAGGCAAAACACCCCACAGACATAAAAATAAAATACATCTTAACCAATTTAAGCAACACACTGCTTTTAATATTACACAAAAATAGAAAATCTGATGCCCCTTAAAAAAAACGATTAAAACATTTACTCAGAAGACATTCTAAACTTTTAAAGTATGCATAGGGAAATCATTAACTAGAAAAGGCCGAGAGGGTTCTCACCAAGCCCTTTGGCTAACCAGCTGTTGACTCCCTGGGGTGCGGCATCGAAGGCTGTGTGGGGAGAGTAGATGGCGACTCTGTTCTCCAGTGCCTGGATCAGCAGGCGTTCCTTCCAGGTCTTCCAAGTTATGTGCTTTATGGGCAGGAAAATAGGTGGATGGTAGGAGAGAATGAGATCTGCCTTCTTTTGCAGTGCCTCCTCCATGACCTCCTCAGTCAAGTCGTTGGTCAGGAAGAGTGTCTTTACAGTATGGGGAGGGCTTGGTTCCACCAGTAATCCCACATTGTCCCAACTCTCAGCAAACGAGAGGGATGCAAAGTCATTCAAGGAAGAAAGAAGAGCCTTCAGATCCATGAAGGAACGAGAAGAACTGTAGATCCAGGACTGGGCAAGCCGGACACTTGTAGGGACCAGATGTGCAGATGACAGCATACGGAAACCAGGTAAAACCACGTCTGGGGTAAAAATGTAAGAAATGGTATTTATTTGTGTTCAGTTCACTTCTGCACTTTGAGGCAATAAAGCATGTGAGTTAAACAGTTGTTGCCACAGACCCAGATTCAAATAGTGGCTCTGCCAATCTACAGCAAGCTGGGCTCAGCTACGTCTGGTGACCTCTTTTTTTCTCATATACAAAATGGAGACATGGCAACCTGCCACACAGCCATCTGAAGAGGCATCGGCACCATTCTATCACCTAGCAAGGCCAATACACTATAAATGCCCTCACCACTGCTTCAACTTTACACCCTGAATCTCTACTGCACTCACAACACAAATGCACACAAAGATACACACAGGCACACTATTAAACCTGTTTAAGGGGCTGAAGATGCAGCTGGGTTGGTAGTGTTTGCCCAGCATGCACCAGGGTTCAGTTCCCAGCATCACATATACTGGGTGTGATGGCACATGTCTCCTAGCACTTGGGAGGGAAGAGGCAGCAGGATATGAGGGTCAAGGCCAGCCTGGTTACAGAAGACCCTGTAGCAAACATTTGAAATTTAAAAATCTTGAGCATATGAGCAAGAATTGAGGTAAACAGGTCCCTCCACAGATGAGCAGAGTCAAGGCAAGAGAAGACCAGCGCTGCTGCCCGAGTGAACACCAACACCTACACACAGCGGGGCCAAACGGGTAGGGCATTTACCCACATATTCTGTGGCCCTTCAAATGCCAATGTGGGAGGGCAGTGCCACAAAACCACCAATCCAAAAGACAAATATACAGACATTTACTATGTGGTGTGCGGCCTGAGTGTTAACAGGAGCTTTGAATAAAGGGAACATGTTTGCCTCAACCAGCTATCGAGGGCATTGGGAATACCTGGCCAACAAAGCTGATGTACCTTGTGATTTTATTGTTATTCAATAAACCATTGTGAGATGACATGAACGTGTCCGGCTATGTTTCTGACACGGGGTGCTCACAATACAGATACACTGAAAACATTTGAAATAATATGAATAATAATTTGGAACCGCCTGCGACAGGCAGCTGAGGAGCTCACTCTTCAATCCCATCTCCTCGCACTGCCACGAAGTTCAAAGTGAAACCGCACTAGTGGGCGTGAACGAGACCTCCTGAAGGGGCAAACGGCCTGGAAGCGCAGCCCAGTGGAGAAACTGGACAATTACAAGTCCACAGCCAATCTACCTTATCTGGGGCTACCTGCAAGGTCTCTGAACAGCCATTGCTACTTAAGTTACACGAGAGCTTTCTTTACCCTCGCGCACGGTTCTTCCTTCTTGCTCTAGTGCATGGCTCAAGACATTTTCCAGAGTAAAAAAAAAGGCCACGTGGCACAGCCTTCAAGCCTCGAGTCGGGACCCTCGCCCCTCCTGCAGCGGGGGAGCTCTCCGCCGCAGTCTCCCCTCGGCGGCACCGCGACCGGCCCCGGTGTGCAGCGAGAGGACAGCCCTCGCGACCTCACACTCGCCCACTACTCACCAGGCGCAGAAACTCCTGTGGCGCGTCACTTCCGCTCAGCCCTGAAGCTCTTGGCAGGGCCGGCAGGAAGGTGGGCGGAAGTGGCCGGGTGCGTTTTCCTTCCGACCTCAGGCGAGTGTGAGGTTGCTGGCGGGTAGCGGGTTCCGCCGCTGAGATTGTCCGACGTGGAGCCGCGGGGTGAGGCGCGCGGCCCCCGAGTCCCGACCCGTGTGCCGGGGAGAGGCTGACGGGAGGCAGTTCTGCTTCCGCAGCGGGGGTGCTGAGCGGAGACGGTGAGTGTGCAGTAGCGGCAATGATCTTTTCAAAGCTCGTGCTCGCCCGCCGGCTGCGCCCCGCGGTGGCGCCGTCTTCTTGCTTGGGACACTCGTGGTGAACTCTCGGGCTGAAGACTGGACTGTTACTAGTGACCACTGCTACGGAAAAGCCAGTGGGGAGGGCCTAGGGGTAAAGCGCTTTTAACTACGGCTGTCAGGTTAGTAAGACTTGGAGTTTGAGAAAGGCTGTGAGGGGTGGAAATGTGCAGGCGTCTCAGGTAGGTGTCCCGGGTAAAGGGAGCTGCAGAGTCTAGCGAGAGCGCTAGACCAGGAGGTGGGAATATGCCTAGCCTGCAGAAAGAGCCTGAAGAAACCGGGAGTGGTGGCTCATGCCTACGATCCCAGCACTCAGGAGGCAGAGGCAGGCAGATCTGTGTGAGTTCGAGGCCAGCCTGGTCTACAAAGCGAGTCCAGGACAGCTAAGGCTACACAGAGAAACCCTGTCTCGAAAAAAAACAAAACAAAAAATAAATCATGGAAGAAAATGAGCAAAGTAAGTAAAGTGGTTGGGGTTATGTTGCCTCGGGTAGGGTCTCTGTGATCGGATTTTTAGTTAGAGGATGCTATTCTAAGCTGTTCTAGTAAATATATCATGAAGGTGAACAAGTGTGGTGGAAAGGTAGGGTAAAATGAACTAATTCCTCTTTCTCTTAGATTTAGAAACTCATTTTCAAGTTTTCTCTGGATTTGAGAAATTACTGCTTCCTGGAACCATCAAGAAGGAGAATGGTGAGCACTGTAGAATTCTTCTAAGTGGGTGCTTGATTGGTTGTTTTGATCAGTGTTGGATTCCCTGGAGCTGGAGTCACAGTAGATGTGGGTTCTGGGGACTGAAGCAACAGGTGTTCTTAACTGCCAAGCCACCTCTGCAGCCCATTACATGTTTTTCACTTATGAATATTTTTAGGAAGTCAGATAAGGGCCTGAGTGTGTATCTCAGTGGTGGGGTGCACACCCAGGAGGGAGGGAGGGGATTATGTATACTAGTGTGGAGGGGACAGAGTAGAAGGACTGGGTACCCACTGCTGGTGTGGTGGCACAGGTCTGTTATCCCAGCACTCAGGAGGCCAACTTGCACCCAACCTGGTCCATGGGAATTCCAGTTCCAGGCCGTTGAGGTCTACACAGACTCTGCCTCCAAATTCACAAGAAGAAGTAAACAGGCAAACAAACCAAGTTTTCCCTGCAGATCTGTGAGCACGGGTGGGGTAAACAGCAGGGGAGTAGCTCCTCTGTCACCGCGGAGGCACAGGCATTCCTGCTCACCTCCAACCTGGTACACCCTCTGCTAGGTACAGCATTCTAAGAAGAAAGGTGCAGGGTCTGGGGCCGGAGGATGGCTACCACTGTGAGGCCAACCCTGGCTTTAAAGTAAGACTTAACTAAAAAAAGATAAACAGAAAGGGCAACCTCCAAAGAGTTTTCTTTGTCTCTGAAGTAAAAATATGAAAAAAAGTAAAGTTACCAAGCAACAGACAGCACAAGAAAGGAAGAGGCCAGCGAGCAAGCGCTGTGGCCAGCTCCACACGCTAAGTCTCGGAAGTGCCGACGACTTCCGGGTTGGTGTTTGCAGTAAATGAAGGAATTGCTGTTTAACCTCTTTTCTCAAAATTAAACTACCCAAAGGAAATGGCGGAAACTGTTTTTAAAAAATCAGTTTATTTACATTTTTCTCAGTTAAATATCAGTGATGTTGAGACATACAAGTCAGTAATAGAGGTAACCATTTTTTAAAAACAACATTTATTTAGGTATTTTATGTACATGAGTGCTCTGTCTTCATGTACATCTGCACAGAAGAGAGCATTGGATCCCATTATAGATGGTTGTGAGCCACATGCGACTGCTGAGAATTGAACTCAGGACCTCTGGAAGAGGGACCAATGCTCTTAACTGCTAAGCCATCTCTCCAGCCCCATAACCTTTCTTTTTGTTTGGTTGGTTGGTTGTTTTTGTTTTGTTGTTTTGGTTTTTGGTTTTTCAAGACAGGGTTTCTCTGTGTAACAGAGCCTTGGCTGTCCTAGACTCACTTTGTAGACCAGGCTGGCCTCAAACTCACAGAGATCTGCCTGCCTCTGCCTCTGCCTCCCGAGTGCTGGGATCAAAGGTGTACACTACCATGCTGGCTGTAAATATTGTTTTAAGTCATGAAAAATTCAAAATAAAAACAATTATTTCTACTACAATGTTTGCATCCAAAATTTAGCAAAAATGCTATATGAATCTTCAAGAGATTTTTGTTTTCCTGCTATTGAAATAAATTTGGAGAAAGAAGTGTGATTCATCTGTTAGAGCTGCTTTGTGGAAACAAGTCATCTTTAATATTTTTAATCAGGTTTTCATCTTGAAATAATACAGAACCTATAGTCATTGAAAGAAATATCATTTGTTTTCACATTCTCCTTTTAGTCTGTGACATTGCATACGGATGTGGGAGATATCAAAATAGAAGTCTTCTGTGAGAGGACGCCTAAAACATGTGAGGTGAGTCATCATGTCATATTAAAAGTCAACTAACATGGTGGCATGTACCTTTAATCCTAGCACTGAGGAAGCAGAGTCCAGGAGATCCGTGAGTTTGAGGCCAGTATGGTCTACATAGAGAGTTCAGACCAGGCAGAGCTACATAGTGAGATTTGTCCTTAAAACAAACAACACAAACACCCTAATATAACAGGATAACCACTTTGAATTATCCAACCTAAAAAATAAGAAAGCTTTCAGTGAACCACCTATCAGGTAAAGTTTATCATGATTTCAGGTCTAATTTCCACTATTCCCGATGTCAGAGTTAAATAAGAAAAAGGAAGATGAGGGACCAGAGAGATGGCTCAGTGGTTAAGAGCAGTGGCTGCTCTTCCAGAGGACCTGGGTTCAATTCCCAGCAACCACACGGTGGCTTACCACTGTCTGTAACTCCAGTTCCAGGAGTTCTAACACCTTCACACAGATAGACGCAGGCAAAACAGCAATGCACATAAACTAAAAATGAACAAATACTTTTTTTTTTTTTCTTAAGAAAAGAAGGGAGCTAGGGGAGGTGGTTCAGAGGTTAAGAGCACTGTCTGCTTTTCCAGAGGGCCTGAGTTCAATTCCCAGCAACTAAATGGTGGCTCAAAATCATCTATAATGAGATCTGGTGCCCTCTTCTGGCGTGCAGGCACACATGCAGACAGAACACTGTATTAGTAATAAATTAATTTAAAAAGAAAAAGGAGGTTGGGACTGGGGAGATAACTCAATGGCCAAGAGTGCTTGCTGCGTAAGCATTGAGACAGAGTTCAAATCCCCAGGACCCATAGAAAATGCTGGGTGTAGTCACATTTACCTGCGAGCCCAGTTTTGGGTGGCAAGACAGGAGGACAGCAGCCAGCTCCAGGTTCGATGAGACTGTCTCCAAGGGAAAGGCTGAGAGTGATGGAGGATTCTCACCCTTCCCTTCCGCATACGCACAAGGGCTTAGCCACCTGCACACAGGCATACCACACATACGAAATAAATACAGATAAATAAGTAGGTGTTTTTCTTGTAACCATAAGGTATACAGTGCCTTTTTTTCTTTTGCTTCATTTTTTTTCAGGAAGTATAACTAAGATATAAGAGAACTGTTCTGTAATTTTTTCCACTAGCCAAAATTTGGAAAGTTGGATATATTATATGTACAAAAAAAATGTGTAAAGTAATTGAAAAATAAAACATGGAGTCTCTACCCCAGGGCTACTTTGACAATAGCAGAAAAATTTAGTGTTTTAACTATTTGCAATTATTCTGTTCAACCTATCCTGATGGAATGACAAGGATAAAAAGAGTCACTGTCTTCATTCACGCAGTTATCTGTTAAATAAAAGACTGTCCAGCCATGTGTCAGTTACAGGAATGAGCAGAGACCTTTCCTGCCCTCACAGCTAGTATTCCAGCTGGGAATGAAGGCAGGAGCAGGAGGTGAAGTGACCGAAAGGGTTCAGAGCCTTAAGATACAGAGTGCAGGAGAGGAGCGTGCAGGCCTCCGGGGACAGTGAAGACTGAGTATGTTATTCCCAGAGGAGAGTAGCTGATGGCTAAGTCATAGTTAAACATGCTATGATAGCATTGTCAGAGACTATGACTGACTTCATCGGAAGCACGTTTCTGCCCAAACGATTTGTCAATCATCATTTTTATTCTCTTCAGAATTTCTTGGCTCTTTGTGCCAGTAATTACTACAACGGCTGTGTGTTTCATAGAAATATCAAGGGCTTCATGGTTCAAACGGGAGATCCAACAGGTAAGTTTTCCTACCAGTGAAATTAGGCTATATCGTATGACATGAAAAATGCATAAGTAACTGAAAAATAAAACATAGAGTCTGTAACAACGTTGCTTTGACTATGCAGAAAAGCTCAGGGTCTTTGTTTCTTTAAAGATATATTTACTTTTAAATATTTTTTGCACATGTATATAAGTGTGCTGTATACATGCCTGGTGACTACTGAGGTCAGCAGAGAACATCAGATCCCCTGAACCTGGAATTTTGGATGGGTTTGAGCCATCATGTGGAAACTGGGAGCTGAACCCAGGTCCTCTAAAAGCAGCAAGTGTGTGTTTGTTTGTTTGTTTGTTTGTTTGTTTGTTTGTTTTGGGGGGTTAGGGTTTGTTTGTTTGTTTGTTTTTGAGATTGTATTTTAATAACAACATTTCTTCCTTTTCATCCCTCCAAGCCCTCCCTTGTGCCCATTCTTGATCTCTTTCGAAGTTTTGGACAATGACATGATCAGTCAGCTGTTAGTGCATGTGTGTGGGTATTTGCATGTGCACATTGTCTAAACTGATTTTATGGCGATGTGGCACAAGCTAGAGCAGTGGTTCTCGACCTCTGGGTTGCAGCCCCTTTTCTGGGGAATCAAATGATCTTTTCACAGGCTTTACCTAAGACCATTGGGAAACACGGATATCTACTTTAAGATTTAAAACAGGAGCAAAATTACAGCTAAGAATTAGCAGTGAAAATAATTTTATGGTTGGAGTCACCACAACATGAAGAACGGCATTAAAGGGTCACATCATGAGGAAGGTTGAGAACCACTGAGCCAGAGTCATCAGTAAGAGGGGGGCTCATTTGCAAATGCCTCCATAAGCTCAAGCTGTAGGCAGGCTTGGAGGGCATTTACTTCATTAGGAATTGAATGAGAGGCCAAGCTCTTTGAGCGGGGCCACCCCTGGTCTGGTGGTCTTGGGTCTATAAGGAAGCAGTCTGAGCAAGCTAGTAAGCCTCCATGGCCTCTGCATCCGCTCCTCCCTTCAGGTTTCTGCCCAATTTGAGTTCCTGATAAATCTTTCTAAGCTTGTATTTTATCAATCCACCTTTCATATTTAACAAAAAGACCACTATGGCTATTAAGAATAAAATATGAATTACCACTGGGTGTGGTGGCACACACCTTTAATCCCAGCAAAGGCACAGATCTCTGAGTTCAAGGCTAGCCTGATCTACAAAGAGAGTTCCAGGGTTGCCAAGACTGTTACATCCTATCTCTCAAAACCAAAAGAAAAAAAGGAAAAAAAAATTATATATATAGCATTACACAGGGACCTAATGCTTTGTATTGTGGTATTTCCCATCCTTAATTCTCTCCTTCAGGACTTCCCCGGTGACTTACCAAATCTGATAGCTTCTCGGTTTGTCTGCAGCTGGTGTGATTTCTCTGTCTGTGTGGTCGTCATACCATGCATTGGAGCACCAAATGTTTTTATTAACAAAATCTCAATTATTTGATTTTACCAATAAAGACATGAGAGCCAGATGCTGGGGTGAAAGCCTGCCAGCTCAGAGAGACAAAGTAAACATCCAGCTGACCTTCCTCCTCTGCTGATATCCCAAAAGAAGCATGCTCCTTCTCTATACCATCTCAAAAAACAAACAAACAAAACAAAATAAAACAAAAAAAAAAAAAACCAAACTGAATGCCCCTCCCTTCTACTTCCTGTTCTCTATCTATCCTGACTTTCTCTCACTCTGTCTTTTTCCCATGTTCATCACTCTCTGTCCACTGGTTGCTTGCTCTGCCTCTTGACCTAGGGTTGACTTTATTTAATCCTGTTTATAGTATTCAAGCAGAAAGCTCATAGATGAAAGGCGTGTGCTAGGGCTGAGCCACAGTACAACTAGAAACAGGTTTTTCCAGTAAACAATACAATCTCTGGGTTCACAGTGTGATCAAATATCCAGCAGCAAAGGTCAACCAGGATAACTTAGGGAAACCCTAATACCTCAAACTCTTAATGAAAACAACAAAATGAGAATGCTGGATATATATAACTCACTGGTAGAACTAGTGTGGCATGCATAAAGTCCTTTGTTCAAAGATATCTCTCTCTTTCTGTCTCTCTCTCTCACACACACACACACTTAAGAGTTGTGCTAGGTGGAGACTAGCTCTGTGGTAGTGCACTGGCCTAGCATGTGCGCTGCCCTGGGCTGGATCCCCACCACCATGTAAGTAAATGTATATTATGGTACACATCGTGGAGCCCCCATTGAAGTCTAATCAGAGCATCTGTGATTTGCTTGTCTTGTTCTACAGGTACTGGAAGAGGAGGTAGCAGTATCTGGGGCAAGAAGTTTGAGGATGAATACAGTGAATACCTGAAGGTATAGCCCTGTGCTTCCGGTGACACTTGGAAACTATACATGATAGTAACACATTACCATCACTAGGAGCCAAGTGTGGCGGTGTACTCCTTTAATCCACCACTGGGGAGGCAACAGCAGGTGGATTGAGGTCAGTCTGGTCTACATAGTGAGTTCCAGGCCAGCCAGGGCTACACAGTGAGACCCTATCTCAATAAACAAATCTTTATAAAGTTAATATACATTTCTGTACTGTTTGCGCTCAGTCTGAGTGGCAGTGTGTGGCCGTTCTAGCCTGGCATAGGTTCTGGAGTCTTGCTTCACCAGTGTTGTATATTAACAGAGCTGTCCTTGGGTCCAGCCCCAACTATTTAGTTAGAAAGGGGCTTAATGTCTCACCATGAAGCATGAGTTAAATGACATAAATGACTGGCCTTTCATCTTTTGTTTCTGTAGTTTTGTTGCTTTTTGAAGGTCTGTGTAGCCTTGGCTGGCCTCAAACTCATGGTGGTCTGCCTGCTTCTGCCTCCCGAGTGCTTGGATTAAAAGTGGCCACCACCATGCCTGGCCCTGTCACTGGCCTTTTTTGTTTTTTGTTTGGTTGTTGGTGGGTTGGTTTGATTTAGTTTTTTGGGTTTTGTTTTTGTTTTTGTTTTTCTTTGAGACAGAGTCTCTCTGTGTAGCCTTGGCTGTCCTGGACTCACTTTGTAGACCAGGCTGGCCTTGAACTCACAGAGATCCCCTGCCTCTGCCTCCCAGAGTGCTGGGATAACAGTCTTGAGACAGAGGTTAACTTCCAAAGGTCTTGAGCTCAATTCCCAGCAACCACATGATGGCTCACAACCCTCTAAGATGAAATGTGGTGCCCTCTTCTGGTAAGCAGGTGTACATGCAGGAAGAACACTATCCATAATAAAAAAATAAATCTTTAAAACAACAAAACTAGCACCAGCAGGTATGGTGGCATATACCTTTAATCCCAGCACTCAGGAGGTAGGGGCAGATGGATTTCTGTGAGTTCAAGGCCAGCCTGGTCTATAAGACAGCCAGGGCTTGCTACACAGAGAGACCTTGTGGCAAAAGCAAAACAAACAAAAACTGCTGAAGAAGATGAGATAAGAGGATTAGTAATTTGAGACAAGTCTAAGCTATCTTTCCTGACCTGGGACGTAGCTTAGTTGATAGAGGGAATGGCTGGCAGGCAGAAAGCCTGGGTTCAGTCCCAGAGCTACATGAACAAAGCATGGTGGTGCACACCCGTGACGTCAGCACTAGAGAGGCAGAGGGCCAGAAGCCTAAGGTCTGTCTCAGCTACATCACGAATTTGAGGCAAGCCTGAAATTCAAGAGATCCTGTCCAGAGTTGAGGATGAGTATTCAAGGTTCTTATGCTGTTTCAGCTCCCACATGCTAAGACTAGGCATGTGTCACTACTCCTGAGTTGGTCATCCTTCACACAGATAATAACTATTATTTAGATGCAGCTGCGCCCCTAGCCTTTCCAGCTAGTGTCACCTGACCGACAGCTGATGCCAGAGAGGTCAGCAATTAGTTATGTGCATGCTGTTGTTAACTAGCCACCTCTGTGGCCCAGCTCATACTTACTTACCTTTTGTTTCAGTGAGATACTTTCAATTCTTATATGCCATGCCTTATAAACTAGTAGTATCGATAATATTAGAACTACGGGAGACCTTCCTCAGATCGTCCAGTCCTGGGGTAATAAATTGATCGATCGATCTGCCATGGAGAAAGACTCACAGATACATTCTTTGAATTTTGTTTGTTTTTGAGGCAGTGTTTCTCTGTATGCCTTGGCTGTCTTGGACTCACTTTGCAGACCAAGCTGGCCTCAAACTCACAGAGATCCACCTGCCTCTGCTTCCCTGCGTGCTGGATTACAGGCATGCGACACTGTGTCCAGCACGGATGCATTCTTTATGAGCATTAAGAAATCCTTGGGCAAGGGGATACACTGTTGATTGTGCCAGACTCCATCTCTGCCCAGTTTCAGTTTGCAATCTGCTTGACCCTTGTGAGCATCTTCATCTTGAGCAGACCCCTCAACTAGCCCAAGCTCCCTTGTTTTACAGGTCAAGAAACTAGCCTAGAGTCCAGTATTCAAGAAGAGATTTGAGAATTTGGGTTTTGTTGCCTGATAAATGTAAGGCATATTTCTATTAGAAATAAAAGTGTTTGTAACTCTTCTCCAAAGTAATAATGAAATTGATTGGAGTATAATTATAGAACAAATTACATACAAGCTTTTACAGGATAAAGATAATACAAAACCCACGCATTTGGATTAATGCCAATAAAAAGAAGCTAGCTAAACAATGTCTCGGTCCCCTGAATGTTGGGAAGGCAGAAGTCTGCCTTCGGAAGTTGCAGTTAACACAGTTAAATTAATGCCTTGCTTTGTCTTTTTCAGCACAACGTTAGAGGTGTGGTATCTATGGCTAATAATGGCCCAAATACCAATGGATCTCAGTTCTTCATCACCTATGGCAAGCAGCCACATCTGGACATGAAGTATACAGTATTTGGAAAGTGAGTGTTCTAGTCGCCTCTTTCTTTGGCATGTAAGTGTACCATGGCCGTGCTCATAGCAGAGCTAAAGACCAGTTGGACAAAAAAGTAGCTGCACTTTACACCAGCCATCAACTCTCTGACCCCGAGGAAGATATACACTATCTGCTCTTCTTTCTTTCTTCTCTCATTTAGCTTCTTAGACAGGGTTTCTCTGTGTAGCCTTAGCTGTCCTGGAACTTGCTCTATAGACCAGCTGACTTTGACCTCTGAGATCTGCCTGCCTCTGGCCTTTAGTGCTGGTATTAATGGCATGTGCCTCCATCACCCAGCAAGCCTCATTTTCTTTATTTTGTTTAAAAGGAACCAAAAAAGTGCTTAGGCATGTTATGCAAATTAACAGTGATAGATATGTTTTCATTAAGAACATTTAACAGCAGGCAACATGTCTGAAAATAGTGACTCAGAGGATGGACAAGCATGGTGTCTCTTATTTGTCACCAGAGTTCCAAGCACCTCTGGTTTTTAGCCACCACTGGTTTTCATTTTCAAGCCCAGCACATGGTCATCCAGGCCACACAGATTCAGTCAGAACATGTGTGATGCAAAAAGAGAAGAACAAACAAAGGTTCTGCTGGCCTAAAATATTTTAAAACAACTTTCCATTGAGCTTTTGAGGTGCTTCAACAAGCTTAAAAAAAAAAAAAAAAAAAAAGCATTTGCCATTCGTGAAAACTTGATAGCTTGGATTTGATCCCCGAAGCCACATAAAGGGGGAAGGGAACCCATTCCACAGTAGTCCTTTGGCTTCTGTGTGCATGTCCTCACACATCACAACTGCACACAGTAAATAAACATCGTTTGTTTGTTTGTTTGTTTGTTTGTTTGAAACAGGGTTTCTCTGTGTAGCCCTGGCTGTTCTGGAACTGACTCTGTAAACCGGGCTGGACTCAAACTCAGCGATCCCCCAGCCTTTGCTGGGTTATTAAAGATGTGTGACACCACATCTGGCTAGTAAACATAATTTTTTAAAGAGTTAAAAATAAAGAAACTTTCCCATAAGACCTAGAACTTGATGTGGTTGCACCTCACCTATAAGGGAGTGTAGGTAATCTTTTTCAGCTGGATAGATTGTGCCTTCAGTGAAGTGTGCCAGAGTAAAAATTAATCCTAGAGAGCTGTTCCGCAGTTTTTACTGAATTATGCATTGTAAACATTCAACCTTAAAGTTGCTTTTATAATTCAAAAGGAGGTAAAATTAATTCATTCAGGGTTTTGGGGGATTTAGCTCAGTGGTTGAGTGCTTGCCTAGCAAGCACAAGGCCCTGGGTTCAGTCCTCAACTCTGGGGGGCTGGGGAATTCATTCAACATGTACCTACCATGCTCAATAATTTAAAAAAAAAAATGACTGTAGAGCACCAGAATTTATTTATTTATTTATTTGGTTAATATTTAGGGCTTTTTTGGTTTGGTTGTGTTTTTCCAGACAGGGTTTCTCTATGTAGCCCTGGCTGCCTGGAATCACTGTTAGACCTTGAATTCACAGGTATCTGTCTTCCTCTGCCTCCCTGCAGGGATTAAAGGCATGGGCCTCTGCCACCAGCCTCAGGTTTGGTTGGTTGGTTTGGGGGGACAGGGTTTCTCTGGTTAGCCCTGGCTGAATATTTAGGTTTTTCAAACAAGATTTTTTTAAAAAACTATGTAGCTCATACATCCCTCAAACTCATGATCCTCCTGTTTCAGCCATCCCTGGTTGGTTGGTTGGTTGTTTTTGGTTTTTTTGTTTGTTTGTTTTGGTTTTGGGTTTTTTTTCTGCCATTAGTATTCTAAGACAGTGGGTGTAAGTCATCGTGATTGGCTAGAGTTTTATCTAGTAGTTTAGGAACTAGAGGTTCCCACTGTTTACTTGTGTTCCAAATACCTGTCTGACTTAGTTTATATTAGTGCAGCAACTGGAACACTAGACTGAGAGCATCTGGCTATCTTTGTGTCTGCATGCCGGCAATCTGAAAGTAAAGGCCAGCCTTGGGTTCGTAGATTACTTGGTTTTCAGACTTCTTTTTCGATTTTATTTGTGTGCTGCTTGAATTTATGTCTACCATGTGCATGTCTAGTGCCTGCAGAAGTCAGAAGAGAGTTTTGGGTCCCTTGGAACTGGAGCTGTGAGCTGCCATGTGGGTGCTAGGAACCTAACCCAGATCCTCTGCAAGAGCAGTAAGTGCTCTTAACCAGTGAGCCATGTGGGTGCTAGGAACCTAACCCAGATCCTCTGCAAGAGCAGTAAGTGCTCTTAACCAGTGAGCCTGTCTCCAGCCCCCATAAACTACTTGAAGTTTTATTTGTACCACATTTTTCTGGAAAGAAGACATGTGAGTGTTCTGTGGTTCCTAAGGACCTCATGTTCCAGTTTCCTGACCCTTCAAGTCTGCTTGCCTTTTTTCCGTTGGGGCTCAAAATTTCCCAAGTTCTCTGTTTTTTTGTGAAGACCGGAAGATAACTTATAGAACTTAACTGTAGTCCACTACCCCCTCCCCCCCCCAAAAAAAAAAAGAAAACCACAGGGTTTCTATGTGTAGCCCTGGTTGTCCTGGAACTCACTCTGCCTCTCAAGGTGTGTCTTACCACCACGATAGGACTTAATTGTCTGAATGTAGGAGTAAATTTAAAAGGTGTGGTTATTGTAGTTATCCTTTCTAGCATTCTTCCCTCTGTGCTTTTCTTATTATTCCCCTGTTCTTGTTCTTAAGGCGTGGTCTCACTATATAGAGAAGGGTGACCTTGAACTCACAGATAGCTGCCTGCCTTTGCCTCCTCCCAAGTACTGTGTTTAAAGCGTCTGCCACTAAGCCTGGATATTTCTATGTTCTTTCATATCTAGTGGAAATAAAAAATAAATGTAAATCTCTTGTGGTTTTTTGTTTGTTTGTTTTGTTTTAAGTATATGCTTCATGGAGCTGTTAAGATGGCTCATAAGTTAAAAGTACCGGCTACTCTTCCAGAGGACCAATTCTCAGGACCCACATGTTGGCTTGCAACCTCTATAGCTCCATTTCCTGGGAAACTAACACCCTCTTTTGGCTTCCAGGGGCACTGCATGCATGTGGTTTGCAGGCATACATGCTGGCAAAATACTCATAGACATAAAATAAAAATTAAGTATATATATAAGCCCTGATGCTTGCTTTGCATTGTATTGAGGCATAATATATTTTACAAAAGCATTTTTCCTTAGCAAATGCATTGGCTCAGATACCCACCATTTATTTTGTTTTGTTTTTTTGACCCACAGTTTTAGAAGTTTCAGCCCATGATCATTTGATGCAGTTCTTTGGCCTGTTCAGCACATAATGGAAGCATGTGGTAGACCAAAACTGTTCACTTCATGGCCAAGAAACAAAAGAGGGGGAAAAGGTTTGTGTGGCGCACACCTTTAATCCCAGCGCTTGGGAGGCAGAGGCAGGCGGATGTCTGTGAGTTTGAGGCCAGCCTGGTCTACAGACCAATTTCCAGGACAGCCAGGGCTACAGAGAGGAAAAGGAAAAAGGGGTGGGGGAGAGAAGGTCCCACAATCCCCTTTAAGAGCATATCCCTATGACCCAAAGATCTCCACACATACCTCACCTCCTCCCTCTCTCTCTACATATGTGTGTATACAGATGCAGAGACCCTATCTCTTAAAGACTTTCAGACTTCCCAGTAATCCCACACTGGTTACCAAGCCTCTAGCAGAGTTCCAAGCCATAGCAACATGTATACATGTCTTTGAGGTCACTCAGTTGTCATAAGGAAGACCTGAGGAAGTGTGGGGCACTGCACTGTCTTGGTGACTTCCATGGGTGGGACCAACCCTTATGCTCCACTTTGTGTCCAGAAGGCACAGCCCAAGCAAACCACATGATGGGAAGAGAAGGTACCAGTGAAATGGAGCACTCTCCTCTGAAGACTGTAATTGCTGTAAATACTTTATATTTCAAGCTGAGGAATCTTTACATGTTACATTGTTTCTCTTTCAGGGTTATAGACGGTCTGGAGACCTTAGATGAATTGGAGAAGTTACCAGTAAATGAGAAGACATACAGGCCTCTTAATGATGTGCACATTAAGGACATAACTATTCATGCCAACCCATTTGCTCAGTAGCTGTAATAGACCTGGGCAGATACTTGGCAAATGCTTCACTGGACCACGCCCACCATGGTTTGTCCAGTTCTGTGTCTGTCAGAGACTGGTCCTTCTGGTGTGTGCAGTAACGACGCGACGTCCATCTGGGAGCCCCACAGCTTTCACCCGGCCGAGTGGCCATTTTTAAATGCTGATCCTCAGATGTAGGCATTTTTTGAGCAGCCAAATTACATACTGTGACCATGCTGGTCTGTAACTAGACTGTTTTCTCTCTAGGGAGGTTGGGTGTTTTGTTTTGTTTTGGGTGAGGGTGGTTCTGAAATAGTGTTGGTATTCCTCTTCTTTGTCTCCTAGTGCTATGACTGCAGGTGGGAGCCATCACATGTAGTTAGCAGTGTTTAAAAATAGTGTCAAGACATGTTTGGCTCTTAGGAGCTTATCCTGCTGGGGTGGCTTCGCCGCGCCTTTAATCCCAGCATTCTGAGAACAGTGAGTCCCCAGTCACCCTGGTGTAGATAGGGAATCCTAGTCCAACATAGCAAGACTGTCTAAAGGAAAAAGAAAGGCAGAAAAGGCCTATTCTAATGATTGCCCACCTACAGCCATAAAGAGAGCAGGGACAGGGAGGAACACTGTTGGTCTAATACAGGCACTATGATCAAGATCCAGATATCAATTCCTTTCTGCATACTCTGAGTTGATGGTCACGTCAGTGGCTGAATATTTAGCATTCCGATCTCTGTGTTAACTAGCAGTAAATACAACTAAGATGACCACAGTCCTGATGGCTTGCTTTTCTCCCCTTTAAAAAGAAAGCTCTGGTGGTGTGTCAACTTTGCATGAATGTAACAAATCAATGTTCCAAGGAGGCTGAGTTCAGAAAACTTTGTAAACAAAGGTCAATAAGCACATACAAAATATTAACAGAAGCCCTTTCCCAGAACTTCCTCAGGACTATTTAAACACGATTGCCTGGCATGTACTGTAGATTATATCTGGGAAAGCATGAAAGCAGATCCAGATTCAGGGCACACTGGCCAGATTGGGGTCTATAGCTGTGTTCTGACATCCAACCAGAATAAATGTCTCAAAAATTGAATACTGGGCGGTGGTAGCACACGCCTTTGATCCCAGCAATTGGGAGGCAGAGGTAATCGGATTGCTGTGAGCTTGGGGCCAGCCTGGTCTACAGAATACGTGCAGGACAACCAAGGCTACACAGAGAAACCCTGTCTGGAAGAAAAGACACCATAAAGTTAGTCTGTTCGTGTGCAGGCACTCACCCTGCCATCACTTTAGCAAACATGTCTTCCAGGTGTCTGGGTTACTTTGAATGAGCAAGCTTTGTTAGTGGAAGCTGCACAAACAACCCCAGGCAATCACAAGGATATCCCCAGCATTCCAGTTATAATTTATTGATGTTGGTGAAAAGGCCATATTTTGAACTAAAGGGACGAATGTAGAGGTGACCTTCGTTCACACTGTATTGTCTGTCTTAAGTGGGACTTACAGGTTGTTTTAGGGGCATCTTAAGCACGATAAATTTAAAACATGTTGGCCATCATACAATGTACATCTTACAGTTTCACTTAGTAACATAAACCTGCATATCTGAAGTTTAGTAATCTTACCTGGTTTTGAATAGCTATAACTAGTCAAAACAATTTCTTGAGCTTCTTCCAGGTGTGTATACTGCCCTAAGATCCTGGTGACTGACCAGCCATAAAGACCTTTTAGTATTTTAAAGCTTAAGCCTTAGCTTGGGCAACTAGCTCCACCTAATTCATCTAAGTTCACTCGGCCACCTAGCCTCACGCACCATGTTGGCTGGCTATACCTTCCAGGCCTGTGGTCACACCTGTCGCAACTCTTGCCTCCTGGTGAAAAAAGACCCTCCTCCTTCTTCTACCCAGAAGTCCCGCCTTCCACTTTCTGCCCTAGATATTGGCCAATCAGCAATGAGAAACATCTGATGACAACTGTGTAAGGATAGAGAACAGCTTGACTTTTTAGGATTTACAGAACAGGAGGCCAGTAATGGATCATAGTAGTGACCAGAATAACCAGAACTTGTTAGCATTTAGCTCACTGCTGCTTAAGCAATTAACAATGGAAAATACAAGCTGGGCACTCGTATGAAATGACTCTCTGGCTCTGTTTTTCAAGACAGGGTTTCTCTGTGTAGCCTTGGTTGTCATGGACTTACTTTGTAGACCAGGCTGGCCTCAAACTCAGAGATCCACCTGTCTCTGCCACCCAAGTGCTGTGATCAAAGGTGTGTGCCATCATTCCCAGCTTTGAAATGATTTTTCAAACATTTTTTGATCGGAAACAGAACTTTGTAAGTCTTATGTTCAAAACTAGCAATGTAAAGTTAAAAGTTTTCTTGAGCAGCAGCAGATGTTAGCTCCTCTGCAGAGCCTGTGTGGATGGATGAAGGTGAAGATCATGTTGGAGACACACTGAACATGTTTTCCGAGCGGGGCAGCAGTGGTGTGATACAGAGCAGTTTCAGGTGAAGAACTGCCAGGTCCAGGTGTGGTATGGTGGTCCACACCTTTAACCCCAAACAATGGAGGTGAAGTTAAGTTTGAGGAAGAAAGCGCCCATGTCTGAAAGTGATGTTTAATTGAGTGGCAGAAAAGGTGACAAATCAGAGAAAGATTTGACAGAACAGGATATGCCCAAAAGAGAGGAAAGGGAAGTTAATTGGGGAAGGGGGAGGGTGACAGGAGAGGGGAGGCAATTTTACTGGGAGAGTTTTACAGAGTTTAAATGGGAGAACAAGTTAGACACAGGTGAAGGCCAAATGCCAGAGAATGAGGAGACAGAAGATTAGAAAAGATTGCTGGAGTTGGTTTGAGGCCAAGCAGAACAATTCAGGGGCTGAGAGAGAAGTCAGGTTGAATTAACTTAGTTGGGAGAGGAGTTTGAGCCAGACAGCTGAGTTGAATCAGCCAGCCCAGAGCTCAGTTAGAATAAGAAATGGTGAGCTTATTCAGCAGTAAGTCTCAGAGGCTGAAAACATTCTAGGCCTAGATTAGATTGTATGGAGGCTAGAAGCTTCCAGGATTAGGCCTAGGTTAGCAGACAGAGGCAGTAAACCTTCCAGAGAAAAACCCAAACAGGTGAATAAATGTTGTTTTTATAGTTCTCCCTAAGTTTGAGGACAACCTGATCTAAACAGGGAATTCAGGTCATTGTGGACTACAAGAGTAAGACCTTGGCACACATAAACACGCAGGTAAAATACTCATACACATAAATTTAAAATGTAAAAGATCGATCTTTAAAAAAATACTGTTTTCAATGAGCAGTGATGGTGCACGCTTTTAATCCCAGCTCTTGGGAGGCAAAGGCAGGCAGATCTCTGTGAGTTTGAGGACAGCCTGGTCTACAGAGCAAGTTCCAGGACAGGCAGGGCTACACAGAGAGACCTTGTCTCAAAACAACAACAAAACAAAAAACCCAACAACTTTGTTTTTGTGTGAGACGCTGGTTCAGGGGTTTAGTTCTCTGCTTCCACCATGTCTTTCCTGGGATTGAATTCAGGTACACTTGATGGAATTGTCAACTTCACCTGTTAAGCCAAATCCAGGGGCCCCTCTCCTGTGTTTAGTTCTGGGCTGGAATTTGCTATACAGACCAGACTAAAGCTGGACTCAGAGACCCCCGAGGGCTGGGATTAAAGGCGTGTGCCACCACGACCAGGGCTTGATGAACTCTTAAAGGAGTAGGTATGATATTTAGTGTTTAAATCTTTCAATCATATCACATTGTCTGGCCTCTGCCTAGGAACAGTATTCCTTTTTTTTTTTTTTTTTTAACTGCAAAGGCAAAAGGGGTTGCAAAGCTGATGTTTACCTTTTTTAGTGTTACCAGGGAAATAGGTGGGGTGATGGGCTTAGAAGACCATTTACTAATCTTACACTATCAGGGTCCTGTTCACCCATTTCTTCCATTTCTAAATGCTTGCCGGTAATTTCGGTTTTTTGTCATACCCAACCACTAAAAACTAGTTTAAAAGAGGTCACACAACCTTCGCCAAAGGAAATTAGTAAGCAGAGCTACCTTGTTGGTGCCGTTTAAAACGTTTAAACGTTTGCAATCAGGGCCCGTACTACCTATCACTTTGCTTCCCCCGCCCTCCTCGTTCGCAGGGTCAGATTCAGGGTTTTTGTGAGCGTGGAGGAGACTACCACTGTAAGCTTCAGCTTCATGGAACCCTCTGGAAGCCGCACCAATATGGCCCCGGCCCACACCCTCTCTTCGGCGCACGCAGGGAAGCAGGGCTGCGCCTGCGCACTCGGGACCGGCGTAGGCCCCGCCCCGCGCGTCATCGGTGTTTTCGACAAGACTCTCGCGGCGCAGCTGTCAGCTCCATTTTGTGCTGGGAGTTGGTCGCCGTCGGCTGCGCGCTTCCCGCCGTCGCCCTGCGAGCTTTGTCCCCTGCGTTGGCGTCCCTGCGGAACGGTGAGGCGCGCGCGGTGTCCGTCGGGGCCTCCGGGCGCTGCCCCGCCGTCTGCGCTCCCTGGGCGCCACTCGGCGACCCCGCCGTCCCCCCACCCCCCACGGCGGCGCCCCCCGGAGCGGCGCTCTGCACGGCGCTGCGGACCCGCGGCCGCCGGCCTCGGGACGGGTGGGGACGGCGCTCGCCGCCGGGCGCCCCGAGCGACGGCCGCCGCGGCCGGCCTAAGATGGCGGCGGGGTGGGGGGGCGCCGCCGGGCGCGGCCTCCGCCCGCCGCCTCCCGGGGTGCCCAGAGCCCGGCCTGGGCGCCGAGGAGAGAGGCGGCGGGACGCGGTTGGGGGTTCCGAGCCTCTTTCCAGTGACTTGAGGCGAAGGTCTTGTTGGCCGGGCCGGACCCAGGGCTGGCGTGATCTTGTCAATGTGGGGCGCTGTGGGTCACCCCGGTTCTCAGGAACCTTCGCCAGAGCGGGCCCTGGCTTGCACGGAGGAAGAAAAGAATTTCGGAGGCAGCGAGTATGCAGCAGGGTTGGGCTTATTAACGATCAGAAGGCACACGGACAGCGCTCGTCAGAGAAAATCAAAGTGCTTTTAAAGGGGTTTAAGACTTAGGCGGCTCCAGTTGTCTCTGGAAGCCGTGAAAATCCTCTTTGTGTTAAAACTAGGCTCTAACGGAGTATTTTGTAACAGGAAAGTTAAATTTTCCTTTGTAAACAAGGTTGTAAAATGTACTCCTAAGGGGCACCCTTTACCTTTAGTGAAGGGGAGGAGAACCCAGCGATTACACATCGCTAATTACTCATCCTAGCGCTTCCGCGCTTAGAAAACAGTTTAAGTCCCTTCATCATGGCCTGCCCAGTAAGTAAACAGGCTTCATCCGTGATGGCCGGAGTTTGCTGACTCAGCATTAAAGGGAGGCCAGCCGCATGCACCCTTGATGAGCCATTTTCCTTCTCAGGTTTTCCTCCTCGTATCCATATTTTTCCCAGTCTCTCTCTGGCAGCAGTCAAGGTTATTAGCAGGCACCATGGAAATTTACTTGAACATTGGAAAGTGAGGTCATCTGCTGAACAGCATTTTTATTGAGTTGCAAACAAGCACGTCATAACATCCAAACACAAAAAATTAGGGTTAGTTGTGGTTGTGTTGGGTGGAGACTTGTTTCTGGTAGAAATTAATCGCGTGAATCTGTAATTTGTCTTGAAGGGCTGTGTAAAATTTTGTGGAATTTTTATAGAAACCTTTTTTTCCACTTATAAATTTGGATATGGTAAGAACAAGGTAGAAAAATCTAAGTAAAATTTAGATTCCAGACTCTGAGACAGTGTAATACTTTTATGATTTCAGTTTACAACAGTTTCAGAACTTTGATTTAAAACGAAAGGTCGAAACTGGGTGGAGATGCCTTTAATCTTAGTGTTCCAAAGGCAAGAGACAACCTGGGCTACACAGCTACAACTACATAGTGAGACCATACTGGGAAGAAAAGATCAAAACGAGTGGGAATTTGCAAAGAAAGCATCAACACAGAATACAATTTAACTGGGAAAATTTGTCTTTTGTGTAGATGAGACATTCACAGAGAACTTACTATCACGACTGGGATGAAAGAGATTGGGATTATGGAACATGGAGATGCAGCAGTGGTCATAAAAGAAAGAGGAGATCGAATAGCAGTGCCTGGGAGCATAAGCGCTGCAAATATAATCACTCCAAAACAACGGATAGGTAAGAATGGCAGTTATGGGCTGGGAAGGTGTCTCAGCCTGTTCTTGTAGCTCTTCCAGTACATTGCCACTGTAAGTCCAGCTCCAGGGACCTGATGCCCTCTGCTGGCACTCCTTAGTACTACACAGACAAGTACAGATAACCAAGCCACATAAAGTGTTGCGAAATAAAAATAGATTTTTGGCCTGGGAATGTAGCTCAGATATAAAATGTTTGCCTACCATGAATGAAGCCCTGGGGCTTTATGGGATGATAAAAGTGGTGTTATTAACTGCATAATCAAGGGATTAATGAAGAGCTATAGTTAAGTGGTAGAAAACCTAACTTGGACAAAGGCATTGAGTTCAGTCTTCTACACTGCAAAGAGAACTTGAGATTTGGTGTTGGGTGTTTCTTGTGTGTGTGTTTTGCCATAAAACAAACTTTTTTCTCCTCCAGCTATTATCTGGAAAGCAGACCCATAAATGAGAAAGGTTATCATAGTCGACGCTATGTTGATGAATATAGGAATGACTACATGGGATGTGAGCCAGGATATCACTATGGAGGCCATGATGGCAGATATCAGAATCACAGTAGCAAGTCCTCTGGTAGAAGTGGAAGAAGCAGTTACAAAAGTAAACACAGGAGTCACCATGACACTGGCACTTCACATCTTCGCTCACATGGGGTATGAGCACTTTTTAAACATTTTAAAAGTTATTTTCCATGGAGAACAGGAAGCAGATTTGTGTTTGAGAAAAATTTGTGAAAGTCATCACAACTTTACCTTTCAGGGTACTGTTTTCAGTATTTGTGTTTTGCATAAGAAATTCATGAAAACAAATACATATTTCTGTAATAATAGGTTAGTCACTAATTAGCAATTGATTGCCATTCCAGTATATTAGTGGAGGGGGTAACTTAAAAAGTAATATATTTGGCAAAAAAAAAAAATTATATATATATTTGGATAGATTTTCTTGGTGCTATTTTAAGAAATCTTATTTTGATAAATTCAGTTTATTCCAAAGAATTAGGGTTATGACTTATTAACGTGTTCTATAATCTTTCTCATTAAGCAAAGTACAGATTTGAACTTAATGGTTTCATGTATTTGGAAATCATACCAGATAACATTTTATATGCTATAATGTTATACCAAATCACTTTTTTTCTCCCCAAATTAGGGCTGTGGTTTTAGTTACTGTTTCAATATTTCTTAGTTAGGCCAAATCTTAATTTGGCCACAGTGTACTAAAGTAAATCCTACAGCCTACAGTTTTGTAGCATTAAATTAGGACACTATGTTTCAGTGAATGCTACAGATAAGCATTTTTTTTAAAAGAAAAACAATTGTGTTTATGTTTTGTTGCCTTACCACTTTGAGTGTCTTATCTGAAAATCTGTTCCTTGCCATGTTTTTCTCCTGTTAACATAAACTATGTGCCCTGTGAATTTCTGGGGACTGAATTTGAAATTGCTCCTGCCAACCGTTTGTGGCCTGGCGCGTATCTGAATGCCTGAATATCTCCCCGCTGAATGAATTTCGTATTCTGCCCTGAATTCACTCGGGTATATTGATTGGCTGGATGATCTTGGTGCCGCCCACTTGACGTTTCCAGAAGAGTCACCGAAGGAAAAGAACCAGGAGTGTAGAGGATGATGAGGAGGGTCACCTGATCTGTCAGAGTGGAGACGTACTAAGTGCAAGATGTATAGAATATTTTTCAACACTTATTAACTTTTCAGATAACATAATCTATATATATATATAGATTAAGATTTTAGGGATTTGGAAATCTTTTTTTTCTTTCTGTTTTTTTTTGTTGTTGTTGTTGTTTTGTTTTATTTGCTTTCATTTCTTTTGGTGGGGGAGGGGATTGTGTCTTTGTTTTTAATGTTAAACAAAAATTCCAGAACAGTAAATCAAGTTAATGAAATTAGCCTGAGAATGAAAATAGATCTAAGAATAGTTGTATGCTTTTGGATGATGTTGGCTGATAAGTAATGTAATTAGTGATAAGGAAATTTGCAGCATCACCTAGAATAATCTGAAATTATAGCACTTATAAATATATTGTTCTTACTTCCTGTAATGAATGAAATTTATTTCTCTTTTTTAGATGAAATTGTTGATACTTTAGGTGAAGGTGCTTTTGGGAAAGTAGTGGAGTGCATCGATCATAAATTGTAAGTCCCCCTCTCCACAACTGAGTTTTTCTCTCTTTCTCTCCAAGACAAGATTTCTCTGTGTTGTCCTGGAACTCTTTGTAGACTCAGTGTTGGATTTAAAAGCATGTGCCACCACCATCTGGCTATAAAGTGTAGGTTTCTTTTTTGTTGTTTTCAGGCAGGGTTTGTCCTGGACTCTTTACAGACCGGGCTGGCTTTGAACTCGAGATCCACCGGCCTCTGCTTCCCTGAGTGCAAGGATTGAAGGTGTGAGCTAATTTAAGTTAATACTATGTTGGGTTAAATAACACTACCTCAATATGCCTCAAAATGCCTGCCTGGCTAAAGTGTTCTTCAGTAAAGTTCTTCAGTAGAGAAAATTAATTTAGCTTATGTCCATATAACCTTTGGCTTGGGTCTTTTGACTTGGAATATGAGAAATTCATAGGTAAAGGTAGTTTCCCTTTGCTTGTTTGGTGATTTTCTTATTTTGAGACAGGGTCTCAACTATGCACACCCACATATGTTAGTGTGTGCAGCTTTCTGATTGGGGAAGGGACAGAAAGCTCTTGAGTTTAACCCCTTGCACCAAAGGATATAAGGAGACGGGGCTTTTTTTCTTTAGATAAGTTAGGCTGATGTTACTTTATTCTAAGCAGGTGCTTAAGGTGTAATTGTTTCTGTCAAGCTTGATTAGTGCTTTTCACACCCCTCAACCCATGTTGGTAATCAGACCTAGGGATTCAAAATACTAATAATGTTTTGATTTTTATTTTTGTGTGTGCATGAGGCCAAAAGAGAGGGTATCAGTAGAGGTGGTTATGAGCTACCCCTACCCACTGTAGGTACTGGGAATTGAATTCTAGAGTAAGAGCTGTACATGGCTGTTAGACATTTTTTTTTCCTTCTGAATCAATGAAACATGTGTTTGGTACTGGGGATAAGACATGGTGCTCTGTTCATGCAAAGCAGCCACTTTTACCAGTTACCTGTACATTTCCTGCCTCAAGAATAGCATACACTTTGTAAATGAGTTGGTTCAGAAGAGGCTGTACAGTTCTCTGACCCAGCACCAGCTTTTCTGATAACAGATCAGAGGATAATTTGAGATAGTATTTGACAATGGTGGCCAGTATAAGAAACAGACTGCATTTGTCTTAGGGCATATTGAGGTAGTGTTATTTAACCCAACATAGTATTAACTTAAATTGCTCACCTATATATTCTTAAGTTGAAGGAACAAAGGATAACTCACAAGTAGTGATATGATTAAAGATGACAATTCACTTAACACTGAATTGCAGTATCTTTTTGAGATGGGGCATCTGTGTGGCCCTGGCTGTCATGGAACTTACTTATGTAGGCCTTGAACTCAGAGATCCTCCTGCCTCTGCTTCCAGGGTGCTTGGGAATATTTTTTTTTTTTTTTTTTTTTTAATCATTGGTGTTTTGTCTGCATATGTATGTCTGTCTGGAGGACATCAGATCTTCTGGGATGGAAGCCTTCAGACAGTTGTGAGCTGCCAGATTTTTATCTTTTTAACCTAGATTTATTCTGTTTAACAGGGGAGGTAAACGTGTCGCAGTAAAAATAGTTAAAAATGTGGATAGATATTGTGAAGCTGCTCGATCAGAAATACAAGTTTTGGAACACTTAAATACTACAGATCCCCACAGTACTTTGTAAGTATCAAATTAAAACTTGGGGAAAAGTTTCAGATAGATTTGAATTGTAAGCTCTATTAAGTTATTTCTCATGTGTTTATAGCCGCTGTGTCCAGATGTTGGAGTGGTTTGAGCATCGTGGTCACATCTGCATTGTGTTTGAGCTTCTGGGACTTAGTACTTATGACTTCATTAAGGAAAATGGGTTTCTGCCATTTCGAATGGATCATATCAGGAAGATGGCATATCAAATATGCAAATCTGTAAATTGTAAGTTCTGGACGTGTCTTCCAAAAATTTGAGTTTGAGGCTAATTTCAGACTAATTTGATCTTCAAAAGAGAGAGCCTGGTGGAGCCTGGGACTTTAGTACAGTGACAAAAATGAGGCCTTTTTATTCTGTCCCTGTCACCTCAGAAGACTAAAAGATGAGATTAAATGTGAGGTTTAAAGCCTGGCATGAGAGTAAATATGGGTTGGGGGAATGGGGTGATACTGATTTAAATAGAGAAAGCTTGTTAAGAATGGTTTAAAAGCTGGGCGTGATGGCCACAGTGTGGGAGGCCGACCTGGTCAGAACAGCCAAGGTTACACAGAGAAACCGTGTCTGTAACTGTAATTGACAATAGATTGCACAGCTGGAGTGGGAGGAGTGACTTACGCACATATCCTTGGATTAAGTCTCCAGAGGAATGTGAAACAGATCTAGTTGATTACAAGTTGTTAGTCTGTAGTGTTTAATGTGGTGAATAGCGTATTAGTTAACGTAGAAAGCTAGGAATGTGATTAAGTTGGTGCTTGAGGGCTGGAGAGATACTCAGGTTAAGAGCACTGGCTGTTCTTCCAGAGGTCCTGAGTTCAATTCCCAGCAACTGCATGGTGGCTCACCACTGTCTATAATCGGGTCTGGTGCCCTCTGCTGGCCTGCTGGCACACATGCAGCATAATACTGTATAAATAATAAATAAACCTTAAAAAGTATGAAATTTATGTATATGAGTGCACTGTTTGCATGTGTACTTGCATGCCAGAAGAGGGCACCAGATCTTACTGTATCTGGTGTGAGCTACCATGTAACGGTTGCTGGGAGTTGAACTCAGGTCCTCTGGAAGAGCAGCCAGTGCTTTTAAACATTGAGCCATCTCTCCAGCCCAAGATCAGAATTTTAAAGTGACTTTATCTATGTTTGAATAAGACCTTTTCTCAAAATATATATTTTATATATCTATATATTATATTTTATATATTATATATATGGTATATGCGTAAAACTGATTTACCCTAGAGTCCTAGAAAATAACAAATCTCAGCTTCATAAAATGTCTGCCCGCCTGCCTGCCTGCCTGCCTGCCTGCCTCCCTGTTTTGAGACAGGGTTTCTCAAAATGTAGCCCTAACTGTCCTGGAATGAGATACATAAAGCAAAAGCATGGTTTTGAACAACCTGTTGCCATTGTCCTTTCTGGCAACCCCCTGAGTGACCTTTTTCTGCTAATTGCTGGGATTACAGATGGAGTCATATTCTCCGCTAACTTTACTACTGAGAGGCATAGTCTAGTCCCAGTTAGCTTTGTGCTCTCATTGTATAACCTTGAGCTGGCCTCAGTTCTCAGTATTTTACCCTAGTACAAACCACATGAGAGCTGTGGGTGGATAGATAAAACATTGTATGGATGGATCTTATCAGGCATGTATCCCCATACCCTCTCTGGGGTTTTTTTTCTTCTAGACTAAGATTATATTGATACTTTTTTAAAGTATGTAGGAAGGCACTAGAGGTTTGGGTTGTTTTTTTGTTTGTTTGTTTGTTTGTTTTTTATATATATTTTGTGTGTGTGTGTGTGCACAGCACAAACATGATTGTAGGGTGTCAAATCCCCCTGGAGTTGAGGTTTCAGGTGGTTGTAAGCCACTTATGGGTGCTGGGATTGAACCCAGGTCTTAAAGAACAATACAAGTATATGTTCTTCAGCACTGAGCAATCTCACCAGACTCTCTTCTTGTTTTACAACATCTCAGCCGGGTGGGGCGGTGTATATCTTTAATCACAGCACTCAAGTAGCAGAGGCAGGGCAATCTCTCGAGGTCAAGCCCAGATTGGTCTAAATGGTGAGTTTTAGGAAAGCCAGGGCCATAGAGGGACCCTGTCACTAAAAAAAAAAAAAAAAAGACACAGTCTCATTAAGTATTAAATCTTAGACTTAGATTTCCATGCTTCAGCTTGAGTGCTTTGAGTGCTGTGATTATAGGCATGTGTTACAATGTTGGGCTTGTGATTTTGTTTTGATTTTGAGACTACAATAACTCTTCTTTCTAGTTTTGCACAGTAATAAATTGACTCATACAGACTTAAAGCCTGAAAACATTTTATTTGTGAAGTCTGACTACACAGAGGCTTATAATCCCAAAATGGTAAGCCCCTTACAACAGGATAATCATCATGGTGCTTAATGATTGCTTTGTTTCAGTAGTTTGCCTTCATGACTTGCCACTTTTGATTTCAGAAACGTGATGAACGTACCTTAATAAATCCAGATATTAAGGTTGTAGACTTTGGAAGTGCAACATACGATGATGAACATCATAGTACATTGGTATCTACAAGACATTATAGAGCACCTGAAGTTATTTTAGGTTAGTACTTGTTTGTATAAATAATTTATATTGCTTTATTGAATCCAACATAAAATTTGTGACTGTTTTGTTGATCAAGTAATTCTCCACACTGCAGAATGTAGCTCAGTGGTACTGTGCTTACCTAACCTGCCAAAGCTTGTGGAGAAATACCCAGGATTATAATAATAATGTATTTTAAAAACAGTATTAGAAATTGTGCTAAGGAATCCTGAAATTGCTGGGCATGGTGGCATATACCTTTAATCAGAGGATCTCTTGAGTTGGAAGGCAGTCTGAGCCACATGGTAAGATTAATCCTATTTCAAAAATAGGAAGAAACGCCAGGTGTGGGGGCATGTGTCAGTTATCCCAGAGGCTGTCACTTAGTCACCCAAAGGCGAGTCAGGAAGATCCTCCTGCTCAAGATTAACTGGAGTTAGTCTTCCTGAAAAGAGTGTTTTAAAGAACAAATTGGATGTCTGCCATGCACCTAATTATATCAGGGAGATGATATAGTGCAGTCTAATGCTTCTGGAGTGTGGTGAACAAAAATAAAAATGCAAGATTAGATCAAACAACTTATCCTTTGTGGGCAGAGTGCCAGAAATAAATTCAGCTCTTGACAGGTTTTGCTAACCTAACTTGCTTTGTGTATACTTCCAGGGCCAGAAATTTGGAATTCAATGATAAAATGTCTTTCAGAAATAGTGAGGCTATCTCCCTGACATTGTGCTTTTCTTTGCAGCCCTAGGGTGGTCACAACCATGTGATGTCTGGAGTATAGGTTGTATTCTTATCGAGTATTACCTTGGATTTACAGTTTTTCCGGTAAGTGACAATGAATGGTGTGTTTTAGTGGCCTTGCATTAAAAAGTGCTCATTTGCATAAAAAACTACTTTAATTCAAAGAACACATTTACATAACAGATTTTTTTGTCTTATAATAAAACACAAGAAATTAAAATTGTGTAATCTGTCTTAGGAAGTTTTAGAAATATTGTAAGCAATTGTCTTCAGCCATTTAGGGATGATCACTGGCAAGCTTCAGGCTTAACTATTTTGCTCTCCTGCAACTTGCTATATGCCATTTTTTTAATCTTTCTTTTGACTTCTAAAAAGCTGGGACCAGAGAACTAGCATTGGGTTGTCAAATTGTCATTTCAGACTCATGATAGCAGGGAACATTTAGCAATGATGGAAAGGATTCTTGGACCACTGCCAAAGCACATGGTACAGAAAACCAGGTAGGTTTTACTTGAGGCCTGTCATATTCAGTACCACTGGATTCTGACTGAAACTTAAAAATTCTTTTTCAATTAAATAGCATATTGCATTGTTGATGGTGAATAACAGTATTTCTATTCCTTGGACATATCTTAAATCTCTAGAAAAAAAGATTAAATTTGAAAAAATACAGTAATTGATCATCTTTGCTAGATACTAAGTTTGGAGAGGTCAGCCTGGTAAATGTGAACATTTAACTATTTTAGGAAGCGTAAATATTTCCATCATGACCGATTAGACTGGGATGAACACAGTTCTGCTGGCAGATATGTTAAACGGCGTTGTAAGCCTCTGAAGGTAAGCCGTGGGTGGTCTCTACGTAACCAGGACTTGCACACTCCCACTTTTCATCTTCTTTAGGGTGTAATGAAATCTGGCTGTTACGGTCTATTGCTAACCTTTACCCTCTAATGTGTCTCTGGTTTTGAGTGTTGCTCTATTGAGACAGGGAACATATAATATATACAGGTGCATATTAATGTGTAGTCTAGAGTGGCTTCAGAAATTCCCATCAGCCTCCCAGTGTACGCCATTGTGACTGGCCATCGCCCTTCCTCTTCCTAGAAACAGTTTAATGATTTAAAAAGCAGGCCTGACCTGGCATCCCATGATTATAAAGAGGTTCCTTCTGTTTTTATGGTGGAGAAAGTACAGCAGGTGTTAAGAATGTTTTTCTGTTTCAGGAGTTCATGCTATCTCAGGATGCCGAACATGAGCTTCTCTTTGACCTCATTGGGAAGATGTTGGAGTATGATCCAGCCAAAAGAATCACTCTCAGGGAAGCTTTAAAGCATCCTTTCTTTCACCCACTTAAACATACATGATTTATAAATACATAGTGCTCTGAAAGAGATCTTGGACTGTATCAGTCTAGTTTTTAAGTATTAAGTTATTTTGTATAGCTTTGTACATTTCTTATGTTTTGTATTGTTTGTGTAGATGATTTATTAAATACATAGCCAAGCCAAATAACAAGCATCTTTCAGTGATTACAGAATGATATACTTGGAATAAACCGTGCTTATGAATTTATATGTCTATCCAGTTTGGTGTACTGTCTTTCTACAGATAAAATGGTGTTTTCACCTACATGTATTGACCACCCCTCATGAGTACAGGCCAGAAAAGGGTGTTGGGTCCGCTCAACTGGTGGTGTGGATTAGCTGCTTTGTGGGTGCTGGATCAAACTTGGATCCTCTAGAATAGCCAGTTCTCTTCTCATTGAACCTTTACTCCAGCCCCAACTTTATTCACATTTTTATGAGATTAAAAACTGAATATTGGGCCGTCCAGTTTGTATGGTGTTACATTCTGCTTGTTACTGTCTTGTGTTCCTTCAGGCTGAGACATGAACTCTCAAGTCTTTGTTAAACACACTTCTGAATCAAGATTCTTGTATTGAGGCAGGTTTTTTGTCTTTGTGAATGTGTGTTCTTGTTCACATATCCACATGGAGGCTGTTATGTGCCTCAATGGTCATGCATATGGGACACCAAGCCACAGTTTTCTAAGATTCTTTTTTGGGGTGTATGTGTTTTAAAACTTAAAAATAATTGAGCAGGTTAGGGGCTAGAGAGATGGCTCAGCAGTTAGGAGCACAGACTACTCCTCCAGAGGACCTGAGTTTGTTTCCCAGCAACCACATGGCAGCTTATACCTATCTGCAACTCCAGTTCCAGTGCACCTGACAGCCTCACACAGACATACATGCAGGCAGAAACGCCAGTGCACATAAAAAAAGATTGAGCAGGCTCAGTGCATAAAGACGTGAGCTCTTGATTCCAACCCTTCTGGGGTCAAACCCCTAATGGTAAAGGTGGGTACCTTGAGTAATACACTCTTAAGCCTACCTTGGGGCTGGGGAAGTGGCACAAGTGAGCAAGGACCACATTTCAAGTGCTCAGCACCTGTGTACCTACTTGGGTGGAGGAACTGCCAACTCAACCTGCCTCAAGGCACTAAGAGCCCTATAGAGCAAGACTCCCTATATGTTGCTTTGACCTTTGTGTAGTGCAGTATGCATGCATATAAACTATACAACACCAAAAAAAGCCTGAGTTTCCTAGGCATATTTGTAACATTCCTGTGGCTTATAGCAATAAAATGTATGTGTTTATATATATGAGAAAGTTAGTCTACATGGGAAAGGGTGCCCAAATAATGACTCATATTTTGTGATAAAGTTCCTAGTGTCCAATATAATTTTGGTTATGATATTTTAGAATTTATACTTAAGAGGCTGGCGCAAGGGGGAGGGAGGAGGCCACAGGGGGATACAAAGTGAATAAAGTAAAAAGAGGCTGGCTCAGTAGTTAAGAGCATTGGCTGCTCTTCAGAGGACAGGGTTGGTTTGCAGAACACATGAAGGCTCAACCATTAAAAAAAAATTAAAAGGTAAATTACATTGAGGTCAGGTGTGCTGCACACCTTTGATTCTAGCACTTGTGAGGCAAGGTCATGTGGATTATGATCAAGATCTGGTCTACACAGGAAGTTGCAGGCCAGCAAGGGCTGAATTGTGAGACCCTGTCTCGAAAACCAAAACCCAAAAAACCTCAGCATGCTTGTCAACAAGCCTAATGGCTTGAGTTTAATCCCTAGGACCAACATGATTGAAGAGAACTTTTACAAGTTGTTTTCTGACCTTTACATGTACACTAATGAGGCCCACAAGCGTGTACATCAATGTGGGCGCATAACATGCACAATGTAAAAACAGCCAGAAACCTAGCTTTGGAATTGCCATCAAGTGGGGAGGACTCTGAGGCGTCCTTAGATCGGGATTTTATGGTAACTAAGAGCGTGCTGTTAGAATCTTTCCTATAACTGAGTGAATAGAGCTGTGGTAGACCCCTGCATGTCTAACTGGCGTGGGTGTGCTAGACCATTGCTCTGCCACTTCATGAGCTCTGCGGCCAACAATTTTAAATGGGTCCCGACTTGGAATTTTCTGAAGATAGCTCACTAATACGTGCTAATGGTAACAAGTCAAATCCACTCCACAATCGTAAGCATTCAAATTTCAAGAGGGTCTCAAGCCTTCACCAAGGTGGAGTATCTTCTACTTCTACACAATAGCACTGGCCCAGAATGCCTCAGCAACTGGGAGCTAGGATTACATGCCCAACAGCTGTCACAAGTAGGGCTAGCTGAATTGACAGTGACCCTGCACATCTGTAAAGTACCCTTGCTTGCAGATCTGATGGCAGCTCACGTTAACTAGTGGAAGGACAGGGGAGTCGGTAGCCTTTTGGCAATAGGAATTACACTGAAGGCTTCACACCTAACAGACAAGGCTCCCTGCTGAGCTACAGCCCCAGATTACACCCAACATGCTTTTATTTATTTTGGTTTTTCAAGAAAGGGTTTCTCTGTGTAGCCTTGGCTGTGCTGGATTCACTTTGTAGACCAAACTGACCACGAACTGAAGAGTTCTGCCTGCCTTGGCCACTGTACCTTGGATACACTGTACCTGTATCCAAGTCATTAATCCACTACAGTTCACTTTTTTTCTCAAGAAAAAGCCAATTCTAAACTGTTTCCAGTCAAAAGCATATGACAGATCTTCACAGATAGTTTTCACCAAGCCAACTGAAAACCTTTTATTTCCCCCACCCAAACCCTTATAGACGAACTCTATCACTGGCTGGCCAAACTCAGATCTACTGAGTGCTGGAAAAAAGCAAATGTCACCATTTTAAGCATTAAGGCCTCAGTACACTGGTTTAAAAATATTTTGGACTGATAAAAACTAATACGGAACACACACACAAACCCTAACAAAGCAATTTAAGACTTTCTATATTTGCTTATTTTACATAATACCCAAGAAAGAAATTTTTACAAATAGTTCAGTAACACCCAAATTTTGGCTTGTTCCATTCCCATCCACCAAGGCACTGGGTTCTGAAAGTTGACTCCCTTGAGTGCAGATGTTGACAAGTATCTGGGTAAGGATGACCCCCACTGGGTCAAATAGGAATACTAAGACCTAGTTGGTGGGACTGTTTACAGGATTAGAGGCTGTGCATCTGTGGCTGGCTTTGAGGTTTCAAAAGCCCATGCCGTTTTCATCGCATCTGCCTCGTGGTGGTTGTCTCAACATCCAGGGTCTCAGCTACTGCTCCAGTGCCATGCTCTAGCCACAGTCATGGACTCTAGCCTTCTATGACTGTGAGGCCCCAAATTAAATGCTTTTGTAAATTGCCTTCGTCGTGGAATTTTGTTATGGAAGACAACTGGTACAATTTCAAAACCATTTTTGTTGTGCTTTGTCTACAACTTTGAAATGGACCATTTATCTACAGGATTTCCAATGATCTTTACACATAGGAAACCCAAATGATAAATATCTACAACCATATCAGGAACCTGTTTGATACTGGGTGTGGCAAATGAACATTTAATCCCAGCCCTGGGGAGGAAGAGGCAGAGTTCCAGGCCAGACTTTTTTGTCCACTGCTGGGATCACAGATGCGAGCCACCATCTGGCTTGCCCAGTGCCTATGGGTCTGAGGTACAAACTGAAAGGTGACTCACAGACCATGAATTAGCCATTACAGGCCTAGACCAGCTAATCACACAGCTAGCTAAGGCAGGAGGATTCCATGTTTACGGCCTGCCTGGGGGACAGATGAGGTCAAAGCTACCCTGGGAACCCTAATGAGACTCAGAGTGGCTCAGTGGTACTTTATCATTACAAGACAAAGTTCAAGCCTCAGTATCAAGGAGACAGAAAGTTGCCTTTTCCAGTGACCTCGATAGAAGAAACTTTTACACTATGAATAACAGTAAACACTTTAAAACATCATTAAACCTCTCTACTTTTAGGTTATATTAAAACATCTTCCAATGGTTAAGTTCATTCTAAGGGGATATAAAAAAAATAAAAAACAGACACAGGACATAGTGTATATTAAAATTTATTGGGGTGCTATTAGGAGAAAAGGTTTCTGGGGGGGTGGGTAATGGTGAACACTGTTATAAGTTAACCTCTTGGTCACATGCATTTTCCCTCATCACCATCATTATGTTAAATAAAATATGTGGCATTTTGGTATCTGGGGATTTTATAAAAACAGTATTTCTAGGATAATAATCCCAGAGTAAGGTGACACTTATCAGTTCTGAACACACAGTATAGTATCCAAGACTAAAAGCCTTAGAAACTGACCCCAAGTTAGGAATTCAACCAACAGTTAGCCAGTCATGATTCAGAGTACAGCTGTAACATGTTAGGAAGTACATACTGGAGGCCACAGGCAGGCATTTAAATTCAAAATGGGAACTTCATAAGTCACTCCCTCTCTTTACACTGTACTCACAGGTGCCTTACCCGTGTACTATTGTAAGTAAACACTACTGTGCACGAAGGGAGAAAAGGTCTATGATCAAAGATAATGTAATTCTGGAAGACTCCACACTGTCACTGTACATAGTATATAATAAATGGTGCGTTTCAAACGGCGGCAACATGCAAGAATCTGGTTGTAGAAATGGCAATGTAGCTGCAGCTGCATTGGAGTCTGCAAGGTGTTTAGTCTGAGTGGAAGGATGGACTGTAACTGCTTACGTAGCGGACACCAGCACACCATGGGGGCAAAGGGATTTACGGGGGAATAAAAAGACTGATCTATAAATCCTAAATGTAAGGATGGACTTTATTTTTAAAAAAAATCTTTTTAGGACTACAAATTACAAAGGAAAAGCAGATCACTACACAGAATCTAATGAATACACATTTGCCTGTGCATAAAACTTTATCAAAGTCATTCATTTTACAAATTCACCCCTCTCATCAATGTTTTCACTACAATGCTCTTAAGGTTACTATACCTTTATTTCAAATTATATTACATGTTATTCTCTCAAGATAAACTTTAAATACCAAATTCTTGGCTTCTAAGAATGGCACCTTCAAAATGGGCAATTTCCACTCAGTCTCTGGTGGCATTATTTTTGACTATTTTCTTTTACCAATTAAAAAACTTTCAAAATGTTCATTTTTCTTTAGCCTTTCCCAAAAGGTGGCTACCTTTTCCCCCTACCAACTAACTACAAATGGATAGTAAAAAGAAATGAAGGCATCCATTGAAATAAATGAATTAATCATTTAAAAGTATTTGGCTCACGGCAATTAAATGGCAACTAGGGTGAGTTACTAGGTGCTTGAATAGAGTCGAATGAAGCCAGGCCTGATGACTGAGTGGTGGACCGCTGACTGCCCTTCACAACAGGAAATGGAGACGTGTTTAGATCTTGTTAGAACACGCTCTCCTGAAACGTTCCCAACAAGCCTTAGGTCAATGTCAAGACTAAACCTTGACTCACACTCCTCTGGGAACCCTTTCCTAACAGTCGAGCTGTCTCCTGAGTAGAATGTTTGTATGAAGAGTATCTACTTGTTCCACCTGATAAGATACAAATGAACACAGAAGTTTCTGGAAAAAGGCTCAGCTTTCTTCTTCCTACCTCTGCCACACGTGAGTTCTAAAACTCCATATTGCTCTCCATGGCTTAACTAAAGATGAAACCCAGGAAAAAAAAAATCTGGGATTAAAAATACAAGAAAATGCTTACATATATAACCAATGGTCCAAACACTCAGGATTCATGTTATGGATTCAATCGTCTACAGGACTTTCACTGATGAACAGGGCTCTGGACATACTAAATTATCACACAAATCATTGTCTTTCGAGACATTGGAATACTTTTACAGTTTAATTTGCAAACAGAATCTTTTTGTAACAAATTATTTTTAACCAAATCATATCTTGAAAACTGTTTATATAGAAAAGCCAGGGAATAGAGTGAACTGCTCATTGTGGAAGGCCTTACATCACATTATTACAGTAGAAAATACAGGAGGTAGAAGGTAACTGAAAAACCAATGAAACAATCAGATTCAACTCTACAGCTCCTGCAGCTACTTACACATGGTTTCAGAAACCAAACCCAACATTTCCAGTAACCATAAAAAGTTAAAATAAAAATTGCCATGAAAGCCCTTATATCATGCTTGATATAGGGAGGTAGGAAGATGTAAGAACCAGGACACATGAGACATGACATTTTATCTACAACTCCTGTTTGCTTTACTGAGGATGTTGTTTCAAAATTCAGTCACCTTCTTCAGCTTCAGACTCAGATTCTAGAAAAAGAGTTTGAAAAACAGTCAAGCATCTTGTTTCAGGAAGCTAGTTTCCATTATTTGAAACTTTATAATTTAAGAACTTGACTAATATCAACTGATAACAAGTACATATTCAAGTATTTCAAAATTTTCAAATTTTCCTACTGTTTAGTGTAAGATACAATAATGGGGCAAGCAAGAACAGTAAACTGCCTGCTGTCAAGTCAACCCAAGTTTAATCTCTTTTAAAAGGAGATTTGTTCTCCACATGTGCTATGGTACTCAAACCCTTACACATAACTAAATAAAAATATAATACAACTTTAAAAACTATAATGATGATTAAACACTGAGAGGCAAGCCATTCAACAGTAACCAAACACCACCACCCAATTTCCAAGCGTCTACACAAAGGAAGACTTACCCTCTTCAGCATTTTTGAGCCATTCTACAAACTTCTTCATCTGCTCAAGGAAGACACTTTTCCCCTTTGCAACATGTGCATCCTTATACCACTTCAGAATGGGCTCTTCACTCAGGACCTCAGCTATGAACAAGTCAACTGTATCAGGACACTTGAACACAATAAGCTTTCTACTAAACCACACAAAATACACATGCCTACTTGGGTTGTTTTTCCTGTAGGTAAGGGTGATTGGGAGAGGTAGGGTCTCGCTTATGGATTTAACTTGTATTTACCTTGTGAACAAGGTTCACAGACCTAATAGCAATGTACCAAATAAAAACACCCAGTTCTGCTGGGTGTGGGGGAACACACTTTTGACCCCAGCACTGCACTTGGAAAGCAGAGGCAGGTGGATCTTTGAGTTGCAAATCAACCTGGTCTGTAAGTTCCAAGCCAGTCAACACAACAGCGACAGCCTTACTCAAAAATAAACAATATGCTGGCAATGATGGTGTTGGCCTTTAATCCTAGCCTGTGGGAGGCAGACAAGTAGATGTGAGCTCAAGGCCAGCCTGGTCTACAGAGGGAGTCCCAAGTCAGTCAAGGCTACAGAAAAACAAAACCAAACCAAAAACAGTGCAACCACCCTCAATTTAACCACAAATGATTTCATTTTGTGAAGACAAAGAAGGTCATTATTTCCAGTATTTTGGGATTTTCATACACTTTCACAAAACTGAAGACTTACTTACCTTTATAAAAAAGCACCACTATTTTCTGGAAGGCTTTCATGAAATGAATGTTGTCATAGCAATACTCCTGAATCTTCAGCAGCAGAGTCAGCTCAGATTGACCTTGGGTAGTAAAGGCAGCAAGTAGGGGGCTGTATTGCTTTTAAAAGAAAGAATGACTTACTCATTATAAAGATCATCCATTCCATTACAAAATGCCACAATACAGATCACAACACACCTTTACCACCATGATCAGTTCACGGGAAATTGGGAATAAAAAATGGCAAACCAGAAAAATCTAAGATCTACTTCAGGTAGTAGTAAACTTCTAACATTCCCTCAGCAGTATCAAATCAGACTTAAGTTACTTTTAGACATGTTATTATTTTCAATGTAGGAGCCAAATAAAGACACGGGAGCCTTAGAAATAATATCAACACTAAAAAACATTTACTAGCAGACCACCCCCAGCACAAATGTGGTAAATCCTTGGGCAGTGGTTCTTAACCTTCCTAATGCTGCCACCCTATAATATCAATTCCTCAAGCTGTGATGACCCCCAACCATAAAATTATTTTCATAGCTACTTCATAACTTTATAATTTTGCTATTGTTATGAATGGTAATAAAAATGTCTCTATTTTTTGATGGTTTTAGGCAACTTCTATGCAAGAGTCCTTTAACTCCCAAAGGAGTCAAAACCCACAAGTTGAGAACTGCTGCCTTAGACAAATCCCCACCAACAGGGCACACCCCATCTGTACTATGCCAGCCTGCTTTATTGAGGAGCAACCCCAGTACCTTCAAGTGCTTGATGGCTTGCTCTGCTACCAGCTCCTCCTTTTTGTTCCACTCCACGGTGCTCATCACACTGGACCAGACTATCCCAATGACGACTGGTTCTGGGATGTTGTTCTTCTTCATCTCTTCCTTGACATATAAGATTATCTGTAAAGCAGTCCACAGTAACAGAAGCTACTGTTAATACATCAAATTTAGATCTTTTACCAATTGCCTTTCCAGCTAGGCGTGGTGGACTCATGGCTTTAACCCCAGCATTCCTGAGACAGAGGCAGGTGGATCTGGGCTAGAGGCCAACCTGATCCACAAAGTTCCAGGCCAGCCACAGCTGCATGCTGAGTCCATGTCTGAAATAAGCAAGAAAACAAAGCCTTTCCCTACTGACAAATTTCACCTGTACCACATAAAAACAGAATGCCCAATGTAGCCACTCCTGATTAGACCTGATAGACTAGGATCAGAGGGAAGGGGAGGAGGACCTCCCTTTTCAGTGGACTGGGAGAGGGACACGGGTGGGGAAGAGGGAGGGTGGGATTGGGAGGGCAGGAGGGAGGGAGGCCCAGGGGGGATACAAAGTAAATAAAATGTAATTAATAAAACAAAACAAAACTGAATGTCTCTGCCACAGGACAGAACTTTGAAATTCAACCTATTTTATACACAAACTAGCTCTGGCAAGTGAGATGGCTCAGCAAGAACATAAAGGAGCCCGACAACCCAAGACTGATTCCCCAGTATATACACACCCACACCTAAATAAATGTAAAATCACTCAGCAACAACAAAAATAAATTGGCTCCAAATGAAAACTGTCTGCCCCCTGCCTTATACATTATAAAATCTTCAAAGTTATTTTATCTGGGCATCAGTAAAACTTAAAATAAGCATATGAAAGGCTAGATGAAGTCCAAATCTGTAATTACTAATCCAAGCTTACTCTGGGGAAATACTGGAGACTCCTGAATGTACAAAAATGTCCATATAAGTTGGGCCATGGTGCTGCATGCCTTTAATCCCCGCACGTGGGATTAAAACATGTGGATTTCTATGAATTCAAGGCCAGCCTGGTCTACAAGGTGAGTTCCAGGACAGCTAAGGCTACACAGAGAAACTTGTCTCAAAAACCAAACCAAACAAACAAACAAACAAAAAAAACCACAAAAACCCAAAATCCAAAACCAACCAAATAAACAAACATGTCCATGTAAAAATCTAGGCTTAAAAAGATGGCTTTAGGGGGCTGGAGAGATGGCTCAGAGGTTAAGAGCACTGGCTGCTCTTCCAAAGGCCCTGAGTTCAATTCCCAGCAACCACATGGTAGCTCACAACCATCTATAGTGAGATCTGGTACCCTCTTCTGGTGCGCAGGCACACATGCAGGCAGAATGCTATATAAATAATAAATAAATCTTTAAAAAAAAAAGATGGCTTTTACAAAAGCAGGATGGATGGCTCAGGAATTAGGAGCACTGGCTACTCTTTCAGGACCTGTAACTCCAGTTCCAAGGGGGACAAACCCTCAGGCATCAGGCAAATTGAGCACGTGTGGCACACAGGCATGTATGCATTCATGTACAAAACAGACAAGAAGAATGAATGGTTCAGAGAGCAGCTTACATCCTTGAATGGATCACCACGGGACATCTGCTCCTGAAGCTCCTTCTGGAGCTCCTTCCGCGCCCCAATGGTCTGCTGGTTGCGGACATACTCTGAAAGCTCCTTCAAGCCTGCCTCGGTGAAATACTTAGTGAAGTGTTCGACGCTTTGCTTATTGGCAGGGAACAGCTCCTGAAAGAAAATCAGTTAAGTGGTCTTTACACAAAAGCGGGTTTTCAATTAAAAAAACAAGAAATTGTTACCATTACATCAATGAACGGTTGGAAGGAGAAGGCAAGGTACAAACCATCAGTCTGTTGTCCATGCTGACTTTCCGAAGACTTGCAGCGACTGCATTGATGTCTTTCTCATTTATCCATGATTTAAAGAGCTTTACAGCAAATGCTGCTGAAACCCCTGTAAAACAAAGTCGCTTTTCTAACAGATGCACATTCCTCAGTTTCTTCAAGTCCAGCCAAACCCCCCACTTTCCTGTGCCAATGTGACCATTTCACTCCAAGTCCCCTATTCTGTCACTGGCTAAGTTACTGATGCAGCTGCAGTTGACAATTTATATGCTAACCAGTGCTATTGTGAGAACTAAAGGGACCTTAAATTCTCAGCAACTTAGAAGTACTGGGGGCAGGAAGGACGGTTAAGAAATGACTGCAGGGACTAAGAATGTGGCACAGTTGCTAGTGCTTGCCTTAACTCCCAAGTTCCTCAATAAACACGAGTTCTGCGTTCCCATGGAGCTCACTGTAGTACACTCATACTTGGATGCTAAAGGTACGAATACGTGCCACTAAACTGGAATGCATTAAAAACACTTTTCCAAGGGGCTGGAAAGACGGGTGTTTCCAACGGTTAAGAGCAATTGCTCTTTTGAAGATCTGAGTTTAGATCACAGCACCTATGTATTTCAGAGACACCAGTAACTCTTCAGTTTCTAGAAACCCAACACTCTCCTCTGGCCTCCAAGGATTCCTACATGCATGTGGTGTAGAGAAATTCACACAAAGATACAAATAAGTCTATAAAAAATTTGAGAGTTTTCGAAACTTTTGCCTTGCAAACATGACAATATGAGCCTAGTCTCCAGAACTCATGTTGAAGGATGAGGAAAAAAGGCAGGGAGAGTTGGGGTTGTAATCCCAGCACTGGGGAGATGGACTCCCTCAGGCTCACTGACCGGCCAGCCCAACCTACTCAGTTCCAGGTCAGTGAAAGACTCTATGCACCCAAGTAGTTAACAACAAAGGACACCCGAAGTTCCTCCCCACTTCCAAGCACACATTAAAATGCACACACCCATCCACACACAGTACACCATGCGCTTACAACAGTTCAAAAGCTAATCACCTTCTTTAACCAAGTTCTCATTATAAAGGCTGTTAAGAATGGATGCATTCAGTGTCCCATTAGCCAGAAGAACCCCAGTCAACATGGCGAGCTTGTTCCTCTCTGACTCTGAAAATCCCTTTAGGAAGAGCAGTAACTGTGAAAGTAAATAGTTAGGGTTAAAAGAGCGCTTGCATTATGGTTAAGAGAAGCAGTAAAACAAACTAATTCAGCTAATGCCCAGCCATTCACATTTATATCTCCATCATAAGACTCACTAACACAATAATCTTGGGCAAACTACTTATTAATCTCTGTCTTGGTTTTATTACACATTAAATGTTAAAAATGAAACTCGCCCTGCAGGTGAAGGTTAATTTTGTCAGACTTTCTGCTGCTACATCCATTTATGAAATATCTAGCATTAGGATTCAAATATAAGTAATTTCTTTAACATCTCTGATCCTTTACCCTTCATCTTCTGAATAATTCCTAATGTTTTTGTTTTGTTTTCTTCAAGACAGGGTTTCTCATGTAGCCTTGGCTGTCCTGGACTTGCTTTGCAGACCAGGCTGGCCTTGAACTCAAAAGAGATACACCTGCCTCTACTTCAGCGTGCTGGGATTACAGGCTTATGTATACCACCGTGCCCAGCAAATTCCTAGATTTTTAACTGCCATTGGTTTCAACACAACACTAAGTTACAATACGTAAGTTTCAAAGATTTCAGCAACTAAGTGATCCTTCAAGAGCCTACTTAAGCATCTAATACTATGTCCAACCTGTGGCTGGATTAGAATTTAACATCTCCCTACCTGACCTTTTCCCTTTCCATTCTGGTGCTAAGACTATACACTGGGTGCTGTTTAAGTACATGGCTACCCCATTCCTCCTCTGCTGGGAGAACATCTTTGTGCACTTCTGATTGGATTCAATTAAAAAGCTGATGGAGGAAAGGAGGTAGGACTTCCAGGACAGAGCGGGGAGGGAGGGAGGAATTGCCAGCCCAGCCAAACTGGAAGCAAGAAGCAGGCTGGGAGACTGCAGGAGAGGTAATATCGAGTCATGTGGCCAAACTCGGGTTACTGTAAACAGGACAATTGAAGTTACAAGCTAGTTAGGAAGAAACCTAGCTGAAGGCCTCAGCATTAATAAATAAACAAGTCTCTATGTCATTATTTGAGAGCTACCATCCCAAAGTAAGCCCCATTTTATACTCCTCATACCTTTTTAACTTCATCTTCAAAACCTTTCTCCAGGTATTTGTAGCGCCTGATTAACTTGTTAAAAACCTAGAAGAAAATCCAAGTCATTCCTAGAATCAAAAGGAGGACTCTCCACTGGTATCATCTCACCACACTTAATATGAACACGCAATAGTCACTTCTCAGTAAGTTATCACTGTATGCTGACCAAATACCAATTAACTTTGGTTCAAAGAACAGTAAGACCATAGAATACAGCTATCCTCTTCCTAGTCACAGATACCAAATTCCAGGGTTAGATAAACTAGAATGTAATTATGAAGCTGAATGTGGCAACAGAGCTCTCAGCACCGGGGAAGGTGAGGTGTGAGGGCTGCTTCAGCTCAAGCCTATGTTGGACAACAAAGTGAGATCCCAGCTTCCATCAATAAATACATTTTTTCTTTAAAATGAAAATTGCTCAGTACAGCAATCACAATATAATACTGATGTTTCTGTTCATTTTCACTTTTTTTTTTTTTTGGTCACTGTCTCCCTCAAATTTTCCAGCCTGTCTCCTGCATGTTGGAGTTCAGAGCATGAATTACCAGCTTAGTACCTTTCTTTATGTGGAGGGTCTTAAACACTCTCACCTAGTCCAGGCTGGCAATGAACATACTATAAACCTATAAACCTGAGGGTGATCTTGAATTCCTGGTTCTCCTGCCTCAATTTCTCAAGGACTACCCAACCTGTTTTACTGCCTTTCTTAAAAAGTAATTCTGAGAAACAAATCCAGGAGCTAGACAGTTGACTGGGTGGGTGAGCGTGTCCATGGCTCTTGCAAGAGTTCAGTTCCCGGCATTCCCAATGGTGGGCTCACAAGTGCCAGTTCTACAGATTCAGAGGGTCTGATGCCTCTGTCTCTGAGGACACCTGCACTCATGTGTATAAACTCATAATAAAAAAAATCATTTTTGCTGCTCAAAAACAGGAAAGAGAGTAAAGGCTGGGCATGCTGAGGCAGGCAGATCTCTGTGAGTTTACAGAGTTTCATGACAGCCTGTTACACAGAAAAATCCTGTCTCAAAAAACAAACTCACAAACTACAGCGAATTAATTTTATTCCTGACCATGAATTTCTAACCCACAATATTTCATCAAGACCTATACCCTTAAAACTTAAAATCTACCTGCAACCTTTATAAAGCAGAACATCTATCCCTCAGACATTAGCCAGATGGACGGCAGTGCTAGAACGGACCGCTTCGCTCACCTGAGCAAATGCTTGCATGGTCTCTAGGTCTTCTTGTGCTGCAAACACACAGACATCTGTGCGCATCATGTCATCTGCCAGTGTACCACCTGGGGCTAACAAAGTTTTAACAGTATTTTAATTTACAGTAACCTTGCTTATTCAGGTTTATATACTGGCAAATTTTTCCAATATAAAATAAAATGGTAACACTCTAAAATGAATTAAAATCCAAAGAAGTTTACTGAAGCCAGGTATGGGGACAGCTATCTGTAATCCCAGCATTTGGGAGGCTGAGGCAGATGGGTTGTTGACCAGGTGGAGGGGCCGGCACAGGAATCAACCCTATCTTAAAATCTCTAACCCTTAGCCTACAAGGGGTAGAAACAAAACACAACACAATACAACCAAAACCCACCCCTCTTGTCCAGTTCGTCAAAAGCTCACATTCTGGTTTCTCCATTATCTCTGTATATCACTTTCCTAAATTAGACCCACAAAACCGAGACACTTACCCAGCATTCCGCCAGCCACCAGAATGTCAAAGAGTGTTTCTGCATAGCGGCGGTAGTCAAGTTTTGCTCCAGAAGCATCAAGAAACTTAGCTACTGCTTCCAAATCAGTACCAGTTTCAGTTAAGCCTTGAATAATACAGTCTTGAAACTGAGTAGGGTCAAACCTCTCTTTTTCATCTGGAAAGAGGAAAAAAAAATCAATTTCAAGAAGCTTATAAAAAATGGCATAAACTGGCAAATAAGATAAATTAATCCAATTACTGAGCTTTATTTAATTCAACAGCTGAAAAAAGGCAAGGACTCAGGACTGGAGGAAGAAAGATGACAGGAGAAAGATGAGACACACAGTGTCCCCCTAGCAAGCCCAAGACAGAACAACTCACCTGGTCAAGGACTCACTGACTGCGGGGCTGCTCCACTTTCGCAAGCTGGGTGTGCTGGACCTCCTGGTCCCACTGTTACCAGACTGTTCTAAGGAACCTACACCAGCCATGGTGGCACAAACCTTTAATCCCAGCACTACAAAGCCTGGCTCAGTGGACATGTCTGTAATCTCAACACTAGGGGAGACAGTCAGGTGATCCCAGTGAGTTTGAGGACAGCCTGATCTACAAAGCAAGTCCAAGGCTACACAGAGAAACCCTGTCTCAAAAAAACAAAAACTAACTAACTAACTAAAGGCAGAGGAAGGTAGATCTGAGTTCCAAGACAGCCTGGTCTACAAAGTGAAATCCAGTCTCAAAATCAAATAAAAACAAAACAAACCCCCTTAACATCGCCTTTCTATACCAAGTATACTTTATTCCTCAAAAAATTTGCACTCTCAAGTCCCCCCCCCTTATAAGTATCTGCCTTGCCTTGCACTTCCAAGTGCTGTAGAACTGAGGACAGAACTCAGTCTTGCATAGGATGTGCAAGCACTAATTAGCCAGTCAAGCCCGGGGTTCTATTAGGTTGGTCCGGGTACTTGTATCCGTATTATTAAGAAAGCCTTTCACTGAACCTAGAGCTCACTTTGGCAAGACTGGCTAGTCAACAAGTTCCAGGAATCCTGTCTCTCCTCACCCATGCTTGACTCACAAGCAGGAACTACTATGCCTGGCTTTGACATAGGTACCAGGGATCAAACTCAGGTTTTCATGCTTGTGTGACAAGCACTTTAACCGAGCCATCTCTTGAGACCCTTTTTGTTTTGAGACAGGGTCCCATCTGCCTCAAGGTGGTCTAAAACACTCCATCTTCAACTTAGGACCCTTCCATCTCTGCCTCTTACGTTCTAGAAACAGACTCTAGGGCTTTACACATGTTCCACACACAATCTACTCAACTATACCCCTCGCCCTATTTTGTTTTTTCCTCTCAGATTTTTTGAGTCAGGGTTCTCTGTGTAGCCTTGGCTGTCCTGGGACTATGTAGACTAGGCTGGCCTTAAACCCAGAGATCCTCCTGCCTGTGCCTCCTGGATGCTGAGATTAAAGGTGTGTTACCACCAGCATGGCTGTTTTGTTTTTTTGGGGGGCAAGGTTTTGCTATGTAGTTGTATGTATGGCCATATTCCTCTTGGTTTTCTGAGGAAAGGTTTCTCTGTAAAGCTCTGGCTGTCCTGGACTTGCTTTGTAGACCAGGCTGTCCTTAAACTCACCGAGATCTGCCTGTCTCTGCCTCCCAAGTACTGGGATTAAAAGTGTGCGCCACCCAGGCCCAGCTGGCCATACTGCTCTTAAAGTTTTAGGGGATTTCTCCCTTTCTTTTATATGTCCATAACACTTTGGCTTTTCTTTAATCCAGCACTCAGGAAGCTTGAGGCTAGCCTGGTCTACATACTGAGTTCCAGAACCAGTCAGGGCTATGTGGAGACCCTGCCTCAAAATAAACAAAGCCAACCCGGCTGCAATCTTGATTTCCAGGATGCCTGCGCATTTGTACAACTTTTACATAGTGAATGCTTACATGCATATGTGTACCACGTGTGTGCCTGGAGCCTGGGGAGGCCCGAAGAAGGTGCTGTTTCTCCTGGAACTGCAGTTACACATAGATGGGAGCTGACTGAAATGGGTGCTGGGAATCAAACCCAAATCCTGTACAAGAGCAGCAAGTGGGGGCTAGAGAGATGGGTCACAGGTTAACAACATTGACTGTTCATCTACCTGAGGTCAATTCCCAGCAACCACATGGTGGCTAACAACCATCTATAGTGAGATTTGTTGGCCTTTTCTGGTGCACAAGCACACATGCAGACAGAATGCTGTATAAATAATAAATAGATCTTAAAAAAATAAAAAGGCATCAAGTGCCCTTAACTGCTGAAACATCTCTCCAGACCCAAACTAGCCATTTTCAGTATCTACATTCCCTTTTGAAATAACATATATCTCATAAAGTTTCTGTGAGTACTGAATAGCACACAATAGGAAGCACTTAGCCTTACTAACTCATGTGGCCTTTCACATGCTGCAGGGCAGGTGCTTTTGTTTCTTGTGATGCTGGAGATGAATCCAGGGCCTCATACATGCTGGTCAAGTGCTCGGCACCGACGACATGCACCCAGCTCCTTGAGAATGTCTTGATTTGCCAATTAACGTTAAGTATTTGAATCTTCACACCTGTCAGGTGAGGCTAGCTATCTAATTTCTTTATTTTTGTTTTTTTTTTTGAGACAAGGTTTCTCTGTGTAACAGAACCCTGGCTGCCCCGGAACTCAGAGCAATCTACCTACCTCTGCCTCCCTAGTGCCAGGACTAAAGGTGTTGTGCCACTATGGCCAACTAATACATGATTTCTTTTACAAACTATTAGAGAGAGAAATTACTTTTTCCAGGACTTTCTTGGTTTTACTAAAAGTCCTTAGCTTTAGTCTTCAGAACTCCCTTAGCTCTAGGTAAACATGGGTGACTACACCCAGGACCAGGAGGCCATATGTGAGCCCTTTCTGTTACTTTTCCCTTTGGGGTGGGAGGGTTTACAGACAGGGCCTCTTGTGTCCTAGGCTAGTCCAATTACTCTTTTGCCTCAATCTTGTGAGTGCAGGCCACGCGCCACACAGTATAGCGGCGTGAAGAGCTTTATCTGGATTTTAGGGAAGTGACACCCCCTCAATGCTATCAACAAAAGTCAAACTATCAGCGTCATCACTATGGTGGCCAGGAATCTAAAAACTCAGAGAACACGTTAAGATTTGTTGTTGGCAAATTAGTTAAAGAAAACCTTTACTGGCTAATCTGTACCTACAAACTAGAATAAAAGTACACTTTGGTTTTACCACAGGAGGACAGACTATGGAGAGTACAAAGAGATGCTGGCATATGTATGTCAAACTGCCTATGAAAGGTAGAAAACCAGAAGCAACCTAAGACCAGTGGTTGGTCCAATCTCTGTATCTGCCAAACTACTTAATATAATGTGTGCTCCACTTTTTGAGACACGATCTCATCATGTAGCCCTAGGTGGACTGAAATTCTACCATTAAATAGACCCCTTCATTTTCTGCCAGAATTAAAGTTGTGTGCCATCATGCCTAGCCAATGTGTGCTTTCAAAGAATACTATTTAAAGTGCAACACACACTCTCTCTCTCTCTCTCTCTCTCTCTCTCACACACACACACGGGGTCTCTCTGTGTAGCCCTGGCTGCCCTGGAACTCAGTCCGTTGACCGGGCTGAGCTCAAACTCAAGAATCTGTCTGCCTCTGACAGTCCTAGGTTCAGTGCCCAGACTGGATTGGCAGTAGGAGCTCATGCCTTTAATCCCAGAACTTTGAAGGGAGTTGGAGCCCAGCCTGAGCTACACTCTGAGAGCCTATTAAACCTTAAAAAAAAAAAAGTTTCAATGTGAACCCCATTCTACCATTCTGTAAGTTTAAAAAAAAAAAATCTGATTTTTCTCCCACATCTTTTCCAAGACCTAGAGCATGTTAGACACTATCAATGAGCCCATCACACATCTCCACAAAATCTAGGTGAAATCTGTCCCCCTTTCTTTTATCCTTCTTTGTTCAAACTTCTTAAATCTATGATTTTAATGCCACATCTTCAGTTTTTGCCACTAGTTTCCACACTAAAAGGAATATTCATACCAAAAAGTGAAGGTCTGAGAAAGCAGTAGAAGCAATAAGGGAGCTGTCATCTGAATCAGCAGTTAGCTAGAAACTCAAGTTTGTTAGTTTCTCTTGAGGGTTTAGTAACACACACAGCTGACTGTGAGAAAAACCAAGACACAAGAAATGTCTGAAAGCTTAAGGGAGATTAACAAATATTTACCTCTTTTTCTGGTTTTAAAACGCTGGCCTGATAGCGTTGGTTTTTGCTGCTTTTGATTATTCATAAAAGACACCCTAGAAAAAAAGAAACGGCCTTAAAAGCACCTGTGCCAGGAACATTAACTTCTAGGTATCAAACCTTAAGTCAAAATCACAACTAACGCAAACCGAGCATATGTTCAGTTAACAGGCAACAGAGCTGGTGCAGCTAAGTATTCCTCTACAAGAATACCTTCAAGGAAGTGCTGGAACTACACCTCGATATGGCATTACAGTATTACCCTGTCTGGTGGCCTATCGCAAACCTAATTGCTCTTTGCATCTCCCACTTTTTCTAAGTAACCGGAACTTAGCGGCCCGCCACGGTCACGAGCTATCTGTCAAAGCGAATCTCTCCCGAACAGCACCAGCACTGCCCTCACTCCAAAGTGTCGCCCGGGGCCGCGGAGACCGCTTGCACCCTTCCAAGGTGCAAAACTCGAGAGCTGGCCACAAACGCTACAGCCTAGGCCGCCTCCTCCCGGGGCACGTGTCTCCGCATCCACACCCTTTCCCGTGCCTCCCGCCTCGCAGGGCCCGACTGGCGGCTCCCAGAGCGCCGGGGGCCCTTCTCCACCGACCCTGTCGCCTGCGGTGGTGGCCGCCGCGCCGAGCGGACCACAGGCGCCGAGGCGCTGCGCGCCGGGGCCCCCGCCGCCCCGTACATCCGCCCGCCCTCCCGCGAAAGCAGCGGCGGAGGCGGCGGCCGCGGCGGTGGTGGCGGCGGCTGCGCCCCGCCCGCCGAACCCCCCACGCGTACATCACCCAACAGAGGCCGCGGTGGCTTTGTTACCCAGGCCGGCCGGGGCGCACCCGGGGCGCGCCGCCACCCCGGCGCCCCGCGGCCTCGCCCGCCCGCCAGAGCGGCGGCCCCGGCCACGAATCCAGGCCCCGGCTCCCGCCGGCCCCTCCGAACCGCGCCGCCACCCTCGCCCTCCGCCGGGCCGCGGCGCGCTGCCGTCCCCCGGGCCTGCGCCGCGCTCGCCTCACCGAATTTAAGGCGAAGAGAAAAGAGCCAGAAATCCCCGAGCTGGCGGCAACTGCGGCGCTGTCTCCTCTGCGACCGGAACTAACGCGAGCAGGAGGAGAGGAAGAGGCGCCACCCCCCGCCCCGGAGGCCTGCTATCGCGAGATTTCTCCCCTGCGCCACTCCGCATCCTCCCTGCCGAGGCCGCGGGGTGGCAGTTCGTAAGGACCGGTGACCGCAGCGGGTGGTTGGCTTCTCTGTTCCGCCCTGAAGCCCACGGATGCCCCGACCCTTGTCCCCGGGAAGCCCATGTCCCTTACTCCGCCGCATCGTCCGGCCTCTTCTCTCGGGGCGGGGGTGGAAGGGTGAGACGGCCCCTCGACGGGCGCGACTTGGACCCGTCCGCCCCAGCCCAGCCCAGACCCCTCCTCCGGAAGCGGGAGCCCGGGGTTGGGGCCGCGGGGCGGCGTGCGTGGAGGCCTCGGCCGGCAGAAAGGCTCTGCTGGGCCTAGGCAGGTCCCGCCATGTCTGCCTGTCCCGGGTGGTCGGGACGCGCTGGGGTCCCCTCTGAGGCCGAGCCGCCATGCTCTGCGCTGCAGAGGGCCGACGGCAAGCCTTGCAAGGAGACCCCAGAATGGGCCCTTATCACAGAGATGAGGACCTTCGGAAGCTGTATTCTCGAGGACATCAGATAAAACTGGGCCCGGTCCCCATTTGTGCCCTTTACGTCTGCTTCCTCGCTCTCCTACCACACCCTGAAATTGGGATGTGTCCTTAAAAATCACCTTCCCCGTCCCTCCTTCTTACCGCTATATACATAGGTAGAAACCACTCTATAGTATTCGTTTTCCCAACGCTTTGACCGCTGCCTTCACCGACCAGCTTGAACGGAAAATTACTTACTAGACTTATCTCCTGAAGCTGTAGGAAAATCCAGCCATTCTTAGTCCTCACCCTTCTTGCTTCGTAGTCTTTAGTGGGTCTCCACAGAACCTCGCTCTGGGTTTTTCCGGTTACTTAGTAGTCCTGTACTCACCTTTAATCTTTCTTACTCATGTGGAAGGCACCTGTGTTCTGGGGATTTAATTACTATATGTGAAGGAGTTTCATATTCACCTCTTAAGTCACTAAGCTGCTATTTGTTGCATCTAAGCTGTCTCTTCCTTTCCAAACTGAAGGCACGGCGGTGGGAAGATTCGCTATTAGGAAGGGCCTGAGCTTTTGGAGGTACTAATGCAGGTGGCCAGTGGGACTGAATCTAGGTAGGACCTAGGAAGGCTGTCAGCCATAGGGGGAAATGGTGGGAGTTGGCGCTCTAAGTCTCCCTACCTTAATTCTCTAACCTCCTGTCCTCAATGGCATTTCTCTTGGAAATCTGGTCTTATACTCCGTGCCGTAGCATGTCCCCACATTATTTTTGTTTCTTGTTAAGGGTACAGTGTTTCACTGATTAAAAAGCCCTGTTTGTGTAGAGTGTATGTGTGTGTGTATCAGACATTCTCCCAAGTGCTTTATTAACTGCATTAAATCCTTGAAACTAACTGTTCTATGACCTTGACACTGTTGTTAGTCTCATCTTGTTGGGAAAAGAAGGCACGAAGGTCAGAGCACAAGGTCATATAGTTAGGAGAAGAGCTAGCTAGGTAGGAACCCAAACAGCTGGTTCCACCAGGTCAAAACTGAGCTAGAGGTGGCAAATACAGAGGTCACAGGCTCATATTCTCATAAAGCTGTATTTGTCACATTTCCTAATTCCATCTCTTTTCAAGCACCATCTGTCTTTGTATTTTTGAAACAGGGTCTTGTTATGTAGGCTGGCCTTTAACTGGCAATCCTCCTGCATCAGCTTTCCAGGTACTGGAATTATAGTCATCAGTCACCAAGCCCAGTTGATTCAGGTTTCTGATCCCTCTAACTAAATGAAGCTTCCTCATAGCACTGTCCTCTTTCTTTACATTCCTAGGTGATCTTCTTAAATGTAGCCTAAGTCCTCATCACTCTTTAAATTCTTTGACTTACACGCAAGACCAGAGGAATACCATTTTCCACCTTCTTATACCATTGATGGCTTTATTGACCTCCAGTAAGGGATCAGTACCGGCATCCAGGCAGTGAACAATCTTTGACTAAAACGCTAACTAAAGTTAAAAACTTAGCATGGCTTGGGAGATGACTTCATGTGTGAAATGTTTGCCACACGGTATGAGGACTCAAGCTCTAACTCTCAGAGCCCACCTGTAATCCCAGCACATGGGAAATTAGAGGAGGGGAAATCCCTGGAGCAAGGTGGCTAGCCAGACAAGCTGTGCAATCAAGCTCCATGCTGAATTAAGAGACTCTACCTTACCCCACCATGGTGCTTTGCACCTTCAGTTCCCAGGACTCAGGAGGCAGCGGCAAGTGGCAGCATAGTTTCAAGTCAGCCAGAGTTACACAGTGAGACCCTGTCCCCTATCAAGAGAGAGCTCTTATGTCAGCAAATAAGGTAGAAAACGGGGAAAATTCATTCATCCACGCCAGTGCAGGTGTACACACATACACTCACATACATATTATCATACATGTACATATGCAAAAACACTGAAGCGTAGCCAAACATGTCCTATTATAAAAGCAAACCTTGTATCCTCATGCATATTCTTGGGCGGGAGGGGGTTGGGCTTATTAGTAAGAGGATATTGCTGGCAGCCTGTCTAACAGCCTCAGCTGTCTCTGAGGGAGTAGGCCGGTGGTAGGCCGGTGTTACCGTTTATAAACTATATTGTAGGAAATCTCTGAAACAACTCAGCGCTATGCTTCAGTCAGTGAGGATGGGTGTGCCTTCTTTATAGATTCCTCGTTTTCTGTCAAAATCCTTACTATGCCAGGCTTGCCTCGGCTACTCCCTACCTCCCCCTCGCCCCCATACCTTCCCTAGTGGCCACATCTAATGTGAATGCATCCCTTTTTAAAACTTCTTTTAAAAGTTGTACTTTCTGACACTTCAGCTATGGGTGTAATGGGCTTCTCTCCTGATAGTCTCAATGGCAGAGGCTGACTCCTACTCATTTTAGTACTGCCTCATGGACAGTAGACAGGCAACAGGGTTAGTCTGTGCATTTCTACATCCACAGAGTTTATCTCGGGGAGATAGTTTTCTCATAGGAAAGCTTGAAAATAGACATTGAAAGAAATACCCAGGGCTGGCGATGCAGCTTATCTGATAAAGGCACTGCCACTGACCTCCATCCCAGGAACCCACATGCTGGGAGGAGAGCCCCAGAAGTTCTTTTTCTGACCTCCTTATGCACACTGGCCAGCGTTAAGTCCACAAACACACATGAACCGAATTACAAAAACAGCAATGTAAAAAAAAATTAGTAATATTTAACCTTGCCTACTGCTGCATAAAAATAATGAAGTTTCTGATTCGTGACTATATCTTAATGGTGTTACTGGAAATTTTGGGGAGTCCCACTTTGGATGCCATATGGTACCAGGGAAACTAGGGTTCCCTCTTTGGGCTCGTAAACTCTATAATAAAAGAACTGAAAAATGAACTCAGTTGGGAGCTTGGGAACAATTTTATTAGAGACTGAGAGAAACAACAGTCAGCCACAGGGAGGGGAAAGGTGAGGAAGAGGGAAAGCCATGTTTTTTGAGTTAGGCCAACACGTTCAGCAGTGGACATTGGCAAGCAGATGCAGGTCAGCAACTGGCTGCATGGCAAAAGTGGATAGCTTCAGAGAAGCAGTGAGCAACTTCAGATGGCAAAGAAAGCCTGCTTCGACTTTGGGCAGAGTCGTAAGGAAAGTTAAATTTTTTTCTGAATTAGGCCTCAGAAAGCAGACTCACTTAGGGCTACACAGCAGTGGCTCTATAAGTGGGGTTTCTGGGCAGGACAAGACATTGTCTCATTAAGATAATTATTTCTCCCATTTCTTAAGTTTGGCTGGCTTCCTGGGGGATAGTCCAGGTGATTGACAGGGTTTCTCTGTGTAACAGAGCCCTGGCTGTCCTGGACTCACTCTGTAGACCAGACTGGCATCAAACTCACAGAGATCCACCTGCTTCTGCCTCCTGAGTGATCGGATTAAAAGTGTGTACCATACTCAGCTCTGGATTAGCTATTTTTTTTAAGTATTACATATTCTTTATCTGATATCATATGTAAATCACAGTCAGTGTCTTTCAGTGATGAAAGGGCAGCCAGCATCCTTGACGTAGGGAATTCTAATTAAAACGGCATCGTCAAGAACAGACAGTTGCTTCTTGACGTTTAGCCACTGCCTGTAACAGACCAGTGAGCACAAACTGAAACACAGGGGAGTCTTCTTGTTTCTGAGACAATGACAGAGTTTTCCCAGGGTTTAAACATACTCAGATGCCCATTTATATACATCTAAGTACAAACCATATAATGGGTTTGAGGTGACACCCCCATCTTTGTGGAAAGCGGAACATAACTACTTAAGTCCAATCTTATCTTGAGAAAGGGAGAGCAGTGATAGTATCTATGCAACTGGATTGTTATTTTAAAAAAGATCATATCCACTTAATGACAAATCAGTTTTACTTAAGTTGGGACTGTCCAAGAAAAATATTGTTAGCCATCCATGATCTGAATTTTGATGTATGAATTAAATTATGGTACACATTAAAAGCCATAAGACACTTGTTTTGTAATAAATAAGGCAATGGGAATTACTCATTGGTAGCCTTTAAAGACAAGCTATTACGTCTGCCCTTTCTCCCTTCTTCTTAATTCCAGCAAAGATCATTTTTGTTCCAGGGATGTACTTTTTGGGATTCTCCAAATACTCCATCAGGGTATCCCCTCCCTGGGTGATACCTTTGTTCTTGTTGGCATCTGTGTAGGAGAATCCAGCGGCCTGGCCTGTCTTCCACCCAAAAAGACCATGGAGATTGGGCCCAGTCTTATGCTTGCCCCCCTTTCCCACACTACAGCCCTGGGCACACTTCTGAACAAAGATCTTCTTGCCTTTCTCAACATCACCCATTTTTTAATTAGATCTGGGCTGGTTGGCACCAGAAATGTTATGTCCCAAAGACCGACGTCCTGCTCTCTCCTGATTAACTCTTAAAGCAAGAGACAATGGTTTGTTTATGTCTCTACCAATGACTGGAAGCAGGTTATGCTGTTTTGATCAGGTGGAAATAGCTTTCTCTTTAGGAGGTGGGCTAAAACTGGGATATTAATATAGCCTATTTTCTCTCTCTTTTTCTTTCCTCTTCCTCCTCTTTTGTGACAGGTCTCACTGTGTAGCCCTAGCTGACCTGGAATTTATTATTTAGTAGTGATCAGGCTGCTTTTAAACTTTCAGAAATCCACCTGCCTCTACCTTCCCAAGGCAAGTACATTTAAAGGCAAGTACCATTACACCAGCATCTTGTTTTTGTTGTGATATGACTCATTTTCACTATGAAAAAAAAAAAATCTAGAGACTAATTCTAAAGCTGTTTACCAGAAGGGAGACCAGCTAGAGTGCAGTTTTGTTCACACATTCAAATATGGCCTCAAATGTGGTTCCCATAGGTGTAGAGATAAGAAACCAGAGCTTCCTTCTGAGTTCTTGGCCCAGGATAAGAAGGGAATTGTTCAGTGTCAGGGTCTCTGCCTCTGAGCTGTCTAGCCAGTTTCCATCTCCTGTCTACGGGCAACATGAGTGTTTGAACTTTTCTTCATTGCTATTAAATCAGATTGGGTCCCCTGCTTAAAACTGGGAATTTATGAATGAAAATACTTCATTAACTACTCTTGGCACAGTCTTTATAAAAATCTTAATAATTAAAACATTCATCAGATTTATTTATTTTGTGTCTATATATGTGTAAAGATTTGTAAATGAGTATGTGTAAATATGTAAATAGCACAGCGTATTCATGGAGTCAAGAAAACAAGCATTTAGGAATTGGTTCTCTCCTTCTACCAGGTAGGTCCTGAAGATGGAACTCGGGTTCTTAGGCTTAACAGCAAAGCATCTTTAGCCACTTAGCCAGCATACCATCCCCTTCACAACATTTGATAGAATTTACCAGTGAATCTGCCTGGCCTTAGCATTTCCGTTGTGGAGTGATTTAAATTACCAATTCACTTGCTCTTGATCTAATCCTGAACCAGTTTTGGTAATTTACAGCTTTTCAAGAATTTGCTATTTCATCTAAACTATTTAACTAGTGGGTGGTTAAGATTTTGATAATTTGTGTATCCTTCCTTCCTTCCTTCCTTCCTTCCTTCCTTCCTTCCTTCCTTCCTTCATTTATTTGGTTTTTCAAGACAGGGTTTGAAGAAGCACATTGTTTCTTCCCAGTAATCTGGGAAATGGGTATGACTATGCTTTGGACTTTGTAGAGACCCTTATAAACTTGGTTTAAATGCTGTATTTTGTCTGTCTGTGTACACTTCTGTATAAATTTATGTTTATGTGTGGCTAGAAATATATTCAGCAGTTCCAACAACAACAACAAAAATTTAAGACAAGGTCTCATGAAGACCAGGCTGGTCTTAAACTTGTTCTATAGCCAAAGGTGACTTTGAACATCTGATTCTCTTTTCCTCCACCGCCCAAGTGCTGGGATTAGAAACAAGTGTTCCCACACCTGGTTTTATTCTATTCTGGGGACTGAGCCCAGGAGTCAGTGTATGCTAAAGAAGCACTCCACCAAGCCACAGTCAGAGCCACCCTCAAAAATGTTTAAATGAAAAAACTTTGAAAGAAACAATCTTTTGAATTTTGTTTAAATGAAAAATGTGTTAAATATCACTTTTTTCACTTGCCATATAGGATTCTAATAGTTATATTATAACTATTAAGGTTTCATTTTAATAAAACTAATGCCCTCTTTTAAAAATATTTGTCTTTACATGTATGAATATGTTTGCCTACATGTATGTATTGTACCATGTGCATGTGTGTGCTTCTTGTAGAGGTCAGGAGAGGGCATCAGATACACTGAACTGGAGTAACAGATGGTTATAAATTTCCACATGGGTGCTGGGAACTGAACCCACAGTAAGAGCAGCAAGTGCTCTTAACTGCTGAGCCATCTCACCAACCACAATTAATATACTCTTTTAAACAAATGCACACTTTTACTTAGAATTTTAAATAGGCTGAAATAATTGGAGAGGGGCTTAGAAATTCAAGGAACCCACCTCCTCTCTTTCTCCCTTCTCTCTCTTCAATGGCCATGAAATGAGCTTCACTATGGCTCCTGCCATGATTCTTGGCCTTATCACTGTCTCGACCAAGCACGGACTGAAACCTTCACCATTAGCCAGGTGTAGTGGCACACTCCTTTGATCCTAGCACTTGGGAGGCAGAGGCTGGCAGACCCTTGTGACTTTGAGGCCAGCTTGTTCTACATATTGAGTTCCAAGACAGCCTGAGCTATATAGTGAGACCCTGTCTCAAAACAAAAGAAAAGAAACCTTCACCATCTAGCACCGAAACAAACTTTTCTTTTTGACTTGGTATTTGTTCACTAACAGAAGGTTAACAAGTAATAGTGCTATTACTCACAGTAGAGATGACTGTTACCACCTGGCCCAATAATCAGGAACTCACACTAGATCTTACATCTATAGAGGAAGTAATTTCTTCTTAATTAGTTTCACATATATTGTGCACTTTAATGGAGATTTCTGTGTAGAACCGTCTTGCTTTAAGCCAGGTGGTGGTGGTGGTGGCACACACCTTTGATCCCAGCACTCAGGAGGCAGAGGCCTCTGCGACTTCGAGGCCAGGCCTGGTGTACAGAGTGAATTCCAGGACAGCTAGGGCTAAAACAGAGAAACCCCGTCAAAAAACAAACAAACAAACAAACAAAAAACAAACAAAAAAACCTGTCTTACTCTGAATGAAATAACTACAATGTAGTTGATTGTTACTATTTTAAAAGAATCTTAGGGATTCCCAGTAAGTGAATTTAAAGCCAGTTTTTCTGAAGAAAAAGAGAAGAAATAGTTGAAGATCTGTTAGTTTACATGGTTTCACTAGGTAGTCCAGGCAGGCCTTAAACTCAAAGTAACCCTCTGTTTCAGCCTCCTGAGTGCTGGGATTACAGGCTTCAGCTACCACTCCTGGTTTGAGTCCCACTCATTTTAAAAATAATAATAATAAAATAATAAACTGTAGTGTGGTCTTTTGGTGATGGTAACCTCCTTACAAAAACTTGCCTTTCACAAAGGTCTATTTTAATTCTAAAAAAATAAAAATATTTCTAAATTTAATGCTAAAATCTTGGCAAAAAATATCTAAATATATGGGTGCAAACTGTTAATCAAATGTGCTTCTATTTTTCTGTCTCACAGTTGGAACACCAAATGTATACCCTAGGTTGCTTTAAAAAATGTTAGTATTCTGAAACAGGGTTTAAAACTGTGAGTAATGAAGCATTAAAACTGCACTTCTACGCATTCATATATATATAAACTTTTCTTGCTGACAACAAAAGTTTATAAATATATAAACTTATATATATATATCAAAATAATATATATAATATTAATTTTAAAAATTATTTATATTATTAAAAAATAAAAATTATGACTAAAACATAGGCTTCTATGCCTAATCTTCCTATGTGTCACTTTGTTAACCAAAAAATAGTATTCCTCTCTTTCCAGAAGGGAGGAGAAGAAATATGGGTAGGGCCAGATGCAGGGCCCAGCTTCCTGCTTCATTCGTGTGAAATGCCCAGGTTCTATAAAATCCCCCTGGTCTTCAGCCATGCACAAACGTTAGTCTTGTGCGGGAGCTGCTCCAGTGTCTTCTGCTAGCCTACAGGAGAAAAAGCAAGGCTTGAGAAGGAGTGAGAGGACATCCCAATACACATTCTGTGTGATAAGTATGTATGTGTCAGTGCATGTGCGTGCATGCCTTAACATGTTTATGGAGGTCAGAGGACAACTTTCAGGAACTGCTTCTCTCTTTCCACTGTGGCTTCTGGGAATCATTCAGAGTGGACTGGTACAGTGAGGGCTTTTATTGACTGAGTCCTGTGGTTCGACTCATAAAGGGCAGGACTAAAACTGTCGATAGGGGGTAGGGGTGTAGCCCTGTTGGTAGAATGCTTACCTAGCATGGACATGGCTGTGGGTTTAACACTTAGCACCCCAGAAACCTAAAACAAGAGGAAAAGACTCAGGTAACTAATGGCAGATTTCATTCAAGTCAGGGTTCCTCTGTGTAAGCCTTGGCTGTCCGGGAACTTGCTCTGTAGATCAAGCTGGCCCGGAACTCACAGAGATCCACCTGCTTCTGCCTCCCAAGTGCTGGGATTAAAGACATGGTGATGTCTGGCATATCTTCTCTTTAACAGACACGACTGCACATATTTATGGGATGTTTATGTATATTCAGCATATACATTCAACACAATTTAATTTACAGTACTCTGTAAAATGAAGAGCACCAGGGCTTTATGGCTTCAGAGCGTTTGAGACACCTAGGAAGAGCAATGATGGAGCTTACCAGCACGGATTTAAGTGTCTTTGGGAAATGCACTGGTCAGAACTCCTTCCGAAGGTCTGCGCCTGCCTTTCCTGGATGAAGTAATAGAGATACACTCTAGGACCGTGGTTCTCAACCTTCCTAATGCTGCGACCCTTTAATATAGTTCCTCATATTGTGGTGACCCCCAACCATAAAATTATTTTTGTTGCCACTTCTTAATTGTAATTTTGCTACCGTTATGAATTGTAATGTAAATATTTTATGAGACAGAGATTTGGCAAAGGGGATGCGACCTACAGGTTGAGAACCACTGTTCTAGGCCCTTTACTGTCCCTTTTTCTTTTAGAGGCAAGGTTTCAGGGAGCCTGGCTAGGCCCTGAACTCACTATGCAGCTGAGGATAGCCATAGACCCCTTACTCTCCTGCCTTCACCTCCCAAGTGCTGGGATTACAGGCGTGAACCACCACTTCCTGTTTTACCGGGTGCTGGGGAATGAACCCAGGGCTTTGTTTAGGCAAGCACTCTACAACCAATCCTCACTCCCTGCCAGAGACCTGGTTTCTTTGTCCACGCCATCACTTGCTTTTTATCTTTCTTAGCTCTGGTGGCTCACCAGTGTGTGGCCCGCACAAGCCGGAGTCAGCTTGTTGTTGAGACAGAGTCTCTCTGTGTAGCTCTGGGCTGTCCTGGAACTCACTATGCAGACCAAGATGGCCTCTGACTCACAGAGGTCCTCCTACCTCTGCCTCCCAGGCTCTGGGACTAAAGGCATGCGCTACTACGCCTGGCTTGGATCCAACATTTCGTGTCATAGTAGAGTACTTCAATTGGTCTTAATCAAACATGGTGAAAGTCTCATTCAAGTGAAGGATGAGTACACCCAGTCCCAGCATCAGTGGGGACACAGAAGGGAAAAGATAGCTCACATGTAAGAATCTGATGCCATGGGGCCAAGACAGGAGAGGCTCACTTCACCTAAGGTTGTCCTTGTATTGGTGAATCTTAGCAGGGTTTACTCACTGCATATGTCAGTGTTGGGTTCCCCACCCTGCTTGTTCCCCGCCCTCCAAACTCATGACCACCTGTAATCTTAAAATGTGACCTTATTTGGAAATCAGATCTCTGTAGATATAGTCAAGATGAGGTCATACCGGACAAGGCTGGGCCTTAAGGCCAATGACTGCCAGGATAAGAGGAAGGGGAGGGGAAATCTCACACAGACACACTGGGAAGGCCTTGTAGTAATGGGGACGGAGATTGGTGATGCAACCTCAAGGAAGGGGTGCCAAGGAGCACTAGGAGCCACCAGAAGAGGCTGGAAAAGACGCTTCTTCCTGGAAACCTGTGGCCCCGCTGACAGTGTGGGGTCCACCCCTAGAGCTGTTGAGGAATGAAGGCTTAAGCTACACAGTCCGTGGTCACTGGTGACGGCAGGTGGCTGTGGGGAATGGAGAGAGAGTCACAGCCGTGAGAGTCACAGGAGCCTGGCCCTCGGGAAGCGTCTCATCAGCCGAAGCTGTGAAGGCTCCTTTGAACCACTGCCCTTTAGCCTCGTGTACCTTGCGCAAGAGCCAACTCCCAGCAGAAATTCCCTGGCCTAGCTTCCTCCTCGCTTTCCCAACAGCCTGTCTGGAACATGTAGGCGGAGCATGGGTAATTTCACTTGTCTCCTCTTTGGAGAACAGGACTCAGTTTTAGGTGGACAGGACAACTCCAATGGACAAAGTCACCCTCCTGCTGCTTCTCTTTTACCCCGTGGCAAGAGGTGGGCAGTTTACAGGTGTTAAGAAAGGCTACCCAGGCAGCTGAGGGCACTGGAGCAAGGCCAGCTAGCTAGGAACTGACAGCAAAGGTGAAGTGATAGGGAACAGAAGGGCTGAGGGGCAGTGGCCCTGCAAGGGAAGGGTGCTACCGTCTGGTACTCGGAGAGTCTGCCTTTGACTTCCCAGGTTGTGCAAGAACTTTATTCTCTGTCGCCAACAATTTCTGCCAAGTATTTTTGACTTTCTGGCATCTTAATTGGAAAACATATCTTTTTTGCTATTTACCCAATTATGTAAGCTGGATCAAGTATTAAATTTTGCTCATCTGGAACACAGCTGGGAGCAGGCTATTTTCTTTTGTAAGAGAAAACCCTCTCAGAGAACCTGAGCTCAGAAAGATGAGAGTGTAAATGTCCCCCATGCTCCTAGGTCTTGGGAGCTAGTTCGTGTCTGTAATCCCCACATTCACCTCCAGGAGGTGGAGACAGGAGGATCAGAAGTTCAAGGTTACTCTCAGTTACAGAACAAGTTCAAGGCTAGCCTGGCCTTCTGGAGAGCCCACCCTCCCTGGCACCCAAAGAAAAGAATCACAGTTCCTTTCAGTTGAATGTGGTGACATAGGCTTGCAACCACAGCACTCAGAAGGCTGACGGAGAGGAGTGTCACAAGTTCTAAGCCAGCCTGGGCTACACAGTAAAACTTGTTTCAAAAAGTCAATCCCCTCCCTAAAAAGAATTTCAGTTCCTTATTAGCATAGGCTCCAAGCTGCAACCAATGGTAGGAAAGAGAGTAAAATTACCGAAACAGAAAAGGGAAACAGCAAAAACAAATATTAAAACAGGGCAAGCAGAGCGTGGGTGTCACAGGACTTTAATCTTGGTGCTTGGGAAGTAGAGGGGAGTGGGTGTCTGTGAGTTCCAGGTCAGTAAGTCCCTAACTCCCACCCCCCCAAAAAATCAAAACAAAACAGGAGCAAAAATTAGGTACTTTTTTAGAAATGTATTTCTTTCTTTCTTTATTATCTGTGGGTGGTGGTTTGTGTGAGGTGAGAGGGAAATTGGGGGGTTGGTTCTCTCCGAGGGGGACCCAGGGGTAGAACTCAGTTCCCCAGGCTTTGCAGCAGTTGCTTCTACCCACTGAGCCATCTCACTGGCCCGGTGCTTTTCTTTTACTTTGGATTTGCTCCAACATGGACATCTGGTCATTCTCAGGGTGACTCTGATAGTTGACAGAACTATATAGGTATTTGGGATGAGTTAATTTTGATGGTATGACGAGACCAGAGAGGTTGCTCAGTGGTTAAGAGCGTTGTTGCTCTTAGGAGACCCAGGTTCAGTTCCCAGCACCTATTTTTTTGTTGTCACAAACATTTGGAACTCCAGTTCCAGGGGATCCGATGGCCACTTCTGACATCTAAGGGTCAGCCACGAAGGTAGGACACATAAATACATGAAGGCAAAACATGCATATAAAGTAAAAATAAATGAAAAAAATCTCTTAAGAAGCTCCAACTCTGGGTCATACTGCTCATCCTGAATTAAGAAATCAAAAAATCTTTGAAAAGAATGTTTCAGGCTGCTTGCTGCATGGGCCTGTGCCTCCAACTTGCACACGAGGCTGCAGTTAAACCCAGAGAATAAGTTTCAAATTTATTACTTCAAATGTGATTTTTTAAAATGATTTATTGGTTTGTTGTATGTGCATTGGTGTTTTGCCTGCATGTATGTCTATGTGAGGGTGTCGGATCACTTGGGATTGGATTACAGACAGTTGTGAGCTGCCATGTGGGTTCTGGGAAGTGAACTCAGATCCTCTGAACAGTTAATGTTCTCAACCACTGAGCCATCTCCAGCACCCCCTCCCCCCGCCCTTTTTTTTTTTTTTTTGAGACAGTCTCACCATATAGTAGAGGAATTTTAATTCAGAACATGGCTGTTCTGGCAAGAGATCACATCCAAAGACCTTCTCAGTCTGTGTGATCCAGGCTGGGCTGGAATACAAATACTCCTTTAATCCAGGAGACAGAGAGGCAAGCAGAAATGAGTTCAAGGCCAGCCTGGTATAAAGCAAGTTTCAGGTAAAGAAAAGCTTAGATCCAGGCATGGTGGTACACGCCTTTAATCCCAAACAATGAAGGTAAAGTTAGTTTGTAGAAGTTTGAAAGTGATGTTTAATGGAGTGGCAGAAAAAGTGACGAATCAGAGAAAGATGTGACAGAGGAAAGAGAGAGGAAAGAGAAGCTACTTAAGGAGCAACACAGAGAAGGAGAGGGCAAGGAGGCAGTTTTACCCGAAGAGTTTTATAGACAGGTTGAAGACAGAATGAGTCAGAGAATAAGGGGCCAGAAGATGAGAGAAGATTGCTGGAGTTAGTTTGAGGCCAAGCAGACCAATTCAGAGGCTGAAAGGCCAGATTGAGTAAGTCAGCTGGGAGAGGAGTTTGAGCCAGAACAGCTGAGTTGAAAGAGCCAGCCTAGAACTTAGCAAGAACAAGAAAGGTGAACTTATTAAGAAGTAAGTCTCAAGCCGGGCACAGTGGCCCACGTATGTAATCCCAGCACTCAGGGAGGCAGAGGCCTCGATCTCTCTGAGTTCGAGGCTAATCTGGCCTACAAGCAAGCCCAAGACAGCCAAGGTTACACAGAGAAACCCTATCTTGAAAAACCAAAAAAGAAAAAAAGTCTTAGAGGCTGAAAACATTTTAGGCCTAGGTTACATTGTATGGAGGAAAGAAGCTTCCAGGACTAGGCCTAGGTTAGCAGAAGGAGGCAGTAGGCCTCCAACACAACTGAAGCAGGTGAACGAAAGTTACTTTTACACCATATAGCCCTGACTGGCCTGGAACTATGTAGACCACACTGGCCTTGAATTAAATATGATTTTTTAAAGTTCTTTATTAAGATTTATATTATCCAGATTCTAGTACATCAACTTACAGGAATCACTTGTATGCAGACTACTCCACTCATCTTAGGATTTAGAAGTACTCACCCACGACAAAGAAAAGACATCTCTAGTACCCACTTTTATCCCTAAGAAACCAAATTAAAAAACAAACAAAACAAACAAACAAACAAAAAACCCCAAACTAACCATATGTATAATCATTTAAAGTAACACAAATGATAAAGCAAATTCCTGACATTTCCATTAGATTTTAAGCTAAGGGATTTGTTTTCAAAAGAACTTAGTTTTTTTTTTTTTTCCATTAATTTCAATTTTTCACCTCAGCCACCCAAAAAATTTCACTGTCTCTTCTGCCCTTACGCCTTAACTGGTCCTCCTCCAAACCTAACTAACGCTCTGGACTCTTCTGTGCTTCTGCTCCCTTTTCCCCTTGGACTTCTGTGGCCGAGGAACCCCTAACGTCAGCAGATGGACCTGTGCATAACTGTGCCCTGGTCCCTGCAAGCCAAAGTCTCTGTGGCCTCAAGTGACACGGGCCTCCACTCTAGTCCCTACGCTTCCCATCATGCACCGCAGCTCACTAGTCACTCCTCGTCGTTGCTCACCTCACCTTCTCCGCCCCCTTCTGGAGCCCGCCCACTAGGACACGGGAATCCAGGCTGGTACAATGTCTGTTTTCTCCTCCACTTTCTGGCCATTAGGCCCAATTCACATGCAGCTTTTCACCTCCTTTGAAAGCTCTTCAAACCGGATTGGACTTCCCACGGACCCTGCACATTCATTGTTCCAGTTTTATTTTTGTTGTGCTGGGGTTCAGACTCAGGACTGAATAGACCATACTAGGTAAACTCTCCATCACTGACCTACATTTTAACTCTTAATATCCTCAACCACAGTACAAGGTTGATTCATTTGCTCTTGGTTACCTGGGAAACTGAGCCATCCAGTATTTCTGAAGCCCTGATCAGATGTTTTCCATAAAATAGTAAAACAAAACAAAAACAAACAAACCAAAAACCCCACAGAAATAAAAGCAAAACAGTTTGTGATCGTGATAATGCATTCAAAATCCCAGAGGGCACGCTCACTCGCCGAACGATCATCCATCATTGAACGAAGGAAAGACCACTTGTCTTCTGTCAAATGCTGGGACCGAGAACCACAGCGGAGGCCCCGGGAAACGAAAGAAAACCTTGCAGAAACTTTGCCCTGCTGGGGCTCAGTGGCTCCTGCCTCAAAGGCCTGACATGTGTGTCCGCCACCAGGCTCTATCAGGCAAAGATGCTGCCAGCACACCCGTCTCCTTTATGCTCCAGCATCGACATTCACACAGTCTTCTCAGAGACAAATCATTAAACACGCCTCAAACACTGCAGTGCTTGTCCAGGCTGGGGACACTAACTAAGTAAATAATTTGTAATAAATGATTCATCTTGTGAATGTAGTTAGATTTGAATAGTGGTTCTAAATTTTGTGACAGGGCTCGCCCCTCCCTCCCACCAGACAGAACATGAATATCAGTTTAGAGTCCAGTTAGGATTAAGAAGCCGTCCTTTCCTTTGGATAGCCTGAGGGAGGAAAGAGAGAACAGTTATAAACAGCACAAAACTCCCTCTACTTAAAAAAGATTCTTGGAGGCCAGAGGATCTGGAGTTCAAGGCCAACTTGGGTTACATGAGACCCTGTCTACAGAACAAGGGGGAGGGGTGAGCGGCGGAGGTGGGCTGGTGAGATGGCTCAGAAGGTAAAAGCACCCAGTCTGACAACCTGAGTCAGAGGTCAGAGATCAACTTGTTTTTCATCAGGGAGTCTCATTGTCACTTTCCAAAGCATTCAGTGCTCTCAATTTTCCGTCAGGACAACAGCACAAAGCTGAAGGTGGCTGAACCCCCCAGATACACATAGGGGCTAGTCAGAGGGGCAGGAATCAGCAGACTTGGCTTTAGCTTTGTATTTAAGCTGCAAGTATCTCACACAAATCAGAGAACAGAATGTTTAAAATATCTTCATCTACTATATCCTCATTTTAAAATTTTATTTAAAAGGAATAACTTCAGGGCTGGAGAGAAGGCTCAGAGGTTAAGAGCACTGACTGCTCTTTCAGAGGTCCTGAGTTCGGTTCCCAGAAACCATAAGGTGGCTCATGACCATCTATAATGAGATCTGGTGTCTTCTTTTGTCATAAAGGCAAACATGCAAATTAGACCACTTACATACACAAATAAATAAATATTAAATTTTGGCTATAATCTCCTAACTGACTCATTCAAAGCTGTGAACGTTTAGTGCTGCAAATTTAACATGTTGCAACATGCTTAACTTACTTGCAAACCACAACATGCTTAAGATGTTGGCTGAGATACAGTAATTTGAATAAGCACTTGCATAAATCTAGGGTTCCATGGAACATAGTTTGAAAACTCCTTTTTCTTCTCTTGGAGTGATTATCATTTAATTTAATGGTCTTACCTCTTAGGAGACAAGAGCAGCTTATGCTATAGGGATAGACCAAGGTTTAAATGTCTTTGGGTCATCTCTTGGGATCTAAAGAAAAAAAAAAAAAAAAGACCAAAGCTTACCATGTGTACTGTAACACATATTTGCCTACAATGTTTAACCAGAGAAATCATATCAAATCTTTATTTATTTATTTATTTATTTATTTATTGAGACAGAGTCTCAATACATGCTTCTAGCTGTCCTGGAACTCTATATAGATCAGGCTGGCCTGGACCCCACAGAGATCCACCTGCCTCTGTCTCCTGAGTGCTGGGATTAAAGGTGAGCATTACCATGCCTGGCCACATCAAATCTTAAGGTTTCCAAACCTCTCCTTAGAGGAGGCAGGGTTTCTCTGGTTCCTAGGGAACTGGACCCTGGCATTCCTTTTGAATGATAACTTTTATCAGCACATGAGAAGTGAAAGTGACGGGGTTAGGATGCTCTTTCCCAGTGTCATGGTGACAGAGCTGGCTGCAGCATTTACCAAAGCTGCCTGGTGTGAGCTCCTGCTGCTTAATCCCCAAGCTCTCTTTACTGTCTTGAATTTGACTCCATCATCTTCCTTGTGGTCTAGATGTCTATCTCCTCTGAGAATTCATCCTCTTGGCTTTGGCTTCAGGGCTACAAACACCTTCAGTACCTCTGCTCTGCTCACGTTTTTGTTTGAAGGGTTGACCATCGTGTCCATCTAAATTATTTTGACTTTTTGGTGCTGAGGATCAATCCCAGAGCCTTATGCAGCTTAAGCGTGCACTGTAGCTCTGAGCTACACTCCCATCCCTACGAAGGTGTAAAAAAAATAAAACTTTATCCTGGTAGCGGAAAGCTGTAAAGACTTCCCAAAGCATTTATTTTCTATTCATATTGGGAATGTATCTCAGGCAGAATATGTGGGTCTTTGAATCTTGTAACTACAAGCGAAACAAAACAAAACAAAATAGAAGAAAATTTTTTTTTCACCCAGGCAGTGGTGGCACAGGCCTTTAGTTCCAGCACTCGGGAGGCAGAGGCAGGTGGATCTCAGAGTTGGAGGCCAACATGGTCTACAGAGTAAGTTTCAGGGCAGCCAGAGCTACATAGTGAGACCCTGTCTCAAAGCAAACAAGCAAGCACACAAACAAACAAAAAAACAAAAATAGCATCATCAACAACAAAAGCAAGGGGAAAAAGAAAAAAGGAAATTTGCTACAGTTTTACCTTTCAGGACGGTTCTTGATTTCCTTGGAAATATTGTGGGACCCTACTATCAAGGTGGAAGTCAGGCGTTCCCAGATATAGTCTCTGAGCTTGGAATAAGATTATGGCTCCCTCTCTGCCTGGTCTGGGGAACCCCAGATCTTCTAAGGAACATTGTAGAGTCCTCAGGGAAATTACAAGCCCAATCCTCTCGTGATAAACCCATTTAGCAAGTACCAAGAGATTCCTGGAAACACCCACCCTATGCTATTGAGATGTTTTGGTGTCTTGACTTTCAACCAATGACCTTTAACTGTACCTGGGGTTCTTCCCCCACCCATAGGATAATTAAGTACTGCTTTCCCTTCTTATGACAGGGCTATGTTACTGTATGTAAATCAAATATCCCTGGCACTCCTAGCCCCATCAAATCAATCACATTCACCCCCAAAACCCCTCCTACTGCTCAAGATTTGTAAGTCCCTGTTTTACAGGAAATAAAGGGGCCGGCATCATCTATTTCACCATGACTGGCTGAGACTCATCATTTATTCTAGGGAAGGACAGGGGCCCCTTCTCCCTAAAAGACCCCTGGGGCTTGGCAAGGCAACCTCGTACTTCTACCATTCACCAGCGTGTCAGCATGCATCTATGCCACCATTTTTCTACTGCTCCACGCATGGCAGTGCCCATCTGTGGGAACAAGCATCTGGCTGTTCCTGAAGCAGCCATTTTGTCCACCTGGACAAACCAGGCTCCTGCCTCTGCCTCTCTCAGTTTTGGAGCTCCAAGCAAGTGAGCCTTCATTACTGGCTGCTCATAAAGTCACTAGCCGCCACCTGGCTCAGGTTTCAGAGCCCTGCACTCCTTTGATCTGGTGCTTCACGCTTTCCCACCCAGAGCATGCACTTCTGTTTCCCACCTGCAAGAAACTCAGCACAGAATGGCAGCTGTGTCCTGGGACAGCCCAGACTCCAGCTGGATGAAGAATGACAAAATATAAGTGAACCTGGTTTCTCTTCTCAAAGGCCTTCTCTTATTCTCCCCAGTCTGTGCAGCCATGCTTGTATTGCCTGGACTGGGCTAGCTCTGGACAAAGGTCCTGCCTGGTCTAGTCTGAGGTTAAGGTTTCTCTCCTGGTAAAAGGTGAGATTACTTAGTCTTTCAAAGCTCAATTCCGAGCTGGGGGTAGTGGCACAGCCTGTGATCCAACACCTGGAGGAAGCAAGAAGATTATCACAAGTTCTAGTCACAAGTTCTAGATATTAAGTTCCAGGCCAGTCAGGACTACATAAAGAGACCTTGTCTGAAAAAGCCCAAACAAGGACCTGGCAAGGTGGCTTGGTGGATAAAAGTAATTGCTGCCAAGCCTGGGAACCTGAGTTTGAGTCCCCAGGCACATAGTGGCCAGAGATAGAGACAGAGACAGAGAGAGGGAGAGAGAGAGAGAGAGAGAAAGAGAAAGAGAGAGAATACCTGAAAGCTGTCCTCTGACTTGTACCTAAAACCTACGATTTTTTTTAAATGTAATTAAAACATTTTGTTTAACAAAAATTAAACCAAACAAAACACCTGCTTCTTATTTTCTCCACCAAATCCCGGCCACTTGGGTACCTTCTCTGTTCTAGGGTGGAGATCAATATTCAGTCTGCCCTCCTCCCCTTGTCTGGAGTCTGACCTGCTCCCTAGCTTCTTAGCCCAAGACTGTAAGGCTGCTTCCTTTGTTAGTCTGAAACTTAAATTGCCCTACACGGAGGAGGATAGGTAAAGTCCTACCGGGATAGAACCAAAGCATCACCACATGGTAGAGAATTCATGTGGTTAGAAAATACTTAAACATGATATGTAAGTTATAGGGAGGGTGTGCTTGGGGCACAGTTGATGCTGCTTAGGGCACATTTCTTTCCCATAACCTCCAGACAGGGTTTCTCTGTGTAGCCCTGGCTGTCCTGGACTCGCTTTGTAGACCAGGCTGGTCTCAAACTCACAGAGATCTGCCTGCCTCTACCTCCCCAGTGCTGGGATTGCAGGCATGGGCCACTGAGACCTACTGGGGCATGTTTCTTAGAGGACTTGCAGTGTAAATTATTGACACTGGTGTCACATGACTGTCTGAGATTCACTGAGATTTACACTATCCAGTTCTAGCCCGGGATTACCTCAGCTGATCTTTGTGAAGCTTTTGTCATAACCTTATTAGGGTTTTGAGTTTTGCTGTTTTGCTGCTTTCCTCCCATTATTTAAAGTTGACTAGAAGAGAGCTGGGAGGTAGTGACAGTGGTAACAGCGCACACCTTTGATCGCAGCACTCAGGAGGCAGAGGGAGAGTGATCTGTGAGTTCAAGGCCAGCCTCATCTCCAGAGTGAGTGCTAAAACAGCCAGGGATACACAGAGAAACCCTGTCTGGAAAACCAAAAGAAAAAACAAACAAACAAACAAACAAAAAGGTGACGAGAAGAAAAGAGTCCTGTGCCAAGGCTAAGCTGGTTGCTTGGGTTGGCATCTGAGCGTCAAGATATCTGAATGGAGCTCCTCGCCTCTGGATCTCAGTGAGGGCTTCTCGGTAGAACCTGAAGATGACTGATGGTTTCTCTCACAGTGAAGGAAAACAACAATGACACTTTAGACCTCTCATAAAGGAGGGGTATGTGGCAACCTTAGCATTCTGTCACCCGTGATAATTAAAAACAAACAAACCTGCATTTTTAAAGTCTGTCAGTATTCCACAAGAAGGAGAACCACAGTTGTGGCCTCTTACAGTTTTCTAGTTTTACATTGTGTGTTTCTTCCTTTTGGGAAAAACCTACCTAGTAAAATCCAAATGCCCAGATTGCCCAGCGAATGGGCTGGTTCGCCACATTCCTTGGTGTGGTGCAGAGCCCGGCCAGGATCATTCCCTTGCCTGAATTTGACTTGGGATTTTTTTTTTTTTTACTTTTTGGCTACAGTATCGGCGGCAGTGTATACTCTGACAGATCCTCTGCTTCTTTATTTGTTACTAGACCTCAACCTCAGTCTTCTCTCCTCCACTCTCTGCCCGTAGAATGTATTGTATGTGGTCATGCACTTTGTATGAATACTTCAGAAATCTACTGATCCGTTTTAGACTTTTTATACTGTACTTATAATCAAACTTTTACTCTAGGGTGCTGAATAAATTTAGTCTTATTAAAATATATGGCCCCACAGTGATCTTTGCTATGACTGTCCTTTGCCTTCTGCCTGGTGCCACCCTCTCTTTACTCTTCTGGTCTGCACTCCGGACTTGGCTGGCTCTTGAGAACTCCGATCAAAGCCACACATCCACTAGAGAGGTCAAGGCCCATTTCCCTTGCAGCTGATTTCTCTCGCCTCTGGTTTCATGCTCCAGCATCATTGATGGCTGCCATCCATTAAATTTGTGGAAATTATAGCCTTAATTCATCATCACCATCACTGTGCGATAAAGATCGACTCGGCTGGTCTGGGCTATCCGCTGTTCATATTCCAAAGAAAGGCTCTGTCTTGCAGTTCCTTGGAGAGAACTCCCGAGTCTTTGGTATATCCCACCTGGTACCATCTGGAGCAAGGTCAGCCATGAGAGTAGTTCGAGAGTAGTTCCCCGCCTGTGCCACTTATTCCCAATAAAGATCTGGACTCTGGGCTGGTGAGATGGCTCAGGAGGTAAAGGATGAAAGGATGACCCCTACAAGTGTGCACGTAAAGACGTAAATGAGAAAAAAAATCTGGACAGGAAGGTGAAGCGAGAGAATCTGAAAGACAGCGAGGTCTGAGGGGCCTTGTGCAAAGGATGAAAAATTAGCATGCAAGAAAAGCGAATTGGCCAAGAGGAAGGCTGGACTTCCACATTTCCCCAGGCTGTACTAAATCTAACGGATTGTGTAGGCCCAGGGGCGCTCCAGAATGTCTCAGGGTGATCTGTGGTGCACTATACGACTAAACCTCAGATCTCTAGGTGGAGACTCAAGGTGCTAGTGAGACATGTAATATACATGTAAATTGTATGTAGAATTACACGTAACAGGGCATGTGCCTTTAAAAGTATACCCTTAATACACTCCTGTGGCAATGCAGTATGATTTTTAAAAAAATCTCACATTTTAAGAAACTGGAACTTTTGCAGAAGCTCACATGCAGAGTTAATAATACTTCTTGACGTCACTTCAGACTTAAGACCCTGTTGTGTCTAATGCTAATGCACAGCTGTAATCTTAAATAATGCACTCTTCCACGCCCCTGGCTTGAAACAACACATCTGTACTGAAAAGCAATGAATACAGGAGTTGAAAGCAGTCTTCTGAAATGAACAGCCATCGTAAATGTTGAACACACTTACGGGTATTGGCTGATGAACACCAATGCTTGTTATCTGATCAGCCGGGGTTAGGCAGAGTCTATGACTTACTCTCCTGTAAACTCTGTTAAAGATTTCTGTAAAGTGTCACTCATTCCTCCCCCATGGAATACTTTCTATGCCATTCAATAACAGAGAGTAAATCCCTTTGTTAGAAACTGATACACACACACACACACACACACACACACACACCTATCTTTACTTGCTGAGCCATTTCACCAGCCTCTCAAAAGACTTTTTCAAATGAATGGCTCTATTTTACACAAGCTGCTGTAAGCTGCTGGGGGAAAGATCAACAGACCATAGGAAGACAGGTAGATCTTCTGAACTAGAATAGCCACCCATCAGGACAGCACGTGGTCAGGGTCATCGCCAGTAAGATCGAGGCCAGCATGATCGAAGTGAGAACTCAGTGGCCCTCTGGTTGGACCACACCAGCAGTTCTCCATCCAGATGTGTATCTGAGGGCAGGTCACTTTTCATTTGTCTCTGAGACAGGGTCTCATACAGCTCAGGCTTACCTCAAAAATCACCATGGCTGGGGATGATTGTGACCTTCTGATCCTCCTGCCAGCAGCAGAGATTTTAGATTAAAAAAAATATACATTTGATAATAGTACCAGAGGGCTGGATGCAGTTCGGATGTAGAGTGTGCACCTAGCCTGTGGGAAGACCTGCACCCCACTGCGGGCACTGTGAAAACACAACTCAGCACAGCCAGCGCGACACCAAAACAATGTCAGAGGAGACGGATTCCACAGTAGGGTGACTGCTGTGTCAAGTGTCACCCGTTCCTGCAGGGAACAAGTCCATTCCCTGCATCCTGGTCATCCATGTTTAAAGCAGAACCAGTTTTACAAGCTGTGTGCCAAACCTCTTCCAAGAGGGCACCAGGGCTGGGAGAATCATGAGTGTGTGTGCGTCAACGCATATGCACGTGTCAGGAGAGTAGGCTCGGTACTTGGGCGGACTCTTCCCTGAGAAATCAGGACAGAGGCAGGTTTCTGTCTTCTGGCTCAAAGAATCCGTGTGACTGTGGGACGCTGGGCTGGCCAGTTTTCTGTGGCTAGAAACATGCTGAGGGCTGCACGTTTCTACTCGCTGCAGTATATGCACCCCAAGAAGTGGAATACAGTCCCGTAGGACTGGCAGCACCAGCTCCTCTAGTGCAGAGAAATCTGAGCTGGGTATGGGATAAGGGTCCAGCATACATCATCCTGAGCCACCAGTATAAGTAGACAGGGCATTGGACAGGGCCGTTATGTTCCCACCTCCTCTCCTCTGCCATCTGGGAGGAAGGGGCTCCCTTTATTGAACTAAGCAGGTGACCCCTTTAGTGCTACTAAGGGTCACTGAGTCTGGGCATCCTGAGAAAAAGGCAGGCAGAGAATGTGAGGGGTAGGGATGGCAGGAGAGCAAGTGCTACAGAGGAAGGGGAGTTGGCAGGTGAAAGGCGAGCCCTGAAAAACTAGGTCAGTCTTCCTCAGTAGCAGGCGTTTCTAGGGCGTGTCTAGCTGTTTGCAATGGAGACTAGTCTAAAAAGGAAAGGACTTTCCCCGGCTGTGGTGGTTGGGTGGCTCCTCCATGATTCAGCACTGTCAAGGCTGCTATTCAAAATGCCGTGTGGAGTGAAAACCTATCTGCAAACTTGTTTCTAGGTGGAGCTGTTTGATTTTAGCTTCCCGGAAATGGAAACAATGTGCTAATGGCTTTACTTGTGTTTCTACCTTGTCATCCCACACACCTCATCTTTTCTTCCTTCCTTTTTCTCCTTCCTGGGCTAGAGATTGAATTTCGGGCCTCGGGAGGCTAGGCGAGCACAGCCCCCATCCAGAGCCCTCATACAGACCACAGCTTTGTAACTACTCAATTTTTCCCCTACTGGTATTAACAAGGTCCCAGGTTTGTTCCTTCTTCCTTCCACTCTTTCTTCCTTTTTTCTCTTTCTTTTCCTTCCTTCCTTCCCTCCTTCCCTCCTTCCTTCCTCCTTCCTTTTTTTTTTTTTTTTTGAGGGTACTATATTGGAACTGTGTCTATAGACTAGCCTGGCCTCTAACGCACAGAGGCCCATCTGCTCCTGTCTCCCAAGTGTTGGGAATAGGGGCATGTACCACCAAGCCTGGCTTGTTTTTTGGTCTATCCTATCACCAAATTTCCCAAGGTAGCATTTTTTTATAAGGATGTGAAATCCTTCCTGTTTTAAAATGGAAACAATTTTTCTTTTTCAAATCTTGTTTTAAGGCTAGTGTACTGTCCAAAATTAATCTCCAAACCTCACATGCCCCAAAACCAAGTTATTTCCTGGAATGCTGGGAGTTGTAGTTCTTAGAAAAATAATAAAGCCTCATGGGAAAGTATGGTAGCCTATAGGTGTCTTTGGGCCATTTCAGCTAGGAAATTCCAGAGAATTGTCCTAACCAAAGTCCATCTCTTGGTCAGTTTGGTCAGTGTTTAATATTTAATAAAGCTTGCTTTAAATTTGGCCAAAAATGTTGGAATTGGTTTCCTCTGGTGAATCTCAGGATTAGGCAAGATGGTTTAGCATCTGGAACCTATGCTGTACGGAGAGAATAAACTCCTGAAAAGTTGTCCTCTGACTGCCACACAATCATCATGGCATGACTGTATACATATACATACACAAACACACGGGGCGGGGAGTAATTTTTAAAAACTCGTTTAAAATTTTTTTAAAAGCTTTTTAAAATCTTGTTTCTAAGAAGCACTAATTTGAAAGTTTATTATTATGTCCCTTTTTTAAAAAATATGTTTAAAGTTTTTTTTTTTCCCTTGTGGAATTGTGAAGGATTACACAAAACACACTTTTTCTCTCTCCCATCACCAAAAGGGCAACGACAGAGAGATTGGCCTCCTGTTGTGCCAGGCAGCTCAGACTGGCTCAGAGCAGAACCATCAACGCTGCCTTTTTCAAGACATTAATTCCAAGAAAGGCCCTAACCCAAACAAATGGGTGCAAAGCTCTGAAAAGGGCTGGTGTGAAGGCTTATTTGGTAGTAGAAGCCACTTGGAACCAAGCCTTACGGACTTGCTCACAGGGTGGAGGGAGAATGGTGCCCAGCCAGCTACCCTCCGACTCCTCCAGCCCCATGCACACACAAAATAAGTGTCCACACAGAACAAAGCACAAGCAAAAGTCTTGAAAAGCAAAACTCTAGGCTGGGCATGGTGGCATAGGTCTTTAACCTCAGCACTTCCGAAGCAGAGTCAGGCTGATCTCTGTGAGTTCAAGGCCAGCTTGGTCTACAAGGGAGTCCAAGTTGGCCAGGGCTACACAGAGAAACCTTGTCTCTAAAAATCAAAGCCAAACCAAACCAAACCAAACCAAACAAACAAAACTCTAACAAATGCTGACTCAATGGGATTTTTGTCTTGTTTTGGTAACAAAATGTCTTAAATTAGGCCGGGCATGGGGGTTTACACCTTTAATCCCAGCAGAGGCAGATGGATTATTCTCTGTGAGTTTGAGGATAGCCTGCCTGGTCCACAGAGTGAGTTCCAGGACAGACATGAAAATGTGGCTTTTAGTGGTAAGTTCCTGTTTATTCTGGCCTTAGGAGGTCAGCTTGGTTTAATTTGGAAATATTTCTTCAGCCTTGTAGGAGAGGCATGTTTTGAAGGTCATTAGCAGTTATGGGTATTTAGGGAAAAACTTAACTCTAGTGTTTATGGAGGGACTCTATTTACCCAGTATTTTTACATGTATTATTTCATGTAATTCCAAGGGAAAAGTACTGAGTGTTTTACCATCATTTCTGTTTAAGAAAAAAAAAAATCCAGTTAAGTCATTATTTCTCTAATGGTGAGGAAGAGGTTACCAAAGGAGGAGGTCCTAAACTCTCCAAGTATAGAACTTCTCACTTTCTTAGTCACCGGAACAAGCTGTATTTTTGATTTTGGAATCCAACAGTTAAATACAAAACCTGCTAGTATTTATGCTTTATGTGCATGTGAGTGAGGTGCCCCCAAGACCAGGAGAAAGTGTCAGATCTCTTGGAGCTAGAGTTACAGGCCGCAGTGAGCAGCCTGGTATGGGGTCTCAGGAATACAAGAACTCTTAACCTCTGTGCCACCACAGCCTACCTCTCCTCTCTCCTCTCCTCTCCCTCCCCCTCTTCCTCTCCCTCCTCTCCCCACTCTGCTCCCCTCTCTTCCCCATTCTCTTCCTCCTCTCCCTTCTCCTCTTCCTCTTTCCTTTCCTTCTCCCTTCCCCTCTCCTTTCCTTCCCTCCCCTCTCCTCATCTCCCCTCCCCTCTCCTCATCTCCTCCTCTCTCCCCTCCCCTCCCCTCATCTCTTTTTCTCCCCTCCCCTCTCCAGATCACCTCCCCTCATCTCCTTCCCTCCCCTCCCCCTCCTCTCCCCTCATTCTCCCTCTCCTCTTCCTCACTCCTCTTTCTTTTCTTCTTCTCCTCCTCTTCCCCCTCCTCCTTCTCCTCCTCCCCTCTGCTTCTGAGACACTGTGTTGCTATGTATCTCTGGCTAGTCTGAAATTAACTGGCAGGCTAGGTTGGGTTTGAACTTAAAATAATACTGCTGTCCATGCCTTCTGAATGAAAAAAAAAATTGTTTATTTCAGCCATGGTTACAGCATTCTGTGTCACCATGAATCATTATATATCTTCTTGACATTTTGTTTGTTTGTTTGTTTATTGGTTGGTTTTTGGAGACAGGCTTTCTCTGTATAGCCCTGGCTGTCCTGGACCTCACTCTGTAGACCAGGCTGGCCTCAAACTCCAGAGATCCACCTGCCTCTGCCTCCTGAGTGCTGGGATTGAAGGTGTGTGCCACCACTGTCTGGTTATCCCCTTGACTTTTTTTTTTTTTCCTTCTCTCGATGCTGGGGACCAAACCCAAGACTTTGCATATGCCAGGCAAAGGTGCTCCTACTGAACTACAGCCCCAGCTTTAGATGAGCATATCTTTCAACTACAAAACAAAACAAACAAACAAACAAACAAACAAAAAACAGTGTGGTCAACAGCCCAGCATGGTGGCTGTTAGGTCTAAAGAACCCAGGGCAAAAGGGTAGCTGAGGTGCGTATTAACATATCAAAGCTTGCTCAGTACAAGTACAATGTGGCTCCTCCCAGCACCCCTCACCTGGCCGCTTCTCCAAACCTCTCTCTCCTCAGAGCTGGGTTTCTGCTTCCTTTGCTCCCGCCTGCTCCCTACATAAGCTCAGTCATTTTGGCTATGCCACTCTCTTGGCATGGCCAGCCTTGGTCTTCTGTGGCTCCTCTCTTGCTTTCCCTCCCCCTCTTTCCTCTCATAGTCAGGTTTATCTGCCGGCCATGTTCCGACTGGACTCTTCCCTCTGCCTGCTTTCTCTCTTACATCTACAATAAAATCTTCTCTGCACTTAGGAGTACTCATGTCCTCCTCCTTTTATTTCCTATTTTTAGTCAGTGGCACAGGCCTGTAATCCCAGCACTTGGGAGGTGGAGGCAGGAGGATCAAGAATTCAAAGTTGGACTGGAGAGATGGCTCAGAGATTAAGCGTACTGTCTGCTCTTCCTGAGGTCCTGAGTTCAATTTCCAGCGACTACATGGTGGCTCATAACCATCTATAATGAGATCTGGTGCCCTCTTCTGCTGTGAAGGCATACATGCAGATATTGTATACATAATACATAAATAATTAAAAAAAAGAATTCAAAGTTATCCTGGACTACATAGCAGTTGTAAGGTTAGTTTGCGTTATGTGAGATTGTAGCTTGCATATCATAGGCTTTCTTACAGGATCCCACTGTGTAAACTCTGTTCCCATAGAACTTCTGTTCACTCCCCTGAGAGGAATGCCTTTGCCCCCACAATGTAGGGCATGTATATGTTTCCTGCCCCCTCTTCAGAAATGCCCATCCCCAGTAACACACTTCTTCCAACAAGGGCACATCTACTCCAACAAGGCCACAGCTCCTAATGGTGTCATTTCCTGGTGCCCAAGCATTCAAATCAATGTTCTTATAGGGGCTATTCTTAGGCAAACCACCACAGAAGCCCAAGCCAGGCCCAGTGGCTCTTCCTGTTGCTGTGGATCTGGATGTAGAACTCTTGGCTCCTTCTCCAGTACCATGTCTGCCTGCATGCCGCCATGCTGATACACACAGTAACTTTGGGGTCCCCCAAGTCTTATCAGAGACTGGCCAATATTTTTACTCTCTCAAATACTCCTGAGGACAGTGCAGTGACCTGGCCCTCCACGTTCTCCCAGCATTCCTACCTGTGACAGGGCATGGCAGGCATGCCCAGCCTTCTGCCCTGAACTTTCCACCCAGGGGGTTGAGATTTCTCTCCCTCAGAAGTTAGCTCTTCCTTATAAAATCCAGACATTTTACTCTCTCTCTCTTCTTTCCTCTATGTGTGCTTTCTCTCTCTGTGCCCCGCTTTTCTGTCTCCCTCTGCATGGCAATTTCACTGACCCTCTCCTGTGAGTTGGTGAGTTGGTGAGCCCGCTGGAGAGCTGCCCCCAATTTGGCTTGAATTAGCTCACTTCAGTGGCAGAGATAACCTCACTTATTACGTGGGGGAAAACTGTCTTCTGTGCCTCAGAAGACTAAGTTCTCCTAGGTGTGGTGGGTACACGTGATGATGGGTACATGAGAGGATGGGTACATGTGATGAGTAAATGTGGGGAGAGATTCTGTTTTTGTTTTTGTGTTTTTTTTTTTTTTCATTTTAATACAGATCTTTGAGTGATAGGTCATGGGAAAAGTATTTTCCCAACTCAGATTTCTAGGGATGAAAGCTCAGAAGAAGCCCTCTAACCATACCACTCAAATCCTTTCAGGAGTTCATATCCGGGGCATGCCTATTTTGTAAAATGAGTTTACAAATAAGAAAAGCTGTACATGTAAATATACACAAAGTAAATCCTGGTCAAAGTGTGTCCACAGGAGCTGGGGAGACGGCTCAGTTGATAAAGTTTGGATCCCTAGTATCTATGCAAAAGGCCCTGTGACCTCAGCACTGGGGAGGCAGAGACAGGAGGGTCTCTGGGGCTTACAGACCAGCCAGCCTAGCCCAACGGTTCTCAATCTGTGGGTCACAACCATTTATGTGGGCGTTGAATGACCCTTTTACAGGGGTTGCCTAAGAACATTGGAAAACACAGATACTTACGTTATGATTCATAACAGTAGCAATATTACAGTTATGAAGTAGCAATGGAAATAATGTTATGGTTGGGAGTTCACCATAACATGAGGAACTATGTTAAAGGGCCGCAGCATTAGGAAGGTTGGCGGGGTTCTGGACTTTGGCTAGGGTTCTGGAGCTCAGCTTCTGGATGGAGAACGGGGTGGGGGGGTTCTGTTCCTCTCAGAAGCAGCTAGATCTCGTTAGGGTGGTGCTCTTGTACTAGGCTGGGTGTGGAAAAGGCTTTCCACACTACAGTTTAGCTCTTTCAGCATAAGATTGCTGGTGGCAATGGAAGGTTGGCCACACACACACGCACGCACGCACACACACACGCACACCAAACATAATCACAGTTATTTCTAGTCGAAAGGATTATGGTTGATTTTAATTTCTATCTTACTCTTTTTCAAATTATTCCAGCTTTTCCAAAGTGGACATGTGTTATTCTTATTTTTTTTTTTTTTTTTGCAGTGTCTCACTACGTACCCCTGGCTGTCCTGAAACCCACTATGTAGACCAGGCTAGCCTCAAACTCACAAGCCTACCTGCCCCTCCTGAGGGCACCACCAAGCATAGCACGTGTTACTATTATAAAGACAACATGTAAAACACTATTAAAATGAGCCTTATAATATCAAATATCGGTTTTACCATGAAATGATATTTAGGAACCATTGATGAATATTTCAGAATATTTGGGACTACTCTCAGTTGACAAAAGTACCTGGTTGATGGGCACTTAATTAGGAGACAACTGGTGTTTACAAGGACATACTGGCCAGGTCTCAGCAAGGAACCCTCAGACCTGCCAGAAAGCGCTGTCTCACCCCACATGCCTCAGAGCCCAGCAGCCTGGTCCTGAAGAGCGAATACCAGCTACATGCTTCACTCCTTTCCACTGTGTGTGACAGCTCTGCCAAACAAGACGATTGTGAAAAACATTCCGAGTCTGGAAACGCAGGAGGCCATTTTCCAGAAGCCAGGCTGTGAGAAGGCTGAGGACAAGAGCCTCAGGGAAAATTCCAAGGAGCCCTTTATTACGCGTGTTCAGTGAGCTCAGCTTCCATCCCAGACAAGGATGCTTATTATTGTAAAATGGGACCCAGAGCACTGTTTTGAAGGTCACATGTGCTTAAGCTTTTGAGTAAGAGACAACGTGATCTTACAGTGGCCACGTGATAAGCAAGGCAGGAACCCTGACCTGCAGGGGCGTCGGGCCCCTCACACTGCCCACGGAAGAAGCGCTAGTCTGTGGCAGATGACTGTCATCTTTGCTGTGTTCTGGAGAGTGGGATGAATGTCTGACCCAGTGCTGGGCAACTCTCCTGCCTCAGCCTTCCGCCACAACTGGCTGTGTGATTTGTTTGTATCACTTTATAGCTTGATCAACCAGATACAGGTTAGGTCACAAACTGATTCAAGAAGCCAAAGGAGCAGGAAGGAGGGGTGAGTTTGTGGGAGTTTATGGGGACAAAGCGACACCCTACCATGTCTGTGAACTGATCTGCACAGGCCATCCGCACCCGCTCTGGGGTCGCTGGGCTCCTCGCTGTGAAGTCCTCAGCTAAGTCTCTTTGTCTGCGTGCAGCAGCCACCGCATCAGCAATGGCAAAAAACACAGATGACGCTAGGAACATGCCAGATTCGCCAAGGCCCTGCAAGAAAACATGTTTGGCTAGTTCATTGTTTTTTGTTTTTTTTTTTTAAGATTGATTTATTTATTTCATATACAGTGTTCTGCCTGCACACCAGAAGAGGGCACCAGATCTCATTATAGATGGTTGTGAGCCACCATGTGGTTGCTGGGAGTTGAACTCAGGATCTCTGGAAGAGCAGCCAGTGCTCCTAACCTCTGAGCCATTTCTCCAGCTCCTCATTGTTTTTTTTTTGTTTTGTTTTTTTTTTTGTTTGTTTTGTTTTGTTTTGTTTTGTTTTTGAGACAGGGTCTCACTTTGTGTCTCTGGCTAGCCCAAAACTCACTAGGTAGATCAGGCTGAACTCAGAAATCACCTGCCTCTGAAACACATCTTTTTTTGTTTTGTTTGAGAAAGGGTTTCTCTGGGTGGTCCTGGCTGTCCTGGAACTCACTCTGTAGACCAGGCTGGCCTCGAACTCACAAAGATCCACCTGCCTCTGCCTCCCCAAGTGCTGGGGTTAAAGGTGTGAGCCACCACCCCCTAGCCGACTCATTAGTTTTAAAAGCTTCTATAGTAGAGAGTGAGCTACTTTGGGGACAGGGCCTCATCTTGTTGAGCGTTGTATCCCCAATTCCTGGTACACAACCCTAACAAATCACTTCTCAAACATCTCAAATATTTCTTGACCAGCGTGTTGACCAAGTGAAACTCCTAGAAATCTTTAAGAAATTTGAATTTTCTAGATCTTCAATTGTGTCTGGGTTAAGTATTTATTTGTTCTATGGGAAAGAGATGCATGTGTGTTTTACATGTATGCACACACACACAAGGTTTACATGTGTTTCTGTGTGGTGAGGGAATGGCATCCTGATTAGAACCGTCAGTGGATTGAACTTCACAATTTCATGAAGAAACTTCCCATTGTGATGCTGAGGCTAAGGGAAGTGGGGTATTTGTCTAAGTTTGGCTTTTATTGTTGGAATAAAACAGCATGGTCAAGCCAAGCATGGTGGTGCATGCTGTAATCTCAGCACTCAGGGTTCGAGGCCAGCCTGGTCTACCAAGCAAGTCCAGGACAGGCAAGGCTACCCTGTCTCAAAACCCTGTCTCAAAAAACCAAAACCAAAACCAAACCAAAACAAAACTCAGCGTGATCAAAAGCAACATGGGAAGGTTTATTTGGCTTACAGATCCTCATCATGAAGGAGAGTTAGGGCAGGAGATCCAAGCAGGACCCTGGAGGCAGGAGCTGAAGCAGAGGCTATGGAGGAACGCTGCTTATTGGCTTGCTCTCCATGGCTTGCTCAGCCTGTTTTCTTACAGAACCCAGGAGCACTTGCCCAGGAGTGGGACAGACCACAGTGGGCCCTCCCACATCAATCCTTAATCAAGAAAATGCCCCACAAACTTGCCTACAGGCCAGTCTGATGGAGGCAATTTCTCAGTTGAGCTCCCTCTTCCCAGGGGTCTCTGGCTAGTGTTAGCTGACAACCAACTAATGGGCACAGTGCTTGAGGACAGGAAGACCCAGGGAGGTGGTAAACTTTCATGTGCAGGCAACAGGCAGGGAATGCAAGTGAGGTGTGGGCAGTTCAAGGACAGCAAGCAGAGGAGTGCCGGGGACCGAGGAGAAAGAGACCCTCCATGTTCTGTCTGAGGGGACAGCTGTTCTTTGCTTCTGGCTAATTGTTACTGTCCGTGAATGCACCCACAATACCCAGATCATTCACTTTTTCAATATTTACTTCATGTATGCATGGGTTTGTTTTGTTTTTGGTGGTGGTAAGGATTGAACCAGGGGCCAATCTCTGTAAGCAATCTCTCTAACCTTTATTCCCAATCTCTGTTTCCACCTTTTGGCTTCTGAGACGAGATCTCGCGTGGAACCCAGACTGTAAAATGTGCTGTGGAGTAGACCAGGCTGGCTTTGAACATCCCCAAATTTTCCTGCCTCTACATCTTGGGTGCTGGGATTATAGGTATGCACAGCCATGATCCTCTTGGCCCTTGTTTTTTTGTTTGTTTGTTTTTTGTTTTTAAATTAATGATCCTCCCGCCTCTACCTACTGAATGCTGGGATTACAGGCATGCCCACCATGCTGGCTGTCCTGCCTGGAAACTCTCAACCTGAAACTGTTCTTCATAGGCTCTGGGCTCCTTCTGGCCTTCTCCTATCAGATGGCTTCTAGTCCAGCAAGAGTCTGAAGGCTCTATTGATGTTCCTCTCTTCGATCTGGAATGGCATTGCCAACCCAAGTTTTCAGGCAATACTTAGGCTCAAGTGGGGATTCAGTTTGGAAATGATGAAATTCTTACAGATATATTTTTGTTAAAAAAAAAAAAAGAATTTACTCTTGAATGAAAAAAAGAAAGAAAAAAGGAAGGGCATTACTGCTTCTAGGTACAGTAGAGGAGAAAGTTATTGTAGACAAAAGGGAGAGCATAGCCAGAGGCAGACACATCTGGGAGAGCCTAGAATGAATATGACCCTGAGCCAGGCTGCAGGAGGAGAGGGAAGAAGGAAGGGCCAGGAGACCAAGAGGCCAGGATGGTAGAGGGTAGACCAAAAGGAGAGGGTAAACAATAGGACTTCATTATATAGGAAGGGCAACTGGGGGAAGGGCGGCCCAGCCTCTCAGCTGGAGAAGTTTAAGGTAGGGGGCAGGGCATGCCAGGTGAAGCCTTTAACAGTAGTGACTGAGGCATGCTGGGAGAACCTGGTGGCCAGGTCCACTTTGATATATTAAGTAGACAACTCAGTTGTACATTTGTTCGGGGTTTGAGACCTTACAACGCCTAGCTAGAAGTTTCCCAAGATTTTAGGTAAGACTTTACACCTCACACCTTGTGGAAGTTTCCATCTGAGGTTGGTCATGATCTGCATAAAGCGATGCAAACAAAGATGACCTTTATCTTAATTTGCTGTTCCTTTCCTTTAGTCATTATTAAAGGTTGGCCTGTGTCTGTGCTTCCTGACACTACTGACATTTGAAGTCACATGATTCTTTATCGTGGGGGCTGTCTTGCATGTTAAAAGCTGTTTAGCCGTACCCCTGGCCTGGGAGCATTGCTGTAAAATCCTTTTAAAAATCCTTTCAGCCAGAAATGCACCTAGATGTTATCAATCCTCCATGTCCTGTGTGTGTGTGTGTGTGTGTGTGTGTGTGTGTGTGTACACCTGTCTGTCTGTCTTGGTCAGGTGTAGGAAATCTCACCACAGGTTGGGACCCGCTGTTCTGGATTCCTTCCTGGGTTTGCCTGAGGACCCTAAGTCTCCCAGGGGTATCAATTTACCTAATCGTAAAGGAGGACCATTGGCTGTGGGAGGAATCCAGGCCTTCCGTCCACTGATGCCTACGGTTTCAATCTTCAATCTCATTTATTCTTTTGGTTTTGTTAGGGTTGTTTTGGGGTGGTGGTGGTAGTGGTGGTTTTATTTGTTTGTTCGTTTGTTTCTCTTTTGGAGACATGGCTAGCTTGTGCTGAGCTGGAACTCTCTCTATAGTCCAAGTGGGCCTTAGCCTACCCTCTGCTGGGATTACTGGTTTGAGCCACCACGCCAGCTCAATATTGCATTCTTCCTCCACTCACCTCCTTGAGTGACATCCTAGACATCCTGGAGTTACCATCCTCCTCTTTCCACTGGCCTGGAGCTCACCAATTCAGCTAGATTAACTGGTCAGAAAGCCCCAGAGATCCTCCGTTCTCTGCCTCCCCAGGGCTGGGGTTTCAGGAGTATAACAGCACTCCCAGAATTTTTATGTGGGTGCCGGGGATCAAACTCACAACCTTATGCTTTCAAGGCAAGCATTTTACTGATGGAGCCGGGGCTGTTCTTCCAGATCCTGATAAATACATCAGTTCTTAGATGTGAGGTGTGGGCATGGTAGCACGTGCTTGTCAACCCAGCCCTTGGGAGTTGGAGCTGGGGGGTCAGGGGTTCAAGGTTATCCTTGGCTACATAGCGAGTCTGGGGTCAGGGTTCCATAACAAACAAACAAACAAACAAACAAACAAACAAACTAACTAACCAACTAAGAGCCAGTGGTGGTGGTGGTCAAGGGAGGCAGAAGCAGGTGGATCTCTGATCAATGCCAGCTTGGTCTACAAAATGAATTCTAGGACAGCCAGGGCTATACAGAGAAACCTTGTTATTAAAAATGAAAACAAAGAAGGAGAGGAAGGAAGGAAGGAAGGAAGGAAGGAAGGAAGGAAGGAAGGAAGGAAAAAAGGAAGGAAGGAAGGAAGGAGACAGAGACAAAGCTTTAAAGTAACAGTATTATTCTCTCAAGAAGTCCCAGCTTTTCTGTAAGTTTCAGGGAAAGAAGGTACTAAGGACCCAGGGCCCAGGATTGCTCCCGGCGGGCATTTCTCTCTCCTGGCCCGCAGCGTTTCCTGGGTGGCTTTTTCCGGCCGTGCTCCCGGGGCTGCTGCAGGCTGCTGCAGGGTGGCGGGACGGGTGGACAGGCGTTTACCTTTGAGGAGTAGATGGTGAGCGGGGTCTGAGAGGACGGCAGCAGGGACACGTGAAACTGCTCAGGGACGTCGGCGGCCGTTGGGATTTTGTACTCGTTCGGGCTCCGGGAGTACAGGACGCCCTCAGGGGAGTAGTGCAGCTCTTCGGTGGTGTAAAGGCCCATTCCCTGGATAAATGCGCCTTCTATCTGGAGGGGGGGGGCAATTTGAAGCCTTGTGGCAACGTATCCGTGTGAGAAGGTCTTTACGGAACTCTCAGCCACTCTTACGAAAGGGTTTCCCCCAGGAGGGCCTGTACCTACCTGGCCAACATCAATGGCGGGATTCAGGCTGCAGCATGCATCCATGACAATGTCTGTTCTGATTTTCTGAGACAGACAAAAATGGCCTCTTTGTAAAAACCTGAAATATACTATTTTTAAGGGGGGGGAGGATTTAGCTCAGGGTTAGAGCGCTTGTCTAGTATGAACAAGGCCTTGGGCTTGATCCGAGTAACACACAGACACACACACACACACACACACACACACACACACACACTAAAAATGAAAAATAAATTGCTATTTTCAGGTTAGCTCACAACATAAAGGTAATCACTACCACAGCTGGATTCGAACCCTGGACCCACATCTTGGACCTGAATTCAGAAAGTTCTCATCCACACCTGTGCTGTGGCATGCATGCCAACCTCCCCCATAATGAAGAAATGAATTCCAAAGAGTTTCTTGCTATTCCAGAACCACTGTCCCAAACCTTATCAGTATTAAAAGACATCTGACAGGCTCCACGTGGAGCCCCAGGCCTGGCACCGACCTGGGAGATCGTTAAAAGGCTGGGTTTCTGTGTTTATTGTTTTGACTCCTGCTAAGTGATGCCAGAGTCCAGGGCCTGTTGGCTGTGTGAGTGAATCACCTGGTAAATAATCGAGCCTGCCTGTCCACCTGATTCTTTACCTGGCTTCCTTGCTCAGGTAGAATTCACGAGTGTATCTAGTTCCCACAGGGGTCGGATGCAGGTGGCATTGTTGCCATTTTACTGAGTAAACCATCTAGTAGATGGCATGTATATGTTTAGGGGCTTGCGAGGTTTTAGAAGGGGTCAAGGGTAAGTGTTGAGGCCAGCTATCAAACTCAGACTCTGTGGATCTGCTTCCTTCTCTGAGAAACAGTGAAACAATCCTGCTCTTCTGTTCTGTGTGTGTGTGTGTGTGTGTGTGTGTGTGTGTGTGTTTGTGTGTACACTCTCACTGGTTGCTGGGGGCCTCAGAAAGCAAGCTCCTGAGCATCTCTGGGCTATGTCAGGAATACCTCTAGGTCATGTCAGGAACATTATTAGACTATTTCAGGAATACCTCTGGACTTTCCTTTGTATTGATTCTGGTAACATCTTTCTCTGTTTAGTCTTAATATCTGTGCTCCTCCTTTCTAGTCTTGGAAATCCCTCTCTCTTTCCCTCCCTCTGTTTCTCCCTCCCTCTTGTTCTCCCTCCCTTCTTTCCTTTTGTCCTTACATCCTTTGAACAGGTTTTCATGGAACTCAGGCTGGCCTAGAGCCTAGCTGTAAATGGCCTTTTTAAATCCTCTGCCTTGCACCTTTAAAAGGCTGGAATTATAATCATGGAGCACCTCGCTTCATGCAGTTCTAAGGATCAGTATGCAACCCATAGCTTCCTTCATGATAGGCAAATATTTTATCAACTGGACTATATACCTAGTCCTTCTCTTTGTAGCCTTTGAAATGGAGTTTTGCTATGTAGCCCAGGCTGGCTTTGAACTTGTGGTCCTGGGGTCTCAGCTGCTCAAATGCTGGGATTATAGATGTTTCCCACCATTTCCCAGTTGGCAATTCTAACTCAAATCCTGGTTTCTTGGGCCCTAGAAACTTTCTCAACCTGGGTAGAGGCTGGGACACCTCATCCCTCCTCACTGTACATTTACCTTGACATTTGGCATGGTCTGTGCTGTGGGTCTGGGAGAGGGAAAAGAGCTGGAGACACTGCAGATGGAGGCTTTTGCATACCAGCCACAGACATCCCAGGTGACATTGCATCACAGAACTGGCCACAGTGGGCCAGTCATTTAGTGTCTTTGACTAGAACAAACTATTTTAAAGGATCAACATCATACTGAAATTTTTGGATGTTCAGTTATACATATAAGCTGGAAGGCACAGAAAAGACCAAACTTTAACTTCTCTGAGACCTTCAACTCTAGAAGATCTCTGTGTTTGCTCCTTTAGGGATCTACCTTAAAGCCCCCAGGCAGAGCTGACAGATAAAGTAAGGATTGTGTGGAACATACTTATGCTGGAACATATTTGTTATTTATTTGAAACAGAGGCAGGTGGATCTCAGAGGGTTGGAGTCCAGCCTGGTCTACAGAGTGAGTTCCAGGATAGCTAGAGATGCTGACAGAGAAACCCTGTCTCAAAAAACAAAAAAGAAAAAGAAATTCAAGTTTAACTAGCCACCTCATGTTTTTATTTGCTAAATTTGGCAACACACCCTTCAGTGTGGAGGGTCTTATGATTAGGTTGTCGCCAAAACCAGCTTCCTACTAAGATGGAGCCTCAGGAATGCAAAACCTCTAGTGACTTGGCCTTGAGGGGAGCCTGAGGCAGGCTGCTGCACAAATATCATTATCTACCTGTGTCTCAGTGTAAAAAAACTCCAGGAAACAGAGTCATGAGTAATCTATGATCATGTGAGTTTTCCTCTTAAAAAATGATTCCAAACTGGGGCTGGAGAGATGGCTCACTGGTTAAGAGCATCGTTTGCTCTTCCAAAGGACCCGGGTTTGATTCCCAGCACCCACATGGCAGCTCACAACTGTCTGTAACTCCAGGTCCAAGGGATCTGTTACCCTCACACTAACCAATGCACACAAAGTAAAATGAAGCAAATTATGAAAATAAATTATCTCACAGAGGGCGGCAAGATGGCTCAGCAGTTAAAGGTGCTTGACGCCTGGCTGACAACCTGACTTTGATCCCTGGGACTCATGCGGTGGAGGAGTGAGTCATCTCTCACAAGTTGTCTTCTGATCTCCACGTGTGCCATATGGCATGCCCCACCCCCGGGGAAAAATGTACAAACCGTGTTGACATATATCCCAAAGAGATTAGAGCTAGAGTTAGTTTGAGGCCAAGCAGAACAATTCAGTTAGAAGCTGAGAGAAGGCAGTTTGAATCAGTCAGCTTGGGGAGGAGCTTGAGCCAGAACAGTTGGGTTGAACCAGCCAGCCAGAGTTTAGAAAAAACTAGAAAGGGTGAGCATATTCAGCAGTAAGTCTCAGAGGCTGAAAACTGTCTAGGCTTAGATTACGCAGAGGTTAGATGCTTCCAGGACTAGGCCTAGGTTAGCAGTAAACCTAGACAACAATTACGTCTGGCAAATAAAAGATGCTTTTACAACAATTCCAAGAAAGGACCGAATCTCTTGAAATTCCCTTGGAATAGAAAGAAAGAACGCTCTTCTCTTTTGCATGTTATGTAATGGCGCTGGGCTACTTTCCACATAGTTTGTAGATCTAACTTGCTGAGGGCAATGTTGACTCACTCTATGAGCACCTGTCAGGCAGTCAATTTCAACCTCAGAACACGCAGCTCCATAGACATAGTATGGGAACGGGTCTCCCTCTCCCTTCTCCCAGTCCATGAAGGCCTTGTAGCCCCTGAGGGAATAAAGTTTTTTAGATGGGGGGAAGGAGCACAAAAACAATGTAATTACCATAATTTACAATAACACTTCAGCTGGTTGATGCTTATTTCAAGTAGGTTTGTTTTTTTTTTTGCTCATTCCGTTGTAGTCACCTCAGTGGTTATCTGCCATTGTTCAAGAGGATGAACATGTCCTTTCGTGCATAAATAAACCACCATAGTTTGGTGATTTATTTGGCTAAATTGTAACAGTAGTGCCATATCCTTCTTGAATTTGATAGTCAGCTTTTCTCTTTGCTTTATGTACTTAATTAACATAAATTTATGCCCCCCTCGTTGATCAACATTGCAACGAAGGCAAGGGATTTTAACTCTGCTCCCCAAAACCTGCTTCAAGGGAGAAAGGTTTTACAATAAAGGAAGGGAGACTGATAAAGTTGAGTGGCACATTAGTTCTGATGATGGTGTCTATTCACTACTCACAATGAAGAACAGTAAGGGCTGAGGGTGTAGCTCAGTGGTAGAGTACTTGCCTAGCGTGCACAAGGTCCTAGGTTCAATCTTAGCACCAGAATAAACAAACAAAAAATAAATGTAGATGATAGCAGATAAACCAGAGTGTTATTCATTGTTTGATATTTATCTAACTATACCACTCAGGCTTATGTGGAGTCATAAAATTAGGGGCCTAGAATAGATGCCCCCCCCATAATTCTATAACATAATCTTATTTATCAGTGAGGACTGAAGCTCAAAGCAACTGGACGACCTCATATACTTTTAACTAAGCCAAGGTATCACTTTGAGTTTTACCTGAAGTATCCAGTAGCTGAAAGACTGATTCTTTGTTCAAAGGCTGCTTCTATCTGTGGAATGGGCGTATTTAAGAGAGGTTAAATATACCACTTGTCAGGTGGAAATGAGCGTGTCTTATAGATGAAAACTGACACCCGCCCCTCAGTGCAGACCCGTTACAGCCTGTCTTCCCTCAGCTGGTATACTGACACTGTCCTCCGATGGACATTATCAGTCTGGAGTGAGCAATACAGACGGAAAGCCTATGCTTTACCCCTGGTCTAGGGAGTAAGTTCCAGTGTTACTTGGACCGGAGGTTAGAGAGATGGCTTGTGGTTAAAAAGCACTGGCTGCCCTGGAGGATGGCCCTGCTTCAGTTCCTAGCACGCACGCACGGTGCAGCTCCTAACTATCTGTAACTCAAGTCCCAGGGGACCTGACACCCTCCGCTGGCCTCCGAAGGCGCTGTGTGCAAGACGTGAACTTACATATGTGCAGGAGAAACACTCACACAGGCAAAACAGAAACAAATAAACCTTTAAATAAAGGGTATTTGGGGCCAGGTGGCATTGGCGGTGCACATCTTTAATTCCAGCACGTAGGGGGCAGAGGCAGGTGGATCTCTGAGTTCGAGGCCAGCCTGGTTTGCAGAGCGAGTTTCAGAACAGCCAGGACTACACAGAGAAACCTTGGCTCAAAAAACAAAACAAAACAAAACAAACAAACAAAAAAAAAAAAAAGAAAGAAAGAAAAAGAAAAAGAAAGGAAAGGTATTTGGTGTTAGTTTTTAAATATTACAATATAAGGTGTGTGAAATAATAATTCTAGTGAAAAAGTGTAGGACATCATGAAGTTGGATTAAGTGAGTGGTTTCCTTTGAGACATTCCAGGTCTCTTCCTTACTCAGAGCATCGCTGTTTTGTGTGGCTATGGAGGCTCTTTTCCTCTTCTGTCCTCCATAAGCGAAGCTGGCTTCTGGATATTCCTCACACACACTCTTTTCTCTCCTCAGGGACTGCCCTTCCCTGTGTGTGCTCTCCACACACACCCAAGACACCTGTATCCCTCTCGACCTTAACAGAAACCCGCTCACTTGGAGAACAAGGCTGCAGATACAGAGAGACTTTCTGCGAGGGTGGCTTCTCAGTGCTGCGGTACTCAGTGAGGGTCTGGATTGTTGTCTTGCACACAGTGATGAAGAGGAACGCTTACCCAGTCTCTCCATGACCCTTCTGGGTTTTTCTTAATGATGGGCTCAAGACGTCTGAGAAGGATCTGACAGGCGTCCTTGGAGAAATAAAGAAGAAAGCCTTGCGGTTAGGACTTGTGGCACTGGATCCTTGGTGACCATGGGTCAGCAAGCATTCACAGAGCCCCTGCTCCTCACACTTTGGGAACAAAAGATAACACAGCCCAGGCTGAGGTCAGCACCAAGTACAGGGCTTGCTCTCCCCATCTTGCTTCACTTCCTATGAAAATACCCTGAATTTCTACTCTCTGATCTTCTTTCACAAACTATCTGGCTTTACTTCCCTCTTTTCTTTGTTTAACTGCATTTTTAAACTTTATTTTGTGTTTTCCAGTTTTTAAAATAAATAGAACAAGCATCATCTTTTCATTCAGATTTGTGCTTGTTACAATGACAAGCCAACATCCTTCTGGGTCTAAAACATTCAACCTTCCGCCAATCCCTCCATCTGTTCCTTTGTCCATCATGAAACTGCTATTTAAAGGCCTTGGCTTTGGGTTTGAAGTGAAAAAAATAAGAAAATTGATTTTAAGATATACACGCAGACAATACACCTCTACATATAAAATAAAAAGGTAAATCTTAAAACAAAAACAAACAAAAAAAAAAACAGAACTAGAGCTGGGTGCAGTCACACATACCTGGAATCCCAGCATTACAGAGGCAGAGGCAGGGGCAGAGGCAGAGGCAGGCTGATCTCTTCAAATCCGAGACTAGCCTGGTGTACAAATCTAGTCCAGGACAGCTGAGAAACCCTGTCTCAAAAACCCAACCCAACCCAAACCAACCCAACCCAACCCAACCCAACCCAAACCAACCCAAACCAAAAACCCTTTACTTTGCAGGTAGTTAAAACAGTTTGAGAGAAGGTGGCTCTCAGTGTTCTGTGGGGGACACTGGTGGCAAGTCTCTAATCACTGTCTGCCGGTCTGGTCTGGTCAGTAGGAGCTCACCTGGCCAGGGAAACAGGTTCTACACTGTTGGGGCTTAAAGTTTCTTGAGTGTCTTCCAGGAGAGTTCGTGTTCACCCAAAAGCAGTCTCCCTCCTGCACAGCGGCTGGGCATGAGCCTTCCCCATGGTCTGTGTCCAACAACCACCCTTGTAGGTGGACATAGCTGGAGACTAAAACTCTTATTAACGGGTTATGAGTGCAAGCAACTCGAATCCCTTCCGGGTCTGGCTTGGAGTCTTCTTTGTGCACGACTCTGACTTCATGCCACTGAAATGATGAAGCTCAGAGCTTCCTTGAAAGCCACACCCTGAAGCTATCGGAAGCACTATTAATTAATATGGATGCCCGACTGACCAAAGACTCCCTCTGGATGCAGATCTATGCATGAAAGGGACTTTTGTGTCTGAGCCATATATTCTGGGTCTATGCGTTATCTCACTCTATGCTAGTTGACATATACTCCCAATATGTTGGTTGTCTAAGCTTTTGTTTAGAACTGTGGTGGTTTGAATGGTAAACGTCTCCCGTCATCTCTGGCATCTGAATACTTGCTCCCCATTTGTGCTGTTTTGGGAAGGCTTAGGCAGCATGGCCTTGCTGGAGGAAGTATGCCACTAAGGTGTGGGCTTCAAGAGTTCAAAGACTCCCACCATCCCCACTTCATCCTCTGCTTCCTGCTTGCGGTCCAAGATGGGAGCGTCCGGCTGCTGCTGCAGTTGCCATGCCTACCTGCAGCTTGTTTCCTCACCGAGGAGATGGGCTCTTATCTCTCTGGAACCAAAAGCCCCAGAAAAACCCTTCTGTCTGCAAGTCACCCTGGCCAGGGTGTTCTATCACAGTAATAGAAAAGCAACTAATTCAGTGGCGGGTCACTTCCCTGAAGTCAACCATAGCACCTGTAGGCAGATAGGAAAACCAGAGGTGCGGTGGCGTTCACCAGGGGGAGGGGCAGAGCAGTCACCTGCACAGCTCTACCGTTGACATCCGCTCCGATGGACGCCGCCGTGGCAACCGTGTTGGGCACCGTGGCTGTGCTTGTTTCACAGACATGCAGGTGGGACATGGGTATTCTTAATTCACGGCTGGCCACCTGTGAGAAGGGACATATTTCAAACCCAGGAAAGATGTCTAAGGAAGCTTAAGCCATTTTGGCCACACCAAAGGAAGTCAGTTTATTTAAGAAACAATCTTTGTTACATTTTAATCTAGTTTCTGTGACTGTGTGTGCATGTGTGTGCATGTGTGCGCCGTGGCATCCATATGGATGTCAGAGGACAACTTTCAGGCGTCAGTTCTCTCCTTCCACCACATGGGTCCTGGGGATGGATTCCAGTGGTTAGACTCCAATAGATTAGTTTGAATCACAGTCACCATTTACCTCAACAGATATCCCACGTTTCAGACATGTCAACCAAGTGTGGAGAGATGAATGGGTGAATTTTATTTGTTTTACCTGTAACATTTTGGTGTGAATACCTTGTCCCAGTTCATTGCCTCCATGCGCGACCAAGACAGACCCATCAGTGTAGATATGAACGAGAGCAGCTGCCTGTAAGACATTCCAGAAGGTGTGCTTTGGTGAGTGCTGGCCATTAGGTATGTTCAGTAGAAGGAATGAAGGAGGGGATGTAAAGATGGCTCAGGGGTTAAGAGCACTGGCTGATCTTCCCAGAGTCAGGTTCAATTCCCGGCACCTACATGGCAGCTCACAACTGTCTGAAACTCCAGTTCCAGAAGATACAACGTCCTGTCCTGGCTTTAATGGGCAGTGCATGCACTTGATACAAATATATACATGCATGGAAAATACTCGTATACATAAAATAAGTTTTAAAAATTTAGAAAAATAAATGGGGTGGTTAATTCTCAGTCTTCAGAGCAGGGAGGTCAGAGATGTGATGTTTTCTGGTAAGACTTTGCAATTTTAGTTGTACTCTATTAAAAGTTGACTTTAAAGAACTTCCCTGTTTTAGGAACCTGTTTTTGTTTTATTTGTTTGTCTGTTTTGACAGAGCTGGCCTAGAACTTCTTATATAAACCAGGCAGGCTCTGAACGGAGAAAGAAATCTGTCTGCTTCAGTCTCCCAAGTGCTAGGATTAATGACATGTGCCACCACACCCAACTGGTCCCAACTATTTGGAAGTCAGGCCCTTGCCTAAAACAGAGTTAATTGTAAAGCTATTGAGTTGAATGTTTTCCCACCCTGATCTCTGTCTAGACACACAAACACGAGCAAGGTGTGGTTCTGCTTCAAGCTAGTCACAGATGGTGGGGACACAGGCTGCAGTCCAGGCATTTTGGGGCCGAATGCTCAGTGGCTTGAGGGTGTGGAATGTGGGTTCTGTGAGAGCCAGGCAATCAGATCCAGCTCCCTCTGTGCTCCTCAGGGTCCCCTGAAGTGACAAGGAATGGGGTCGGGAAACTGTCACAGAGGTCCTTCAGGATCTGGTCTCTCCTACCCTTGCTTGTGTCTGGATCCCAATCCTACCACAACTCCTCTTGGACCTTGGCTCCTGCTTCGCCATCCTCACTTCCTGGCTGGCTCAGCCTGTTCTCCAACTGTCCAGCATTTACACTTCCCTCCAACCACCAGTCTCCACTCTCTTAAGACTCCCTGCAACACCTGTCCATATTTGGGAAAGCGCCATCACCTCCTCCACACTTTCTCTTCCACGGTCTGGCTGCATCGGTGGTTTCCTCCTCCCTGGTTCATGTCGACTTGGAACCTCAGAATATGTCCTTACTTGGAAATAGTTTTTGCAGATACAATTATTTAAGATGGCCAGACTAGTAGAAGTGGGGCCTAAATTCCACGACTGGTGTCCTTCTCAGACTCTGGGGGTAGCACCAGGAACAGTGAGTGGCCTGTGAAGCTGGAAGCAGCCAGTGGAGTTATGCTGCCATAAGCCAACAGGGGCCAGGAGCCAGCAGAGGCTGTAAGAGCATGGAGGCCCTGGAGGGAGAAGCAGCTCTAATGACTCCTTGTCTTCGAACTTCCAGCCTCTAGAACTATGAGACTATGTGTGTATATGTGTGTATGCGTGCGCACGCACACATGTGGATATACATACATATTTTTTGAGCTGCCCAGCATGTGATAGTTTTGTTGTTGGTTTGTTTGTTTGTTTGTTTGTTTTGAGACAGGGTTTCTCTGTGTAGCCTTGGCTGTTCTGGACTTGCTTTGTAGACCAGGCTGGCCTTGAACTCACAGAGATCTGCCTGCCTCTGCCTCCCTGGGTGCTGGGCATTTCAGGCATGCGCCACCAAGCCGGGCTGCATGTGATAGTTTGCTGTAGCCACTACAGGACACCTTGTGAACATGGCAAGCTCTGCCCCAAGACTCCCCAAACAGGGCAGGTGGCCTGGAGCGACTTTGTGTCCTAGAGAGAACTCTGAGCAGGATGGAGTCACAGATCTTACGTAGATTTTGTTCAACCGGGTGAGCAGAAAGGTGGAATTTTTCCTCCCACTCTAGAGACGCCCGGAGGCTCTAGGACGGCGTGGAGCAGCCAGGGAGCCTGGAGGTGCATGGTGTTAATCATAGTATTTACTCACTGCGGCCTGTGGTCCACTCTGCTTCTCACGCTAGCGAGGAGGTGTTCCAGCTGTGTGAGGCACCAGCTGACCTGGAATGGCACCTTCCGTGCCTGGCCTAGGGTTCTTGGGAACATCAATTTACAGTTCTGTGGGGAAGCTGGAGGCCTTTCAGATGGGAACTGAAAGTTACCACTGGAGGTAAAGCTTCCGTCTAATGTGGTGATGTAAGAAGGTGGCACCTAGGAAGGGCAGCGGAGGGGCTGTGGTTTTGGGTGAGAAGTGGCCGCACAGAAGGAGCTGTAGAGTCGTTTTGAGACTAGGCACTTAGTTTTGTTTCCTGGCACGGTACTTCCCAGATCTTGAAGAGTGCTAGGCTTTGCCAGTGATACTGTGGACGTGCTGGGACGGGCATAGGGTGAGGGGGCAGCTTGTGTGTGTGAGCCTGCTCCTGGCAAGGGTGTATGTCACCCCATCACACCTTCCTGGGTTCCGTGCGCTTTCCTGGGGTGAACACCTGGAAGCCAAGCTCGTTGTTCCTCCCTAGCGTCCTGCCCTAGGCATCTCTTCCATTGGCTGCTCTGAGTTGTGCGATCTGTATAAGCCAGTAATGATGATAGAATGGGAAAGGCTCTCCTGAGCTCTGTGAGTTCTATAAAATCATTACACCGAACTGGCACAGTGAAAAACTCTCAGCTGTCAGTCACGGAGGCAGAAGCGTGACTAGCTGGGGAGCGCCATTTATAGGTAGTGTCAGAAGTGGGTATAGGCCATGGCACTTAACCCTTGACTTGTGGGGTCTACACAAACTCTGGGCAGTTAGTACGATGACTGATTCCATCACCCAGCTGCTCCTCAGGGAAGTCTGATAAGATACAATATCTGGTGGCAGGGAAAAACCAGGGTCCTTTATGTCTCTGCCATGTATTTAGCCCAGTTTCAAGTGGTCACTACCCTTGAAACTTTCTACAGAATGGTCATACTGGACCCAAGCGGGGATATAACTCCTAAGCTGAGGGCATCTTATCCTACCGTCAGGGGAGCGAGAGCCCTGAGAGGCACGTCTGGGCTCTCCTGGGAAGGGCTTGGGGTTGCCCTGGTTGACTTTCAGAATATCCCAGGAATCTTGCCAAGCGCTCTACTTCAATTTCCTCAGCCAGTCCTCATTAAGCCCAAGAGCATTACTGTTAGTCTCCCTCTACAGTTGAGGAAGCTAAAGCTCAGAAGGGCTGAACAACTTTAGTGTCACACACTTGACACTATGGCAGGCCAAGAGTGAATAGGGGTATCCTGACTTCAGCTGACAAACGATTTGCTTTTATTTCCTTGGGAGGGGGGCTTCCTTTCACAGGAGTGTGTGTGTGTACATATGCATGTATGCATGCATGTGTTTATGCTTACATGTGTGCTTGTGTGCGTACATGTGTGTATGTATGTATGTATGTATGTGTAGGAGAGGAAGGGGTTGGGTGGAGACAGGCTGTCAGTATCGGGGATGAATGGAGGAATGCTTTTGATAGTATGCACGCAGTGCTTTGTTGCTGAGTTTTCTTATCTGGGTTGACAGCAGGAAGTAAGCGACGCCATTCCTACATTTCTAAACAGTTTTCAGATCCCTGTAACCCAACAAGATCCAGAGATTTGTCAGCTTAGGCTTGGAGATTTTTTTTTTTTTTCTGAGTTGGGGTTTCTCTGTGTAGCCCTGGCTTTCCTGGAACTTTCTGTAGACCTGGCTGGTTGGTCTCAAACTCCTAGATTAACCTGCCTCTGCCTCCCGTGTGCTGGGGTTAAAGGCCTGCGGTACCACTGCTCGGCTCTGTTCGGAGGTCTTAGCCATGTGCATGCTGCTTTTCTGCCTCCCTTCTGCCTGTGGATGACATGCCTCTTCCTCTTGCCAATTGACCAGGGACAATTCTGGACCCCGCTCCCTCTTCCCCACCAGAGCCAAGAGATTCCCTGGGAGGTGGCTCCAAGTGCCAGGTAGGTGGTCAGAGAGCAGTGGAATGACTTCTCTGCCTGAGACTTGGCAGGTATCCCAACCATTCCTTGCTTGGTGGGGCACCCCTTCCTCAGCAGAACACACACAACGGCCCTGTGGGCTTCCTTTTGAACAGCATGGAAGCCAGGGCCAGGTCCTGGCAGCTACACTGCTGACACTCTCACGCTCTTCAAAGTTTCTTGCCATGGTGATTTTTCCCTACAACTGCATGAAGCTGCTCGGGAGACTTCTGGACATTTCTCCTATGGATATGCAGGGAGGTTTATATAACTCCTTATATAAACCTGCCTGGTTTATATAAGGAGTTCTAGGCCAGCTCTGTCAAAACAAACAAACAAAACAAAAACAGGTTCCTAAAACAGGGAAGTTCTTTAAAGTCAACTTTTAATAGAGTACAACTAAATTGCAAAGTCTTACCAGAAAACATCACATCGCATGAAGCTGCTCGGGAGACTTCTGGACATTTCTCCTCTGGATATGCAGGGAGGGGCTGCTGCTCTGGGAAATGTGGCGTTCTCTGAACACCGGAAGCAGCTGGCTGGACCAAGACGGAGAGGGTCTTGGACAGGAGGGTCGCATACCGTGTGCTCTGGGCATGGCCCTTACCTGATGGTAGCTCGTTGCAGCAAAGCCCACAGAAAACTTCATGGGGACCACAGCGATGCCCCGCTTCTTCCAGTAGTTCTTCTTATTGAACTCTTCCACTTGCGTCCTTCTGATGTGGAAGGAAGACTTGTCCAGACACTCCTTCCAACACCTTATCAGAGGTTCCGGGCTGAAGGCTTGTTTGTAGATGGTTTTATCGACTGTTTTGTACATGTTTTTCTCCCTAATCTGAAACAAGTGCGAAAGTTCGTAAATACTTGTGGCAAGGCAGGCTGCCACCGGGAGGCTTAGAAAGCCTTTCCGCTGAAGCATAAACTTGGGCGGGGGAGGACAGACTTTTTCCCCATTGTTTTCGAATGGCATGCGCTCATGGTGCTGCCGTGAGAGTGGTGGGGCTGTTTTTCTTCTCATTATACACCAGCCAGGGTTTCTCTGAAGTGGAGTGCACTTGACAGTGACTAGTCAAAAAAGGACTGTGATGGAAGGACTGGAAAAGTTGGGTTATCTAATCTGTCTGTCTGTCTATGTATGTTATGTATGTATGTATGTATGTATGTATCCATATTCCTCCTCATCTCTCTTTCTGTTCTCTCTCTCTCCATCTATCATCTACCTACCTACCTATCTATCCTGTATCCTGTGTGCCTCTGTGTGTGCCTGTGTGTGTACATGCCATTCATACGTGGGGAAGTCAGAAGACAATCCATGATAGTCAGTTCTCTCCAGCTGCCAGGGATAGAACTCAGGTTGTCTAGCTTGGCAGCAATCGCTTTTACTCACTGAGCCATCTTGCTGGCCAACAGTTTTCAAACAGCAGGGTTTGGAGGATGGAGAAGAGTGAAGAGTGTATGAAAGCCAGGCTCTACCATAAGTGAAGGTTGTTCTGTTGGTGCAAAATTGCAAAACAGAGAACGACAAAAAGCAGTTCTTCAAGTCTTCTGCACTTGGAATACATAGTTATATCTTCAAAAATGTATGTTTGAACAGGTTCTGCTTCTTATCCTGGGAATTTTCAACACCCAGAGGAGAGCCTGCTGGAAATGCCTGCTGGAAATGCCTGGGGGTTCTCATTATCTGCAACGTATTCTGACAGAAGGAATTGTTGCCAGCAACAACACTGGAATTAGACTAGGCAGGTTATGAAAACTTTTATGTATGTGTTACTTTAGTGTTGGAGCCCAAGGGTTTGTGCATGCTGGGTGAGCTCTCTACCACTGAGCTGCATTCCCAGCCCTGTGAAAATGAGTATTTTTGTGAAAATTTATTTGGTCCTCAGGAACGCTATGAAGTAAATCATATTGTTCTCACTTTATAGCCAAGGAATGCAGGTCACAAAGAGGCCACTGTCTTTGCTCATGCTGTTTCATTTGCTTCAATTACATTTCCATCTACTATTCCTGAAGGTGAACCTAAGTGTCATCTTCTCCAGATCTCTCTCTCTCTCTCTCTCTCTCTCTCTCTCTCTCTCTCTCTCAAGTTCCCAATCCTCATCCTAATGTAATGTCTTTCTCTTTTGTGCCTTTGGGCACTTTTTGTAAATTCTTACAGGGATTTATTATTTTTCTGTTATAGTATTAGGTATTCTCTGGTATGGAAGAAGCATTCTGCCAATCAAATGAAAACCTAGAGGTCCCCATTGAATTTAGGGACAAAGATGTTCCAGAGACAACACATAGAGAAATCTTGCTGGTGCAGAGGGTCTGGGTTGAGGATACAGGGTAGCTACGGAGGGAGAGTGGAAGGAGCAGATGACACGGATCATGTGACTGAAAGGGTGGGGGATGGAAGCCATCAACAGTCAGTGCTGGAATCAGCCTGTCCTAGGCAACCTTTATACCCCACAGGTCTTAAGTGGGAACTGTACAGAATAATATTTTCAAATGGTAAATTTTGACCAGTATCTCTGAAAAGCTTTCAAGTGTACCAGCAACCCCATTTCTGTGCATTTGTCCAACAGACACACCCACACAAAAGGACAAGATATTATGTACTCCCAGAAATATGTATCAGGGTGTTCATTTTAAGATCACCTTAAGATTCCATCTGTCTGTCTATCTATCTGTCTATCTATCTATCTATCTATCTATCTATCTATCTATCGCTGTTTTTTTGAAACAGGGTTCCTCTGTGTAGCCCTGGCTGTCCTGGAATTCACACTGTAGACCAGACTTGCCTCAAACTTGGAAATCTGCCTGCCTCTGCCTCCTGAATGCTGGGCTTAAAGGCGTGTGCCACCATATCCGACAAAATTTTATTTTTAATTTACGCGTGTGTGTGTTTGGGCTTGTGCATGTGAATAAGTGCCCACAGAGGTCAGAAGAGGGCACAGGACTCCCTGGGGCAGGAGCTGGGTGAACCACTGATGTGGGTGCTGGGAACTGAACCCTGGTCCTCTGCAAGGGCAGCATGTGCTCTTAATGGCTGGGCCTTCTCTCCATCCCCAGTGCCATTTTAACAGCCGGCACGGGGTAACAACCTGAATATGTGCCAGCAGTGGAGTGGCTAATAAATGATACACGGAGGCATGGCCGCGCCACAGTCATGAAAACAATGAAGTTCTTATCTCAAATTCTGAGCCACAGTTAACCTGTGTGGTTTTCCCGGTGTTTCCTGAGGCCAACAGTAATTCCTTCCTGTGGGACTCTGCTGGACAAGGTTGAAGTCTGATACCTCCTGATAGCCATTTATTTGTGTTTGGCCTATGATGGCAGACTCCCTTTTCTCAGCAGGGTTCTAAAAGTCTCCCCTAAAATCCAGGATCCGGCCGAGCAGAGAACGACACCTTCCTCCTCTGAATCCTTATCAGCCTTGGTTATGACCCCATCGTAATCTTACCTTTTCTGGTGGAAGCCCACATTTGGCTGCCACCGCTGTGATGCAGGACTCTGTTACCAGGGCTCCTTGTGGGAAGCCAAACCCACGAAAGGCTGTATTGGACGGTAAATTCGTCATGCATGCGCGACCTCGGAGTCTGAGGTTGCGGATTTTATATGCATTTTCCAGCTTTAGTACAAGAAATTCTGTTACCTAAAGTAAGAGGAGATACCCACATATATTAGACACCACTGCCCCTCCTCCCATAAAGACCGAGGCACTTTGCATCTTACCTACTCTAAAGGGCACAGTTGGTTTCTGACACACACACATACCAGCTCTGAGTCATCCAGTGTGCACCCTCCGTTGAGGTAGCACCTGATGTCTAGGGCTTTGATTCGTCCACTGTTCATGAATCCCACCTGTAAAAAATGATGGACATTCATTTTTACTCCTTTGTTTAAAATGTATCTGCCAACTACGACTCACCGCCCTTCTGTCCCCGAAAAGAATCAAGGATAGATTTTCTTGTGTGGCACCCTGCCTGCATGCTGTGGCCTCGTCTTCCAGTGTCTGGTTGAAGGAGACCTTTCTCGTCCCAAGTTTTGCTGCGTCTCCCAGAATGTGTTCGCCACCCTCACCCTCTTTATTCTCAGAAGCTTCTCTGCCGTTCCGTACTGGCTTTCTTTCTAATTTAGTTTGTGGTTTTCTCCTCGTGGGAAAGCCTTTGGGATCCCAGAATTCGTGGAGATGAATCATGGCATCCCTTGTTACAGGAAAGCCTCAGGAACAGAGGTTGGAGGATTTACGAGCTGGACTTGTCTTACTGGGTGGCCAAGGTGCTTTGTAAAAAGCACTATAGGCAACAGAATGATGCAGTAATCTGAGGCCGTGGTACAACCAGGTGGGAAATCAGACGTGCATGCTCAAGCGGTTCCTAAAGAAACATGTTTTGTAGCCTTATATTCAAACAGAACGGTCCAAAGGACTCAATCACAAATCTGAAAAATAGTATCATCTACTAGATGCCAGCAAGCATTTTTTTAAACAGTGTTTCTACTGAAGTTGAAGAGAAATGGAGTGAGTATGATTTGAAGAATTTGAATTTGCCAGTTAGTGGATTTCTGTTAAAGATTATTTTGCAGTGAAAATGGTCAAATTGTTTCTGAACATTTCAACTACAAAGTGTTATTCTTAGTCATAAAGTTTGGGCACCTTCTTTCTCTTTCTTTTCTTTGAAGAATCATTAAAAAATATAAATCCTTATTCCTTTTAACACAAGTACGTGTGTCCACATGTCTGAGTGCTCATGTGTGCGGAGCCAACAGATAATGTCAGAAAACTTTCTTTCTTTTCCTCTTTCCTTCCTTCTTTCCCTCCCTCCTTCTTTCCCTCCCTCCTTCTTTTCCTCCCTCCCTCCCTCCCTCCCTCCCTCCCTTCCTTCTTTCCTCGAGACAGGGTTTCTCTGCGTAGCCTTGGCTATCCTGTACTTGCTTTGTAGACCAGGCTGGCCTCAAACTCACAGAGATCCACCTGCCTCTGACTGCTGGGATTTCAGGCATTCGCAACAGCACCCGGCTAGATTGATTGCACTTCAATTTATTTACTGAGGCACAGTTTCTTGACAGACCCAGACCCCACAGATTTGGCTAGTCTATCCAGATAACTTGCTTCAGGGATGTCCTGTCCTGTCCTCCTGGGCACTGGGGTTTTAGTCAGACAGCCCCATACTCTCAGGTTTTATGTGGTCCTGAGGGTGCTATCTCCAGTCTCAGGCTTGCATAGTGAATATTTGATTCACTGAGTCATAGCCCCAGCACCCCCTAAACAGGGCCTTTACATCATTATTTAAATTTTTATTTCATCATTAAAAATTTTTTACAATTATACACTAAATTAAAAACTAATCATAAAATGTCATGGGTGTCCAAAATACATACCATTTTGATTTGATATTTTAGATGCTGATTGTTTTTAGATTTCAGCAAAATGAAAAAAAATGATAGAAGTGTACAAAGCCACTCAAATAAATAAGGCTTTTTTTAAAAAAAAGATTTATTTATTGTTTATACAGTGTTCTGCCATACACACCAGAAGAGGACACCAGATCTCACTATAGATGGTTGTAAGCCACCATGTGGTTGTTGGGAATTGAACTCAGGACCTTTGGAAGAGCAACCAGTGATCTTAACCTCTGAGCCATCTCTCCAGCCCCAAATAAGGCATTTTAATAATTTCACTTGTAGTACTCACTTTATATTTTCCAAACAATGGGTGTCTTCCCCCAGTTATTAACATATCATCTTCACGATCCAGAACAAGACGAATGGGGTGGCCAGTCCTGCAGAAAACAAATTTTAGACCTCTACTCATCCATTTGTCCATCCACTCATCTATCTCCGCTTATTTATTCCACTCCTTATTTTACTGTCTTCCCACACCCACTTACAACATGTAAAGCCCACTCATCCACCATCCACCCTCCTATCCATTTGTTCCACTCATTTAATCCTATGTACATCTGTCTATCACACCTGTATCTATTAATCTTCACACTATCTTCTAAACATGATGTTGATTATTGCCTAAGTTACTGTTGTCTCTTTGTAACTCAGTGTTTGGAGGTAAGTCTAAAGAGATTAATGTCATATGCCAGCTAGGTTCTGTCCTTATGACTTTCAAAACTGACTTTCACCCAGATCCATCCATTTTGGATATGTCTATTATTAGTTATGGTTGGGGTTATCTAAAACCTACTATGTATTAAACTGTTAATGCTTGTTCCTCATAGATCTTTACGAACAAATCCTCACTTATCCAAGATAACATTGTATAAACCTTGCCTCCCAAATTATCTCTGATTGAATAATAAAAGTTGCTGACAGCCTATAGCTGGGCAAGAAGTGGAAGGTGGGACTTCCTGGTAGGGAGAAAGGAACTCTGGGAAGAGGAAAGAGGAAGGGACACAGAAGTGATTATGGGCCTGGGAGGATGGCTGGACACGGGGCTAGATGAGGCAAGGAGGTCTTAGATGAGCTAGTTGAGAGTCTTGCCCAGTTTGGTCCTAAACCTCGAAAAAAATGAAAAGTTCCTGGTGTTTTTATTTTTATGGTCTAAAAGGCCACCCTGGGACTTAGGTCTTTCTTCACCAGGAGAAGAAAGCTGCCATTCGTCAACAGGTTATAAAGGGAGAGTGTGACTGGGTAAATGCAATGCTAACATCAATACAGAGATGTCAGTTAAATGCACAGTGCCAAGGCTCACAGGGCTCATCCCCTGCTAAGTTTGATTCAGAAGGTCTGGGATTTGGATGGGAAGGTGGAATTTCTTTCTTTAAAAAAGTGTGTGCTTTTGAGGCAGGATTTTTTTTTTTTTTTTTTTTTTTTTTTTTGAGATAGGGTTTCTCTGAGTAGCCTTGGCTGTCCTGGCTTCACTTTGTAAGCCAGGCTGGCCTCAAACTCAGCAATCCACCTGCCTCTGCTTCTCTGAGTGCTGGGATTAAAGGCGTGGCCCACCACGTCCAGGTGAGGCAGGAATTTCTATGACCTCAGGGGATCTGGAACACTGCTCTAAGTCACTTAGTGTGTGACTGTTGTGTGCTGAGGCTCGATATATCAGGAGACACTGGTTCCTTGCTTGGCTGCTTAGTGGGATCACAGCGTAAGGTTTGGAATATAGTGATGTCAGGGCTCATAGTGGCTAGCCTAGGCATTGGGATTTAAATGCCCCATGCCTGGGGAGCAGAAGGTGCAAGTTCTGCTGTGAGTGATAGAAGAGAGAAGTGGAGATGAGGTTCCAGCCTTGCTCCTCTCCTCCCCAGGCTGGGAATGAAGACAGACATTCCAGTGTGTAAGGCTTCTGTCTGAGCTACACAGAGGCTGTGAAAGGAAGGACACTGGGGCTTTGCAGATTGATTGGAACTCAGACAAAATATTAAACAGCATCTCCTCCTCCCGTTCTTCTGCCTCCTGCTCCTCCCCTCCCCTTCTTTTATTCTCCTGCCCTCCTCCTCTCCTTTCCCCCCCCTGCTCCTTTTCCCTTTCTTCCCCCTCCTATCTTTCCTTCCTTTCTAACCTCCTCTTCCTCCTCCTTTTCCTCTTCACCAACACTGACAACAAACGCACTTAAAGACAATGAACAAGGACTAGCCACACCAGTGCCAGCTAAACTTGAGTGTTGAGCTGTGGACAGCAAAGATATAAACCTTCCCTTGAGATAAACCCAAAGACCACCCATCCACCAAGACAGCACTTGGAACTGGTGGAGGTGAAGACTCTTTCCTTCCCCATTTCACTCTGCTCTGAGCTGAAAGTAGCAAAGAAAGTTAGGGGCAGTGATGAGCTTTGGATGAGTGCCTTGCCCCACATCTAAACAAGTCATCTTCCTTGAAGCTCAGCAGTGGGGCTCCCTCCATCTGGAAGCAGTCAACCAGCCACCCCACAGTTCCTATTTAAAGCCCATTACCTTCATCAAAGTCATATGTTCAGCTGACTTTTGGAAAACTGAAAAGGGTAGTGAGGCAGGTGTGAATTATCTGCATTTTATAAAGGAACAGACAGGGGCCTGAATCACCCAGGGACCAACAGGTGGCTCTGGCCATCCTCTGGGCTCAGCCTCTCCCACACTTGTGGCTCCTAAGGCAGACTTACTTGACAGCCCCCACTGCAGCAATTGCCCCGAACACAGCTGGTCTCGCCACCTTTCCTCCAAAGCCTCCACCCACTCGTTTCACATGGCAGGTGATCCTGCTGATGGGAATGTTTAAGGTAGAGGACACTGTTTTCTGTAAGACAGGGAGGTAAAATGAGTAAAATGATGACAAAGTGTGTTGTCTCCCGAAAAAGAGCTATGTGGTCCCATCTGCTACTATAAGACAATGGAGATAGACTCAGCCTGTGTTGGGGGCTCTGGTCCATGTTTGTTTGTTGTTTGCTTGTTGTTTGTTTTTGAGACAGGGTCTCGCTATGTAGCCCTGGCTGTCCTGGATCTCACTGTGTAGACCAAGCTGGACTCAGACTCACAGAGCTCTGTCTGACTGTGCCTCTCGAATGCTGGGATTAATGATAGGAGCCGATACCAATCCCAGTTTCTGGGCCCCTTTAAGAACTGTTAGTCTTCCTCAAAACTAACAAAATCCTGGGTTCTTAACGGAAGCTGCACCCTTGGTCAAATGCCTGAGCCTACTGACACAAACACGTAACAGCAGTGGACTCCTGGCATCCTGCTAACCAGGGTGGCATGTTTATAACCTAAGCCTAGAGCACTTTCTGTCTGTGATCTAAAGTGACCTCTTGACTCTAAATATCATCTATAATGATTATTTTAGAGAAAAAGTAGAGTATTGTTGAGACCTACTTTAGCCGTTTGCCTAGACTAGCTGTAGTTTTGTTTCTAGTCTCCACCTTGAGCATAAGGTAAAATTAAGGTCAAATTCTCAGGGTCTGCTTGCTTGCTCAATAATGCTAATGAATAATCCTAAAGGGTCAGGAATAATGTCTTCCTGTGACACAATGATATTACTGCTTGTGACTGGTTATCTATATATACACTCGGCCACACCCTGGATGCACTCGGAAAGACCCTAACCATCGCCTCCCTTGCCTCACTTAGGCCAATCAGCTTAAAGGTTAACTGATAACACTTTTTCTAGTTAGCTGAAATGTAATGCTGCCCGCTGCCCGCCACCCATGCCTTGCCCTCTGCTATTATAAAAAGCTGTCTGGAAAGGCAGACCAGTGCCACAGTTAGGCTCCCAAGTCCTTCTGTGACCCTGAATACGATCAGCCTGGAAGTGGCGTTCAAGAAATCATCAATATCAGACTGAGATCGGCATCTCAGTGGTTTGTGGCTATTCCTGGACTATAAGAGTAAAGAAAAATTTTAGTGATACCATCCAGTCACAGAGTTAAACTAAGCCTGCTGCAAATAATGTGCTTTGTTGTTGTTGTTTGTTGTTGTTTGTTGTTGTTTTGAGACAGGGTTTCTCTGTGTAGCCCTGGCAGTCCTGGAGCTTGCTCTGTAGACCAGGCTGGCCTTGAATACACAGAGATCCACTTGCTCCCCAAGTGCTGGGATTAAAGACGCGTGTGACATCACCAGCCAGCAATAAACAGAGTTTTAATTTAAAGTGATCCTACCTAACTGGGGATGTAACTCCCCAAGGCTAATAAGCATGAAGACCTGGGTTTGAGACTTAGCAGTGCATAAATTCTGTTTGGTAGTGAATGTCTATAATTCTAACCCTCAGGATGTAGAGGCAGGTGTTCAGAAGTTCAAGGTCAACCTTGGCTACTTAGTGAAGGATATCCTGGAATACATGAGACTTTCTCAGTAAGATTGATGATATCTGGACATGGTGTGGCTGTTGTGGTCATGAAGCTGTGAGTTGCCTGTAGAGCTGCATAAGAGCAAGGCAGCCATTTTATTTCAGGGCCATGGGAACTAGTTGGCTGAGTTCTGTATGCCCACATGCATAGCAGGACTCAATGGTTATTTAAAAAAAATACATAAACTTAGGGGATGTAATGGAGGTTTGGGGTAAGTTGGAGGGAGTTGGGGAGGTGGATGTGATCAAAGTAGGTTGTATGTATGCATGAAATGCACAAAGAGACAGACAAATAATAGAGAAAAGAAAAGGTGATCAGGATTGTTCTTTTATTGTTGATTAGAACAGGGAAAAAATTAAAATGCTTCTGGGGTCTTAGCTGCATTACAGATGTTCAACAGTTACATTCTAGGTTTCTGCTATAGAAGTGGCTGCCGCCTGAGCTATGGAGACTGACTGCCATGATGGAGTTAGGAAGGCGGTAGTGAGCCTTGCTGGACCTTACCTGCACATGGGCTGGGTCCTGTGTGGAGACATACATGTCCAGTTCCTTGTCTTCTGTCTTTGGAATAACGAGCACTCTCTGTGTTTCCATGTAGAAATGTTCCTGTCCACCGACGTGGACCTCTCCTGTGAAGGACAGGTGCAGGAGCGTGCCTGGAGTTCATGCCAGCTGGAAGCCACCATGGTGGAGCATTTTAAATGAGGTGGGATGCCAACAGCCCAAACGCAGTCAGACCCACCAAGGGACCAAGCATTTACCTTGTGGCAACCAGGGGACCTGTTTCAAGCACTGGCTGCTCTTCCAGGGGACCTGGGGTTCAAGTCCCAGCACCCACATGGCGGATCACAGCTGTCTATAGTTCCAGTTCTAGGGGACACCCTCATAGAGACATACATGCAGGCAAAACACCAATGCATGTGAGACAAATGAAATTAAAAAAGTGTTCCAAGGGGGCTGGAGCGATGGCTCAGTGGTTAAGAGCACTGACTGCTCTTCCAGAGGACCTAGGTTCAGTTCCTAGCACCCGAACGGTAGCTCACAACTGTCTGTAATTCCAAGACCTGACAACCTCATATAGGTATACATGCAGGGAAAACACCAATGCACATAAATAAAAAAAAAATTAAAAATTAAAAAAAGTTCCAAGTTCTATTTCTTACTCTGCCCTTGGCTAACCAAATCTTAGGATTTTCTCCTAGGTATTCTGTTACCCTGATTTCTCACCCCCAAACACCCCCCCCAACACACACACACAGGCACATGGATGCACGAAGGCTTTGAGAAGAAGCCCCAAGACTTCAGAGGATGAGCCTCCCACAAGGACTGATTCACGATGGAATTGAGGAATAGCTCTGTGAACTCTTCCGAACTGTTTACCTTCAACTATCTGATCCACATTTTCAAACGCCTCCTCGACGTTTCCTTGTTCAAGCGTTTTTTCAGGGCACAGGAATGAATTGTGTTTTATGGCATCCTAGGGAAAAGGGTGAAAACACAACGCTAGTCACCCTTCCTTTTTGCTGCCGGCCGCTTGTACATACCCCCACATTGTTGCATCCTGAGACACACGGAAGGAAGACTGTGTTTCTTGGACTAGCCAAGAGGCGTACGCTTAAAAGAGGCTGAAATTAGAGTTGCCTAGAAGGGGCCGGGGATAGCCCAATTCTCTGACTTACGGAGTGAACTCTCGGGTCCCAGCTTCCGTGAGCCATCACACTAGAGAGGGCTTTCTGTGAGGCAGCTGCCTTTGAGCCATTCCTGCTGCTGCTGTAAGCAAGCCCTCACTCATAGGTCTATAAGTAATCTCCCTAAACTAACCGCTTCACAACGTTGGACTTTGGTGATTTTTTTATTTCAGTCTGTCACTGTTGGTTTCCTATCTGGGGTGAGTAGATATCTGGTTACATCTCCCCAGAAATGGTGTCACATGACACAAATACTACACAATAGCAGTGTATATGTATGCCTACATATTATGTTAATTCTATTATTACCTCTGTTTTTAAGATGAAGAGATGGGACTTAGAGGGGAGAAAATAGCTCTCAAAGAAGGCTGCAAATATGTGGGACAGGCAGTGTGCACACCCAGGCTTAGTTTCTAGAAACATCTTGTCTAGGTTTGTGGAAGTGACTTGTTGCAGGATATTTGATCACACTGTGAATCCCAAGACTGTGAACTGGAAAGACCTGTTTCTACTTGTGGTGTGGCTCAGCCCTAGCACACACCTTTAACCCAAGAGCTTTCTGTAAACAGGATTAAATAAAGTCAAGAGGTGGAGCAAGCAACCAATTGACAGGGAGTAAACATAGGAAAAAAAAACCCTATAGAGAGTGATAGGAAGTTTGGAGGATGGACAGAAAGGCAAACAGGAAATAGAAAGGAGGGAGATTCAGTTTGAAAGGCTTTTTAAGACACTGTGGAGAAGAGGAAAGGGCTTTTTCCTTCCGGGACATTCTTCAGAGTAGGAAGGTCATCTAGGTGCTTTCTCTGCCTCTCTGAGCGAGTAGGCTTTCACACCAGCATCCCATGCTCTTAACCTCTGAGCCATTTCTCCAGCCCCACCACCTACCTTCTTAAAGCAGTGGAGAATAAACACCACAGTTGAAATTTCTATTTTCCTAGTTAACTTTTTACTTTCCTAATTAGTCTTAGTTAGAGTTTCCATTGCTGTGTTGAAACATCACAACCAAAAACAGCTTGGGGAGGAGAGGGTTTATTCGTGTTAAGCTTCCACACCGCAGTTCATCCTCAAAGGGAGTCAGAACTCAAGCAGGTTGGGACCTGGAGGCAGGAGCTGATGCAGAGGCCAGGGAGGGGTGTTGCTTGCTGGCTTGCTCCTCATGGCTTGCTCAATGTTTTTCTTATAGAACCCAGGACCACCGGCCCAGGGGTGGCACTGCCCATAGTGGGCTGGGCCCTCCCCATCAACCTCTAATTATGGAGGCTTTTTTTTTTAATTGACGTTCTCGCCTCTCAGATGACTTTAGCTTGTGTCAAGTTGATATAAAAGTTGATATGAAACGATACAGAACGCACTTTCACCTCAATAAGCCGCAGTGGCAAACATGGAAGTATGTTTTTTGCCACAATATGTGTCAAAAGCGCTGAGACCTTCCGATGGGATGACCTATATCGAGTGAGCGCTGTGAGGCAGACCCTGTTTTGTTTTATATTCATTAACTCATTCACTCTTATGGGATTTGATGAGGTGCATAGCATTACTCCCCTTTTACAGCTGAGTAAACTGTGGTACAAGGGTGTAAATTCCTTACCTAAGATCACACAGGTAGAAAGGAGTGCGGCCATAATTTGTCAGCTTGGATCTAGTACCAAGCTACATTGCCTCTCTTAGAAATATGTTTTATATAAAAATTTTACATATATATCATACATATAACATTCATAATATACAACACATGTTTACATCAATATTCACGTAAATAGGTGAATTTGTATATGGATAAATTACTATTGGCCTATATGACTTTTGTTTCCTGCTTTTTGTCATAAAAGAATTATTTGCTCACCCTAGACATGCTTATTTTGAAGAAAATTTAGTCTCTAACTATTCTGAGCCCTAGACAGGTCATGGGCATGACCTCTGGGTGCCATTTTCCCCTTCAGGAGAGTAGAATTCAAATGGGTTAAAAGAATAATAAAAAAAAGCATACCCACATTGGGATTACAGCAAGCCAAGGAAGGAGAGTGAAGCAAGAAAGCCTGTATTCCTTGCAAACTTGGTGAATGGGAACTGGAGAAGGGCTGGTTTGGTGTAGAAAGATTAAGAACCATGCTTTTTTAACTCTGCGCACTGGAAGACTGGTACCCCTCAGGCACATTTCAAACTGTACCCATGGTTCCCCAGCACCTTTGCACACCAGCTATGGTATATTGCAAGCCCAGAAATGAGCTGTTTTCTCAAGCTGATTTTTCTGAATATGATTGTCACAGGTTAAAGACTTCAAGTCCAAGTTTCTACAGTTTGGGTCTGTGCTGTATCCCAAACCCTCATGAGTCAGAGGCTCAGTCCCAGCTTGGCACTCCTCCCTAGCTTGGTCCAGTATGAGAATGGCAGAACTCCTAACAAGTGAGGACTCATAGAAGGCTCTAGGTTATTCGATACATGCACTCAAAGTGGACTGCGGGGGACCTGGTCTCTTCCTTTTCTCACTTTCCTGTCCCAGACATGAGGTGTTGGTATAATGTTCTTGTGGAATGTATACAATTTGCCCTTGTTCACTCAAATGCCGATTTCTCTCCCCCACTATCTGGTTTCCATCTGAACATTGCATTGTGATGCTTACTCTAAGCATCACCTGTCTCAAGTTTGTGTAAACATGCTACCATTTGTTCTCTGTATTGCCAATAAAAACAGCTACCTAATGCTGAGCAATGGAGAGAATGGGGTGGGACATCCTGGCCCAGAGGGGAGGAGAAAAAAGGAGTGGGAGAAGAGATCCAAGAGGGGAGGACCTGAAAACATCAGGAGAAATGACCCAGACCTAAGATACGACTAAAAAGCAAATCTAATGTGGGAAATCTGAATGGGAGGAAGCTCTGTGGGCTTGGAGGTTTAGGATGGAGTAATAATTGCCCACTATTGTGCTCTAGGTTAATTAAGTAAATCCTAGTCTCTGTGTGGTAATTTGGATAGACAGCTGGTTTAGGAATAGCCCCTGTTTAACTAAAGGATATATCATCATTGGATATTAATAATCACCAACAATGAAGTGAGCACTTTTGCTCACCTGAGTGTGGCCACTACAATGTATTGCCCGGCAAAACATGAATTAAAACTTCTAAAACTGTGAGCCAGAAGAAAATATCGATCCTTAAAAGGTGTTTATCTCAGGTGCTTGATAAAGTAATGACAAAATTAACACCTCAGCCCACACCTGAATTTTCTATGTTCTCACGCCATTATTTTCTTCAGAAATATGACTTGAATCTCACCACCAAGAGCCAGAAATCAGAGTGGAAATTTCTATAGAATTTTATCATGAAGTTCTCATTATATTTAGTCTTTATTTTGAAGACATTATTGTTTCAAATATCCACTTTCATTGAAAGAATCAGACTAACTTTGTAACCTATGTTTCTTTTAATTGCCTTATAACTTATATTTGCAAGTTTTAGGCCCATGTTAATTAAAGCCTCTTAGTGCTTCTCCAGAGAACCGAGGAATGTAAAAGTTCCTGACATTAGCCATCTGTGAGGGCAGAGATAAGGAAGAGAACAAGCAGAGATCTCTACTAACTGGAGAAAAAATCACTGGCTGGCGCCAGTGAGATGGGCTTTGTTTGGAAACTGGGCCAAATGGCCCCAATCCTTCTCCTGACCTTTGATCCAAAGCCTGTAACCCCCACTCCTCAGAACAGACATGGGATGAGTTAATCACCTCCACCACATTTAACTGTGGATGGCAGGAAATTCCAAACTGACTTGAAGATCAGATATTTACGACAGGGCTGACTGGACCTAAGGGTGACCAGAACTAACCAATTATTTTAAAAGTTAGACACTTCATCCAATCCTAACTTGCCAAGAAGTCAAACCCAGGAGATTCCCGCCTTGTGTCTTTTAAAAACCTAAGCTCTTTGTCTCCCGGTGCCACTCCTAGCTGACCAGCAGGGGTGACCCCATTGTAGAATGGTTAAAAAGAGTCTCTTGCGTTTTTGCATAGATGGATGATTAGTTTCCTGAGTTCTCTTCATACCTTCTTATATTTAGGCTCTTGCTGGGCCTAACATCATCACCTTTCTCAAGTAACAGGGTAGTAAGTTTTTGGTGGATAAACAAGCCATCTGGAAGAAAATTATGCTTCCTAGCTCTCTTGGCAGTTAGGTATGGCAGATGCTGACCTACTAGCCAATGAAATATGTTAGGGGTTGGTCTGGTGCTATACATTCTATGTTAATTACTGGCCCTTAAGATTTGGTTGCTACCCAGACATTACTCACATACACACCAAGTGATATGTATACCTTGCTCTACCTTTTTATTTATTTATTTATTTATTTGGTTTTCTGAAATAGGGTTTCTCTGGGTAGCCTTGGCTGTCCTGGACTCACTTTGTAGACCAGGCTGGCCTCAAACTCACAGATCTACCTTCCTCTGACTCCCTGAGTGTTGGGATTACAGGTGTGCTCCACTATGCCTGGCTTTGCACTACCTAACTTAAAGTTGATTGGTTAATAAAGTTGCTGAAGCCTGTAACTGGACAGAAGAGAAGTAGTCCGGGCTAGGATCCCAGGCTTGGGGTCTCAGAGGAGCCATGAAGCTGGGAGGAGCGGAAGCAGAAGATGTAGCAGCAGAAGAAAAAGCCAGAGAGAAAGAAGTTGATGGGGCAGTATAGACCATGAGCACACGGCCATGAGGGCTGGCATGATAGAGCAGAAGCAGCTCAGGCAGAAGGGATTTATGGCAAGTAATTTGGGGTGTATAGCTGGGAAATAGTGAAATAGTTTAGAGGGTTGATACTTGCTCAGTTATGGTGCTTTAAGGCTTTTTATATTCCAAAGGTCTCCGTGTTGATTATTTGGGAACTAGCTAGGGTACAGAAGCCCTCTAGAGTCTAATAGCCACAGTAACAGAAATAGAAAGCCATGTACAATGTACATACTACTCTGTAAGGACTGGAAAATGATTTTTTTTTTTTTGAGATAGTGAGTCTTTGTGTAATCCTGGCTGTCCTGGAATTTACTCTATAGACCAGGCTGATCTCTAACTCACAGAGCTCCATCTGCCTCTGCTGCCCAAGTGATGGGATGCTCTGTCTGGGAAATGTTCTAAAAGGAAACAGGGGTACCTATTTTCATTCCTTTTGATGTCTGGAATGTGGATTTAATGGTTAAAGCTTCAGTACTTATTAGGATGGAAACCATGTATTACAGAGAGATGGACTAGAAGGAGCTGTGTTCCGGGAGAGTTAGGCTTGTCCCAGCCTAACTCTCAGGCACAGTCTTGAGAGGTGGGACCCTTAGGAGTAGGTAATGAGGTAATTAGGTAATAATGGTAATGAGGGCTCATTAGGTGGGTGGGTTATTGCAATAACCATAGTGGAATAGCTTTGTTATGAAAGTAAATTTTTCTCTCTTTTTTTACTCTTTCCCTTTCTCTTTCTGGAATCATGTAGCATTAGATGACTTCCCAGACACTAGAACCAGAAGAAAAAATTCCTGTTCATTAATACATTCTTCAGTGTCAGGGATTTTGTTAAGGCAGCACAAAGCATATTATATAAACCATATACAGAGATGTAAACAGACTACCATATCATAGAAGCCTTGGACTGATCACTTCTAGTCTTTTTCTTTTTTTTTTTTTTTTTTGTCCGTGGGCATTCTACCACCGAGTTCACACCCATATTTTTTCTCACTTTTTGTTTTGAGTCAGGCTCTTGCTAATCTGCCTTGGTGTAATTTGTCTGCCTCAGCAGGCTACACAGCCAGCACCACAGGCCTTGGCCACAGGCCTGGCAACTTCCAGGCTTTTGAATGTGAGAGAGAAGCTTCAATTCTGATTGTTTTTTTTTTTTCCTTATTTCTTGGAGCCAAAGATAATTTCATCTACTACAAGTAATAGCTTCCAAAGCAAAATGATTTCTTCCAGGACAAACAGATGCTGAGGGGTGGGGAGGCAAAAGGTTCTGAGTTAGTCTTCTAATATTAAGACATTTACAAGAATGCTTTTGACTTTACAATGTTTTTTAAAAAGATTTGTGTATTCTTGTTTTATGTATATGAGTGTTAGCCCACATGTATGTCTACCATGTGCATGCCTGGTGGCTGCAGAGGCTAGAAGGGGTGTCAGATTCTCTGGAACTGAAGTTACAAGTGGTTGTGAGCCATCATGTGGGTGCTGGGGACAGAACCTGGGTCTTCTGTAAGAGCAGCCAGTGCTCTCAACCACTGAGCTACCCCTGCAGCCCGACTTGACAGTCTTAGAAGGAAACTGACTCCTTACTGACCTCGATGGTGAAAATCACAGGTTTCAGATCCTCATAGGTGACTTTTATCTTGTCAGTCGCTCGTTTTGCCTGAATGTCAGTCTCAGCAACCACAGCACAGATGACCTGGCCCACACAGAGCACCTGTACCAAGCAGATGGAGGGAGCTGGTTCAGGGTGTAACAGAGCTTGCTGTGCAAGCCTGGGGCCCTGAGTTTGGTCCCTGCACAGGCAGCTGGAGAGAGAGAAGCAGCTCCACAAAGTTGTCCTCTGACCTGCCCATGTGACCTCTACACCTCCCACGCTCCTCGCCATGATAATGATAAATGAACTAATTTAAGTGATTTAAGTAAACAGAACAGAAGTCAAGCTTGGCCAGTGGCTGGTGTCTTAGATGTCATTGCTGAATAGAGATAGGCACACCGGAATCCCTTGCGCTTGGGTTCAAATTTAAAAACAATAAAAAAGCAAGGCGCCCAATGGTATAGCACTTGCCTAGCCTGTGTGAGACCCCGGTTCGACCGCCAGCACTGTGCAGATTTGCTGGGTAAGGTTGAAGGCTGACGTATCCGGAAAGCCAAAATGAGCTCCTTACAATGGACTCCCTTCTCTCAGTGGGGTTCTAAAAGTCCCCCCACCTTTCCCTGATCTGGATACCCCAGGTCTTATAAGGAGCATCATGTGGCCCTCAGAGAAAGATCGCAGGCATAACGGTTTCCTGATAAAACTGGTTCAGCTGGGAATTCCAGGAGATACCCTATGCCAACAAGATGCCTTGGTGTCTTGACTTTCCAAATAAATGACCTTTGACTTCACCTGGAGATTTCCCCCTACCTATTGGATAATTAAGTATTGTGGTCTCCTTCCTGTGATAGGAACATGCTACTGCATGAAAAGTGAGGCACTGTACCATTACATGTAAATCAGTGTCCCTGACCTCCGGACCCCAGCAAACCAAACACATTCACCCTCAAAATCCCTCCCACTGCCCAAGGTTTACAAATCCCTGATTTTGAATAAACGTGCTGGGGTTGCTTGCTGCGTGATATCATGTGCCTTCTACCATGAGCACCTGAGAGTCCTCATTTCTCCTGGGGGAGAGAGGGCTCCCCTCCTCCTTGGGGATTTGCTGTTGGATGGCCCAAAGCTTCTGGAAAACTGCTGAAGCAGCCATCAGCCTTTGTCCTGCAGGGCCTGCCTCTCACTGGACCTGCCTCTAGCCCACTGGGCCTGGGCCTCGCCCAGCCTGGGTATCAGCTAGCCCAGCAGTCATGGGCTTTCACCCGCACTCCTGCTCAGCACAGCAGCTTAGAGGAAGAGCTATAACACTGTGGTATATCACCACAGGCTTTGGAATGCAGGAGCTTCCATTGCCACCAGCGATCTCATTTTAAAAAAGCTAAACTGTAACACTCTGTGGAAAACTTTTTCTGCACCCCAGCCCAGCATGTGGGCCTCGCCCTGAAGCTCTCGAGCCACCCCTGAAAGAAAGGAGAACAACCTCTCCCCCACCTCCGCTCTCCCTCTGGAAGCTGAAATGCAGGCCCTCGATGAACAGAGAACACGGTGCCCTGCTGGGATGCATTCAGGTGCATTTTTCATCCTGTCACTTAAGAGCTTAAAGTGAACGTGGTGGCCCCTGCCTCAAACTGACTGGGGTACTCAACCCTTCACTGTGTTGAAGCCCCTTTGAGATTGTTTCTGGCGACAGGACCTTTACAAAGGTTATTAACACCAAGTGAGGCCACAAGGGTGGGGCCTCCATACAGTATAACTGAACAGCAAACAGAGAAAAAGCAAAATGAAGACAGCGAGGAGGGTGCATCAGCAAGTGAAGAAAAGATTCCGCAGAAGATGCCAGGCCTGCTGACGCTGTGGCTTGGCCTCAGCTCTAGAACTTTATAAAAATCCTTTTCTGTTGTTTCAGCCTCCCACTGTGTATTTTTTTTTTTTTGAGACTTATTTATTTTTATTTTATGTGTGTGTGGTGTTTTGCCTACATGTATGTCTGTGTACCACATGCAAGCAGTGCCCACAGAGGCCAGAAGAAGGCGTTAGATATTGGAGGACTGGAGTTACAGAGAGTTGTGAGCTGCCATGTGGGTGCTGGGAATTGAACCCAGGTCTTCTGGAAGTGGAGCCAGCGCTCTTAAACACTGAGACATCTTTTTAGCCCCGTGTTTAGGCAGTTTTATTATGGCAGCCCCGTTAGACTGATAAATGATAGCCAATCTCTTCTGATGGATTCAGAAAATATAAACAAATTAAAAAACCCCACTGATCTCTTCCACGGCTGGAGGAGGAAATACGTGGCATTTATTGAAACGTGACAATAGCCACTCCAGTCTGCTCACTTGTCTAACTCTTATGATACAAGGAGGGGTGCGTTACCATCATTCCTCCTTTAAAGATGGCGGACTCCAAGGGCGTGCAGTAGGTGGAAAGGCTGAAGCCGCAGCCAGGTGCTCTGGCCCTATGTCGGGACAGTAAATGATTGCTCAACTTGAATTAAAAGGGCTAGCAACAGCCAAGACAACTTATTAAAGGTAGAGTGTGTGAAGGAAAGTAAGAGCTGCGAGAGACCAGGTCTAGGAAGGGAGAGAGTTCCGTGTAAATAAGAGGGTGCAGCTGTGGTCCCCCACCTCCTTTTTAGAGCCTTCCAAGGCAGTGGTTCTCAACCTGTGGGTCTCGACCCTCTGTGTGGCCCGGCCCTTTCACAAGGGTTTCCTACGAGATCCTGCGTAGCAGATATTCACATACTGTAAATGACAAGATTATACATCAGTAGCAAAATTACAGTTGTGAAGTAGCAATGAAATAGGTTTACGGGGGGTCACTACAACATGAGGAACTTATTAAAGGGTCACAGCATCAGGAAGGTCGAGAACCACTGCTCTAGAGTGTTCTGTCCTGATATAAATCAGGTACTTAACTACAAATGAAGTCAGAGGCTCCCAGTAGCTGAAGCAGATCTGTGGTTAGTTTTTGCTTACTATGTTATTTCCTGTCTTCAGAAAATGGAGGTATTGGGGTACAGAGGAGCGAGGGCCTTGGCGCTTCAGCATCTCAGTGCTGGAAAAAGCTCGGAGGCAATGACAGGTGACTGACAGGGGGTCTTGGGTGATCAAATAATCACATATCTGGGAAAGCATGTCCCATTCATACCTTATCCACAGCCAGTAATTTGTCATCCTCGTCACCATTGGTGCCTGGAATGTCTTCAGCTGTTATCACATCAACCACACCAGGGAGGTCGAGGGCCTCAGATGAATCAATTGATCTGAACACAGGGAGACATTCAAAGAGGGGTCAACAGCAAACTTTGGCGGCCTTGAACCCGAGGGAAGAACAGAGCACACTTGAAAATGAGAACAGGTAACAGTGAGTCCAGCCTGAGCAATCAGAATGGAGCTGCCCAGGAGCAGGGTCCAGGAGAGCTGCTGCAGGGCTGAGAGGTAGCGCTTTAGCTACCGGGGAGGACAGTGAGACCAGCCTTCTGGAAATGTCTGACAGCGTTTATTTCTTATTCAGGAATGAGGTTGGTGTTTCAGTGGGGTCAGAGTGGCTCTGAGTCATTCATGAGGTTGCGGGGGAGATGCAGTTTTACTGTTTTTACAGAGACAGGGTTTCTCTGTGTAGTCCTGCCTGTCCTGGAACTCACTCTATAGACCAGGCTGGCCTCGAACTCACAGAGATCCAACTACCTTTGTCTCCCGAGTGCTGGGATTAAAGGCCTGTGTTGTTGCCACCACCACCTGGCTCAACTTTTTGCCTTTTTTTTTTGGTACAAGGTTTCATGTAACCCACACGTGCCTGGACTAGCTGTGTGAGGAGGACCCTGCATTTCTGATCTTCTTGCTGTTACCTCCTGAGAGCTGGAATTACAGCGGTAAACCACGCTGGGTTTATATGGTGCTGGGAATTGAACCCCAGGCTTTGCACATGGGAGAATGTACCAGCATCCTACCAACTGACCTACATCCCCAGCACCTATGCCATCTCCCCTCCTCTGACAAGGAAGGTCTATTCTAAATGCTCTTTCTTCTTCCTAGAGTTCTTTGGGTTAGGGCATTGCAGAAAAGGACACATTCCCATGAGGCAGTCCCTAGGTACACTGCAAAGTCCAAAATTAACCTGTAAACCCCACCTGCCCAGGTAACTTCCTGGAATGCTGGGAGTCGTAGTTCTCGGAAAACAGCAAGGCTTCATGGGGAAAGTGGGTGGCCTATAGGGTTGTCTTTATAAGTCCCATGCAACAGATGTCTTGAGGCTATTTTCAGCAGGGGAAATTCCAGGGAATTGTCCTGACCAAAGTCCATCTCTTGGTCAGTATTTAATATTTAATAAAGCTTGCTTTAAATTTGGTCCAAAATGGTGACATGGGCTTTTCTCTGTTGAAGCTCGGAATTAACAATACCTTTAAAAGGTTTTTGGAAGCTTGGTTTACTTACATGATTCTTGCATGAGCCCTGGTACTGGTCACCAATGCCATGAAAAGTTCATTATCCACCCTGGGGATGTCATCACAAAAGATGGCTTCCCCTGTGGCATGTTTAAGACCTGACAGGTGCATGATGGGACGTCCAACTGGATCTTGGAGAGGCTGGTGAGAATCTACCTTCTGTAGAGGAAGACAGAGTTAGTCTGGAAACCTTTTATCTCAGGTGGCCTGGCTGACTCAGGGTGGAGCCACAGGACAGTTCCCTGGGACAGCAAACACTGGATAGAGTCAGATGGTGAGCATGGCCAATTCACGACATAACTAGAGTGAGAGATTGTCATTTCAGGTTTGCAGCAATGCCTCTGACAGGCCAACATTTTGACTGAATGGTGAAGCAGGTGAACAGACTCTTTACTTTCCTCCATTTGTGGTACCCCTGAACCCCTTTGCCAGGCAATTCACGTCTCTCTGTCCTGCTTGCTGCCCGTGCTCATTGTTCCCACGAGGCCCATATGACACAGCATGCCCCATGCAGAGAGACCGGAATCCAAGGGAGAAGTGAGTGTCGACTCTCAGGGTCTCTAGCAAAGGGTGGGAGTGGGATGGGATTCTCCAGATCCAGGCTGAAGCTGTTCTCTGAGAAGCTAACACTGGTGTGCGTGCATGTGTGTGTCTAGTCATGTGTGTGCTTATGCATGTGTGTTCGGGCACGTGTATATATGCATGTGAGTGTGTATGCATGAGAAAGTTTGTGTTCGAGCGTGTGTATGGGTGTGACTGTGTGTACAAATGTGTATGTTAGGTCTCTATCTCTGGAAAAATGGCTAACTCTGGCCACCAGTCTCCTTCAGTCCCGGCTCACAAGTGCCTGTTATAGAGTCATCCTGGCTGGCACCCCCATCCTCTGCTCTCAACGTCTCCAGCCCCCAGCTTCCCTTCTATTCCTGAGCTTCTCTGATTCCTATATAGCCTCAGCCATCTTGGCTTTGGTCTCTCGGTCCTTGGCTTCTCTCAGCGCACCGCCTCCTCTCACTTTCTCCCCAGCCCTTCCCATGGCCCAGTTCAGTATGGACCCTTTCAGATGCCTCTGGCTGTCTCGCCTTCATATCTACTTAGTGTAAATACCTCCTCAACAATTCCTACGAGAGTCATGTCCTCATGTTGTTCATTCAGTGTGTGTGTGTGTGTGTGTGTGTGTGTGTGTGTGCTGAGGGTGGGGAGGGCTGTGTACCAGCTGGAACAGCTAATTTCTAAATTGTCCTTCCTGAAGGGCAAGCTTAGTCACTTGCAGGCCTTTTGTTTGCTGGCTGGAGATTAAACATGTGCAGTCTGGGCTAGAGACTGAACCTCTGTGCGCAGCTGCTCTTCCGGGGAAGGCGTTCAACAAGCGCCCAAAGGATATCATTTTCAAGTCACTGTGACTGTCTGCAGATCCGTGCAGCCTTGTGCTCTTGCTCGCCTGGTCCACGCAGCTCCCGCTTATCTCTCAGTGTAGGTTTCATTGAAATCAAACTCACTGACCTGGTATGTTTGGATTCCCTGGGGTAGCGTGACCTGGAACTCTCCCAGCGCACTTCGGAACCGGTCTGCAATCTCTGGATAGCGCTGGCTGTCCTGGGATGACTCCGCACAGGGAGAGAGGCTGGTTAGTTTGGATCAGGTCGGGTTTGGATTATGTAAAATGGCTCCGAATACACTGAGGGTGGCCTGGCTACTCACCCCAGGGCTTCACCTTTTATGACCCCCAATTGCCACCCTCCCCATCCAATCCAGGGCTTGGATGACGGGTTTGAATCTGATCCTCAGGTCCCTGGAGGAGAAGGTCTGCCAGTGAGCTTGGAGGTGGGAAGGAGTGGGTGTGCTAGGCAGCAAACTCTGGGCTGGATAAGCCATCCCAGAATAAGCTAGAGCCCACGGTCACAGAAGGAGCACAACACTGAGTGCTCTTTTCAGGATCCCAGCCTTTTGAGGTTAGGGACAGTGTGGGGGTGGGGGGCGGGGGTGAGGGGTAGGAGTGAGGATGGGGGTAGAGATGTGGGGGTTGGTGGGGGGACAGGGCATGGGGGTGGGAGTGAAAATGGGGGTGGGAGTGAGGATGGAGGATGTGGGCTTGTGGAGATGGGGATTGGTGGGGGGGCAGGGGATGGGGGTGGGAGTGAGGTTGAGGAGTGTGGGATGGTGGTGGCCGAGGAACAGGATAGGGAAGGGTGAGCATTGCCATCAGGGTCAGGAGAGGGTTGAGAGAGAGAGAGGACAAGGCAGGCAGAACAGGCGGGAGAGCAAATACTTGGCTTAGCGTATTCCAGTCGTTTGCAATCAGAAAACGCAGGAAGCCATTTACTTATTAGTATACATATCAGGGTTTGGTTTTTGTTGTTGCTGTTTTGAAACACAAAAATTCAACTTCACATTTCATATCGATTACAGAATTCTAGACTAAGCGAAATGAAGCTCTAGCAGCACACATTGGATCAGTGTTTGCCTGAAGAGGGGTGGGGCTGATGACCCAAAGGGGGCACGGGGGTCCTCCAGGGTGATGAAAATGTGCCACAGTTAGTCTGAGGTGTTGGCTCTGAGGTATACGTGTGTGCACTAAGTTTAAACAGGACGGTTTAATTATACATTTATTATTTGTCTCTTGTTTCACTGTAAATTATGCTTCAGTAAAGCTTATTTGAAAAGAAAACAAAACCAAGAGCAGAGGCATTTCTGTGCTAGGGCCCCGATCCACACCTGAGAGCTGAAGGTGGCTTGACAGCCCTTCAGGGCTGAATCCCAGGACGAACACTGGCTAGGGACTGACAAAGGCTCACCAGAACTGATGAGAGATGCTGGCAACAGGCTCCCCACAAGACAAATGGCAAAGAACGCTGGGAAAGGTAGGGGCTTACGGCAGCAAGGAGCTGATAGAAGCCGGGGTTCTGGTTCCAATTTCGTCCTCCCTAATCACTCTGCTGAAGTCCTAACCAATGACCTATCCAAGCAAGGGGGATGTTTACTACAGCGGTGACGAGTTAGAATGGGCTGACACTACGGCTGGCTGTGGGGGGATGCCTACAAGGTAAAGAACCCTAAAGGTCCCCGGCAAGCCACTCGAAGCCAGGGGAAAGGTATGGAATAGAGGCCTCCAGCCCTCAGGGGGAACAGTGTCAGCTCTGATGACGCCTCTGGTGTTCATTTCCTTATTTATTCTGAGAAAGGTCTCTGTATCTCAGACAGGCCTGGAGCCCACTGTGATCTCCCTGTCTCAGCCTCCCGGGAGCTGCTGGGATCATAGGGCCGAGGCACCCCACCCCGCTTCCTGAAGGCACTGCGGTCAAGGCCTGCTAGCCTCAGGCCGGTGAGACCACGCGCATGCGCGACAGTAGTTGCCCTCTGACAAACTTACGGCGGGCTCCGGGGGCGTTACTCCCACTGTCAGTTCCTGGAGAACCTCCAGGTAGAACTTGAAGAAGAAGCTGACGATCAGAGTCCTCCTGAAGTCCACCTTGCCGCCCAGGGCGGAGCCTGGAAGGGAGACTTCATCCAGAAGCAGCCTGCAAGCCTCGTCCAGCGTGAGCGCGTTCCAGCGCCTGGTTCAGTGCGAGGAGAGGAGAACCGGTGAAGGGCGGTCTGATTGCGCTGGGGCTGACATGTTTTGAGGCTCTCAGTTTCCCTTAGAAACCCCGTTACCAATGTCACTGGAAAAATCAAAGCCTGAGAGTCCAAGTGCCCTAAGAATCATGGCCTGAGAATGGGCCCTTCTCCATTGCAGCACAAATCAAGCGTGTTTCAGAGTCAGGATATTCTAGAACCACTCCAGAATATTCTAGAGCAGGACAGAGTTCAGACTTGGATGCCCTTTTCCCAGGAGGAACTAGCAGGAACCCTGTGGTAGGAGCTTTGGGTGGAGAGAGCCTGCAGGTGTTCATTTGCAGGAGAAAAGGGAGCTGGGAGAGAAAACACAAGTCACCTGCCGCCTGAGCCCAGGCCTCGGCCATTTTTGTTGTGTCCTTCTCTCAAAAGGTGGCTTCATTGAAACCAAATATTGTGGAATTAATTCAGCAAAGTTAAAGAAGAAACAAGCAGTGATTTTTTTTTTAAAGATTTATTATTTATACAGTATTCTGCCTGCATGTTCTTCTGCATGCTGGAATGAGAAAGGTCTCTGTATCTCAGACAGGCCTGGAGCCCACTGTGATCTCCCTGTCTCAGCCTCCCAGGCACCAGATCTCATTACAGATGGTTGGGAGCCACCATGACCATGTGGTTGCTGGGAATTGAACTCAGGACTTGGGAAGAGCAGCCAGTGCTCTTAACCTCTGAACCATCTCTCCAGCCCCGAGTTGTTTTTGTTTTTAAAGTCTGAATTTCTCTCATTGTAGTGGTTTATCAACAGTTGTGAGGGCCGATTTGTCCCCCCCATCATCAAGGTTCCCTTGAAGGCCCGAACTCGCCACTTACCTGCCGAGGAGCCGCTGGCAGGTGCTGTGTGCGGTGGTGGTGGAGGGCCCTACCCCTCCGTAGGCAATGCTCAGCTCCTGTATGGTGTCTGTGCCTTCTTTGAACCGTACTCTCATGGCAGCATTCACCTCAGGCAAAGCGTTCTGGCGGCACTGGGCCTGCCGGAAGGCAGACACGAACTCCCACTGTGGAGACAGAAACCACGCAGGGTTGTCCGATACGTAAGAATGAAATGCGTGGCTTCCCTCTTGGTGGCCCTGATTAGATTTATATCATAGGACACAGAGGACAGTTGGCTGCCCTCTTGCTGAGCGTGAGGATGGCGACCTTTAATGAAATTCCTGTAATTATTTTGATTTATGAATGTGAACCTGTGTGAGTTCATGTGCACCACGTGCGTCTAGGAGCCAGCCTGCAGAGGCCAGAAGAGGGCGTATGATTCCAAGGAACTGGAGTTACAGAGGTTGTGAGCCTCCATGGAGGTGGTGGGACTAGAACCCAGGTCCTCTGCACCTTCAGTAAGTACTCTGGAGAGAAGGCTTAGCAAGTAAGTGCCCTGGTTGCTCTTGCAGAGGACTTGGGTTTGGTTCTTAGCACCTACATACTAGCTCACAACCATCTTTAACTCCAGTTCCAGGAGACCTGATGCCCTCATCTAACCTCTAACCATGTATGCACAGGGCACATACATGGTGAATGTACACAAATGTAGGCAAATACAAACACATAAAATAAGTACGTCTAAGAGATTTAAAAAAAGATTTGTTTTTATTTAGGTGTATGAGTGTTTGCATATGTGCGTGTGTCCTTGGAAGCCTTCCAGAAGGGGGTGTTGGGTGTCTTGGACCTGGAGTTACAGATGGCTGTGAGCCGACATGGGTGTGCTGGGAACTGAACTCAGGTTCTCTGGAGGAGCAGCAAGCAGGTTTAAGTGCTGGGCCGCCTCTCTATCTCCAAGCTGATCCTGGAGGCCGCTGCCTCCAAGAACCACGATCTGCTGGGGGTCAGCAGAGCTCTGGAGGTGCTGTGGGAAACCCCGAGGGGGCCCCTGTCGGTGCTGTGTTCCTTGAAGCCATCCTCTTCTGTCTTTGGGTTCCTTTGTCTCTGTGAGGATGGAGGAGTCTTCTGAAGTCAGGAGCTTTCAGGTCAAAAACCTTCTCCACTTCCTGGTTTGCAGAAACAATCACTTTTCCATTTGGCAAGAGTGGAATGGAATGTTCCAACAGTGGACCCGGGGCTGCTGGGTCAGGAGCAGCGGAGGTGAGAAGAGATCCTCACTTCATGTCTTGCCCTTTGCATTGCCTCAAAGCTCCTCATACCTGATTACACCTTTCTTTGTTTCTTTCTCTCTCTCTCTTTCTTTTTTGACAGAATACTCAGTTTTATCTGTTAATTTATTTTTATATGCATGGGCAGTTTGCCACATGGATGTCTGTGCATCATGTGTGTGCCAGGTGCCCAAGAAAGCCAGAGGAGGGCATCAGATCCCCTGGGAGTGGAGTTACAGATGGTTGTGAGCTGTCACTTGAGTGCTAGGAATTGAACCCAGGTCCTCTGCAAGAGCAACAAGTGCTCTCAGCTGCTGGGCCATCTTTCCAGCCCAATGACATACTTAGGAAAGGTCCCTGCTGTTTGAGGTTTTGCAGTGCTCCCAGTCTGGATAGCCATTCTGAGCAGGACTCCCTCTCTCCAGTAGGGCCTCCTGCTCTCCGCCTGACTTCATCTGGAGAGTGTCTCTAGACAGATGCCCCTAAGCACATTTGATATATGGCCTTTGACACAGCTCCCTGCTAGCTCTCCCCTCCCTGTGCCTCTATGATAATTAGGCACTGTGTTCTTGTTCACATGATAGGAGCGTGCTGTTTAATGCAAATCAAGCATCCTTGAGGTGCCTCGTTTCAACCAATTACGTGTACCTATCCTTGGAGCCTCCCAGCCACTCCCCAAGGGGTATGTAGACTTTGTTCTCTGGAATTAAAGTTGAACTTCCTCCCTGAAGTGGTTCCCGGGGTGTGCGATCTCTGTGCTGTGCTCGTCGGCCTTTCCAGGCACGTGCCTCATCTTGTACCCCTCCTGATATTGTGGGCTGGCGAGAGACAGCCCCCCAGACAGGAGGAGGAGACCACAATATACCATTTTTCTGTATGCTACCTTTGCAGAGAAACACATGCACTTTTGGGTGGGAATGGATGTCAAAGTTTCTGCTCCACAGACTTCATTAGGACTTGCCTCTGCTTTTATTGTGTGAGCGTGTGTGTGTGTGTGAGTGTGTTAGTGGTGCTTCTCTTGGAGCTTTGGGGAGAGGCCTAAGGAACAGAGAGGGCAGAAGGCCACCTCGGTAGCTATCTGGGTGGCCACATTACTCCGGTATCCTGGGCCAGGGACCATCGGGAGGCCTTGTGTTCCTATGAGCTGTAGGGGTTGGCAGAAATCGGGGGTGGGAAAGCCAAGCCTAGGACTCCCAACTTCCTGTGTGTCAGGTGGAGAAGCTCCATGAACAGCTGGAGAGTCTTCAGCCACGGAAACAAGGTCGCTTGGGAGTGTGACCACAGGCGCTCCTTACACCACACCCCACAGCTGCAGCAACAACCACAGCCCACATCCGGGAGCCATTTGCTCAGGGCAGCCCCAGAGCCTCGGTGCCGACCGGGTTTGCTGTGGGCGTGGGTCAGGGAACAGTTTCAGGGGCCCAGTTACTTTCCTTCCATTTGCCTGCGAATGTTAAGGGACATTTACTTTGTCACAGCTGACAGGGAAAAACAACCTCGAAGTAGCCAGCCAGTTTCTTACCTTTTGAGAGTGAGGGATGTACACAGATCCCAAAATCTCCCCCGGCTTCAGGTCTGCGCTCACCAGCCCAGCAAGAAATTGTCCGTCGAGAGGAATCTGCCGCAGGCCTTCTGTGGAAGGAAATGTCATTCTAAGCAGACATGAGATAAGCAGGCCTGATCTGTGCTTTCAGAGGTTGGGAAGGTATACATGCTCTCCCTCAGAGTGACCGATGCAGAGGTCTGCGTCTGTGACACTCTCCCAGGATCCCCACTCCCTCCACTGCCAATGACATTTCTTTCTCCTGTCAAGGCTCACACCATATCTATTCACCTGTGGCTTTTCATCCTTCAGCAGAGGCTGGCTAGCTAAATGAACCACGGACAAAGGGTCAAGGCTACAGAGTGTAACTTAAGCTAACACTGACTTTACTTTCCCGGCTGGCAGAGTTCTGATCTGCTTTCACACTTGCTGAAGTTTTGTGTTCCTGACACAGACACACCTTTCAAATAAACAGCTTGTCAAATTTCCCTTGGGGTCAGCTATCACCTCTTTGGGGCAGAGTACTATCCTCTGGCTTTAAAATATGGTTTGAGTTTTTTAGGGTACAGGACAACAGTTCTCAACCTGTGGGTCAAATACGCTTTCGTAGGTGTCTCTTAAGACCATCGGAAAGCACAGATTTTTACATTATGATTCATAACAGTAGCAAAATTATGGTAATGAAGTAGCAACAAAAATAATTTTATGGTTGGGGGGGTCACCACAACATGAGGAGCTGAATTAAAGGGTTGCAGCATTAAGAATGCTGAGGGCCACTGGTACAGAATGGGTCCCAGAGAGGTCAGGCCATAGCCCAGGGATGACAAGAGTTTATCCTGGCACTATCGGCACTGTGCTGGTTGGAATTCGGTTTAATTGTGTGGGAAGCCCCGAAGAAGTCCCTGCTGACCACTGCCCACCTGCCTTGCTGCCAAGTCTGTGAGCTGAGATCCTGCCTTCTCTGGAGTGATGGAGCTCTGTCCTAGCTTTGGCAGAGTTTGCCAAGCAGACACTGTAAGTCAAAGGTAGCTACAAACATCCAGTAGGCCATGGCTACCGTCATGACGGCAGAGGGCCCTGGGCAGGGACCTCACCATCCTGGGATCCCCAGAGTTTTGGCGTCTTGACTGTTTTGTGGATTAATAGGGATCATCCCAAACTACAAGCCTGGTGTCCTTAGAGACGAGCCTGACTCAGCCCAGCATGCTTAACCTTCTGTGCTCACCCTCCTAAGAGGCTTCAGGGAGTAAGCCCCCCACCCCAGCACTTTTTCTCAGCCCCCAAGTCTCTCCTCAACACGTCTGCACTACGAGCAGTGAGTGACGGAATGAAACACCTCAGGGAGCCTGGAAGTTCACTGGGGCACAGGTTGTGGCTGCTTTCTCCTTGTGGCTGTGCCTGGGAGGTGGCTGTGAGTCTGCTGAAGGTGTGGGACAGAGGTGGAAGTATTAGATGGGGAGGCAGGCATTCAGTGGGGGGAGGGGAGGGGCCTTTTAGAGCTGGAAGCCCCTGACACAGGATGGTCTGCGGAGATGGTGAATGGAAGGCAGCCTGACAGAGGTTCGTATCTGTGAAGGTTGGAGTGCCAGTCTCCCTCAAAAGTTAGGGTCAGGAAGATGGCTGTGGGAAAAGGCACTTGGCTAAGCCTGATCACTGTGAGTTCAACCCCTGGGATCCCTTAGGGGAAAGGAGAGAGCTGACGGTGCTAAGTTGTCCACTTGTGCACTGTGGCATGCATATCACACACACACACACACACACACACACACACACACACACACACGACATTGGAAAAAACCACCTTATTTAATACATGGAATTTGATAGCCATTGTAACAATACTGAGAGATAGCTGCGTGTGCTTCGGTAGAACATTTGCCTCCCATAGGCCTTGGCCTGAGAGGGGTGACGGGACTCCGCCCTCAGGGGTGGGAAGGGTGCTATTACAAAAGGATGACTTTGGCTCCCTCATGTTCCTCCCTGCTTTTACGCCTTTGGACAGATGATGCGGTAAGAAGGCTATCACTACCTTATACCATGTGACCTTGGAGTTTCCAGCTTACACAGCCAAGAGGGAAAAAAAGATGTTTTTTTGTGCTAATGACCCACTTTCCATTTTAGCATCATGAACCAGCTAAGCTTGAGACCCCTCACTTTCTGGACATGTAGCATGTGCTAGTGGTTGAGCAGCTTTCGGGTGAAGTGTGTAACGTGCCCGGCACAGCCTGGCACACATTTAGCCTCTTGTCAAGGAGGTGTTAGGACTCCTGGGACAGACCAATGGAAGCGGGTGCACTGTGGGGGCACAGAGTCCACAGGGAGCATGGAAGGTTGGGTTAGCAGAGAGCTGCCTTAAGGGAATTCTCCACTCAGCCATTAAAACAGCTGCTGCTTTCCCCTCCCTACAGGGGCCTAGGGGAGTTTGTCTTTCTGTGTGTGCTTGGAAGAAGAGTGCCATAGCCATAGAAGGTATTGCAGGGGCCGGGGGTGGGAGTGGGGCTCATTTTGGATGCAGACTGAAGGAGGAAGGCAGGGGCCTTGCTCCCTCGGGCTATAGGAAGGCACCTCTTCAACATGCCCCCTCCTCCTTTGAAAAACATTCTCCTTACATAGTCCTGACTGTCCCAGAGCTCACTATGTAGACCAGCCTGGCCTCAACCTCACAGAGCTCCTCCTGCCTCTGCCCCTTGAGTACTGGGGTTTAAGGTGTGCACCGCCAAGCCCAGTGCTCGCTCACTCTCTCTTTATTTTTTTAAAGATCTATTTTTGTTATTTCTAGTTATACACAGGCATCTACATGTGATTATGTCCACATGAATGTAGGTGGCCATGGGAGGCAGGGATGTCAGATTGCCTGGAGTTGGAGTTACAGGTGGAACATAGGTTCTGGGAAGCAAACTTAGGCCCTCTGCAACAGGAGAACATCTTAACTGCTGAGCCACATTCTCTCTTTCTTTTTAAATACTGGTTTTATTTTTTGAAATTATATGTAACATATATTTGTACATCTCTGTGAATATGTGTCGTGAATGCTGGTGTCCAAAGAAGCTAGAGGTGTCGAGTCCCCCAGAAACCAGAGTTGTAGGCAGCTGTGAGCCGCCTCTGGTCCTCTGCAAGAGCAATGTGTACTTGTAACCTCCGAGTCATTTCTCCAGGACCCTGAAACCTTGCTTTCATGTCTGCCTTTGCACATCACCCCTGGCCAAGCAAGAACATGGGGAACTAACACACTGACCATACAGTCGTGTGTATGAATGGTGTGTGTGTGTGTGTGTGTGTGTGTGTGTGTGTGTGTGTATGTTGTCAGCAGGAAGCATCTATGCCCATTGCTACAATGCACCTTCCTCATGGCAGGAGCTCCCCATGGTGAAATGAGAGTCAGTGATCTAGGCTACTACTTAATGATTTTCTTAAGAACATTTAAAAATGTAATTAAAAGAAAAAAAAAAACAACCCAAACCAAAAAGACAAAGGCTCTGTGTGGGCCGCTCAGAGCGTAGCTTACCTTCTGACAGCAGATTGAGAACAGCGCTGCCCACAGAGAGAATAGGGTTCAGATCTGAGTAGCAATGCCTGCTCATAACATGTCCACCTAGGGTCTGGTGAAAGAGAGTGACATCTTGGTTAGCGTTTCAGGTTTTCTACCCTCCTTATAGACATGTCAGGGTCTTACAAGAGTCAAGGGGAGTCTTGGCCAGTTGTCTGTCCCCAGGGGGTCCATGAATGTTGGAAGGCAGCTTTTATTCTCGCTTTGGCTGACCCCATTTCTCCTTTAGATGCGCCCCACAGTCATCTGTCACCCCCCTTGACAGGCCCTAGAGAGTTCGGTGATTTGAGAGGTTTCAAAAAGGCAATGTTCTCTTCTGACCCCCCAGGCTCCAAGGATCTCTGCTACACCGCTCAGCAGATGTCAGAGATGGGACATACATGTGTGGTTGGAAGAGCAACCATTACTCATTCTCCTCCTCATGACAGAGATTCCCCAGCTGTGGTTTGAACAGTACGAAGCAAAATGCTGGCCAACTTTCTGTAGTTGCTGCACTTCTATTAGTGAAGCCTAAGACTAAATCTGTTGGCAGGCTTGTCAAAGATTAGCAAAACCTTGATGTCCTTTGTAGCCCATGTTACTGCTCAGCTACTGTCTTGGATTTCATCGAGAATTTTCCTGAACATTTTACTAAATATCATTTGTCAATCTGAAAATATTTGTTACTTGGCCTGTCATTTCACTGAGACCTTTTGGCGTGCTACTTCTGTCAATGCTTGTCTTGACTTCTCAAAGAGGAAAAAACAAGCGTGTGCCCAGGGACTGACAGCAGGAAACTCACCGCCATGTTCCGGATCTGCTGCCCAGCCAAGCTTTGAAGGTGTTTTAGAAGAGCCCGGTAGGTCTGAGTTTTCTCCTCTGGGAGCTCAGAGATGATTTCAGCCAAGGTGTCTTTCACCTGAGTCAGGCTGCAGCCGGAACCGATGGTCAGACCTGGAAAAGCAGGTTTTCGTTGGCATGGAAGGAGCAGAGCTGCCATCACCATGCTGGGGACTCAGTTAACATTTGCTCAGTGCGGTGCTTCCCCCTGTGGCTGCTTAGGTCATCACCAGGAGCTCTCCTCAGCTCAGTCGGTCTCTGGGAATCGAGCTTTCTGTGTGTGTGTGCATACAAGTGCATGCGCGCATGTATGTACATATACAACCTTTGGTGCCATTTATTTTTTCTTTTCTTTTTTGAGCCAAAGTCTCTCACTGGCTTGGAGCCTGTTAAGTAGGTTAGGCCCATGAGTCCCAGGCGTCTGCTGTCTTCACCTCCCTAATGTTGTGATTATAGCGTGTAATACTTTGCCCTGAAGAGCAAACTTAATCTTTGTGCTTGCAAGACCCAGATAGCAGGGCCAAATTTCCCCAGCCCTGGGCCCAGAGATATTGGTCTAAAATCAATAATTGTTTTTTTTTTTTTTTGAAGGAAAGAGTTTTTATGCAAGCTTAAAAGGTGAGTGAAGGACAGCAATGAGTAAAAATGATGACTTCTCCATGACTTTATGGTTTTACAGGGTCTATGGTGGTGTCAGTTTGAACCTGACATGAGACCACCACCCTGAGACTCCCAGACTCCTCTAGGGGAATTGCTCCTGGTGATTTTTAGCCATAAACACACAAACCATCAACCCAAATAATGAACAAACCAGGTTTCTGTTTACCTGTCTCCAGGAAATGAAATGAAATAGGTTGTATATGCCTCTTCAGGTAACTTGCCCCCACTCTGAGTGACCTTTTAGTATATTCTGGTATGAAAACATTTCAGAATATAACAACTCAAGGATTTAGGTCAAGATGACCCAAAGAGGAATCAAATACATAACATTTTGGCTGTAGATTAACCTTCACGAGCTGGTTCCATGAGGGACACTGGCCAATCAAAATGAACACATCCCAAGGGAGCAGCTGCCTCAGGCTTCCCATTGGTTGGTGGCATTGGGTGGGAAGTTTGGAGCTCACAGGACGGGGTGAAGGCAACCGTGGGTGAGAACTCAGGAGGACTGGGTCAATGCTACTTGCCAACTGGCCAGAAAGTAACCCACCATTTGACAACAGTTGGAGTTAAACTCCCAAGGACTGGCAGGGTGTCCGTCAGTGGGACGAAAGGGTTCAAACCAATATAGGAAAGGATCCGGAGTTGGCCTTTTAGAATAAAGCCTCTACCTCCCTCAGGCTTGCATAATGAAACCGTAGCAATCAGGGTTTGAGTGAAGCTGGCATGCTTTACGCAGACCAGATCACTGCCTCTTCTGACTGCTTGTTTGCTTTTGTTTTGGAGGCAGCCACTCGTAGCCAAGGCTAGCACTGAATTCCTGATCCTCATCCCCACTCCTGGGATTACAGACATGAGTCTAGGAGCCACTACACCCTGCTCCCTGCTTCTGTTCTTGAGACAGACATGAAAAAGACAGTTCAACCCCCTGGTGGGGCTCGGCATGCCACCAGCCTGCTCTATTGCGATCCTCACAAGAGCTCAAACTCTGACCAAGGCCAGACAGACCATCTGGGCTTCTGTTCTGCCATTTCCATCGTTCAATCACCACCTGACTCTGTGTGTGTGTGTGTGTGTGTGTGTGTGTGTGTGCGTGTTTAATTTCATTTTGTCTCTGGTCACAAAGTTTAACTCGCACTCTGATAGAGCTGGAAAGGTGTTGAACTTGTTTTGATTCTCAGGGTTCTAAACTTTAACTCTGTGCCCCGTGGACCCATCAGATAAATACGCAGTGAAGATTTTGAAAGAAAACTAGATTAAGCCAACCGTGGGTATGATGTGAGCGATCGTGCGGTTTAAAGAAACCTTTACATCAAAAGTGGACCTGTCATAGAGATACCCAATTCCTGGGGTGCTCGTGAGAGCTCAGCTGGTTCCAGTTCACCTCAGCGGCGTCCCCACTCTGGGCCACAGGAAGTTTCCTGATGGCCACTAGAGGGCACTCACGCTTTATGAAGCTTCAAGCGAGTGGCGGCAGCGCATTGCACAGACCCAGGCTTTCTTCTGGCTGGGGGACAAGCTGGGCAGTTAATGAAAAAAGCCACTGGGTCTGCATCTGGGTATCCTGGGGAAGACAGTGGCAATGGCAGTGGGGCTTCTGAATTGTGAGTGGGTGATCTTGTAACCTAATGCCCTCGGGCCAGGGCATTCTCTTTTTGCACCTCACGTCCTCCACAGAGGAAGGATTGGGTTATGTTGGGAATTTTGAATTGTGCCCTGAAAAGCCCTTTTGGGGACTCATAGAAGGGTCTCCAAGACAGGAGGGCTGGGAAGAAGCAACGCTCTACCTCAGAGCAACCTATTTTCATTACTTTTTTAAGATCTGAAGACTCGATACTTGCTGTCAGAGAAAAGCTGGGAAGCAGGAAAATTAGCCAGTGCTTGGCCAAGGGGTACTGAGGGTGTCCTGCCGTCAGCTCGGGCTTAGACTGATTATCTGGACCCAGTCTCCGTGTTCTTCCGTGTCCTCTCTGCCCACATCCGGGACACTACCAAGGCACACCAGGCAAAACTCACAAAGGGATCCTTTCGCTCGCAAATGTGTGGAGTTGGAGCAGGGGTTAGCAGGTACATTGGTTCTCAGTGGCTGAGGATAGAAGCCAGAAGGTAGAACTCCTGGGTGGCAGTGACGTGCTGTCACCAGCCCCTCCCTGTCCACCACAGACCCCTATGAACATAGTAGCCTACAAATCTTGTGACATCTTCCCTGCTGCTCAAGTTAGGGTGTCATGGCTGCCGCTGTAGCAGTCCAGTACTTTCAAATTCCTGACCAACTCGTTCACCCCCCCACCCCACCTCCGATCAATTAATTCGTCACCCACTGGATAAGCTTGCCCAAGGCTAAGAGCTCTTGGCAATGAAGAAAGGAACTAGTAAGGTCCACTTGCTATAAGGGTTGTCATTATCTTGGACTCAGGTCTGGCACGTTTCTTCCTACTTTGTGGCTTCAACTTTACACTAGTTGGCTTCTGAGGATGATGTGAGTGAATAGGAGTGCTTGCTTGTAGGTTTTAGTCCCATTTGGCCCCATTGCCATTGCTCCTACAACACAAGTGACACATAGCATCAAATAATACTCCTTCTCTCTCTTCTCTCCGGTGTCAAAGTGACACTGTACATTTGCTGTCTCTGGGATACCATGCACTTATAAGAATCCTCCAAGTGAGCCCACCGCCTCCAGTGGTAACACTGAGATAACTCATCTTCTCTCCCCAAAAGGCTTTGGTAGTAAGGTCTGCAGTGGAGACACTGTTTTATTTTAGAAAAGGAGTGCTGGGTTGGAGATGGGCCTTATAAGATGGATGCATGATGGGGGTGAGGGTGCATGCCTTTAATCCTAACACTTGGGAGGCAGAGGCAGGTAGATATCTGAGTTCAAGTCCAGCCTGGGCTACAGAGCAAGTTCAAGGATAGCCAGGGCTACACAGAGAAACCGTGTCTCGAAACACACACACACAAAGATGCATGAATGCATGTCCTGCCGTATTTGACAAGAGTGGTTAGTGAAAGGGTCACAGCATGAGTGTCTTACTAGGAGGGGTAGGAACTCACCATCACTGGTTTTGGTCACCATTCTTAGATCAGGAATTCTGGCAGGAGAAAGGAGAATTGGGTAAAAGTGTCCTTGAGATTTCATGGTGGGTCCTGAAGGAAAAAAAATGTGTTTTAGAGAGAGAGAGAAAACATCTTTTCTTCATCTTTTTTGGTTTTTTGAGACAGGATTTCTCTGTGTAGTCCTGGCTGTCCTGGACTTGCTTTGTAGACCAGGCTGGCCTCTGCCTCCTGAGTGCTGGAATTAAAGACCTATACCACCCCTACCTGGTAACACTTTTTTAAAATGAAATTTTCTCATAAAAACATTCCGATATAAAGCTTAAATCTTTATAATAAATGTGGATAGAGGGAAAGGCAATACCCCTCTGTATTCACTTACTTGTATTCCTGCTACATTGTACCACTAGGAAATTAAACTGTGGGAGGCTCTTAAAACACAGAGGGACCTAGAGATTCTTCTGAGACCATTTGTGGCTGGCACAGGCCTTTAATCTCAGCACTCAGGAAGCAGAGCAAGGTTGAGTTCGGACTCTGTGAGTTCGAGGCTAGTCTGGTCTACATAGTGAATTCCAGTTTAGCCAAAGTGACATAGTGAGGCCCTGTCTCACAACAAGCAAACAAAACAAAACAACATAAAACAAAGCAAAATAAAACAGAACAACCCCCCCCCAAAAAAAAAAAAAACCAAACCAAAACCAATACAAAACAGAGAATGTTTGTGTGATTCAGTGGTAAACACCTGCCGAGCATGTGTGAGGCTCTGGGGTCAATGCCCAGCATGAAAACGAAGAAGGCATTTATGAAACCTTCGGAACCTGGCAATAGCTGAAGCTATTTCAACAGGTGCCTTCCCGTGATAGATGAGGGGCAAATCTTCCCATACTCATACAATGGAGCAGAATCAGGTGGGTGCAAAAAGGGGGGGATAAGTCTCAGGTCAAGGATGTTGACTGCAAAACACAAATTTCAGAATACTAGTGACAGCCACTATGCAGCATGTGCAAAACTGACACATTGTTTAGGAACTCAACGGATGCGGTGATTAGAAAATGGACCAGCACAGTTCAGCGGGAGGGTGCTGGAAAAGGGAAGGGAGGGGCAGTGGTGAGCCCCTTCTTTTATCTTGGAAGGCCAGCGGTTGAAACAGCAATTATGTTTGTGGGAAAATCTGGGGATCAAACCCAGAGCTTAGACAAGCTAGGCTAGCAATCTACCACCTGGCTAGGTGTGTGTGTGTGTGTGTGTGTGTGTGTGTGTGTGCAGCAAAGTTATTAAAATGGGTGTGGGTAGTCGCTAGGTGTGTCTGTTAATATATCCACAGATATAGTGTTCTCTTACGTCTACTCGCTATTTTACTGTAACAGAATAACAAAGGACAAGATGAATTGAAATGTTTTTAAAATCCTCTCACACCACCCTCAGTCATCCAGGGTGTATGTCCATCAATTGTGGAGACCGCTGGATCTACTTGGCAGGATGAAGGTTTCATCTTTAAAGAGTGAATCAGGAGTGAGTGGAGCGAGGGCCAGGAGCTTCAGCCAGGCATCGACGATGGAATGAGGAGAGCTGTTGTCAACCTACCCAGACACGTGTTGCCCGAGATGAGAGGGGCTTCAGGGTACTTGGCCTTCAGCGCCAAGAGATCTTGGAGGGTTCCTGGGGAGGTCCAGGTAATTCTCTTTCCATAAAAGGTTAGGGTTTGCTTCTCTGGGCTCTCAGCCATCCTCTGAGGACAAATGACAAGTTAGGTACTTGTGTGCATAGCAATCGCTCTGGGCTATATCAGATCCTGGGTGGGCTGTGTTCCTCTAGGAAGATTTCAGGGTTCCGGGGTCCACTTACCTGGAAAGACACCCACTATATCCACTGGCTAAAGCCTGAATTTCCGTAAGTAGATGGCCTTTTGGGAACAAGTAAGCCAGCACCTGCCATTGACTGGCTAGCCTGGGCTAATTTAGCATTAGTTCAGTTTCATGGCTTTAATATTACAGTTACCCTAATAATCCTAGTTTCCTTTGTCTGGATTTTTCCTCTAATACTCAAGTCATTTTTTTTTTCTGTGAGTTCTTGATGTCTGTCCCCTTTTAGATGTGTCACGGGCACCTCACATACCTCACATTTCATTTGCCCCAAACTGAGCTCCTCGTACCCAGTCCCTCTCTCAGTCCCTGAAAAAGAAGCCCAAAGGAAAGAGGACCTGCCCCTCTGGAGGCTTTCCCATCTTTGTAACTGGTACCCTCTGGCTAGGCATAGCTCTAGGGTCAGGCTTGACTCTGTTTTCTCCACAGGACATCACACCCATCAGCAAGCTGTGTGCTTTTCTTCCAAAACACACCCAGAATCCATTTGGTCCTCACCACCTGCACCAAAGGTCTAGCCTCGCCACTGCCTTTTGGGATGGTGTTTATGCCGTGACGGAGCACACTGCTTCCCTCCCATCCCCGACCCAGAGGTTCTTGGCTAAACAACGGGAAGGATCCTGACATGATGTCAGTAGGAGCTTGTCCTCTTCTAAGCAGCCTCCCTCATAGTGGCACTTATGGAGAAGAGAAGCCAAGCAGTGCCTTGCCTCCAGCATAGCCTGCCCTGGTGGCGTCTGACCTTCCCTCCTCTCTGTGCTCTGTCCAGGCAGCTTTCCACTCACCGTTCCTGCCGCTGGGCAGTTGGTGCATCACGTCTCCCCATGACTGTCTCCATCCTTCCTTCTAGAATTTCTTCAAGCATTACCTCCTCTCTGGCCACGGCATTGAAAATTATGGCCATCTGCATCATAGCCTTGTTCTCTGCTTGGTGATTTTTTTTCTCCTTATTTCTGGCTGTCCTGGAACTTTCTATGTAGACTAGGCTGGCCTTGAACTCACAGATATCTGACTGTCTCAGCTTCCTAAGTGCTGGGATTGCTGGCATTAATAGCACTACACCCAGTTTACACATTATATCTTCCCTCTATTGTTTTGCTTGTCATCCACCTTTTTTTTTTTTTTTTTTTACCAGCCTGCCAGCTCCCCTAGAACAGTCTTTTTCCCTAGCTTTGTTCTTGTTCTAAGTATGACTAGTACTTAGAACAGGGCTGGTGTGTTGCTGAATGGATATATATTTTTGAATGATGAACAGACTGCCCCCAACCCCCCAGAAAAGGAGGCTGGAGAGGGCTAGGAGCATGCACTGCACTTGCGGAGCACCTGCGTTTGGTTCTCAGCACCCATGTTGGATGGCTCATAACCGCCTATAATGGAGGCTGCAGGGACCCTACATCTGTTTCCCTTGGGCACACGCACTTAGGCGTGCACACACAGACACACTGACACACGCGTCACCGAAATGAGAAATGAATGTTTAATAAGAGAGAAAAAGATTTTCTAGAATGGGACATGGGATGCCTGGGAAGGAGGATCACTGTGCTTATGGAGGAAGGGTGAAGCAGGGTGCTCCTGTTTCTTCCAGTCAAGAAACTGCCCCCAAAGCAGGGGGAAAAGGCAGGGAAGAAGCAGATGCTTCTTACGGTCAGTGTGATGGAGTTCCTGAAGAACACAGCAGATGCTTGGCAAAGCTTGCCCTCGATAGTCAACAGAGACACATTCCAGAGATGAAAGTAATGGTGGCATCATTTAAAAACAAACAAACAAACAAAACCTCCAAAGTCAGCCAGAGCTGGGAGGAGGTAGGTTTCTGGATCCTAACCAACACTTCACCAATTTGACACGTCACCTGAAGGTTACGGTAGATTTACAAAATTGGGTTTATAACGGGAGATGGTTAAACAAGCACATAAAACACCCATGTTGTCTTACCAGGAGTTCTGGGGGAAATATGAGCTCCTGGGTCGGGTCCAAGGGCTGGAACTCGTCTTTCACAAATAACTCCGTGCAAATCTTTATAGAGGGAAGAAGCAGATGGCTGTGTCAGGTCAGCTCAGTTGGCAAGAGCACGGAATCCTTTAAGGAATTAGGCTAGATGTAAGCAGTAAGGGTCTGTCCTTCTCCCTGTGCGGGAACTCAAGGTAGCCCAACGACTTACATTGGAATGTGATTGCCAGAGAGTGGCTGCTTGCCACGAACATGATTCCAAAAGAAAGAGTGTCATCAACTTCTATGAAGAGCATCCTGGGAAATGCCAAGACACCCCGTGAAAGTGACCGGATGTTACAGAAGCCTGGGGAACCTCCACTGCGTTTACTGTCCCCTCTGTCAAGCTAAAGCTCTGGGGAAGTCTCATAGTTTTAAGGAAAATGACTGTAAACATTATCTTCCTGTGCACACACACACAGCATTACTCTTTATCAAGGGCTTTTACATATATTAATGTTATTTAATCTCCATGATAGCTGTATAAAGAAGGTTATAACCTGCATTTTGCCCACCAGAAAATGAGAGCAGGTCAGAAATGGACCCAATTGTCACCCTGTCTCACTCCCAATCTGCTCTAGTTATCTTTTAGCTGTCATCACATCTCATTCACTCGCTGCCAGGAAATATCCCTGAGGACACAGGAGGACTGAACTGTGCAATGTGGGGTGTAGGCGTGTGCAGAGGATGACAGGGGTCCACGGATCTGGTTCCCCCTTAGCAACCACCCCACCCCCACCCCCGACCTTTCCACTGAAAGGCACTTAACCTTTCTAAAGAGTAAATGGAGATAATGCTTATTTGGAAGGGTAATTGTGATAATTAGATGAAGTGGCCTGACATTTGTCATTTCCCCCACCCCACCTCTTCTTCTGTCTCTCTGAGGCCTTCGCAGGTTCCAGAAAGAACACGTAGCTCTTCTTTGTAAGGAGTTGCAGACTGAGGTATTGTAGGTCAGCCTCCCACTTTTCTTTTTTTTTTTTCAGAGAATAAGGGGAAGAGAAATGTCACACCCAGAGACACACAACAGGGATTACCCAGGTAAACCCCTGTGTCTTCCTCCTCAGCACTCAGCCTTCTCCACAGAATTTAACCTCTTAGTTTGTGTTACTGTAAGGAAAGGATGAAGTTTTACTTTTTTTTTTTTTCTTTTGACAGGGCTTTCCTGTGTAGACTTGGATGTCCTGGACTCATCTGTAGACCACACTGGCCTCTCACAGAGATCCGCCTGCCCCTGCCTCCCTGAGTGCTGGGATCCCAGGTGCGTTACCACACTCGGCTGGAAGTTTTACTTTGTATTGTGTATCTCTTCATGAACACATACCAAGGCTCACTCTGGCTTAAACACATCCCTGGACATTCGGCTTAATGTAAATCGAGTGGTACCCAGAGCTCAACTGATGCTCAAATTGAGCACTTGAGTCCTCAAGGTATAGAACGGACTTGGGGATGTATTGACTGGTCCAAGCGTTGATCTTCTGTGAGCCACTATGGTGGGGGGTGGCTCTCCTCCTTGGGGTAACACCTCTCTATTTTACTGCACACCTTCTTTAGACTAAAAATAAGAAGCGTCAGTGGGAGGTGAGTGTGGACAAGTAGGTCTGGAGGACACAGACACATAGAGAAAGAGGGTGAGAGGCAGTGTTTTCCTCAGGCCTGCTCTGAGCCCTTTCACAGAACACGGGGCTGTGCAGTTCAGATCTCGTTAACCTCTCTATTTGACTCCTGTGAGAACAGGGCCATGGATCTTTTTGCAAATGAGAATCTCTCAGGTGGTAGAGCCGGAGGCGGGAACACTGCAGCTGGAATTCTAGGTGGGGGCCATTAGCTCGCCCTTGGCTTTCTGAGGTGGCGGTGCTCTCTCTGTCTCAGCTCAGGGACAGCTTTGGAACTTCATTCCTAACCAAGGAAGTGACCCGTCCCTCAGGCAGTAGATGCTTTTCTGCCATCTAAGAGGTGTTTTCCTTTTGCCCCATTCTTTTAGACTACAAAGCGGAAAATCGGATCGTGGTCATTGTATGAACACCAAGCACAGCACAAACCGGCTAAGTGCCTGGTTCTTGTAGATACACGGGAAGGTTGCAAGCAGAGGGGTGGTGGAACAGTCCCTCAAACGCACACGCCCAGCTCCACAGCTGGCTCAGTGCAAGCAACATGCGGCGCTGGCGAGAGAACAAAACAAAGGAGGAACTCACGTCACTTTCGCCTCCAGGTGAGTTGCTTTCCTTCTGGTCCAAGCAGCATTTCCCCGTTCCCCTCTGCTGACAACCACTTGGCTCCTGAGGACATGAAGCAAACAATGCTTTTATGTGAACAATGCTTTCTGTAGGCAAATAAGGTTGTGCCCTGAAGGGTTGAACAATGTCTTTGAGAGTTCAGACTCTGAAGTAACTAACTTTCTGCTCACAGGGATGGCACAAGGCCGTTCTTCCTTTGCTTTGCTTATTTATTTATTTTCATGTCATGCATTTCTGTGGTGTACTCAGTAGATGAACACTGTTTATTGCAATTACAATATCACACTCATATCTGAGTTATTTTAGGGTACTTTCCATTTCTTATGGTATTTTTCAGGGCAACCATGATACAGTCACTATAGCACATAAAAGATTTGGAAACACTGTTCACTATAATTCCCATGGAACCTTTAGGAACGAGAAAAAATAAAATGCAAAAGGGGAAATCACTTAGGGGAGTTGACGGCAGCTTTTGAACCGGTGCCTGCTTGACACTCTTCCGTTCCCATTTCTTGCAAACCCCACTCTTGTACCTCCTTCCTCAGGTGATACCTCCTGCCTTGCAAAGCACTTCCTCCCACCTGTTTGAATTCACTGTCTCTAGCTGCTATGTGCTAACTCTGCAAAAGCACCTGGGCTGAGCAAGCAGCACTTTCTCTCCCACTTTAAACTCTTAGAGTCCCTGGGATGGACATGGGTCAGTGGTGGCTTTGGGCACAGTGGGTAATAAAAACTTCAGGCATCCCATCTGGGGTTGGATTTCCTTTACAGAGTAAGGTAGCGTGAGACTGGCTGACTCCAGGGTGAGCTACTGGAACTCATTTTTAGCGTTATCTTCAGAATCTGTGTTCCAGGAGAGGCAGATAACACCTCCACCCTCAGGGAAAGGAGTCTGTTTAGCACGCGTTCCCATTTACAGCAGCGATTTGCTGGCTTTGTA